>NC_084460.1:206786191-207411191 GCF_027409185.1 Cynocephalus volans | reverse complement strand
CCCCGTGGAGTGCCCCTCACTGACCAGCTCTCATCAGGCAGCCCCTCCCCATCCTGTCTATCTCCTTAGCCTATTGAGTATTCTTCAGAGTATATATCATTATGTGTCATCATGTCCTTATGTGTTTATTGCCTTCCCACAATTAAAATGAAAGATCCACAAGACAATGACTGTGTTTCTTATTCATTGCTATATCCTCAACACCTAGAGTAGTCCCTGCCACATAGTAGTTGTTCAATAAATTTTGGATTAGTGAATGATTGAGGTCTGAGTGAAGGAATGTGCTGGCCCAGATCCATCTATCACTAATTGCCTATGGGAAAAAAAGTGACATTCAGTTTCTACTCAACGTAGCTTAATATTCTCCCTATCTTGAGCCCAGCATTAGCAATTTTACTGGCCCTAAAGTGACCTGCCCAGCTAAGTACTCAGCATTTCTGTTACCTCATTTCAACAAATCAATGTTGTGAACTTTCTGTTCCATAGAAACTTGCACTAATGCCTAATCACTAGTACACCATGAAGACTGTTTAACTTGTCAAAAATGAGAACTGTCAATTGTGGAAAATTCAAACCGGGAGGCTGAAGGCTCTGCAAGGCTGAGATGTTGTTCCTTCCAGCCCCTCCAGCCCTGGGAGCCAAGACAAGATCAATAGGGAAGCTGCCCAGCAGGGCAGACCTCATGCAGTCACAGGACGCTGCTTCCGCCAAGCTCTGCAAAGCCAAGAAGCAATGGTCTGCTGATTGTGCAGTGTGGCCAAAGGCCGGCAGCTTCAGTGACTTCCCTAGCCTTGCCAGGAAGAAGAGAGGGCTTTATTGGTTGGAAGTTCTCAGATTTTAAAATAAGATGTACCAGCGGTTTTGTCTGTTCCTGGAAAATGTAAGCTCCATGGGTATCAATGAACATTTTCGCTTTGCCAACTTCAGTGCTGGTCAATACATGTGAGAGTTCCAGATACAATGCAAAATAACAAAAGGAAGAGGTTGAGAAACTATCAATGTTCTTCAAACAGAACATTTCAATACACAGGTTTCATATAACAGAAGATAAACCATAATGGTGTGATCAAGTCTAACAGACCAGAGAAGTTCAAAGTCAGCTTTACCCATGCCCTTTAAGCTGACATAAAAATAGGCCCCTAATATCCTCTCATTATTCATAGATTTGGTCCTAAACCACCTATTCCAACCAATCTGTAAACCAGAATCCAAACCTGCTCTGATGCCACAGGCTTCTGGCAATTCCTCCCTCCCATCAGAACATCACCTCGCCTCCACCTTGACTCAGCTTTGTTTGTCCCTCCAACTCCACTGCCAGAGACTCCCCCCAGTTACACACCGTCTCTAATGTCTGACAATCCCACTGCGCTCACTCAGTCCCAGGGGAAAAACCCAAACAGATTAGGAATTGTCTATGCCAATTGTTCAGAACTCCTTGGTTAAGTGCACAAGGCGATCACTGTAGCCATGAGGTCAGGTTGCACCTCCTGATGACTATGAAGGTCCTGTTGGAGACCCAGAAGCAGTAGGCTGAGATCTCTGCTCAGGGTCTGTATTAGTTTGCTAGGGCTGCCATAACAAAGTACTAACAGAACTTTATTTCCTGGTTTCAAGATGGCGGTGGCTGCGGCGGCTGGCGCAGAGTAGCTGAGGTGGAAAAGGCGGCCACTGGACCTCAGGCAGCCGGGAAACTTGTGGTCCTTCCTCTCGCCATCTCTTAAGGGAGGACCGCTGCTGCTGGCCGGTCGTGGGGGGTGACCGCCACTTTGCCCCCGGCAGGAGAGGCTGCCTCATTTACAGGCAACAGCTTTGAAGTGTGGAGCAGGAAAAGAACTGTTTCTTAGCTGCAAAAGCGAGTCTCGAAACAGGGAACACGGCGCCAGGGCTGCTGTGGATGCAGCCAGGATCCCGGAGGCCGGGGCCACGCTGAAGGCGGCCAGCTGCTCTATTCAGGATTCGAGGTTTCAGGCCAGCATTAAAGAAGATTCCTGGGAGCGCCAGAGCGGTGCCACAACTGAACAGCCCGAGGCGGCAGCGGCCGAGAACTCGGAAGGCGACAAACCAGAGACAGAGAGCGAGCACCCAACCTGGCACAACCCTGTGAGTGACCCTTGGCCCAGTTCTGTTCAGGGGGCGGATGCCCACCTGGCTCTCGCCTGCACCACCAGGCCACTCACCGCCCCGGTGCTGCCTCCATTTTCCCAGGTGCGGGCAGCTCCGCCCTGCTCGGCCGTCACTGGACCCTCCCACTTGCTTGGCCCAGCGCAGGGCTCTCCGGAGCCTGCGGGCCGGCCTCCTCTCCCACTCCCTCCTCGGTTCTCTGGCGGGGCTGGTGGCGTGGGGCATCCCCGACCAGTGTTGGGAGGGCAAGGAAGTACGGGCGGGCCGACTGTCACTCCACCACACCCTGGACTCCAGCCCCCGGTAAACTTCCTGTTACTGGGAGGCAGATACCATCTCTGCGGCCACCAGTTTGGAAAAAAGCCTAACAAACTTCTGGTTGGGAATAGTGTGGTAGGAGAGTTCCCAGGTCCGCTTGAACCTGCCGGAGAGCAGGCTGCAGGCGGGCGCTAGACTCGGTTTATACCGGGGGGATAAAAAGGTGAACAAGACCCGAGAAAGATCTACACAGTGCTACAAAGGCACCCAGAGAGATTGGTCGTCTGTGCCTAGCAGAAACCTGGTAGACTTCCTGGGCGAGGCGGTGCCGAGCAGGGTCTTGAAGGCCCAGCTGATAGACGAGGGGTGCAGAAGACACGCCCCAGCCCAGCACAGTGCGCACAGAGGGGGGAGATGTGCGGCCAGGGAGGCGGAGACTGGACAGAAACCACACACCCTGTGGGGTCGCCACTGCACAATCTAACAGCCTGGGCCAGAGCACACGGAACGGGGAGAAGTCCTGCACAGGAAGTGAAAGCTCAACAGAGATCACATACCCTGTGGTACGTGATCCACCAGCCCAGCAGAGTCCAAGCTGACCAGAAAGGTGGCTCCCCGGAGAAGCCCAAGACCCGAGGCAACTACACACACAAGGCACTAGAGGCCAACTGAGCAGTCACGGAGGGAGCCATACCAAATTGGCAACCACAGCAACATCCTAGTTAGTCATTAGTCTCAAACCGGTGGACTGCGAAACCCCCTGCCACAATGAATAAACACACAAAAAAAGATACCAGAAATACAAAAAATCAAGAAAGTACACCACCAAAAATTAATAAATCTCAAACTCTAGATCCTATAGAACAAGAAGCCCTTGAAATAACTGACAAGGAATTTCGAGTGATAATTCTAAGGAAACTGAATGAGATACAAGAAAACTCAGCTAGACATCATGATGAAATGAGTAAAAGTATACAGGATCTGAAAGAGGAAATGTACAAGGAAATCAATGTCCTGAAAAAAAATGTAGCAGAACTTGCTGAACTGAAGAAGTTATTCAGCAAAATAAAAAACACAACAGAGAGTTTAACCAGCAGGCTTGTCGAAGTTGAAGAGAGAACCTCTGAACTTGAAGATGGGCTGTTTGAAATAACACAAGCAGACAAAAAGAAAGAAAAAAGAATCAAGGACATGGAAGAAAATCTGAGAGAGATATCAGACAACCTCAAGCGCTCAAATATCCGAGTCATGGGTATTCCAGAAGGGGAGGAAAATGGAGATTCCATTGAAAACATATTCAACAAAATAGTGGCAGAAAACTTCCCAGGTATAGGAAAAGTCACAGATCTTCAGATCCAGGAAGCTCAACGATCTACAAACGTATTCAACCCAAAAAGGCCTTCTCCAAGACATGTCATAGTCAAACTGGCAAAACTCAGAGACAAAGAGAGAATCTTAAAAGCTGCAAGAGAGAAGCGTCAAATCACCTATAAGGGAGCCCCAATCAGATTAACATCAGACTTTTCATCACAAACCCTAAAAGCTAGAAAGGAATGGGATGATATTTTCAAAATACTAAAAGACAAAGATTGCCAGCCAAGAATACTCTACCCTGCAAGGCTATCCTTCCGAAATGAGGGGCAAATAGTATATTTCTCAGACAAACAAAAACTGCGGGAGTTCACTACCACACGACCACCCTTACAATAAATCCTCAAGGGAGTACTGGGTTTGGTTCCTGAAAAATAACTACCACTGCCATAAAAACCCAAGAAAAATCAATACCCACTAGTATAATAAAAATGGCATTCATGAAGAGAAAACAAGCTAACAAAAACACTATCTACAACCTAAGGAACCAACAAACAAAGAAAGCAAACAGTAAATCAGAAAGCAAGGAACAAAAGACACCTAAGACAACCAAACAACCAATAAAATGCTAGGAATAAATCAACACCTTTCAATAACAACTCTTAATGTAAAAGGCTTAAATTCCCCCCAATTAAAAGACACAGACTGGCTGACTGGATCAAAAAGCAGGACCCAACTATATGCTGCCTACAAGAGACCCACCTCACCCATAAAGATTCACACAGACTAAGAGTGAAAGGATGGAAAAAGATTTACCATGCAAACAGAAAAGAAAAACGAGCTGGAGTAGCTATTCTTATATCTGACAAAATAGACTTTAAACTAAAAACCATAAAAAGAGACAATGAGGGACACTACTTAATGATAAAAGGACTGATGCATCAAGAAGACATAACAATCATAAATATGTACGCACCCAATGCTGGAGCAGCCAGATTTATAAAACAAACTCTATTAGACCTAAAGAAGGAAATAGACACTAATACCATAATAGCAGGGGACCTGAACACCCCACTGTCAATATTAGACTGATCATCTAGGCAAAGAATCAGTAGAGAAACACAAGATCTAAACAAGACTCTAGACCAATTGGAATTGGCAGATATCTACAGAACATTCCACCCAACAACCTCAGAATATTCATTCTTCTCAGCAGCACATGGATCATTCTCCAGGATAGATCACATATTAGGTCACAAATCAAGTCTCAATAAATTCAAAAAAATTGGAATTATCCCATGTATCTTCTCAGACCACAATGGATTAAAACTAGAAATTAATAACAAACGAAACTCTGGAAACTATACAAACACATGGAAATTAAACAGCATTCTACTTAATGACATATGGGTCCAAGAAGAAATCAAGCAGGAAATCAAAAAATTTATTGAATCTAATGAAAACAATGATACATCATACCAAAACCTGTGGGATACTGCAAAAGCAGTATTGAGGGGGAAATTTATTGCATTAAATGCTCACTTCAGAAGAATAGAAAGATGGCAAGTGAACAACCTAACACTTCACCTTAAAGAACTAGAAAAACAAGAACAATCCAAACCTAAAGTTAGCAGACGGAAAGAAATCATTAAGATCAGAGCAGAACTGAATGAAATTGAAAACCAAAAAACAATTCAAAAGATCAATGAATCAAAAAGTTGGTTTTTTGAAAAGATAAATAAAATTGACAAACCATTAGCATGGCTAACAAAAAAAAGAAGAGAGAAGACTCAAATAACAAAAATTAGAAATGAAAACGGTGATATTACAACTGATTCATCTGAAATAGAAGGAATCATTCGAGACTACTATAAACAACTATATGCCAACAAATTTGAAAATCTGGAGGAAATGGATAAATTTCTGGACACACACAAGCTCCCAAAACTGAACCATGAAGACGTAGAAAATTTGAACAGACCAATAACAATAAAGGAGATTGAAGCTGTTATCAGAAGGCTCCCAACAAAGAAAAGCCCAGGACCAGATGGATTCACAGCAGAATTTTACCAAACATTCAAAGAGGAATTGACACCGATTCTTTACAAACTATTCCAAAAGATTGAAATGGACACAAATCTCCCAAACTCATTCTATGAAGCAAACATCATCCTGATACCAAAACCAGGTAAAGATATAACCAAAAAAGAAAACTACAGGCCGATATCCTTGATGAATATAGATGCAAAAATCCTCACTAAAATACTAGCAAACAGAATACAGCAACACATACGAAAAATTATTCATCACGATCAAGTGGGATTCATCCCAGGGATGCAAGGTTGGTTCAACATACGCAAATCAATAAATGTGATACACCGTATTAATAAACTCAAACACAAGGACCATATGATCATCTCTATAGATGCTGAAAAAGCATTTGATAAAGTTCAGCACTCATTCATGACAAAGACCCTCTATAAGTTAGGTATAGAGGGAAAGTATCTCAACATAATTAAAGCCATATATGCCAAACCCACTCCAATATCATCCTGAATGGGGAAAAGCTGAAAGCTTTTCCTTTAAGAACAGGAACTAGACAAGGATGCCCACTCTCACCACTCCTATTCAACATAGTGTTGGAAGTACTAGCCAGAGCAATCAGAGAAGAGAAGGAAATAAAGGGCATCCAGATTGGGAAAGATGAAGTCAAACTGTCCCTGTTTGCAGATGACATGATCCTATATATCAAAGAGCCTAAAACCTCTACAAAAAAACTCTTGGAATTGATAAATGATTTCAGCACAGTAGCAGGATACAAAATCAACACACAAAAATCAGTAGCATTTCTTTTCTCCAATAGTGAACATGCAGAAGGAGAACTCAAGAAAGCCTGCCCATTTACAATAGCCACCAAAAAAATAAAATACTTAGGAATTGAGTTAACCAAGGAGGTGAAAAATCTCTATAATGAGAACTACAAACCACTGCTGAGAGAAATTAGAGAGGATACAAGAAGATGGAAAGATATTCCATGCTCTTGGATTGGAAGAATCAACATAGTGAAAATGTCCATACTACCCAAAGTGATATACAAATTCAATGCAATCCCCATCAAAATTCCAAAGACATTTTTCTCAGAAATGGAAAAAACTATTCAGACATTTATATGGAACAATAAAAGACCACGAATAGCCAAAGCAATGCTCAGCAAAAAAAATAAAGCTGCAGGCATAACACTACCTGACTTTAAGCTATACTACAAAGCTATAATAACCAAAACAGTATGGTACTGGCATGAAAACAGACACACTGACCAATGGAATAGAATAGAGAATC
This sequence comes from Cynocephalus volans, assembly GCF_027409185.1. NCBI lineage: Eukaryota > Metazoa > Chordata > Mammalia > Dermoptera > Cynocephalidae > Cynocephalus > Cynocephalus volans. Next base: position 207,404,162 of record NC_084460.1, on the reverse strand, counting down.
CAGAAATCAACCCACACACTTACTGCCATCTGATCTTTGACAGAGGCACCAAGCCTATTCACTGGGGAAGGGACTGCCTCTTCAGCAAGTGGTGCTGGGATAACTGGATATCGATATGCAGGAGAATGAAACTAGATCCATACCTCTCACCGTATACTAAAATCAACTCAAAATGGATTAAGGATTTAAATATACACGCTGAGACAATAAAACTTCTTAAAGAAAACATAGGGGAAACACTTCAGGAAATAGGACTGGGCACAGACTTCATGAATACGACCCCAAAAGCACGGGCAACCAAAGGAAAAATAAACAAATGGGATTATATCAAACTAAAAAGCTTCTGCACAGCAAAAGAAACAATTAAAAGAGTTAAAAGACAACCAACAGAGTGGGAGAAAATATTTGCAAAATATACATCTGACAAAGGATTAGTATCCAGAATATATAAGGAACTCAAACAACTTTACAAGAAGAAAACAAGCAACCCAATTAAAAAATGGGCAAAAGAGCTAAGTAGGCATTTCTCTAAGGAAGATATCCAAATGGCCAACAGACATATGAAAAAATGCTCAACATCACTCAGCATCCGGGAAATGCAAATCAAAACCACATTGAGATACCATCTAACCCCAGTTAGGATGGCTAAAATCCAAAAGACTATGAACGATAAATGCTGGCGAGGCTGCGGAGAAAAAGGAACTCTCATACATTGTTGGTGGGACTGCAAAATGGTGCAGCCTCTATGGAAAATGGTATGGAGGTTCCTTAAACAATTGCAAATAGATCTACCATACGACCCAGCCATCCCACTGTTGGGAATATACCCAGAGGAATGGAAATCATCAAGTCGAAGGTATACCTGTTCCCCAATGTTCATCGCAGCACTCTTTACAATAGCCAAGAGTTGGAACCAGCCCAAATGCCCATCATCAGATGAGTGGATACGGAAAATGTGGTACATCTACACAATGGAATACTACTCAGCTATAAAAACGAATGAAATACTGCCATTTGCAACAACATGGATGGACCTTGAGAGAATTATATTAAGTGAAACAAGTCAGGCACAGAAAGAGAAATACCACATGTTCTCACTTATTGGAGGGAGCTAAAAATTAATATATAAATTCACACACACACATACACACATACACACACAAACCGGGGGGGGGGGAGGAAGAAGATATAACAACCACAATTATTTGAAGTTGATACAACAAACAAACAGAAAGGACATTGTTGGGGGGGAGGGGGGGAGGGAGAAGGGAGGGAGGTTTTGGTGATGGGGAGCATTAATCAGCTACAATGTATATCGACAAAATAAAATTTAAAAAAAATAAATAAATAAAGCTGGAGGCATAACACTACCTGGCTTTAAGCTATACTACAAAGCTATAATAACCAAAACAGTATGGTACTGGCATAAAAACAGACACACTGACCAATGGAATAGAATAGAGAATCCTGAAATCAACCCACACACTTACTGCCATCTGATCTTTGACAAAGGCACCAAGCCTATTCACTGGGGAAGGGACTGCCTCTTCAGCAAATGGTGCTGGGATAACTGGATATCCATATGCAGGAGAATGAAACTAGATCCATACCTCTCACCGTATACTAAAATCAACTCAAAATGGATTAAGGATTTAAATATACTCCCTGAAACAATAAAACTTCTTAAGGAAAACATAGGAGAAACACTTCAGGAAATAGGACTGGGCACAGACTTCATGAATACGACACCAAAAGCACAGGCAACCAAAGGAAAAATAAACAAATGGGATTATATCAAACTAAAGAGCTTCTGCACAGCAAAAGAAACAATTAACAGAGTTAAAAGACAACCAACAGAGTGGGAGAAAATATTTGCAAAATATACATCTGACAAAGGATTAATATCCAGAATATATAAGGAACTCAAACAACTTTACAAGAAGAAAACAAGCAACCCAATTAAAAAATGGGCAAAAGAGCTAAGTAGGCATTTCTCTAAGGAAGATATACAAATGGCCAACAGACATATGAAAAAATGCTCAACATCACTCAGCATCCAGGAAATGCAAATCAAAACCACACTGAGATACCATCTAACCCCAGTTAGGATGGCTAAAATCCAAAAGACTCTGAACGATAAATGCTGGCGAGGCTGCGGAGAAAAAGGAACTCTCATACATTGTTGGTGGGACTGCAAAATGGTGCAGCCTCTATGGAAAATGGTATGGAGGTTCCTCAAACAACTGCAGATAGATCTACCATACGACCCAGCTATCCCACTGCTGGGAATATACCCAGAGGAATGGAAATCATCAAGTCGAAGGTATACCTGTTCCCCAATGTTTATCGCAGCACTCTTTACAATAGCCAAGAGTTGGAACCAGCCCAAATGCCCATCATCAGATGAGTGGATACGGAAAATGTGGTACATCTACACAATGGAATACTACTCAGCTATAAAAACAAATGAAATACTGCCATTTGCAACATGGATGGACCTTGAGAGAATTATATTAAGTGAAACAAGTCAAGCACAGAAAGAGAAATACCACATTTTCTCACTTATTGGTGGGAGCTAAAAATTAATATATAAATTCACACACACACACACACACAAAAACCGGGGGGGGGGGGGAGAAGATATAACAACCACAATTATTTGAAGTTGATACAACAAGCAAACAGAAAGGACATTGGGGGGGGAGGGGCGAGGGAAAAGGTAGGGAGGTCTTGGTGATGGGGAGCAATAATCAGCTACAATGTATATCGACAAAATAAAATTAAAAAATAAAATAAAAATAAATAAATAAATAAAATAAAATAAATTTAAAAAAAAAAAAAAAAAGAACTTTATTTCCTCAGAATTCTGGAAGCTAGAAGCCTGAGATCAAGGCGTTGGCAGGGTTGGTCTGAGATCTTTCTCCTTTGCTTGTAGGTGGCCATCTTCTCCCTGTGTCTTCACATAGTCACTGTGCATGTGTCTGTGTCCTAATCTCCTGTTTTTATAAGGACTCCAGTCATATTGAATTAGGGCCTCCCTAATGACCCGTTTTAACTTAATCACTTCCTTAAAAACCCTATATACAAATACAGTAACATTTTGAGGTACTGGGGGTTAGGACTCCAACATATGAATTTTTCTGGGGTGCAGGGGACACAATTGCAGCCCATACAGGGTTCTTTAGTGCTATTGACTGGTGGAGATGCATGAAGACTGCATTATGTGGTAAGAATCTGTGTGTGGGTTTCCATCAAAGACTCCCAGTAGAGGAGATGGAGAACTGGCCCTGTAGGCGCAGCAGCACAGGTGTCAGAAGAAGAGGCACTGGAGGTTCTGGCAGAGCTTCAGTGTGGGTCAGCAGCTCAGTTCCTTTCAAAGAGGGAAATGGAGGGTACCAAAGCCAAAAGGGAAACTCAGGAAAGCCAGGTCAAGCCTGTCATTGACTTGAAGGCCAGAAGAGAGAGCAAGGAGTGTGAAAGACAAGAAAACGAAAACACAGAAGCCAGGAGGGGAGCCTGGAATTGGCATGGAAGCCAGGGCAATTATGTAGTCATGTTGGTGAGCTCTTTGGAGTCCTCGGCTGCCTCTTACAGGAGCAGTGACCTTGCAATGGCTCTTTAGAGACCTCTGGTGCATAAAAACTTTGTTTATATCCACTATCTCATGATCATGGCTTATGCTGTTATTATCATATGATGTTCACTCAGTAGCCTAGAAGGGCTAGGTCAGAGGCTGTAAAAACAAATGGTATGCATCCCACAGATGGGGAATTTTTTAAATGTGAATTATTTGACAGCAATTTTACATTGGTAAATTGCACATAAAAAATCTATATTTACAATTGTCTTGAGAAATTTGAAGATCTGAGAAAATTGAGACTGCAGTCATGCATGGCTACATTCAGCCAGAGCTAAGTCCCCTCTTTGGTGAGGCCACAGGTTCTTGGTTCATTACAGTCCATCTGGCCTGCTTCCTCATTTATGCTCCTTCCTTGTTCAATAGGAATTTTAGTTTGAGACCCCTAAGCTCAACACTTAATGCACCAAATAGTGGGCACATGTGCAGTGGGATCTGAGTTAATGCTAATTGTGGTGGTGGCGGCTGATGTAATTTTTGCCCTCGTTGTTGTTGAGGGTTTGTTGCTGAAGATTCTATGTAGTATAACGCTCATTTCAGGGAGAAAGGATAGGCATAGATCTTCATTGCAGTAGCTTTAAACCAACAGAAAAATCAACATAGGTTGATTTTGTAAGACACTACAAAAATTCAAAGTGACAATGATTGATGGGATACAGAAACAGAGGCTTCATAAAGAGAGTGGGAGATCATAAATTGGAGTTTCATTGCTCGCTGTCACATAGGGAATAGAAGATTTAGTCTACAGCTTCAGATAGGAGATGGGCAGCCCATTCTCCTCCTGGGTTTTACTTGCGAAGCCCTGGGATATTTATAAAGAGGAGAACTTCTGACTTTAAAGCTTGATGCCCCAGGATGCCCCTAGGAAGGGACAAATGTTGAGCACTTAGTATGTGCTGGCATGGAGGTGCTTTGCCTGCACTGGTGCATGGGGAGGTAAATAGCTCAGACTTCGCGTATGAGTTCGCGGTTGGCTGATTGACCCCACGCCTCATAAGCTGTGTGAATTTGGATAGCTAAGCTCTGTAGAATTTCCTTTTCACAACTCATAAAAGAGAAATTAATAGTACCTACCATAATGTTGTTAGGATGATTAAATTTAAGGGTTCACATAGTAGCTGGCTTAGAGTAAATGCACAATAAATAACCATTATCATTGTTTTTATTACTAAGTCTCCTACTATCTGTTGAGAAAACTAAAGATTAGAAAGGGTAAGCCATGTGCCCAAGACTGTTAGATAATAAATAGCAGAACCAGTATTAAAACTCAGGTCCATCTACCTAAAAATATCTGTGGTCCTGGCACCTTCCTTCCAATAATGTCTCAGGGCTGTCCAAACAAACAATAGAGATTCTAAATGAGAAAGAGAGAGAGAGTTTGGATAACGCCTCCAAAGTGCAGCATTACAACATTCCTGGTTTCTGGCACTTTTTTTTTTCTTCCTAAATCCCATTGTTTTATCCATCACTGAGGCCATTTTCCATGCACATGTTAAGCTCTACTCTCCATGACAATGTCATCCATCCCAGGCTCAAGTCATGCCTAATATAGAGTGGCAAGACAGGGTCTCCAGCAAAGCCGCCTAGCTCTCTGCCAGTTCTCCCACATGGAAGGTGGACTCACTGCCACGCAACCCCACCGTCCTGGATGTTCTCCAAGAATGAGTGACATGTGGGCAGCCCAAGGCCTGGGGACAGTGAAGGTGGACTGGGAGATGGAAGAAACATATCAGGGATGAGCAAAAGCCAAACAGATGGCACAGCCTTGCTGCCAGTGGCTCAGGAGCCTCAGCAGCAAGCTGACTCTATGGGTGTATGTACAGCCAAGAGGACCAGGACGGGGTAAGGAAGCTGAGTCCCAAAGGCACCACACTTGGCAAAGCACAACAGCCAGGAACTAAAGGAGAGTGTTCATGGACTAGTGAAGATTCAAACCCCAGCAGTGTGAGGGGCTCATCTGGGATTGGTGGGGAGAGAGGGGGACAGAGGTGGAATAATCAGGAACACAGAGCAGCCAGAAGCCAGCCTGTCAAGGCCTAAAAATCCAGGAACAGGGGATCAAAAACAAAGGGATAGTGGGCTGAGTTAGGAAGTCTAAGTGGGCTGAGAGGTTTCCTGATGTCACGAGGGGTGAGGGATTTCTGCTGGAAGCAGTCATCACCCCACTTGTTAGAGATAGCCATTGTTGATGGGCATACACACTTATATGCAAGCACATATGTGTATATATACAAATATACACACATGTATATTCTCATACGTTCAAAATGAGATTATACTATATTCACATTGTCCAATATTTTCTCAACCAGCTTAATCAGGAACATCTTTCCTCACCTGTGAAAGCACTGCTACAAGATCGTTGTCGTGGGGAGCAGCATTCCATCACGTATAAGAACAACAGCCTACTTCACCAATGCCCTACCTAAGGGCATGCACGTTAGGTGCAGACGACTTTCCACTGTCACAAGCAATACTTATCATCTCTTTCCTTAAGATTCATTCCTGGATGTAGAATGGGTGAATCAAAAGGCATGGATGTTTTTTAAATCTTTTACTACATAAGAGTAAAAGACTGCACCAATTTACTCTCTCACCAGCAGCATGAAAGAGCAATTTTCTCTACACCCTCCCCAACTCTGGGTATTATTATTTTTGTCAATTTGCTAAGTAAAGAATGCCATGTCATTTTCCTGTCTGCATTCCTCTGCTCATTAAAAAGATTGGACGCTTTTATGAGTGCATTTACAACCCCTAAGTCCAAGATTGATCCCCCGACAGAAGAGATGGCATAGAAAGGAGTGACTGGGACTGCTTGGCTGCTGCTCAGACCTGGCCTCAGAGAAAGACCCTGTCTTGAGGCCTGCAGGCTCTGTCAGAGGTCCACAAGGCCACACCTCAGCTTTGCAGATGCTGTTCACCCGGGTGTGCTCCCGCTCTGGGGCAGATGCTCGCTAAGAAAATCACAGGAGTTGGGTTGCTAAACCAGGATGCTAATTTATCACCTTATGGTGGAGAAATATAATTTTCTAACAAGGGAAATATTCATGTCGGATATCTAGGATACCCCGTTCTGGAAAACAAACTGGGAATCAGAAGGATACTTGGTGAATATAAACTTTTCCCCAAAGATGCAGAAGAGTGGTGAGAGAGCATTTCCAGAGACAGAATGTATTTGCAGACAGTCAGCATTCACCCACTGGAGAATTCCTTCTCTAGTGCCATGTGTCTTGAGGACAGTCACTCTAACAAGCCAACCTAGAGTCCTACTCCCTTCACAGATGTGGCCAGGAGAGGGGTCTCTCTCTCTGGTTATGGATGATCCACATGATGATAAAGCTAACTTCAGTCTCAGTCACCTCCTGCTCTAATCTGCAATGTGGATCAGCCCCACAGGCCCCTGCGCATAAAACCAATAGCCTCAGTTTTAATTAACTCTCTGTTCTAAACTTCTGGGCCAACTGGTCAGTCTCTCTCTCTCTCTCTCTCTCTCTCTCTCTCTTTCTCTCTCTCTCCTTCTCTCTCTCTCTCTCTCTCTCTCTCTCTCTCTCTCTCTCTCTCTCTCTCTCTCTCTCTCACACACACACACACATAAAACACACTCTTTACTTCCTTGTTTCCTCATACTGTAGTAAAAATATTTTCTATTTAGCTTTAGTCTCCCTTTAAAAAAAAAATTGTCTACAAGACTTGTGCCTGACTGAGACCACCTGCCAGCTCTCAAGTGGGGATGTGTGTACCCTGGAGGGTTCACCAAAGTTTGCTGAGGGATAGCTGCTGTCAAAGGGAGAAAATGGCTTATCTATGAAAATTCATTTGTCTAAATATATAAAAATATGTAGAAGAACACAAAATGCATGATTTCTTCCTATCAAACATGATTTTTGGAAAAAATGAGACTCAGAAATTCCAAGTCTTAGAATTTCCGAGTCTCATTTTTTTAACTCCTACCCAGGCCCACTCTTACACTCCTGCATCCCTCTGAGGGAGGTCTATGCATCTGAGCTCCTCCACCTCTTAAAAGCATTTTGGTGGAAAAGTCTAGAAAGCATAAACAATCCATTAGGGTAAAGGTTAAGAGCAAAGGTCAGATGGACCTGCCACCATTTACTAATGATGTCTTTGAGTGCATTATTTAATATGTCTAAGCCTCAATTTCCTCATTTGCTGAATTGGATAATGATAAAATAGTTGATAGAATGATTGATAGTCATGAAGAGTCCATGAAATTTACAAAACTGATTATCTAAAATTTGTTTATAACCGATTTCAGCTTAGCTATTGAACACCCATTTCTGCTGAGAGCAGCAAATTTTTAATCCTTCAGTCCTTTCCAATTCAAGAATCTCTTTAAGAGTAAATACATACTTAAATTCAAGTTTCTGTATCCCTGGAAGGCATCTGGGTGGAAGGGGATTCTTCTTCAACATCACGGTATTTGGACAGGGCAGTGTCTGTCTGCTCAGCTCCCACTGTAGGAGTTTACATCTGTTCTGATCCACATTCCAGAAGTTGTTCATGCCGGCCATAGCCACAGCCCGGAGCCAGCAGGAGGAAGGCAGCCTCCTTACTCTACATCTGGGTTGATCTGACATTGGTGGTCTCTGCTCTCATGCCTCATCCTAGGTGGTGTGCAGCTTTCTCTGGCAGCATGCAGCCACCTCCCAGCCTCCTGGTGTGCAGACTATCTAAGGGGCAGATAAGGCTCTCTGTGGCTGTTACCAGTGCCACATGCCCCGCTGAGGTGTCCACCCCCGTGGTGTGTGCCCCATTATTCAGTCAGGCATCTTCGAGGGCAGCATGCTGGCACCCACTCCTGGACCAATGCCCACACTTTCTCCACACAGGGAGCTGAGGTGGCAGTGGGGAAGGTTTGGGGGTGGATGTCTTTGTGAAGCCTACTGAATGTTCTCCCAAGGGTGGAAACAGCTAGAACCCAGGGCAACTCTGCCTTCATAAAGCAACTTCTTGATTTATCCCCTGCTGCAGTGTCTCACATAATAAACCCCTAATTGTAAGGAACATGGCCGGGCAGGACATAAAATATTGGAGGTCACTTTGAGATACAAACTATTCAAATAGCTGTTGCACATCAGACAAAAGTCTTTGTGTGTTCCAAGTCCACAAAGAAAGCAGTAAACAAAATTAAATAGAAGTCTTGGTGATGGAAAGAGAAATAGCTACTGACAAAAAAAGCAGGCGGAGAATACTTATAAACTTGAGACATATACAAATCATGACTAGAAATGACACTTATCTTTAAGTATCATGAGAATTAACTAATGTTGAGCTCCTGGAGAACATAAGTGATATATAAATGCTAAACAATTTACATTTGCTGAGCCACTTAGGATGCTTACTGAAACACCATGCAATACTGGTATTCTAGAAGATTAATCCCTTTAAAAAGCAAATGACGTTCAAAGTGGCCTGACAAATGACAAGGAAATAGCAGTTTTATAAATCTGATACTGATGTCCTGTGCAATGATGGAACAAATATTCAAAGAGAAAAATCTATCAATATCTTGAGGATAATATTATGGTGACTGGGTAGACGAACCTGGCTTCCTAAAGAAAGCCATGGCCATACCAACACAACACCTTCCCAAAAGGCACTGGCACGTGGAGAGATGGGCTGGCTACTGCAGTGAACATTATGAACACTTAGACTCTGGTACTATGCTAGGTGATGGGAATACAGAGATAAATAAAGTATGATTCCTGCCCTGAGGTCGCTCATTCCCACATGATATCTCTTCTGTGCCCTCTGTCTCAACAGGCAGCACCATCCCTGTTAACTCTTCCAGTCTCCTTGGCCTCAAAACCTGGCATTCATCCCATCCTCCTCCATCTCCCTTAAATGCCAAACCAGTTATTCACCAAGACCCAGAGCCACTACTCCAATAGTCTATTAGTTGAGGGTTGCCCCTGGGGTGACAACTTTGCTGTACTTGGGGCTTCTGCCTTGGCATTGGGGAAGGCTCTGAGGCAGAGACTGAATAAAGAGGATCAAGGAAGGCCGAAAACCATCTTGCACGTCTGTGGATGAAATCACAGGGAGACCAAGGGATGTGACATGGAGCACACAAGTATCTGCTCCACCAATTGTACCAGGCAAAGTGGGCTGTAGAGCAGAAAGATGATGAGATGAGCATTAAAACGAGAGACAGTGGGGATAAGGGACTAGAGACAGATGGAGGAAGAAAGAGCAAGAGAGATGGTAGTAACAGAGACAGGAAGAGATGGAAAAGGAAAAGCAGAATCCATAAGCCAAATAAGAAGGAGCAGGTAAGATCCCAGGAAAATCTCTCTCTACCTGCTCAGGGCAGCAGGATGAAGAGCAGAAATCAAGCTTTCAGACAAATAGGATATCTTAAGAAAGAGAAATCAGTATAGCAGCATGTAGTGCCACTTAACGAAATAGGGTTAGGAGCTCTTAGAGGCCTCCTGATATCAATTTGAGTGGGTTTTTCAGAGGATGGGGGTAGAAGTCAGAAGAAGATTACAAAACATAGCTGAGAAAATTACCTCCCCCCCAAAATAAATAAATAAATAACACTGGGCTTCACTCAAAACTACAATCGTATTCTGAACTGAAGGATCTGAGAACTTTACATTTGAAATTTCCAACTTCAAGGAAGGATAAGCAAAGGCAATTGCCTGTCCCATATGTCCCAAAATGAGTGACAACCTTCATCGCTGGAGTAATGTGCTTCCTGCACTGGGATTCCTAATGCAATGTGATCGGGGGGTAAGAGCAGAAGGTGAGGGGTGGGGAAAGTCCATCACCTAGATGGCCTCCCTCCTCCAAAACTACCTTTCTCACGAGCTCACTTATGCCTGAAATTCCACAGAGTTTTGTGTTTATAGAAGGAAAGAAATGAATGACCAGGAATGAAGTGCCTGTCATGTGCCAGCTCCCTAACAGATGAGTTGTACACATTATGTTATTCAATCCTCACAATGCTGTCTGAGGTAAAGCTGTTTAACCCCCATTTTACAAAAGAGAAAATTAAGGCTGGGAGTGGTTAGGCAACACTCTGAAGGTCACACAGCTGATGTGAAGCAGAGCCACACTCAAGCTCTAGCTTTCTGCCCCGAAGCCCCGAGGCTTTTCCCCACACCGTGTGACTCCATGGGGCTTAACACTTTATTTTTTTGGCAATAATGCAATAACCCCTAAAATGAATCATGCTATTTTGTTTATTTATTTTTAACTTGATCAGTGCCATCTAGAGCTTCTTTTTAATTTAAATTTATTTTTTCTTAGTTGACACATGAAAATTTTATATACATAGAGAGTACAATGTTTAGGTATATGCATAGTGTGTGATGATTATATCAGAGTAATTAGCATATTCATTACCTCAAACGTGTCATTTCTTTGAAGAATCACACATTTTAGATGCCACTGGCTTTGTTCATTCCTTCAATGCACATCTATCAAGCGCTTTGTTGGATTTACTCATTCAATAGGGAATTCAGAGTCCTACTATGTGCCAGGCACTATGCTAGCACTAGAGTTAGTCTCAGTGGGAGAAAGACACAAATCAATTAAATAAAAGAATTACACATTGCAAACTGTGGAATGTGCTATGAAGGAAATCAACAGGAGGCTGGGACAGAGAGTACTAGGAGAAGGTTGGCCTGTGTTAGAAGATGACATTGAAGACAAGATCTGGAGAAGAAGAGGAGCAGCCGTGGAAGCTGGGAGACAGGGCTTCCGAGCAGCAGAAACAACCATGAAAAGACTCCAAGGCATAACCAAGCTTAAAGAAGGCTCATCCGACTGGAAAGTTATCATTGAAGGGAAGAAGCAAATACAGGGATGCTTGAGAAATAGGCAGGGCCAACTCCTCTGTAGGCTCTTTGGGGGACTCTGGACTTTATGTTACATGCAAAGGAAAATCATGATGGATTTGAGTAAGGATAGGGATGTAATCTGATTATGACTTTAAAGATTTCTCTGGCTGCACATGGAAAATGGGCTGTCATAGGTCAAGGTCAGAGACAGGGAAGACAGTTAGAAGGCCACTGTAGATTCCAGGAAAGAGACAAATGTAGCCTGGATGGAGTGGTGGCAACAGAGGTGGAGGGGAGCAGCCAGCTCTTAGATCTTTTGGAGACTGAAGCAAAAAGACTTGCTAACAGATTAACTATGGGGAGGGAAGAAGAAGCCAACTACTGGGTTTCTACTGGAGAAATTAGATGGAGAGTGGAGACATATATGGAGATGATTTGATAAGGGAAGAAAGGGAACAAGAGTTTTGATTTTGAACTTTTGATTTTTGAAATTTGACTTGTCTATGAGACATCCAAGTAGAGATGTCTAGTAAAAATTTGGCTATGTGAGCCTGGGACTCAGAGGACAGGTCAACTCAGAAAATATCAATTTTAGAGCTGGGTGGATGAGTAAAGAGAGAGGAAAAGCCCAAAGAAGAAGCTGACATTAAGAGATTTAGTGGAGAAGAAAGATGCCGCAAAGAAACTAGGAAGAAAGAGCCAGTGAGGTCTGAGATGAACCAGGAGAGAACCACATCACAGAAGTAAGGAGGGGCTGCCTTGAGGTGCTCTAAGCTTGTGGAGAGGTGAAGGAAGATGTGAGAGTAAAATGATGAATAGGAGAGAATTCTCATTTTAGAAGAGCTCACAGTCTGATGAGAAAGACCCACATGATTGATGAAGGAATATAAAGCTAGTGTAACATTTATTGAGCACTTACTATGTGACAGAAACTAAGCTAAATGATTTACCTGTATTATCATCAAGGCCCCAGTAAAGTAGGAATCATTATTATCTTTGTGTTACAGATGAGGCTGGGAGAGAGTTAGAAGGTCACCAAAGGTCAAGGAGCTAGTAAGAAGGAGCACTGGGATTTAAAAATAGGCATGGGACTCCCAAGGTGCCCCTCCTAACTATAAGGTATCTGCCCCTAATTGGTGACGAGATATATGGCCCACTCCATTATTACTCTAATCGGCTATTTCCTGCCTAACTTAACTCCTCTCTCCTGCCTCCGTGTGCATCCTCACTCAGGGCCTAGCACAGCTCTTCTCCTCACAATGAGTTTGTTCCATGTGGTGCTGATGTGCCTCCAAGAGGCAGCCCCAGCACTGGGGCTAGCTTTTACATCTCCTCTACCGCACTATAGCTACAAAGTTAACCTTGCTGGGACACTAAACTCTTGCCCAAGACCCCCATTGGTGCCTCAACCCTAAGGCCTGGCCCATGGATATTTAATCTTCACTTTAAACTAGAAACCAATCAGATCTGTCTCAGGCACTTTGGATGTCGGTTGACATGGCAGCACCACTGGAGCAGTGAAGGGAGTAATCATCACCGATAAAACTGAGAAAAATGGGAGAAAAAGCTATTTAGCTTAAATTGTTTCCTATAAAACAGTTTTGAAGGTAAAAGGTACTATCTTCTTGTCAGTGTCAACATTTCTCTCACTGGATAAGTGAAATTATGTTTCTGTCAATGACTAAATCTCTCCAAGAGGGAAGTGACATTTTGTTTGGTTTCTGGAGAGGAAAGATTGGGTCTGATGAAACTGGTAACTATATGGATGCATAAAGGACATTTGCATAGAACACAAGTGAATATCACCAGATTTCTAAAGTAGATGCTTTCTGCATCTACTGTCTGCTGTGAACTGCAAGAACTCTTAAATCTTGCCTGCACTAATTTGGCTCATTTGACTTGATGAATATTTTTCACTGAATTTTTGGACAGTTGTTTGGGTGATAGATACAACCAGAGTGTATCCTACTGCTTTCTCTCTATTGTCTATTGTGCAAACTCAACACCTGATTATCAGCAACCAATATCTAGATAGATGCCTTTGACCTCTCCCCCATAGCCTCCAGCAGTACCACCTTGCTGAGCAATCCCCACTATAGTCTATCACTTGTTCATCTGAGTTCAGTTGAATCACAAAACCAAAGCAAGTTTAAGAGATGCCTGAATCATGACTCAGCATTCAAGGCTCCTGACCTGAAGGTACCAGGCAGTGGTATTTCCAGCTTCACTTCCTCTCCATCTATATGACTGAGCCCATGATGGTTAATGTCCTCGCCTCCAAGTGGAAATCCACAAGACCTATGGCTGCAAAAAAGTAACAAAAGGAATTGCTCTGAACAGTTCAGAGCTATTACCACCTGTGGGAGAGAGCCCAGGCTCCTTCCTTTCATAGCCGTGAGCTGAAGCTTGCAGTTGCTTGGCATCTAGAATAAGCATGTGCCCAGAAACCCAGAAATCAGTTGTGAGAAATGGAAGCAGATGCACAACTTGGAGGGCACACATCAAAGTGGTTGGACTTAGCAGAAGTGATATTCTCTAAGATATAAAGGGGCATCTGTGTCCCACCTTAAGAACAGATCTGGGTGCTCTTCTCTTATCTTGTCACTGCTGATTTTTCTCAAAGCAACCACTGATGTGTACATACACCTATGGAAAGTTGCAAATGTGGAGCTTGGCAAGCCAAAATCACAGGTGTATGAGAAGCAGAGAAGGGGTAGGAGGAAAAGTTGAAGGAGCATTCAAAAGAAAGACTTTAACAAATTTCATAGATCCATCTAAAGAATATAAGCAAATGTAATTTTTATCCCCAAACAGTCATACAAACAAATAAGAATTGAAGTTTAAAAAAATTTTTTTCTAAATTATGCCATTATATAGGGCATCACATTTTCTCCCATTTCTTCTCTACTCTTTCTCCTCCCCACCTAAATAAATCAAATTTACAATCTAAGATGTGGCTGATTATAATATGTGACATTATTTTGTGAACCATCAAGAAAAAAAAGAAATGATGCCAATTAAACACTGACACACACCTTGGTTTCAGAGATGTTAAAAGTGTTCATCATAAAATCTACGATCTATAGCATACACACACACACACACACACACACACACACACACACACCAATCACATCCATCAATGAATTTCTCTAGTAAGGGTAAAAAATCTGTCATTGAGAACCAATTTTTCAAACAAGCTTGATATGTGCCACCCTTAAAAAGGAGAGGTTGTAGAGTTTGAAGTTTATTTTATGGCATATATTTGCTGCCTGAAGACAACTCAGAACACCATTGACAGATAATGGACCACATTTCATAACTGAGAAATGTGTCTTATTTTCAAAACTGAAAGCAGAGAAACTCATTAGATTTGCTTTCACTCTTGCCTCAAAATGGCAGGGCAATTTCCATCATACCTGCTCCTCTTTGTTTTCTTCATTTTCCATTTTCCTGTTTACATTCATCTTTATTCTCTCTCTCTCTCTCTCTCTCTCTCTCTCTCTCTCTCTCTCTCTCTTGCTCTCTCTCTCCCCCCCCCCACTCCCACTAAAATCTCATTTGGTTGTCTCCATAGCTCATTAATGTGGGTGTGGCCTGCCTCAAAGGTCCTTAATAATAACTTATTGTACATGTTTATTACACTTGATAGGAAGTAATTTTATTGCAGTCTCCTGGTTTGCAAGTTATCTCATGTCTCCACACCTGTAATACCATCCCTAAGAAAGTAGTATTTTTAGCATTATATGTGTTTGTTATAACCAGGGAGATCATAGTGGGAATTCATGAGGCTGAAAAGCAGGTACAATGATCCCATCTCCAAAACATCCCATGCCTAACTACAATGAAGATGACCTGTAATTTACCTGGCATAATGTTCCTGATGCCAAATAGTGGCCATTTTCTCTTCAAGGCTAAGGACTTGTTTAGATCAGCTTATTCATTGCATTGATTATTTGTTAAAGCCTTAACTAGGTCACTCATACAAAATGTTGGTGTCAATTCACTAAAATGTAATTGGTCATCAAGTGAACATTTATTAAGTATCCAACCTTTGGCCTGACACGCTGGCAAGCATTAAGGATAGGTCAACAATTAAGATACAGTCCCTGGCTTCAAGCTTAGCAGAAAAGGGAAACACATTAGAAAAAAACATGGCCCCCAAATCCTCATAGAGTTAAATTAGCACTGATCCTCCTGTACTTCCCCCATGTGACTAGCCATTACCACCTCCTAATCGGAATCCCTGTTCCCCTCAGCTATGACAGCCTGAGCCTGTGTCTATAGAATCCCCACCTTTGAATCTCATATATCTCATATATCCACAAAATATACACTTAAGGAAAAAAAGGTCTGAGCACTTAGCTCATTTGGTTAGAGTGCAGTGTTATAACACCAAGGTCAAGGGTTCGATCCCTATACTGGAAGGAAGGAAGGAAGGAAGGAAGGAAGGAAGGAAGGAAGGAAGGAAGGAAGGAAGGAAGGAAGGAAGGAAGGAAGGAAGGAAGGAAGGAAGGAAGGAAGGAAGGAAGGAAGGAAGGAAGGAAGGAAGGAAGGAAGGAAGGAAGGAAGGAAGGAAGGAAGGAAGGAAAGGGAGACGGAGGAGAAAAGAGAAGCGCCAATGACAGGCATAACCTATTCCATTATCTATGTCCTCTGCTTCATTTCTCTGAAACCTACAAATCAAAATTAGAATTTGTTTCAATTATACTTTAACCATGATTATGATGTTTTCAAATGTATACAAAGTAGAAGGAATGGAATATGAACCCCCAACACTTATCCCCAGTTTCAATAGTTACCAACAATTCTGCCATTTTTATTTCATCTCTACCTCCCAGCTCTTTTTCTTACTGTATTTCAAAGCCAGTCCTAGAACTCCTGCCATTTTACTCATAAGCATGTTAATGCATATCTCTAAGTGGTTGGGACTTTTTCCTTTTTAACATCACCACAACGTCATTATCTCATCCAACAAAATTAACAAGAATTTCTTAATATTATCTAATAACTTGCCTTAATTTTCCTGATTGTCCCAAAAATGTATTTTTATAGTTAATTTATTCAAATCAGGATGCAAAGTCCACACATAGCATAGCATTTGTTTCATTAGTCTTTTAAGCCTTTTAAAATCCAAAACAGTTTTCTCTCCCTTTCTTTCCTATGCCATTTATTTATGGAAGAAAATTGGCCATTTGTCCAATGGCTGAATGCATCCTTGGGTGTCATCCAACATGGTCTCCCTTCCTCTACATTTTCTATTACAAGTAGTTGGATCTAGAGATTCGATTACATCTAGGTTCAATATTTTAACAAGATGACATAGATAATGCTGTGACTGCCTACTGAATCATCAGAAGGCATAGAACGTGTGATTGTCTAACTTTTAGTGATGATCAGTAAGTTCACATAATGTCAGCCTGATCCATCCATTAAAAAGTCTTCCCATGAACTTTCACCCAGTGTTTGTGGTGGTCACTGACAATCATTGCCTAGAGCCACTATTCCATTACCAACCTTATTTTGATTAATTAATCCTTTCATGTTGCAAGTGAGATAATTTACCCTTGAAATGATTCAACTAAATCAGAAAAATAAATAAATAAAGTTAAAAACCATTTTAAAGCTCTAAACACACTTTAGACAGCTTTCCCCAAAAATAAAATTGGCAGTTTTCAATCTATAGATTCTTCTACCTCTTTTGAGAACAAGAACCCTGTCTTAATATCTAAAAATTTCACAGACTCCTGCTTGAAAGCAC
The DNA here is from genome assembly GCF_027409185.1 of Cynocephalus volans. NCBI lineage: Eukaryota > Metazoa > Chordata > Mammalia > Dermoptera > Cynocephalidae > Cynocephalus > Cynocephalus volans. The sequence continues at coordinate 207,386,959 of NC_084460.1, read as the reverse complement.
TTGTCTTTTTAATGCCTATTGATTAGGAAAATGAAAATGATGAAAAGTTTCTATAAATTTTGTAATCTTCTAAATATATTTCTGTTATATTAATCATAACAGTACTCAACACACACTTAAGATATAGCAAAATATGTGTCATAAAGTAAAATAAAATATTTTAAAGTATATGGGTTTCAATCTTTTTTACTTCTCTCTTACATCCTCATACTGTGTCCCCCGCAGAGAGGAAAGATTCTAACTTGCTGGTCCAGCCCTGTGCTTTCCTCTAGGGTGAGGATGCCCAGTAATGAGCTAACAGGGGTAGGGACAACTCAGCACAAAAAAGTCAGAGAGGTTGAGCTGATATGCACAATCAACTGATCAAGAAAGAGAGACTGGAGGAGGGAGATCATCTTCAGGCAAAGTGTCACAGAAGGCCTGTGGGAGTTTACAGAAAGCAAAGAGCAAGATTTTCTGGCCAAATATGCCTGCCACCCACCACGCCCCAACCCTTTGGCATTTCCAAAAGAGACTGCAGAAATCTCAAATTCCTATTTCAATTATTCTGGATGCTGGGATTTTACATGACTTGCACATATTTATGTGAGGCATAGTGTTGATTCAGTCTACAGTGTTTCCTCCCAGATCTCTTGCAATAACTCTTACAATTATTCTAGGCATCCCCCTTTCCTTCCCCTACCCCACTGGGTCTATAGTACAACACCTGCTCGCTGTGGATATCTGGCACTTTGGCTCTTCATACTTCACCTATAGGCTCTATCATCCTCACCATCCCACAATAATATTAAGAGTACACCCCATTAAGTGTGCTGTCTCCATAAATCCAGGAAGGCAAACAAGCACACTGCCCCATGCAAGGGGGCCTTTTGCACTAGAGGCTTGTCCCCCAAAGCCCACCTGACAGCCTGGGACACCATCAGTCCTAGTGGCCATAAGGTAAGGAGAAATACAGTGAGGAGGGAGGAGAAATGCCTTTTACCCACACATAAAAGAAGTAATAAGGGACAAGTCCTCTTGGATCTCCTCTTCTGATCACATGAAATTGCCAGCTGGAGATTGACTCTCCCACTGAGGCCAGAAGAACACATAGTGCAACTGCCTGGGCAGGCTGTCTGCTCACAGACAAGGTACTAGGATGACGGGCCAGTGATCTAAACTTTGATGTTTGGAGCACGCACCCTCGGAAGCCCCAAACCCAACCCTCCTTTCTCTATACAATAGGCCATTTGATATTTCTGCTAATCTTCTTTGCTCCACTGAAGGCATTTTATTCAAGAACTTGTGAAGTAAAACTTTCAAAATTTTGATGGAATGAAGCGATTTGCTGTATGCATAACCAGCCTTACAGAAACTCCAAGAAGATGGGGTGCAGCTTCAACCTGTCAATCACACAGAATTTGCAAAGCACCTCGGACGAGTCAGTCCCCTGCAAAGGCAGCTCAGAAGAGGGGCAGGGGGCAGTCTGCCTGAGAAGAACGGTGAGACCGACAGCTACACAAGGGCTCCTGCCCCAATCCTTTACTTCAATTTTCCCTGTACAACTCTTCCCCAAATAATCAAAAACCAGAGGGGACAATTTCCCATGACCCTCAAGGCTAAGTTCACTCTCTTCCTCAAGACTCTAGCCCAATGTTCCCCTTAACTTTTCTTTTAGAATTTCTGAACTGGAACTTACTGTTGAAATGCAAATCAGGAAAAAAACAAAATAAAAACAAACAAGCAAAAAAACACCATCTCGTGCTGACACTGATTCCAGCCTTGAGAAATGAATCTGGACAAGAAGAGCCACATAACGTTTCTCTTTGAGAATCACCGTGTCTGCCCCTCTCCTCCTCCAAGTGGAACTGGACAGTAATAAAGTCAAGTTCAGCTTTGATTCATTCATTCAACAGACATTTATCAAACACTGCTGTGCTACGGGGTGTAGAGATGAACAGGACAGTGTGCCAACCCACAGTTTCCTGATCGAACTAAGGAGATAGACAACTATACTACAAACCTCAGAGTCACATGGTGTGATGAGACTACAGTAGAGGTGAGTCCATCATGCTATGGGTACAGCATACTAATTTTTCAGTGGGAAGTAAGAGAAGCTATGCAGGGGAGTCTTGCTTTTGCTCTTGATTTACAGCAACTACAGGCTATGGCCCTGGTATAAGAAGAGGCGAGGTCCCACTTACCGCCCCCCACCACCCGCCACACACACTGAGTTTTCTGAGATTCCATGTCTCAGTTTTCTGAGATTTCTGTGGCCAAATCTCTCACCCAAGAATGTCAGTCATTTGAGAAGAATAATTTCTGTAAAAAAATGAGAGTAACTTAATGGAAGCCAAGACCTACTCCTGGTGGGGGGAAAGGGGGGCTGCTGTAGAGGAAGAAAGAAGAAAGGCAACTTTTAACAAAGAGCTACTCCAGATGGGTAAGGAACAGCAAAGACAAGATGAGAAAGGTGAAGTGCAGGCCCTGTTTTTTTAATTAAAATTTGCATTGAGGTAACTTTAGATTCACATGCAGTTGTAAGAAATAATACAGGGAAAACCCCTGTACAAGTTTCCCAGTTTCCCCCAATGGTAACATTTTGCAAAACTATACTACAGTATCACAACCAGGATACCGACATTCATACAATCTACCAATCTTATTCAGATTTCCCAGGTTACTTGTACTCATTTGCATGTGTGTTAAGGTATATACATCTTCAGCTGTGTAGGTTCGTGTATCCACCACCACCACAGTAAAGAAGATGAACAGTTCTAACACCAAGGGGTCCCTGGTGTTGCCTTCTGTGACCACACCTCCCTCCCTCCCTCTTGCTGACCCTCCCACTTTGTCCCTAACACCCAACAACCAATAAATCCATTTTCGACTTTTGTCATTTCTGAACATTATATAAGTGGAGTCATACAATGTGTAACTTCTTGGGAGTGACTTTTTGTTGCTCAGTACAGTTCTCTGGTTATTTGCTTAAGGTGCTGCATGTGTTGATAGTTTGTTCCTTTTCACTGCTGAGTAGTACTCTACGGTATGAATGCACCATACTTTAACCCTTTACTATTGAAGGACATTGGAATTGTTTCCAGTTTCAGGCTGTTGTGAATAAAGCTGCTATGAACATTTGTGTACAGATTTTTTAAATGCCCAGGTATATGGAATTTAGAGACCACATTCTGCAGCAGGCCCCATTTTTAAATGGCCACTGAGCATCGGACTCACTTTGCGTGGATGAGCTGTGGAGGTAACGTGCTTGTCATCCCTTAGATGCTGGGCTGGCTGCCATATCCCTGGGCTTCACAGCTCCACCACTATGTGAACTCTGGTCAACACTAGACTGACTTGGGAGACCCTCAGCAGAACTGGCAGGAAGAAACACCAGGTATCCAATGCTGCTCAATGGGACTTCAAGCCATCCCATGTCCATCTTCTCCCTAAGCTTCTCCAACTGTAATGTGCACAGGAAGCATCTAGGGAGTCACTGCAATGCAGATTCCTGGGCCTCACCCCAGAATTTCTGATTCAGTAGGTCTAGGGTGAGCCTAGCAACCTGCACTTATAACAAGCACACCAGGTGTGGCATACAGACTCTAAAGTGGCTCCCCTTAGCCCCTTCCTGGTGTTAACATTTTTGTGTAATCTCCCCCCCTTAATTAAGTGTGGGTGGGACCTGTGACTTGCTTTTAACCAATATATTATGACAAAGGGGATAGAATCTCACTCCTGTGATTGGGTTATGTCATATTACTAGAAGACTCTCACTTTAGAGATTCTCCTTGCTGGTTTGATGAAGTAAGAGGCCATGTTGGGAAAGTCCACGTGACATAGAAATGTAGGGAGCCTCTAGGAACTTCAGGTGGCCTCCAGGAACCGCAGGCAGCCTGTAGGAGCTGAAGCAGCCTCCAGCCTTCAGCCAACAAGAAGCCATGATCCTCAGCCTGACAACTGCAAGAACATGAATTCTGCCGACAACCTGAGCGAGCTTGCTAGTTGATTCTTCTGTAGCCAAACATCTAATGAGAATGCAGGCCAGTCAACATCTTGATCGCAGCCTCCTAAGAAACTAAGCAGAGGATCCAGCTGAGTCATGCCCAAACTCCTGATCCACAGAAACTGTGAGATAACAAATGTACATTATTTAAAGCTGCTAAGTTTGTGGAAATTAGTTACATAGCATTAGAAAATGAATATACCAGGTGACTCATATTTCCACAGCAATAGGTAACTAAGGTACCAGGTGACATGCAGAACTGTAGGCCCTAACCTGGACCACACCTGGAGAACCACTGACCCAAATCAAAGTGAGGCTGATCCTCCAGTGTCCTCCAGCACTAATCTGTCTTGAACCAAACCCTAGAAGTCTTTTTGACATTAAAGACCTACCTGTCCCTTATGGGATCCTTCAATTCTTCAGGAATATTTTGGAATTTAAACAACTATTTATTGTCCCTGAAGCTGCCATCTGACTCTCCTACCCAGAGGTTGCCCAGGCCTCAAATCTGGAGAACAAACAGTAGACACTTTGTAGTTAGACACCTTTTACCACTCTTTGAGGTAGTGAGGAGCTTCTGGAAAAATCTTCAGAGTCTTAAATGCCTCTAATTAGTTTTCTAATATCAAGTGGATCACAGAATCAGCTTTTAAATGGCAAAAAGAATGATATGTACATATATAATTATGTGTACATAAACAAAAACTATATTTGTTTTCGTGTTTGTCTCCCCCTACACACACACACACACACACACACACACACACACACACACACACACAGGAATGCAAGCACGATGACATAAGGTCAAAACACATTCAAAGGTAATTGTCCATTCCATCTCCTTTCAGGGACAGCAGTCTTCTTAACTGCATATTTTTCTGTCATAAAATACCCCTGGTGCCCTCAATCAGCCACAATTTGCAGCCAATTGAAGACAGCACACATATTTTTAGAAACCCTTACCATGACACACCACTGTTCATCTATGAGACTCCTTCTTATGATAATCCACTTCCTGTCAAACAGTGCAGTCACACCACGGGATGGCCCATTGGGGAAGGGCCTCATTAATGCACAATAGCCTTAATGGGCCAATCTTTAAACAGTCCACCCAGTATGGAAGCTGATTGATAGAACCAAGTCTGAGAGGGAAGTTTCTCTTTAATGTTCAATTTCCTTTTCTGGCTGAAGACAGATTTGTGACGTGATTTTAACATGGCTTTTTGCAGCTCCAGATTTCCCTAGCAGTAAAACCAGCTTCATGGCAATATTTTTCCTTTTTCAGTACCACTTCACTGGCTTTGGGGATCTAATTTATTCAAATCTATCTGCAGATGTATCTGATGAGCTTCCTGCATTATTTATCCTTGAGTAAATGAGGAAAACCATTGCCAGCTTGCCTTAAGTTTCTTAGCAAGACTAAACCATTGGGCTCACTGGTATCCTGTTTAATCAAATAATTTATTTACACAGAACTGGCATTTCTATTCATACTTCACATTTTTAAAAAGGAGGAGGAAAGAAAAATTTCTGAAGTCTTCAGTTTTTAATTTGAAATCTGGTTTGTCACCATCACATCTTCTCACTTAGTGGGGGCAGAATGCAGGGAAAGTACTAGAACATTCTCTAGCCTGGCTCTGCCTGGCATGCTGTGCCTGTGCATGCACATGCATAGAAGAAGAGGGAAGGCTCTGTCTCACACCAGGCACCTTCCCTGCAACATGACATTCAACTGAGCTCCCACGAAAGACCCTAGGTTCCAAACAAAAGAGATCAGAGAGCAGTGTTGAGACATCCTGTCCACCTGGGTTTTGAAGAATGTTCCCTTACTTCCTGGCTCAGTATCTTAACCAACAAATAGGAAATGCTCCTTATGTTCAAGGGACTGAACAAGGTTGTATTAGTCAGAGTTCTTCAGAAGCAGAACCAATATATATATATACACAAAGAGAGAGAGATTTATTATAAAGAATTAGCTCACACAATTATGGAGATGGCAAGTCCCAAGATCAGATCTGCAGGGTGAGTTGGTAAGCTGGAGACCCCAAACAGTTGATTCTTTCATTCCAGTTCAAAGACCAGTACTTGAGACCCACAAAGAGCCGATGTTTCAGTTCAAGTCCAAAGGCAGGAGAACAGCCAATGTCCCAGTCTGAAGGCTGTCAGACAGGAAGAATTCTTTTACTCAAGGGAAGATCAGCCTTTTTGGTCTATTCAGGCCTTCAACTGATTGGATGAGGCCCACCCACATTAGGGAGGGCCATCTGCTTCACTCTGTCTATCAATTTAAATGTCAGTCTCATCTAAACACCCTGACAGACACACCAAAATAATATTTGACCAAATGTCTGGGAACCCCATGGCCCAGCCAAGTTGGCACATAAAACTAACCATCACAGAGGTGTATTTAAAGAAAGAAAGTCACCAGGTAGAGAGAAGGGAGCCACCATGTGCCACACTCAGTGCTAGGTACTAACACACATTATCTCCTTTAATTCCCACAAGATACAAATTTATCTTCTCCATGTTACCCATGCAGAAACTGAGGCTCAGGGGAATCAAGTAACTTGCCCAAGGTCACACACTAATTGTGGACCCAGGCCTCTCTAAGCCCAAAGCTCATCTTCTTCCGGCTCCATCATAAATGTACCCCTGGTCTGCTGACAATTAACTACAGATCGTCCCCACATCTTCATTCTTCATGCTTCTTCCTCTATGCACAAACGCTCAAGGCTTGTCTGCCTTTTGTTCTCTTTTGCTTTTAAGACCGCAGGAATAGAGCTCTCTCCCCAGATAATTTCCAAAAAGTTTGATATTTCACAATACTGCTAAGTTCACCAAACAAGTTGGAAAAGAATGATTTATCACTAAAGCATTTAACATAATCCCCCTACCCAGTACAGCTTCTGTGTCAAATGTAGGATAAGAATCTTCACACCAAGAGCTGAAAAACAATATGTGGCTCCTAAGAACAGGTTTTACTGGCACAAACTCTTAAAAAATAACCTTTTTTTCTCCAATAGGGGGATTCCTTAAAATTGGACAGATAAATAAACAATCAATGAATAAATAAACAAGGCTTCAGAGGAAAAGAAGACCTATGTGTTTTTCTTTACTATCACAGATTAAATCAACATTCCCCCGCCCCCAGGTGCTTTGGGGTGTCTTTTGCTCTCCTATGCATTAGTCTATAAGAACAATGACATTTGTTGATTTCACCTGTTTGGTTTTTAGAGGCCAACGTGGATTGTGTTCGCCTTTTCTATTAGCCCAGCAATCCCTCCCTGTATTTTCTGCAGTAGGTTTTCTGAGCAGCAATAGGTTCTAATCAATCTTTCTGGCTTCATTTCTCAGATTCTCAGTCTCCTCAAGGAACATTTCAAAACTGATTTATCATCATTACCAGACCCTAAATATTCACCAGATTCTATCTTATTTATTACACCTAGTTAATTTCCCTGTTCTGGCCTTATGGGTTGAATCACAAAGCATGTGAAAGATTATCCCTGTAATATGTCATGAAGACTCCACTGTAATGCAGAGTCGCATTTAGACAGAAGCATTTCACCCCCCACAGAACAGCTCTGAACAAGAGCTGAGCTCCTCCACTTCTCTTGAAGATTCTGCCCCCCACATCTGGACATAGGCTCCCACGCAGCCCTTGAACTACATGCATACAGTCGCAAGCAGCAGAAACTTCATCCACCTCCCTCCAGCCGGGAAACCCTCATCTCTGCTGCTGTATTAAAGAGCCTGGAAAGCAGCTGAGCAGAAGAAAGTGATTCCAGGCTCAGTCCTGTGTGGAGAGTAAGTGTCCTAAGGTTATACCTGATGAGTTAAGAGGTGGACACAGGCCACAGAGCCTCCCTTCTGGGACAAAATGACACCCCCAGTTTGACCTGTCCTAGAGAACAAAGATCTTCCAGGAGTGACCCTCAGAAGGAGGCATGTCGAGCCCACATCCCTCATGCCTCCCAACAGACCAGCCAAATGAGAGAACTCTGGCAGTCTATTTGTGTTCCATCCATGACACACAGTAATGGTGGAAGGGGTTTTATCTGAATTCTCTTTTAGGAAAACTTCTCTAGCTCATTCAGGCTTCTGGACTCTAAGAAGATCTTTCCAAGCCTTGATGTGCCCAGGAAACAGCTCTCTGGCATGTGTTAGGGGATAGAAGCAGGGTCGTTCAGGTCTGAAGCCCCAGGAGACCAAAGATGTGTTCTGTGCTGCTCCAGATGACAGAAATAGGACCAATAAGAGAAGCTGTCAGCCAAGGGGTTTCAACTCAATACAAAAAAGAGCTTCAAATAGAGTCCCTTCTCGTAGCAGAACAGTTTTTCCAGAGGTAAGGTACAACTGTCACGGGTGGTAGGCAAAACACAAACCAGACACCCACTCAGACGTCTTCCAACTCTAAGGGGGTGTGTCCGAGGAGACATTCAGCCTTAAACTCACAGAGCCACAGCTCTCTGTACCTGGAACAGAGTTCTCAGTTCATCTCACCTAGGGGCTGCAAATTAGCAACCCCAAACTGCATTCAGCCCAGGGAAAAATGTCATTTTGTTCCCAGAGTGTTGGTCTCCATAGATTTCTTGTTGCACCCAATACTTAACAACTAAGAGATCTCACATTAAAAATATGGATTTTTCAGCTTCTCTTTTAAAAATGATATCAGATCTGGCCACACAGGGCTTACAATCAACTTGAAGCTGAATAGTGGACTGTCCTCTTTAGATGGCACTGTGCTCTGCCACAGACCCCACCACTCCTTTTGCCCCCAGCCTCAGAGTAAAGCTGGGATTTTGTCAGCTGTGTCATTGTTTTGTTTTCTTCCAAGTTCTCTTTATTCACATCTATTTTCTGTCTTGTCCTTGTGGGCATGAGTGTTTGCCACTGCTCATCTAGTGAAAACATCAGATGAGCAGGCTAAGAACCTGAGAAGTTTAGTGACTTGTCCAAGCACACACAGCTATCCAGTGCTAAACAAGTAACAGAACCCAGGTTTCCTCGTATTCCAGTGCTCCTTCCAGTTGGCCATATTACCAACCTTGAGAATGCTTGTTTCCCTAGACTGATTTGACTGTTTACACTCAGGCTGTACAAAATGCTCCTCTGCATTTCCATTTAATATATCCTAGAGATTGGGGTAAAGTTCCATGACATAGGTCTGAGCAAAGATTTTTGGATATCATCCCCAAAGCATAAGCAACAAAAACAAAAATAGACAAATGAGATTACATCAAACTAAAAAGCTTCTGCACAGCAAAGGAAAAAATTAACAAAATGAAGAGATAACCTATAGAATGGGAGACTATATTTGCAAACCATACATCTGATAAGGGGCTGACATCTGAAATATATAAGGAACTTAAACAACTAAATAGTAAGAAAATAAACAACCCAATTAAAAAATGGGAAAAGGACCTGTGTAGACATTTCTCAAAAGAAGACATACAAATGGACAACAGGTACATGAAAAAATGCTCAATATCACTAATCATCAGGAAAATGCAAATTAAAACCATAATGAGATACCACCTCACACCTGTTAGAATAGCTATTATCAAAAAGACAAAAAATAACAAATGCTGGCAAGGATGTGGAGAATAGGGTACATTTGTATGCTATTGGTGGGAATGTAAATAGCATAGCCATTATGGAAAGCAGTATGGAGGTTCCTCAAAAAACTAAAAATAGGACTACCATAAGATCCAACAATCCCACTACTGGGCATATATCTAAAGGATATGAAATTGATATGTCAAAGAGATATCTGCATTCTCATGTTCATTGCAGCATTATTCACAATGGAAAACAACCTAAGTGTCCATCAACAGATGAATGACTAAAGAAAATGTGGTATATATACACAATGCAATACTATTTAGCCTTTAAAAAGAAGAAAATCCTGTTGTCTGTGACAACACAGATGAACTTTACTGTGGATTAATTGAATTGTGTCCCCACAGTTCATTTATTAGAAGCTTAATTCCCACTGTAACTGTTCAGGGTGTGAAATCCTATAATGGTAATCGAAAGTTGGGGCCTTGAAAAGGTGATTAGATTGTAGGACTATGCTGTAGTGAATGGATTAGTAATGGTGGTCGGGGACATGCTTCCGAGGGCTTTAAAAGAAGAGCACGTGAGAGGTTAGTCTGTCTCTGCTCTGCCATTTTCTGCCGTGTGAGACCCCTGGGTCACTGCTGCCACCACCAAGATTCTCACCACATGTGTTCCATGGACTTTGGACTTGCCAGCCTCAGAAACTGTAAGCAATAAATTTTGTTTTCTTACAAATTACCCAGTTCCAGACAGTTTGTTATAAGCTATAGAAATGGACTAACACAAACCTAGAGGACATTTTGTTAAGTGAAATAAACCAGGCACGGAAAGACAAACACCACATGTTCCCACATATATGTGGAGTGTGAAAAAGTCAAACTCAAAGAAAGAGAATAAAATGGTGGTTTCCAGATGCTGAGGGGTGGGGGACTAGGGAGATGCTAGTCAAAGGACACAAAATTTCAGTTAGAAGGAATAAGTTCAAGAGATCAATTGTACAACATGGTGATACAGTTATTTAATAATATATTATATACCTGAAAGTTGCTAAGACAGTAAATTTTTAGTGTTCTCACCACAGAAAATGATAGGTATGTCAGGTAAAGCAAATGTTAGATAGCTTGATTTAGCCTTTCCACAATGTACACATACTCATATATCAAAACATCATGTTATATACCATAAATAGATACCATTTTTACTTGTCAATTAAAAAATTTTTTAAATTTTAAGTAAAGAAAATATATCCTAGAAATCAAGTTTTCACATTTTCCCTTAAAGAATAATTATATATATTAGAAAAAAAAAAAAAAAACCTCTTCCCTGTTGACTTTCCAAATAACTAGCACCCAAAGACCAAACATCGTTTTTTGTGTCCAATAAAATATTGACCTGATGAACACATAAGATTTCAATCTCTCTTGCACAATCAGGAATAGGCCAAAACCTTATTATTTCAGACTTGGCATCCATAGTCCAAATCAATCGTGCAAACAAGATTTCTGGGGGAAAGATTAAAGTAATCGGCAGAACATACCCACTGTTAAGCCACCACAAGTACTTTCAAAGCAAAGAATTAAATACAAATAATTGATAAGCTCCTTATTAATCATTCTTATCTATATATATTAGGGGATTTACAAGACAACCCTCTATAATCTATTTGAGCTGCTGCCCACATTTGAAAGTGATACTGCACATCCCTTAAAATCTTCTGTAGTCAGACCTGCCATTGGTTTAAGCTGCCTATGCTGCCACTTAGAATTGGTAAGGACTGAGTAAACCAGAGAAAAGACTGGTTAGGGACTTTGTAAAGCTTCTACTTAGCATGGGAGATCACTCTAGGCAGGGCTTAGGTTTACTCTCCTTGCCTATGTGTTAAGCAGAATTATGTTTTTCTCTGGCACTAAACAGAGATGCAACTTGAACTGACTTGCTATCAGGTCCCTACATAGGAGGCGGTTGGACTTGGGTGAGTCAAGTGAAATTTAGGCTCACCTTTTGAATGAGACTAACTTAAAGAAGAAGTTAAAAGTGAACATGCCTAACTACTGTGGCCCCAGATATTGAGCTGCAGACTACAGAACTGAGATTGGGGGTTATCTTAGCTGTCCATCAAACCTAACATTCAGGTAGACACATAGAAGACTTAGCAGTCACTGTTGGCTACCCACCCAGGATCCATTATCCCTTCTTCCTTCTTAAGAAAACCCATATTTTGGTTAGGTATTTAGGATTGATAATCAGCTCATACACAACAGACAGACTTACTGGTTGTTTATAGCTAATATCCTTTCTGATAAGTGGTGTACATACAATACTAGATGTGACATATTTATAATTTTGCTTCTTTCCACATGTAGTCTATGTACCAGTCTTCAGATGGAAATAAGTCCTCATTAGTATCAGCCAATCACAATAATCCTATCCTTCTTTCCAGTGATTGGTTTAGGTTCCCTGGCTTGGGCCAATCAGTACAGAGCATTCCCCTTGCTGTTTGCTATTAGCCCAGGGATGTACCCACAACCTAAATGGCCAATCATATGGAAGAAAAGGAATATTTGGGCTAAGAATGACAGAAAGATTTTTCACTCACGAGGAATAAAGAAGCCACTTTACTCAGTTGTTAATGTCAGCCCTCTCAAAACCCCATGGGCAGCCCCCTTTAGGACAAAGTCCATACTTAGATAAGGGTGACCAGTGGGAATTTAAACACTTGCAGAGAAACAGCCATAGTTCCAAGGATTAGGGACTATATGCAGAGTCTTCCCTAACTCCTGTTCTCCAGCACAAATAAGGACAGGTTTCCATCAGTAATACACTATTGCAATAAGAAAAAGAGTTCAACATGAACTGAACTCAACTTCAATTTGCACAGAGGTGACAGAGTATTTTAAAAGGAGAATGAAGAAATAGGGAAGCGGGTGAGCAGGGGCTCAGTAGAGTAAGAGAAGTAAAAACTGACACATGGCCGGAAGGGGGGCTTAGTCCATGTGAAACCTAACTGGGTCTGCTAACTAGAGCTATCAAAGTTAGGCTCCTATCCTCCCACAGAAGCCAGGAGATAGGGGTCCTATCTTCAGGTGTTGGCTGGAACAAACAAATATTCTTGGCAGCCTTGAGTTTTCTAGGCAGGCACTTTAAGTGGTGCTAGGGTCATCCTAGGAATGCAGCCTTGAGTTGTTAGTAACTATGTTAGTGTTTGTTCAAGACTTTATAGGCCAAGGTTAAGGTCTAGTTGGGAAGAGATCTCAGAGGAGCCTGGCTAGAGTTTGGACAAAGAGGTAGTCTTTGTCAAAGAGCTGCTCTAGCTAGCTGGCCTGACATTGACAGAGTTCTGAACATGGAAGATCAGTAGGTTGAATTGATAATAAGAGGAAGAAAACCAGGCTGGTGATTTTGAACTCTCTGTTAGTGGCAGGCTAAGAAACAGTTCCAGTTTGCCCAGGACTGAGGAGTTTCCCAGGGAGGGAGACATTCAGTAAAAGGGTGAGGAAAGTCCAGGCAAAGAGGGACAAGTTGGCCATCACCCTACTTGAAGTCAGCACACCCCTGGGGAAGGTTACTGAGCAGGAAGGCAGTGCATGCAAGACTTGATGGTTACAGGTGACTCTTGCTATGAAGCATTAAAGGCCCCAACCTGACTGGCCATTTGGCAGGTCAGATTGTCTGTTGTGCCACGGTGCTCTGTCACTGGTTCTGGGCATCTTAGTTACTCTTCCCAAGAAGGCTGACATGGTCTACCTCCTTTGCTTTTGGAAACCCCAAACACACAACATTGTGATTCATGAATTGTTCTAGAAGGTAAGACCCACTTGCTGCTAGAGCTGCATTTGTAGAAGATCTAGAAATTTGATTCCAGAGCAAAAGAACTGGGCTGTGGAGCTGGCCATGTAACCTTGTGCCTAGTACCCAACTTCCTTAAACCTTGGTGTCCTCACCTGTAAAATAGAGATTAAAATACCACCTAGTTCATAGAGTTAATAGAAGAATTAAATGAGATTATGCATGAAAGGCCTTCAGTAGGGTATCTGGAATGTATTAAACATTCAGTAAGTAACAGCTATTGTTATAGTCGTGGTGGTTGTTTTCGTTGTTAAGGATGGAAAAGAAGCAAGATTTTATCCATTTGTGTTTAAAGGTCAACATCCTGAAACATTTCCTCTGAGTTAGATTTTCAGGTGAAATAAACAAACATGAGGAATCTGTCACATAAATAGAAGTTGACCCTGGGTCTCTTAGACTTATGTAATGTCCACTCAGAGACTTTGGGAAAAACAAACTACTGAAAAATGCTTTCATTGCTCCTGGTTGCCATCCATCAGCAGGAGAGCCCTAACCCAGGATTTCATTTTTTGTGTTAGGGAAAGGCCAAAATAAGGGGATCAAAACAAATTAACAAAAACATAATCATTTTAGGAAATTCATGATCATAGAGCACCATCCCTTCTCTCTTCAAGGAAAAGTTGATGAGCATCAAGAGTGGTTAACACTGAGCTAAAACATCTATGCATTAACATTAAAAATATGCTCTTCTTTTAAAGTCTCAGGAATAAAGTATAATCAAATCACTCTGTAAAATAGTGACACTGGATTACTGATACAGCTATGAGTAAAATCCAAATGAGCAACACAGCAAGGCACTTGTTGGTGTCCCCTCAGTCCTAGTAGGCCTCTGGAGGGTCAGTGTGAGTATCTGGCTCAGGACCCTTTAAGATGCAGGAGCGGATCCAGACTGCAAGGGTCCAGTGGCTACTCTGACTACTCAGGATGTCTCCCACAACCCCAGGCACCCGGCCTCCATCCAACCCTCTCCTCTTCCTTCCAGACTCAGACAGACCTGATAAATCCTGGCTTTGCCACTTAGAAGTCTGAGCACCTGGCTCAACCTCTCTAAAGCCTCAATTTTCTCAGCTGTAAAAGGGGGAAGATAACATTTCCTGCCCCCCACCCCCGGATTCTTTTGAAGATGAAGAGAAAGTGTATGCACAGTCTTCAGTCCAGGGCCTGGTGCACAGTGAGCACCCAGTCACTTTTTCCCATCTCTTCTCTGAATCCCTCAGTCCCCGTGACTCTTCCAGACTGCAACTCATGCTCTTTCCTAGAACATTATGGTGTGGGTTTAGCAAGTATGTCTGGCTCCATCAGTTTACATTTTTGCAACCTAACAACATGGTAAATTCTTTAAAGCCAGAGATTGCTAGCTATTTAATAAAAATGTAGTGTGTATGTGCCAATCTTGGCTCTAACTCTTTACAGTCCTTAATTTGTTAAATCCTCATAACAACCCTATGAGGTTGTCACTGTTAGGATTCCTGTTTTACAGATGAGGAAACAGGCACAGAGAGATTCAGTAACTTGCTGAGGTGGTAGCTCTTTAGCAGCCATGCTGGGATTTGAACCCAGGAAGGCTGGCTCCAAGACCAGACTCAAAAGCATCAGAACCCTGGTGTTTTAGACTTCTGTGCCCACAATGCTTACCACATTCAAAGCCCTCAAGGAAGACTCTTCATCAGACAAATGACTTCGTCAATAAGCTTCACTTTGCAGATGAGGAAACTGAAATGCCATGGGGTTATATAGCTTCTGTAAGGTCAGAGAAACAATTACAAGTAGATTATAGCCAAAGTGTCAGACCTCGGCTTGTGGCTTGCTCTTTCTTTCATGCCAGCCTGATGGCCTTCTGAAGGACGAGGCCTTCCCCTGCTGAAAGGAGAGGAGGACATGTGAGTAGGCCTCTGTTCATGATCCCACACTTGTTCCAGATGGGGTCTTCCCACTCTGGGTCAGCAACAGCTACTCACTGGTTTTATTGATCTTCAGGAATACTTAGGGTTGGGCACGCACATGAGTGCCAGCTGACTGTCAGCACACAGGTCACCAGCAGAGCAGGGCAGTGGGGCAGAGGGTCCCCACAGGTGCCTGTGGTCTACTGCATGGGTCAGGCCTTGGCCAACTTCAAATAAGCATTCCAAGTAGATGAGATTTTCCAAACCAAGTCTTGCTACTGAAGGGCTGCAAAAATTTTTTCAGAGACTGTTTCTACATCTTTTTGCAATTTAGAAAACTAGTTCTTAGAAACTCAGAATAAATCCCTAATTTTAACCCTTTGCATTCTATTGATGTGTTACCTTTTTTTTATTGAAACATTGATTACACATGTGAGGTACAAAGATATTTCAATACATGTCTACAAAACACATTGTGTTGTATATCAAATCAGAGTAATTAGCACATTCATAATTATAAAACTTAATCATTTCTTTGTGATGAGGGCATTCGATCTCCCTCTTCTAGCCATTCGATAGCATACAGTAAATTATCATTAGTTATCGATACCTAGCTTGACTATACACCCATAGAACGTATTTTTCCTACCTAGCTCTTTTGTGTCCATTAATAACCTCTCACTAGCCCTCCTCCCCATCCCCTTTCCTGCCTCTAGTAACAACAGTTCTGCTCTCTCCTTCTGAAAGTTCAACTTGTTATTATTATTATTGTTGTTTGTTTATTTTTAGCTTCCACTTATGAGTGAGAAAATGCAGTATTTCTCTTTCTACACCTGACTTATTTCACTTGTGCTTCCAGGAAAACTCACTGTTGTGTGGACCTTGCCAAGGCTCGGGAGCGAGTTTCCCAAGTTCAAATCTCAGCTTCGGAACTTGGTAACTGTGGGGCACTGCTCAAGTTCTTTAACCTCCTTGTGCCTCAGTTTCCTCATATTTAAAGGGGGAATAATCACAGCACCTACCTCAAAGTCTCATTTTGAGGATTAAATGAGTTTTATGTGTGTATATGTAAGTACACACACATATGTATATACACATACAGGGGTACTTCAAAAAGTTTGTGGAAAAATAAAATTAAAATATGAATCTTTCCATGAACTTTTTGAAATACTCTCTCACACAAATGCACAAACACATATAATTAATTTCTGTGTGTACACACTATACATATATATACACACATATAACCATACATGTATAATTATGGGTTGAATTGTGTCCCTGCAAAATGTATGTAGTTTTAACTCCCAGTACCTCAGAATGAGAGCTCCTTATTTGGAGATAGGGTATTCACAGAGATAAGCAAGTTAAAATGTGGTAATTAGCATGGTCCCTAATCCAATGACTGGTATCCTTATAAGAAAAGGAAATTTGGGCACAGATGCATACAAAGAGAAGACAATATGAAGACACAGGAAGAAGACAGCCATCTACAAACTAAGGAGAATGGCCTAGAACAGATCTCTCCTCCAATGGTCCTCACAAGGAACCAACACTGCTGACACCTTGATCTCAAACTTCCAGCCCCCAGAACTGTGAGAAAGTAAGGTTTTGTTATTTAAGCCACCCAATCTGTGGTGCTTTGTTACATGTCACAGAAGCCCTAGCAAACAAATATATACAAGTATATACATACACACATACATAGTGTGTGTGTGTTGAGAGACAGAAAGAGAATCCACCACTCAAAACTGTACTCAGCACATGTAAGTAGTACTAGTAGTAGTACTTAACTGTTAGCTAGTAATAGCAGTAAATATATTAATCAGAAAGTGTGTAGTTTTAAATTGCACTTTTTAAAAAGAATTCCAGAACTGTGGATACAAAATTGTATTAGAAGAAGTATATGATTGCTGCAGTCCACATGCACGGCACTCAAATGCCAGGCAGGCCAGGCTCATCTCTTTAGACCTAGATCTGTGAGAACTGTATGATGACAACTAACAATGTGGATTCTCTCCACAGCTTGTTCTAAGTCCTCAGTGCTTTGCTTTGACGCTTATAGGTCAAACACAAGCCAAAATTACCACTGGTTTAACCTTGAAATAAACATTCCCTGCTGTTCCTCTTTTCAGCTTCCAAATCAGTTCAATGGGAATGTATTGTATTATATCAAAGCAAGCCACACACACACACACACACACACACACACACACACACACACACACACACACACACACACACAATTTATGTTTTATAGCTACTTGTTTATAAGACTCGTCTCAGTATTGTGCAATCAAGTCACAATGCAGAAGTTTGGGACCTGAGGCAGACATAAGACTGCAACTGCCATCCACAATCTATCCTATTTTGTATTTTTGTGTTCACAAAAAACAGTCTCATTTTCCCTCAGTGACTGTTTATTATAGGTAAATTATAAATGTGAACTGTTGATGTCATATAGGTTTATATCAGTACAGAATTCTGTTTCTTATCTGTGTCATGAATTAGAGAACTTCAGATTATACTTTAAAAAGAAGGGGTTTATGATGGTTAATTTTATGTGTCAACTTGACTGGGCCATGGGGTGCCCAGATATTTGATTAAACATGATTACGGCATGTCTGTGAGGGTGTTTTGGATGAGATTAACATTTGAATTGGGAGGCTGGATAAAGCAGATTGTCCTCCCATCCTGAGTGGGCCTCATCCAATCTGTTGAAGGCCTGAATAAAATAAAAAGGCTAAGTAAGAAAGAATTTGCTCTTTCTGCCTAACTGGAATGTCAAGTTGGAATGTCAGTCTCTTCCTGCCTTCAGGCTCAGATTCAGACTAAAACTTACACCATCAGCTATCCTGCTTCTCAGCCTTCAGATTTGGACCGGAACTACACCATCAGCTCTCCTGGGTCTCCAGCTTGCTGACTACAGATCTTGAGACTTCTCAGCCTCCATAATCACAGGAGCCAATTCTTTATAATAAATCTCTTTTTATGTATCTATCTAATATAAATATCTATCTAAAGGTCAATAGATAAAAAGATTTACTATAAGGGCTAGATATATATACATACATAATATATACATATGTGTGTGTATATGTTTGTGTGTGTGTCATACTAGTTCTGTTTCTCTGGAGAACCCTAATACAGCAGCTGTTCTGCTACTGGTTAATTTCCTATACCACACTCTTTGAGAGAAATTGCTTTTTGAATTTCATTCAATAAAATTTTGCCTCCCCAAAGCATCTTCGATATGTTCTTCCCTTTCTGATTAATGAGCACGTCTCCTTCTTGTCACAGTGGCCAGAAAGCTCAGACACAAGGTTTCACTCAATGACAGCCACAATATTGACCCTTATAGCTACTAGCTTTGCTTTCTCTTTACTGTCATGGCTGCATCATAGGTTACTACACTGGATAACTAATCTCATCGCACATACCAAATTCTTTTCGGAAAAGTGAGAGTGTAGTCAATAAATAATTTCAGTTAACCTATAGATCTGAATTTTATCTGCATCTACCTTTGGTCAGGTAGTTTCCATGAAGAAAACTAGTAGATATCATTTGGCTTGTCTTTTCCCACTCTCTTTTCCATTCCACCCATAAGTATTTCCTCCATACTAGAACTGAATAATGTAAAAAAGTATGCTTTCAAAATGTCCTACCACCTGACAGTAGCTGAAGCATCACTCTTATAATTATTTTTAACTATAGGCTCAACAGGCAAATATATTGGCTTATCTCCTCCTACCCAAGTTCCTGAAAGACAAACATAGCAATTACTGTTAAAGGAAAGAATTACAAAAATCATGCATCTTTAATGAAAGACACAGAAATAGAAATATTATTATCTAGCTCAGATGGTTCCCAGTTTGAGCCTCTTGTGAGCCTGTTCTGCCAGTAATTCTGGAGGAGTAGAAAGAGCCCTGGAGTGTGGAGTCAGGATCTTGGGGTTCCAGTCCTGAACCCACATGTAAGCATCTAGATGACCTTGGGGAAGTCAATTATTCTTTGGAGATCTCAGCTTATCATCTGTAAAATTGGGGGTATGGAACACATCATACTTAAAGCAGTTTGGCATGGTGGCTAGACTGTGGGTCCTGGGCCAGCCAAGGGGACCTCAGATAAGGTACTTAACTCTGTGCCTCAGTTTACTTATCTGTGAAATGTAGACAATAAAAGACTTCCCTCAATGACTCCTTGTGAGATTTAACCAAATTAGTACATGGAAAGTGTTCAGAATAGTGCCTGGCCCAGAGCAAAGCTATTTACATGTAAGCTATCATAATGATCTTTAAAACACCTTACAATTTTAAAATCATTCAACTCTATGACTCTGATATCTCCCCCCAAATTTTTAATATTCTAGGATTTCACTATTGGGATAGAAAGTGAACATGGAGAGAAAGTGCTGAAACTGAAGAATCGTGTTTTTCTCTCTTTATCAATGTATTAATAGAAAGTTAAAAGCAACAAAAATCTCTCAAGTATCGAACACACATAAAATAGTCCATTTGTATAGAATGAGTGATTTCACATCATAAAAACCTTTAAAAAGGTGGGAAGAAGATGGGAAAAAATGTTTTGTCTTTCAAGAGAAGGAAACAGCATATCGGGTGCTCTACAACCTCATTTCATTAAACCTTCTTTCAATATCACTGTGAAGCAGTCATTACTGCCCCCATTTTACAGGTGAGGAAGTTGAGGCTCAAGGAGGCTAATTACAGTTACAAGGTCATATGGTTCTTCACAGGCCGACTCAGATTCCACCCAGGCCTGACTGCAACGCCTGCGCTTGCTCCACACCACAAGGCTGGCTCCAGCCCCAGGCATCTCTCAGTCGGGATGGTAGTGGTTAGGAAGAAGTTGGTTTTTTTATAAAACAAATTATAACTTACATGCACTAATAGAATTTCCTCTTTGAAAGAACCCTTACATAAGTTTTGCTATAAAGCAAAAATAAAATGCTCTACAAAATATTATGTCTTTTCCTAGTTTCTTAATATCAGTTACAGGAAAGTAGGAACAGTTGTCAAATTGAGGATCAAGGTGGAATCAAAAATTGAAATGGAGTGGAACAGAATGTGATATCAGATGACATGGATTTCAGCCCCTTTTGACACTTACAAGCAGAATACAGTCACTATCTTGGATTTAAATAAAGATAACTCCTGAACATCCCTCATTTATTCCAACCTGTAAGGTTGGAATAAAGATGAGAAAGCTTCCAATCTCTGAATGCTATTTCTAATTATTTGGCCTCATTTTAACACAGAAAGTGTTTCTATAGTGCCTTATAGATCTATTGTACAATACGGTGACTGTGATTGATAATGTATTGTATACTTGTAAATCGTGAAAGAGTAGATTTTAATTGTTATCACTACAAGTAAATGATTAAAAAATAATTTTTAAAAATAAACTGTCTTAGAAGTTCAAATACTCAAATGCAACAGAAGTAGTGTTCTTCCTGACTCCTCCCATCACCAGGCACAACTGGGAATTCATTCCTGCTCCCTGATTTGAGCTTCAGTTCCCTAAGACCCAGCATCTCCAACAGCTGACTACAGGTATGTCTCCTGCAATGGGCACAGGAAGCTCCTTCATTTTTTGCATCTCCTACACCTGGCATTGCAGGTGTATACAGAGTAGGTATTCAGTAAATGGTTGCTGAAGGAGTAAACGGATCTCTGAATTCCATTTATCTGTACCCAGTTACAGAGCCAGATACATAAATTATGGAGTCTGGTGCAAAATGCAAATTCAGGACCCCTTGTTCAAAAACCAGGGGGAAAAAAGTGATGTTAAAGGTACTAAAATATAAGATTTTTCCTTTTTTTCTGTGGTCTCTCTCTTGTCAGTATTTTTTTAATTTGCCTTTTAATGTCGTTCTAAGTTTAGAAAAATTAACCATTTAAATTATTAGCAAGAATTTTACTGTTCATCTTTATATTGTATGATGCTAGTTTTAAATGCAACTATAAAGTGACTACACACATCACATACCCATGAAGTCAGCCCAGCCTGGATACAGCTCTAACAAATTAAGGAATGAATGACAAATTCAAGTATCTCCTGGCGTGAATTTACACAACAGTAGCAAGCAAAGTCAAGGAAATCTGCACATAATACGCAGAGAGAATTGCAGAATAGCGTTTTTCAATTTGTAATAACACCAAGAAAACTTTTAATTAACTGACTCCAAACCAAATTTATTCCCATGGAGATGAAGTCCTTAGATAATACATAAAATGTTCAAGCAAGGAAGTTTCTATCTTCTTTGGGGGAAAAAAGAGTATGCTACTGATATAAAGAATTATGGATGGAGAAAATTGCTGGGTTTTATTTACTCATATTCCATTCTACCTTCGTGCATGTAAGAGGCTGGCAAGATATTATATCATAATTATGGACTCTCGTAGCAGCTTGAGTATCAATAGCTCCTATTGTTCCAAGCGTTTTGCAAGCCCATGAGCTCAGAGATTGTATCACACACAAAAAAAGAGCAGGAGCTAATTGCATTGCATATTTATACTTCCACATTACCCACTTAATTCCCTGTGGGTTCTAATTAGCTCAATCAGGGCTGGGGGAATAAAAATTTAAGCAATTTCA
The DNA here is from genome assembly GCF_027409185.1 of Cynocephalus volans. Classification (NCBI taxonomy): domain Eukaryota; kingdom Metazoa; phylum Chordata; class Mammalia; order Dermoptera; family Cynocephalidae; genus Cynocephalus; species Cynocephalus volans. The sequence goes on along the minus strand of NC_084460.1, from coordinate 207,365,065 downwards.
AACAAATATGGGGTTTACTACCACCACAAAATTTGGCAAAATGCTAACTTTACAACTATAGTTTCTTTCTCATTTCTAAAAAAAACCTGAATACCTTTTTTGTTGTACTTACATTTAATCAAGGATAATAGCTTCTTAAATAATACCGACCCAAGTGGCTTGCATTTTGGTGCCTTCCTGGAACTGGGGGAAAAAATCCATTTTGAATATAATTTTTGTTGGTCTCCTAAGCGGTAGCTCTGAAGATAAGATCCAACAACTCTTCCCTGCTCTCTTTCCTCTACTGTTTTATAATCTGCATTACCCAGAAATCTTACCTTTTAATCCTGTGCAAACAATAATAAACGGTGCTTAGGAAAAGAATATACCTGATGGATCATCAAACTCTGAGCAAATGAGCTTAATTACTCCGGGCACCAAGAAATAATCTTTTTCCTTTTTTTTTTTTTTTTTTTTGCTTTAAGTGAAAACACCTAAAATTTCTCTTAACATAAACAAGAAAGCTGTCAGAGTCTCTCCTTATCCCCATCACCTCATTATTAATTCATCTGGCTTCAGAATCTCAATTCTAATCAGGGGGTTGGCTCCTGCAGCTGCACTTACAATCAGCTCGATGCCAAAACGGCCTCATGCAATCACCATCCTCAAATCTATCCATGACTCTTAATGAAGAAAATCACTCAGAAGGCAGCTGGTATGCTAAGATTCCACTTATGGTGTCTAATGGCTAGAACTTGGAGACCACTCCAGCTTTTCTCTTCCTAGACAGTCCAGTCCTGATCCTAAAGATCAAGAAAAAGTAGGGAGAAAGGAAACCCAAAGAGATACCCAGAGAAGATCTGAGGAGACACCCTAGACCAGAGGCCATACCTGGCCACCCAATGACTGAATGCAGTCCACAGAAACATTTTAATTTTTCCCCCTTCTGTCCCCCACCAATACATACTATTTTATTAGTGCCTAACATTTAAATATTGGAAGCATTTACTTAAAACTGCAGGGTGCCAGCTTCTTTTGAAAATTCGTATGTTTTGTAAACAGGAGGCCTGATTCTGCTGTGTTAAAAATTGTAAGTTCTAAGCATAGGTGGCCACCTTTTGACAGAACAAACACTCTTCATTCACTGTCATCCCCATTCCCCCAGGCTGGCTCACTCTTTTTCCTCTCTAGCTCCTGCAGACATTTGAGTTTGTTCCCCCGAGTCTGAAGCCCAGGGTTCTCCAAATTTCTCCAGGTGGTGGTTGGCCTGGTCCAACATTCCAGAGAGGTACACAGTCCAAAAAGAGAGAAAAGGAAGTGAAACAGAAGTTTTACTCAAAAGACCTTATTTCTAGAAACCTACAAAAAGAAAGGATTAGGCATCATCATTTCCTCTGCAGTATGCATTTCTCGGGCACCCACCATGTGCCTGGCATAGTTTGAGGAGCTGGAGACCAGATCCTGCCTTCACCAAGCTTCCTTTCTCTTGTGAGACAGGTGATAATCAACTAACCAAGATGTATGCTACATCTGGCAAATGTAAGTGCTGAGAGACTGAACATACAAACAGGCAATGGCCAGACTATACATAAAAATAGAACCAGCCCAGGAAGCCAAACAACAACCCCTGTCGAAATCAGGCCCAAATGGCCAAGACTTGATTAATAACTGACGGCTTCCCTCATTTTTGTCCCTACTTCTAACTTAGAACCAACTAGAGAAAACCAAATATGCTCCCCTAACCAACCACATAGGATGCCCTGATTCTAGTCAGCTACCTCCAGCTTCCCGATGCCAAGATCCTCCAATCAGAGCACACACAGAAGCCTCCCCTTCTTTCCACTATAAAGCTTTCCCACTCCTCTGCCTGCCGTTGAGTCTCTGCCAAAAGTTAAGTGATGGTGGCTGACTGCTTTGCTACAGCAAGCTCTGAATAAGTAGCTTTCACTTATTATCATTCGGGTGGTCTTTGTTTAAATCCATTGGGTTTTGAAACAAAATAAAGCAAAGTAAAGGTATAGAGTGGTGAATAGATAGGAAGGTTGGGAAAGAGGTGATATTGGAGCTAAGTCCTTAGAAGAGGGAAGGAGGGAGGGAAGGAGCCATATGACTCTGCTGGAAAAGCATTCCAAGCAGAAGGGACAGCAACACAAAGCCCAGTAGAGAAAAGAAGCCAGTGTGTTCCAGAATCAATGAGCAGAAGACAGGAGAAGGGCTCTGGGAAGGGGTCAGATAGGCAGCCACAGGCCAGGTTGCAAGGAGCTCGTCAGCCATGGGTAGGACCCTGGATCTCCTTCTCAGGGCCACAGAAAAGCACTGAGCAGGGCAGTAACATGACTCCACACTGAGCCTCTGTGTGGTGAGTAAAGAGTAGCAGCATGGACCAGGTAGGAGGTGACTGTAATGGTCCAAGTGAGATCGTGGCAGCCAGGACTAGTGTGGGGTAAGGGGAGGTGAAAAGCGGCAGGATTTGGGATTCAAAGATAGGGCAGGCAGAAGTGTTGAATGTGAGGTGAGAAGGTGAGGAGTCAAAAATGGCTCCTGTCCTCCTAATTTTGAGCCGGTATTAGTAACTGCTCCACACCCCATGCTTCCACCAGAAGCGCTCTTCAAAGTCCCTTGCCCAGCAGTAAAAATAAATGTACAGCAATGCAGCCAAGAGCAAACAAGCCCAAGCATGTGGGAAGTTTCCGAGGAGAAAACAATGGAATAGTGACAGCCAAGCCAGAGTGGTCATTGTGCAGAAAGGCCTGTGTTTGCAAACCACACATCAAATGAGGAGCTAATATCCGGAACAGTAAGGAACTCAACCCCACAGCAAAAAAAACAAATAACACAATTAAAAAACAGGCAAAGGATCTGAACAGACATTTCTCAAAAGAAGACATACAAACAGCCAGCAAGCAGATGAAAAAATGCTTAAAATCACTGATCAGGGAAATGCAAATCAAAACAACAAAATGAGATATCTTCTCACTCCAGTTAGAATGGCTGTTATCAACAAGGAAGAAAATAAAAAATGCTGATGACGATGTAGAGAAAAGGGAACCATCCTACAACGTGGGTGGGAATGTAAATTGGTAGACTCCATTTTGGAAAACTGTATGGAGGTTCCTCAGAGAACTAGAAATAGATCTACATTATGATCTAGCAATCCCACTACTGGGTATATACCCAAAGGAAATGAAATCAATATATCAAAAAGACATCTGCACTCTCATGTTCATCACAGCACTATTCACAATAGGCCAGAGATGGAATCAACCTAAATGTCCATCAATGGATGAATGGATAAAAAACTGTTGTATATATACACAATGGAATACTATTAATCTATGGAAAGAAATGAAATCCCATCACTTGCAGCAACAAGGATGGAACTGGAAACCATCATATTAAGTGAAATGAGTCAGGCACAGAAAGACAAATACTGCATGATCTCACTCACATGTGGAATATAAAAAAAAAAAAAAAAAAAAAAAAACGTGGAATAATGGTTACCAGAGGCTGGGAGACAGGGGAAGTTGGCGAGAGGAGAAGTGGTCGACTAACAGGTACAAAACAATGCTGTCTATCCTAAGTGAATCATTGTATAGTATATGCAGGTAGTTAAACAACACATTATGCCTGTCAAAAATGTGCAAGTAAACATTAAAATAAAAAAATTAAAAATTAAATAAAATGCTCCACCCAGGTCAGGAAACCTCCAGGCTTCTCAGAGCACCTTCCTTCAGAGGAACCAAAGCATTTCTGTCTGTTTTTCAGTCAGCATTACCACCCTTTCCTGGTGGTGCCAATACTGTCAGTGACAGTCCCCTCCCATCCCCTCACTGTGTCTGTGCAAGCCAGCCTGACTTCCAGCTATTTTGCAGACTAGAGGGGCGTGGGAATAAATGCACCCTCTCCCCACTTCCAATCTTCACCCCCCCTCCCGCAACACACACATACAGCAGCACAGGACCAATGTCTGACATTCATGGGTTGTAAATCCCCAGCTCTTTTGCCCCTGACCTGGATAGTTTTGAGGTGTATGTTTTGCACCATTTTCCAGGGTGACCCACATGGTAGCCAACCTGACAGCACCCTTCCTTGTCTATCCTTTTCTCACCTACCAGCATGCTTCCTCCTTCCAATCAATAGCTTCCCTTGAATTTTTGGCATGGGGTCTGCTTCTGGGGGATGCAAACCCAGACCACCTATGGCAGATTTTTTCTTTTAATTGTAGACAATACCCATGTGATGAAAAAAAAATCTGCTTGAGACCTTGGTTTATAAATACCAATGTCTAACAGAAGGGATCAGGCACCTTGGAGGGAAGGCTGGTTCCAGGCTGTGGCAGGAAGGAACAAGACAACCATGGAACATCTTATTACACCAAAGAGTGAAATATGCTCAGGAATAATGCAGACACACTAAAAGGACACAAGAGCCAGCATGAAGGGGTTCCCACAGCTACATTTGGGATAATTTGAACCTCAAAAATAAATAAAAACAGTAGTGAACTGTAACCCATCAAATAAAAAAAGAATCCATGAGTCTATGCAGATAATAAAGAAAGAAATGAAATAAATAAACATGAAAGAAGGGAAAACTCTTCTTTTTAACAGAATTCTAATAAATATAGAAGAAATGATAGGGTCGGTAAAACTCCATCCTAGAATCATGATAGCACAAATTGAGGCAAAAAAATAAATCACCAATGGATGCTAAATCTAGGAAGGAAATTTTGGCAAGGAATAGGATATTTACAAGGGTACATGGGAAACTAGAATTAAAGATAATACAAATCTTTCCACGAAGTTTCTGAAGTACCCTCATATTGTCTCAAAGTCTCTCCCCACAAATTACTTATTCATTACAGAAGGAAAAATAGTGAGTACCCAGTTGAGAAAATGGGACAAAAGAAAGACCATTCCTTGAGACATGCCTGAAGAATTCTCTTACTCCTTACTAAGAAGAGACTGGAGAATGACATCAGCATCCCACTGTCTATATCACATACGCCTTTGGTATACATGCTCTGCATATGTTAATGCCCTAGTTAGATGGACATCAGGATCGGATCATTCTTAATTAGTCCTTTCGCTGTTTTCATAAAGCACAGGTTTTGTTAGAGAAGCTCATCACGTCCGAGTGAGCCCTACCTAATCATTCTTCAAAGACGTCAGTGTTCAGTGTCCAGAGACAAAGAGACTGAGTGAGACTGAGTGAGCTAACCCTTTACTGATGGAGCTGCCACAAGGCCAATGGCCCCCAAGGGAGCTGCCATCACAACCAGTGTCTGAATGAATATGCATTACACCCCGCGTGTTGCTCCATCGCCTCTTCCAGTCTCGTCTACCTGATATTTAAACATTGAGCTGCAGTACAATTGTATTTCTCTGCCTTCCCTTGAAAGGTTGAGGCTGTTTCCATTTTCTTTTTTATTTTAACCAATTCTTTCATGTTTATCATTTAACATCAAGAGTTTTCAGGTCTTCTTAGCAACACATGGTGGGCTGAATGGTGAGCCCCCAAAAAATATGTCCATGTCCTGACCCCCAGAGCTTGTGAAAATTACTTTATTTGGAAAAAGCATCTTTTGCAGATGTGATTAAATTAAGGATTTTGAGATGAAGAGATTATCCAGGATTATTCCTGTGAAGTCTAAATACCATCACAAGTGTCCTTATCAAAGAGAGGCAGAGGGAAATTAGACACACATCTACAGAGGGGAAGGGGACGTGAAGATGGAGAAGAGAGACACAGCCGCAAGCTAAGGAACACAGACAAACACCAGAAGCTGGAGGAGGCAGGGGTGGGTTCCCCCCTAGAACCTCCCGAGGGAATGTGATCCTCGATTTCAGACTTCCCATTTTCAGAACTATAAAAGAATAAAATTCTGTCCTTTTAAGCCATCAAGTTTGTGAAAATTTGTTACAAGAGCCACAGGAAACTAATACACAGCAGAACCTTTCTTTAAATAAAATCTTACACACAGCCCTCCCCTCACCCCACCAATATGTACAATAGACAAAAGAACTACTGTCAAATGGGGTCCCTCTAACCCCAGGTCACTTCTGTCCTCCCACCCTCTCCCTTCCCACTCTCCCCTGGACACTGAAAGCACACTCCCATCCAACCGGGAGCACCACTCTTCTAAAGCACTCATCACAGTCAGTATTCCAGTGCTTTAATCCCTGCATATTCATCCCATACATCCGTATGTTTTCTCTCTCCTTGCTTTTCCATTTAACCAACCCTTGCCTTATGTGTATGTCTCGAAAAATAGGCATGCAGCTTGCACAGTTGGCTCTCAGTCTCTGAGCCAGACCCCCTGGAACACTCCGCTGTTAACCACATTTCATGCGGGTTCCCCCCACCCCCACCCCATTTTAAACCTGTGGTTTGGTGTCACTCTCTCTCCTTCAGCGTCCAGTTTCTATCTCACCTCCACCACCAGGGTTTGTCTTTGGCCTATTGTGGAACCTTCCTTTTGATGTCGTTTGATGTTTTTCAGCCGGACCACTGACCTTGACCCTGGCTTGTAGTTTCATTTTGTGTACCCTGAAGCTCTCCTTCCTATCCTGAGTCACCCGTCTCTCTACTCCAGGCCACACATTGCATCCCTACCAAGTCAACAGTGTTTCCCTGACATTCCTTCTAGGCTTTCTGTAGCCAATAGAATAATTATACCTTCAAGCACCATCCAGAGTTGATTCTGTATATTTCAATGCCATTCATGGGCCATGATTAATACCCAAGTTGTGAAGGTAAAATCACTTGCCTTATAAAAAAACTCAGTGAGTGGGAAACGGACTAGCCCAAGAACCAAAATGCCTCCTAATTCAATGTTTTTTAGTTGACTCCTGCTGTTGGTGGTCCTTGTATTAGTCTGTTTTCTGTTGCTTACAACAGAATACCTGAAACTGGGTAATTTATAAAGAAATGAAATTTATTTCTTACAGTTTCAGAAGCTGGGAAGTCCATGGTCCAGAGGAAGCGTCTAGTGAGGGCCTTCTTCTTGGTGGGGAGTTTCTGCAGTCCTGAGAAGATGCAGTGTATCACATGGAAAGAATGGCAAGAGCTCTGACATGGTCACTTGCTCTCTTTATAAAGCCACTGGTGCCCCTCCTGTGACAACCCACTAAACCACTAACCCATCACTCTGTGAATGGATTAATCCATTCTTGAGGGCATGGTCCTCACAATCCAATCACTCTTAAAAGCCCCACCTTTCAAATACCATAATCGGATTTCCCACCTTGTTAACACTGTTACAGTGGGGATCAAGTTTCCAGCACCTGAACTTTGGAAGACACATTCAATCCGTATCAGTCTTCTTCTCAGAGCCCTCTCAGGATTCAAGTAAAACCCCGGGGATGAAAGGAAAGGGTAAGAGAGAAGAGAGGGGGACAATTAGACCTTCATATCAAGTAATCAACCTTGTCACGCAATTTGTGTTCACATTAGGCCGTAATTTGAAGGCTGCCTACACACTCTTCTCAGCATTATTATTGTTCGGTTGTTAACGGCATTGACATTGCAGCCACCTGTGCAGCCTCTCCCAGCTTCTTACAAAACATAACAGTGCCTCAACTTTCACGAGTTTACCTTCTGTACATTCATGCATTATATATTATCACTTCGAGCCTCTCTGAGTATGCCAATTTCTGATTTTCGTTGAACAGCCAAATAACGAAGCTATCACATTGTGGTATTACATAAACATCCATTGTTCTGTTTCAATCCAGAAATGTTTGTGCAATTATTTGGCTATTTATTGTATTTTGTGCTATTATTTTATAAAAATGAGTAGAAAACAGAAAAACAAAGCTGCTGATTTAAGGGATAAAAAGTATAGGTCATATAAACTTAGTGCAATTGAGACAGAGATGAAAATCACTAAGCAGCCTGAAGACAGAGAATCTTTCACCTTAATCAGATTCTCATTGGACTTGGACAGGTCAATTATCTGTCCAATTAATTGTGAAGGAAAAGAACACAGTTAAAAAACATGTACCAAATATTGGTAATAAATCATAAATGATTGTGTTTAAACAACTGAGGTATAATTAGGGGTTTTATCACTTTTTTGCCTCTCTGAGAATGGAACTCCTACCTCCTTTATATCAAATAAGTCTATTGTCTGGCTTCCCCACATTCAACCCTTCTATAAATTTTCAATAACGTATTATGTATGAAGGGATAGAACTGCCTGTAGTTATGACAAGAAGAAAATAAAAGACAAAAATACCAAGTCTAAACTGCTATAAACCTAATACAAGTATCTGAAAGAAATCTACTCACACTGTGAAGCAAATAAAGCTGAGAAAACCTAACTCTGGGCTTCTCCACAAGACACAGACCACCTGAACAAAAATGCAGTGACGAAGACCCTGGAAATAAAAACCCATGCACAAGGCTGTTTATGGCTGTAACATTTGTAAAAGCAAAAGTCTGAAAACTCAAATGTCTTTCAATAGAGAACTGGTTAAATAGCCTGTGCTACACAACGGAGAACCATGCAGTCATACAGCACAATCAAGATCTGTACGAATTTTCATGGAATGACTTCTACAAAATATTGTCAAGTTTAAAAAAGTCAAAGTATACAACATTATATAGAGTTTGGTTCCTTTTTGTAAGAAAGACTTGAAAAGTGAAAATAAATAAAAAATAAGGTTTAACTTTCCATAGAAAAGATGAGGTCCTGTTTCCTGGGTGAAGAAGCACCAGATGCCATGCAGATAAGAACCATCCACCAATCCCTAAGTTGATTTTGGAGAACTGTGGCAGAATACAGTACTCACTTGCTCAGCATCCAAAGCCGTGAGAACCAGTCCTGCCGCTGTCGCTCATGGGCCTGTGTAAAATCATTCAATCTGTCAAATAGAGGTAATATTCACCTCATACGGGCAGGGAAATAATTTGAAAGATGTTTTATAAACATAAGTCTTAAAATCACGCACAATCAGAAACCAATGAACCTAATTGTATATAAAATTGGTAACCACACAGAGAAAATCAGTACATAAAATGTCTTTGAATATAAAACTACAACTGTACCTCCTAAAGGTAATATATTCTAAAGGTAAAGAATAGCAAAGAAATTTAAACTTACTCAGTTGGTTTACTATTAACATTAATATTAGAATTCTAGTTTTTAAAATTGTTTTACAGTTACTATTTTGAAGTAGAGGTTGGGTAAGCCAAGAATTTTATACCCAGCCAAACTGTTTCTCAAATATGAAGGTAAAATATGCCACCACATATTCTCCTCTGGAAAAGGAAGTCACTTAATGATGAACTCCAGGAACCAAGAGAAGAATCATATTTAAGAGCTCAAAAATGGGTCAGTTGTGGTATAAAATGATTTACCAGTCTTCCCTTACTCAGTTTGGTCCTCAAACTTAAGAATGTCTGTTGGATTTCATGGTCTCAGATGGATTCCACATCCCAGGGTATAGGTTGGCTCTACAATGCTATACACAGCTGATTTTTCTATCTTACCAGTACCAGAAAACCCAGAGTTCAGATAAAAGCTTTTGCCATGTTTGATTACCACTTAAAGTAAACTGTACTATTCTATTCTAGCACTTGCTCTAATAATAGCCAAACTATCTACATAATTAAGAAACTGTGCTGGGAGAATCACTAAAGTATTTTTTCTTTCTTCTTCCATAAAAGTAGAGCAACATAATAACTATTTTCATTGCCAGAAAACTCAAGTAATAATTTTCTGCAACTTTAAGACAACTATTGAATGACCTCAGTCTCAGAGTTCATTTGCTTTTAACTAGTAAAAACTAAATTAAAAACTAGTCTGATAGATATCATCTTCTTCAATTCCTCTTTTTATTATCCTCCACCTAATAGTAACAAATATTCCTGCTTTTACTACATTCTAAACTTTCAAACAAACACATTTTAAAATGCACGGAAAAAGCTATGATGATACAACTAAATAAAACACAACATCTATCTTTGGATGGGAAAATTCTGTGTAATTATTTTTTTCTTTATACTTTTACATTTTTCAGGTTTTCTGCAAAGCACATGAATTGCTCTCATAACTACAAAAATAGATATTTAAATCAGTATATACAATTTTGTATGTACAATATGACCATAATTATGTTTTTTAATATGCAAAAAAAAAAAAAGATAACCAACCCAGTTACTTTTTCCGAGAGATAAGACCACAACTATTGTTCTCTCCCTTCTGTCCACATTTCTATATTTTCCAAGTTTTTTTTTTATGATAAATGTATGTTACTTTTATAATGCTTAGGGGATTTTTTTTTAATTGCAACATGATTGATTATACGTATCTGTAGGGTACTTAGGGGATTTTTTTTTTTTTTTTTTTTTTTTTTTTTTTTGGTGGTTGTTATGGTGGTAGGGGAAGGAACAAGTCAAAAATCACTAATCAGTGGGAATTTACCAGGCCAGTTGCTACTCATTTGAAACGAGGTCAGGGCTGCCCAGTTAGCTCACTTGGTTACAGCCGGTGCTGATAACGCTAAGCACCCGGATCAAGGGTTCAGATCCCCTTACCGACAAGCCACCAAAAAAAAGAGAGAGAGAGAGATAGGAAAGAGTCAGACTTATTCTCAGGCCCAGATACCTTCCACACCTACTCCAGCCACACAGGAGCAGCAAATAGAAGTCCTTATTGGACCGATCCCAAGTTCCCTGTTCTCAGTCTTGCACCCTTATGATTACAAGCAGGAGGGGAAGGCGGACTTTACCACTACCTTCCTTTCCCCAAATTTTCCACCATGCCATGAAATCAGTACAGCCCAACCACCCACACTAATGCTCTTTCTGCCTGATGTGTGCATTGGAGAGCTGTGTGTTTATTTGCAAATAAAGACATGGTTGCCTTATAAAGCCCAGAATTTAGTCCCCTGAACAGATTTTGAGTTTACAGGACTCTTTCAAACTGCATTACTTTCTCCCTAATAAAGTTTTCCTCCTTGCTGCCACAGTAGAGAAAAACGTTTTATGGCTTGCCTTTAAAAATTATATGGCGGGAGGCTGATAGCACAAGAAATTTGATTCCCCTGCTGGAAAAAAAAACAGCCGTAGCAGACATGACTCTATAGCAACTAATAGCCTCCAAGTACAAGTATCTCTGTTTTTTAAAGCATCCAGGGTAAATGCCTGCTGAGTATTTTGTAACAAATTGACAAGTTTTCTTTTGCTATTGTGTTAGCCTGGGTGACCTAAAAGGAGGAAAAGTGGCTGCTCTACCTTGGGCTTCAGAACTAGTTTTAATAATATGTGTTGCGTCTGTGCTACGTGATGACAGGAGCATGCGGGGTGGGTGCTATTACACGTCCTCACCCTGCCAGTGTCTTTACTAGCATCGTGCTCATAATCATTCTTCTTCCGGCAGCACTGTAGGCAGAATGAGATGTTCTTTTTTGTTTTGTTTTCCCTAATCCCCTTCACTATAGTATCCAATATTTCATGGGGCCCTCTGGGGCAACTTGAACTAATATCTTCAAAAAATGATTCTACAATGCTTTGCTAATCTCATTCTTGGGCTGTCATTTTCTCAGTCTCTCCCTCCAGTCTACACTCCAAATGTGAGGGACAGCTTTTCCCAAAGTGTGAAAAACCTGGGCTTTGGAGCCAGACAGACCTTGATTCTTATCCCAACTCAGCCACTTACTAGGGCTTATGAGTTGAAGAGAGTAACTCAGTCTCTCTAAGATTCAACTTTGCCACTTAAAAGGTGGATGAATAACACTTACATCCCAAGCTTGCCCCAAGGAAAAGAGATAGTGTGGAAGTTTTCAGCCAATAGCAGACCTCTTTGAAAGGTGGCTGTTATTCTAATCAGCCACTTCATTAGCATTTGTCGGCACTGACCTCACCTGTCAATGCCCTGCCTTGTAAGATATTGCTAAGGGCTCTTCCCATTGCCTTATTTCACGGCTTAGGTGAGTTTTATGTCATTCTGAGCTCTGTGTGTTTCCCTGTGGCTTCCTCTTCTTCATCCCCCGAAATTATGAAATACCTTTGGTCTGAGCACCTGTCCTCTGGCTCCCCGCTGTTGAACCTTCTCTGGCAGAAGATTTTTTTTCCCTTTTGATTCCTGTGTTGATTTATATGCATCTACTCAGCAAACATGACTGCATGGACCATCCAGACAGGTGAAAGGGAAGCACCTGCCTGCCCAGAGCTTATAGTTGAGGGAGAGAGAGAAGGGTGTGCACACCGCTGACGATGGGAGAAGGGAGGCTGAACTTTTTATAAGAGATTTTATTTTGTGAAACAGTCACGAGAGAATACAACCCATCGTAACTTGGATGAAGCCATGCTAAAGCAGAAAATGTCTCAACACCATCTAGTATTTCTGTCTTAATAATTAAAGAGGAGGTGGTAGAGAAGACAGATATTATATGATCCCACTTACATGAAGTATCTAGAAAGACAAATTCATAGACACAGAAAGGAGACTAGAGGTCCCTAGGAGGGAGTGGGGAATGGGAAGCTATCACTTCACAATTACAGAGTTTTGGTTTGGGGAGATGAAAATTTTTCAGAAACAGGTAGTGGTGATGACGGTTACACAACATTGTGAACATAATTAATGCCATGGAATTGGTACACTTAAAAATGGTTGCAAGCCCAAATTTTATGTTATATATATTTTACCATAATAGCAAAATAAGCACATGGAGGTGAAATGAAAATACAGAGTTACAGACAGCAAAATATCTCTCTCCTCCCACCTCCAGCCCCACAGGACTACATGCAGCTTCATACACACACCTTGCATGGTGATATAGTCAGTAAATGTTTTTTGAAAGCTCACTGTGCATCAGGCTTCATGCCAGGTACTAGAAGAAGAGGAACAAAACCACCTTGTGCCTGTGCTGAGACCAGACCCACAGCCTGAAGTGCCAATGCCCTGTTAGCTCGGGTCAGATGCTGCCTCCTTCAAGAAGCTTCTAAGGTGGCCAGTTTGGAATGAATTTCTCTCTCTTCAGTACCCCCATAGTTTTTGCTGCCCTGTTATCTGAGCCCTCATTACAGTCTCCTTGTATTTTACCCTGTGCCTGTCAGTCTCAGCCCCACCCCACGCCTGCCCCGCTCCAGCCTGGCAAACTCTCTCAAGGCCCGGCATCGATCTTGCCAACTTTGAGCCATCCCTTCACATAGCACGAATGCCCAGCAGGACCTCAATGTTTGTTGGCTTCAATCACATGGGGAGCGGTATTTTCAGAGCCCGCCAACAGCCCGATAGCAGGCCCCTCCCATTCGGCTACAAATCACTTAATCCTCTCATCCCTCCTCACTGTGCTGCCTTTATAAGCTGCTTCCTAACCATTAGTGAAAAGGGAGAAAGTGACTATTTCTCCTTCATGAACTAGCCTTGCCATCAGGAGTACTGAGATGTGCACAGCACGGGTCTCCTTTCCCCTGGCTGATAAAAAGAGCACACCTCTGAGTGTTCAATGCACAAGTGTTATAGTTCCAGGTAAGGCCAATCATCATCAATCAAAAACACATACGTGGGCAAGCTTGAGAAGGGCAGAAAGAGGGGGAATATTCAATTGCAGGAACAAAAAGAATGTTCATAATAAATGACCAGCAGTACTAGAGAGCTGATTTCTCCTTCACTGAGCTCTAACAGAAACACTTACACATACCAAGACCTAGAAAAACCCGGATATGTTTATATCTATATTTAAATGTACAAGCCTTTTGTGAGGATAAACACAAGGCAGTTTATTAATAATAAAATAATAATAAATAATAAAACCTGTAATAATAAGAGCTAGGCATTAGCTGTTAATAAAAGCTATTAGGTTCTTACTACAGGACAGATACCATTAAAGCTGACATATACCAGCTTATTTAACCTCCACAACAATCTAAAGAGGACACAAATACTGTCACTCTATGGACACCATTGCCCAGAGAAGGTAAGTGCCTTGTCCAAGGCTCACACAGCTGGGAAGTGGCAGTCAGGATTAAAACAGGTTTTCTGATTCCAAAGTTAATATCTTATTCAGCACCCTAAATGAACTGCTTGCTGGTCCCTAATGCCTCCTGCTTTTGTCTATCTTTACACTTTTGCCAAAAACCCAGAGGTCATCTCTGATTCCTGTCTTTATTTACTCCCTATATGCAATTAATCTTCAAGTCTTGCTGACACTGCCTGCACAATGCATCCTGAACCTGGACTATTTTTCTCCTCCTCCAATGCTCAAATTCTCATGCAAGCCACCATCACATCTGGCCTGGACCCTGGCCTGGCCTTTCAAATGATCTCCCTGCTCCATTCTTGCCCCTGACATCCTATTGCTCTGTGTGGCAACCAGAGTGAGCTTCTTAAAACATGAATCAGATTTTATCAATCCTCCAATTAAACCTCCCAAAGCTTCCCGTTGACTTTAGAATAAAATCCTGCCTGAACAACCATGGTCAGATCCCCCTCTTTGACCTCATCTCCTAGTCTACTCCCTCACCCCTACCCCTACCTCAGTCCATTGTACTCCTGTAGATTTCTCCCCAGCCCCTCCAAACACGCAATTGCTGCTTACTTAACTAGAATACTCTTCCTTTAAGCCTTCTTTACATCCTTTAGGTCATCTCAGAGAAACGTTTTCTATCCTCTCAAGCTAAAGTGCCAGCCCCCCTCCCCTGTCACTCCTCCCAGTCATTTTCTGTCCTATGTCATATTTCATTTTCTTCATGGTATCTTTGCATTAGTTGGGGTTCTCCAAAGAAAAAGAGTCAACAGGAGATATATAAATAAAGAGATTTTTTATAGGAATTTGTTCACACTATCACAGAGGCCAAGAAGTCCCATGATCTGCCATCTGCAAGCTTGAGAACCAGGAAAGCTTGTGGTGTAATTAATTCAGTCTAAGTCCAAAGGCCTGAGAACCAGGGGCACCACTAGTGTAAGTCCTGGAGTCCAAAGGCCAGGAACAAAGAGCTCAAATGCCTGAGACTGGGAGAAGATAGATGTCCCAGCTCAAGGACAGAGAGAAAAAATTTGCCCCTCCTCTGCCATTTTATTTAATCAGAACCCTCAATGGACTGGACGATGCCTGGCCACACTGGTAAGGACCAGATGCTTTACTTAGTCTACCAATTTAAACATTAATCTATTCCCCTCTCAGACATACCCAGAAATAATTACCAGCTCTTTGAGCATCCATTAGCTCAGTCAAGTTGACACATAAAATTAACCATCACAACCTTTATCTAAAACTGTATCAGTTATTTATTTAAATACATATTGCTGTCTCCCCATCCCAACTCAACTAAAACATAAACTTCATGAAGGCAGGTACTCTATCTCCAGTGCTTGGAAGAGTGACTGCTACATACTAGATGCTCAGTGATTACTGGTTTAATTAATGTGAGTAGCTCCCTCTGCATATCCTTTCATTCCATCCCACCTACCTTGTTCTTGTCCATCAAAACCCAGCTCAGAGATTGCCTCTTCCACAAAGCCTTCCTAGCAATCTCAGCTAAACTCCCCTCTTCTCTGCACCCTCTACTCTATTCCAACAGAACATTTATCAGACTTTACTGCAACTTTCTATCTCCCACACTGGATCGTGCCTCCTCTGTCTTTTACCTCTATATCCCTATTAGGTAACACAGTCTGACCATGTAAAAGCAGCTCAATATATGTTTGTTGAAAGAGTAAATAAATGAATCCTTTTTTTATTATGTTTTATAACTAATGTCTGTGTGGGAGAGCTTCTTGGAGTGCCTTTAGGAGAAATTACACTGAAAAAATTCTAAAAATTAGAAAAAAATTATGCCTAACATCTTAAAGCTTACATTGAGAACAGCAGTCAAGATGAAGGTCATTGGATGGGAGGGATGTCATAATCATGGATGGTGATACACAGGAAATGATTAGTAAATCCATGATTGACAGGGTGAGATGAATGAGGCCTTCACAGACGTGGATGTCTCAGGCAGCTAGCCACCCCAGGGACATGCCATTTCCTTGAGACACCCCCCAGGCCATGGTGAAGCCCATAAAGCCTTTCCCAAAACAGAGCACACTTTTCCAAGGAGGCTGGCTGGATAAAATCCCCTAGGTGCTCTGTCTTTAGCCCCTGCACAGCATGGGTAAACCAACGAATTCTGAATCCTTGAATCCCCTTTCCCTAAACCCATGACAACAGTCCCCTTCTCTTGAGAGCCGTCTTTCTTTGGCCATGTGAATCCACTTTTTGGGCTACAGCCATGCCATGCTCTCTCTTCTGGTTTGGGGCCTTTCTGGTTTTTAAGAGGTCTGAGAAGATGTCTAATCTCATCAGTGTAGGATTGCTTTTTCTAGCTTGTCTCACAGAGCTCTGGGTATACCTCACTGTTGACCTTACACCACCTACATTACAACAGTCTGGAATTTTCATTTTGTCATTTATTAAATCCCAGTGTTTTCCAGCAAAGAAGGATCATTTCCTCTTGCTGTTGAACCTTTACCCTTTCCTGCATCTTTATTTGAATTGTTGAAAGAATTTTTTCCCCCTGGATCAAGAGTGATTTCATTGTTTGTACAATGGCATGCAGTAAATTATCCTTGTCCCTAGAATGGTAGTGGCTCTCTCCCTAAATTGCATTCTCTGGATTCTGCTTCTTTTCTCTGGGTTGAGTCTATTTAGTCAATATGGGGTTGAAAAGGCTGGCAGTCTGGGATTTATGGGCGTTCCCACCTTCAATTCAGTAGTAAATTCCTCTAGCACATCTACTAGATACTGCAAAGTTGGATTCTATTTTGCTGGCCTTTCTTACTGTGGATGTTGGCAAAACAGGTTATTTCTTTGCCAATATCAAACCCTTTTGCATCTCATTTTTGTGAATTGAAAATATGGATTTCTGGGAGTTTTGCTTTGTTTGTTTTTTCTCAACTTTGTGGGTTTAGTATTTGCTTCATGTTGAAAGAAAGGAATAGAAAAATTGCCTTCTTATTGATGGCTTTTTATAGTCTTAGCTCCTTTGCCAAAAGCAACAGATTGTAATCTCAGCCCATCCAAGTCCAGGGACTTAGAAATCATTCCTCATAATTCTGTCACCAAACATTATCTCATACTCATCCTTGTCAAGACGCCCTTCTATTCTGCAAGGAGAGCAACTTGGAAAGGGGGGTGGAGGTTAAGCCCTCCTGAGTCTTCCTTGGTGTCAGGATTCTAGAATCTCTCTATAAAACTGGTAATGAGAAGGCAGAATTGAGGATAAGGTGCCTCTGGCCTGCATTTCACCTATGGAATTCCATTACAGAAAAGCCCAAAAGACTTCATCCTAAGGTCGTCCTCAGCATAGACTGTGCCAGCATCACGATTTTGAAGCTCTGAAATGTGATCTTCTGAAGACAAGATGAATTCATATACTCACTCACTCTTCAGAGGGACAGAGAGAAAAAAAAGTCATTAACCTGAATATTTGGAACATTATAAATAACATTTCTAACCCGTGAAAAGATTAGGTATTCTAGTACCCCCAAGTTTGCTTGAGTCATTCACTAATACTCAATGGTATCTAACTCAAGATTTTAGCTTTGTTTGAATAGAGTAATGATACTTCTCTTTAACATCAGAACAGAAAGAAAATTGTGATCACTAATTCAATAATGGCCAAGGCTCAATTTAACTCAACCAACATTTACTGAGCATCTACTATGATCAGGTATTGTGCAGGGTTGTAGATAAAGCAATGCACAAGGTAGTCCCTGGTCTCAAGGAGTTCACAATCTATGGGGAGAAACAGACACATAAATAATTAAATATCATTTGGAGGTGGAATAATTGGTGTCTACGCAGGTTGGCACAGAAACATGTGAAAAGATGTTCAATCCAAAGAAAGGGTCTTAAAGGAGTGGTAAGAATTAGAATTGTTATTCAAATTCTTTGCCTGGGCAGCATATAAATTCTTATCCAAAGAAACCACAGTAGTTTATGCCTAGTCAAAACAAAAAAATAAAAAGATTTTTGGAAGGCAGGAAATAAAGACTGTGACAAAAATATATATGAGCTTTTGAATCATCAAAGCAAGAAAACTCTGTGTGTGTGTGTGTGTGTGTGTATGTGTGTGTGTGTGAACATGTGTACTTGGTAAATGTAAGCTTAGATAATAGGTACTTTACTGTACTTTTAAAGCATAGGTTGACAGAATTAATTGAACGAGCATTACAACCCACACATGTGTAATATATTAGATTCCTCACAGATTTAGAAAGAATCATCAGTCTGCCTACATGGGCAAGAATCCATAGCAAAATTCACTCACAGATGACTTTAATGTTGCCTTCTTCATTTCAGAACATTTTCCTGTTAGGAGACTGAGTAGTATGCCCTCATACTGAAATGTTTAGTTTGAATTTTAGCTTTTCTCATTGTTTAATCTCACTTTTTAAGGAATAGAAAATTAACATATAGCATTAGTTGAGCACCTACTATGTGCCAAACATAGAAATTTTACCTATACTGTATATTATTTAGTTCATCTTTACAACAACTCTCTAAGGAAAGTATTGATCCCAGTCCCCATGCCCACCACAGTATACATGTTTTACTGATGAAGAAATGCAGATTTTGGGAGGGGAGGCACTTGCCAAGGGTTGCAGAGTTAGATCTGATTTCTTCTAAACATGTAGAGCCTGTTTTCCCAAGGACAGAAAAGATTCTCCAGGGCAAGGTATATGCCTTTTACTTCACCTGTATTTCATCCCAGAAGCAATAAGCCAACTCAATACTAGATACGTGGGGTTTCCTCAATATACCTGTCAGGTTGAGGCTGAGTACAGGTTTACAGGTGATTTATCTAAGCAAGGGAAAGTCCTATTATATCTCACAGCCCTGTATCCTGGACTTTCCAGAATTGTTCCAATGTTAAATATTGTGCTATGGCCATAATCACCAAAATTATAACAAAAATGGAGATTCTAGTGAAAATGGTTTCTCCCACATTTTCATGGAAACAACTTTGAAGACATATGCCAAGAAGAGATAAGGCTCTCAACACTGAAACCAAAACCAAAAGTCAAGATATTGCCACAAAAATGAGGAACACAAATTATAAAATTGGCCCACTCATACCAGAGAGAGGAGCTGAGAAAGTTAAGAGATATTTTCCCTTCCTCCTGTACTGTCTGCTCCCTGGTTACCAACACCAGATCCGGGTTGATCAGATCGTTGAGGCACGGGCATCACTCTCTGAGGCTGCCTTTAGCACTTACCCTCTTATCTAAATCAGTGGAAATTCTGAGTATTTAAAAATTCTTTTTAAAACTGTGATAAAATATACATAACATAAAATTCACCATCTATAGTGGATTGAATTATGTCCTCCCCAAACTCACTGAAGCTTGAATTGTGTCCATTAAGTTTCATGTATTAGAAATTTAGCCCCCACTGTGACTGTTAAGAGGGTGGGAAATCCTGTTATGGTAATTTAAAGGTGGAGCCTTGAAGAGGTGATTGGACTATAGGACCTCGCAGTAGAGAATGGATTAAAAATGGTAGTCAGGGGCATGGTTCTGAGGGTTTTAAAAGAGGAAAATCTGTCTTTCTCTCTCTCTGCTCTCTCTGCTTCCACCATCTTGCAACGTGAGACCTATAGGTCACTGTCACCACCAGCAGATGGACTTTGGACTTCCCAGCCTCAGAAACTGTGGGCAATAAATTTAGTTTTCTTTATAAATCACCCAGTTTTAACTATTTTGTTATAAGCAACAGAAATGGACTAATACACCATCTTAACCATTTCTGAGTATACAGTTTAGTGGCATGAAGTACATTCACATTATTGTAGAACCATCACCACCATATACCTCCAGAACTTTTTTCGTCTTCCTAAACTCAAACACCGTAACTCACTAAACAATAGCTTCCCATTTTCCACCCCTATTCCTTGGAAACCACCATTCTACTTCTTATCTCTATGAATTTGTCTACTCTAGATACCTCATATAAGTGGAATGTTGTCCTTTTGTGACTGTCTTATTTCACTTAGCATAATGTCTTCAAGGCTCATCCATATTGCAGCATGGTCAGAATTTCCTTCCTGGTTAATGCTTGTTGATATTCCATTGTATGCATACATATACATGTGTAAAAGAAAATTTTCCTAAGCTGAATAGAAAAAGATTTCGAATGGGAATGGTTTATTCATTTATTTATTCACTTACTATTAATAAGTGCCTACTATGTTCCAAGTTTCAGAGATTAACATAATTACATTCCAGGAAAAATAGTTCAAAAAGAGACCCACACCTAGTCTCAACATTCTAAAATTTTTGAAAAACTAAATGAGGTTAAAAATCTCACATGTATTGTAGTAGAAACAGAGGGTGGAGGGGTACTGCCTGGAAGGGAAAATATTTAGGCTGGCCTCAAATACTCTAGGGCATGCCACACCTTATGTACCAATAGATATGAAATAGGATATGGAGCCAAATGTCCTGAATTCTGAGGGGTTTGCTGGCTCCTCTCCTTACCTCTGCTTACATGTGACCTCAAGCAACTTACCTACGTCTCTGTGCCCTGGTTTTCTCATC
This sequence comes from Cynocephalus volans, assembly GCF_027409185.1. Lineage (NCBI taxonomy): Eukaryota > Metazoa > Chordata > Mammalia > Dermoptera > Cynocephalidae > Cynocephalus > Cynocephalus volans. Next base: position 207,344,559 of record NC_084460.1, on the reverse strand, counting down.
TGTAAAATGGGAATCATAAGAATAGTACCTATACTTCATAGGAGTGTTATGAGGATTAAATGTCATGGAGTTACAATGGGTCTGGCACACTGTAAGCCTTTGATAAATGTTACATGCTATCATTGTTTTGACAAAATAAAATATGCTTTGGACTAGAGAACTGCCATTCTAGCATCCACCATACTTCTCTTACCACTCAATATGTGCAGCTAGAAGGCCTATGGGTAGAAATTCAGCAATGTTGCATAAAAACTAAGGAGTTTCTTGGGAGAGAAGATATAGAGACACTGACCCCTGTTTCCCCCAACATTAACTGTTTTTACAATACCTTTGATGGTTCTGATGGCTCCAACTCAGATCAGAGAGGCAGCAGATCATGGTGGTAGAAGCTGAGTACTCTAAAGATAGATGCTGAATTTGAATCCAGTTTCCACCATTTACTATGTAACCTTGAGTAAGTCACTTAGCCTCTGTTACCTCAGTTTCTCTCTTTGTAAAATAGGGGAGATGGTAATAGTATCTACTTCATAGGGCTATTGGGAATATAACTGAACCAATTTATATCAAGCAGTAGGCACAGTGCTTGACATATAATAAACACTTAGTAATGTAGTTGCTACTATTGCTATAATCAGCAAGCAGGAAAGAGCAGCAAAAGTTTTGTGGGGTAGTCATGAATGCTGTTGGACACATATTTCTATCTCTCCAGCTTCTGGGCATAAGGTGTGGCAATATGACTAGCTCCTCAATGATATGATGTCACTTCTGTAGGAGAGGAAAAGTAACATTTTCTCTACTCTCCTAGGCTTAATGCCTGGGACCTGAGGATTGAACTGTCAAAAAGTATATTAACAGGAGAAAAAGGTTATTTTGTATGCACACAGGAGCTTCACAGAAAAAAAGTGAAGGTTTGAGAGCTTGTGTATTATTTTAACAAAGAGCAATAAATTGCGGAGAAGTGACAAGACAAAGAAGAAGGGGTTTAGCCTTCTAGGGGCTGTAAATTATAGACAGATAAATATATACAGGAAAAAGGAATGGAAGATAAGGGTTATTTCAGTAAGGTGTGTTATGCAGACTCAAGTCAGTGGCAAGGGTTGATAAGTTTCTGGTGATTAAGAGTTGTTTTCCTCTCCCTGGTGTGGGAGAGGGGAGCAGAACACCTTCACAAGGAAAAATGTATGCCCTGCTTTCAGGAAGGAAGGGGGAGGGCAGTGAGTTTCTCTTCTGTCCTCTGTGTCTTAATCACCTCCAGCTCAAAATAATCCTTATGCTGAAGTAGCATATTTTAGGGTAGCATAGTCTGACCCTCTTCTCCTCTAAGGTGAAGCATTTAATTGCCAGTGCAAGACCCTCCAGAACTCTTTTCCTCTCACACAGTGATCAGCAACTCTCTAGGCAGTGGCTGTTCAGTCAGCTTGGGGCTCTGAGTACTTCCAGTAAAAGCAGAGCCATTCCTGTGACCTAAAAAGGACATGCAGCATGAACAAGAGCAAGAAATAAACCTTTGTACTTCCAGTCAAGATGGCAGAACAGATGGTCCCCAGCATCACTCTCTCTCACAAATCAACCAATTTACAACTATAAAAAATGAATGACAACCAAGCTGGGGCTGCTAGAGCTCAGGAGGAGTGGAGGAGAGACCAATGAAGTACATGAAGGCTGGAGAAGCCACAATGAGAGAAAGAAAAAAATGCTCCAACTGTTTCAAGCCCCAGCTGCTTCAAGGCTAGAGCTGGAGTGAAGAGCCACAACAACTGAAAAAAAGGAGCCACTCAGAGGCCAGTGAGTCATCACAAGGGACTGGAGCATGGCTCATCCTATGGGAAGTGTTTGGAGCACAGGAGGTGGGGGAGACGGGCCCACTGGGGGAACACTGGGACACAGCAAGGACAGCTGATCTCTCCCCCTATCAGTGTAGGGCCACTCAGAGGAGACTAGTTAGGAATGTAGAATTGCATGGGATGCAGTTTGATGAAAAGACTCAGGCCCAGACCAGAGTTTCTATACAACCCAGGTGCACCAGATCTCACTAGACCTTGAAGTACCTATGAAGTCAACCATTAAAACCTGAGCTGCACAAAAAGCCTCCCTTAGGGAATCAGCAGCACAGCAGCAATTTAGCTCAACCACAGAGCTCAAGTACTGGTCCCCACAGGAAGTTCCCCCATTTTAGAAGTAAGCAAAGGACAAAAAACTAGTTCCAGCACAGAGTTTAAGTGGTGGGAACAGCAAAAAATCCAACACACAACTAAAGGAAAAAACAAAGTACCCACAACCAGAGACAAAGTTTGATATTAAGTAATAAAGGTCTCATTTCACCAAAGAACACCTATAACCCCTAGAAGGACTGGAAGCCCCCTGGGCTACCAAGCCAGAAAGAGGGGAGGGCCAGGGGCCTCAAACATGCCCTCTGATACCAGCAACCAGCCCAGCAATGACCACCAAGCTGCAGCAAGAAGGGCCCCTGGTTCCCAAGCTGGGGTGGTGAGGGGGCGAGGGCTTTTGCTACACCCCCATGACAACTGCACCCAGCCCGGCAATGACCAACCCATTGCTGGAAGTCCCTTGGTCTTCCCTGTGGGAATGTGGGGGTGCCACAGGCCTCAATTCCTCCCCTCCTCCTTCTTCCTTCTTCCATCCATTTCCTTCCCCTTTCCCCTCTCCCCCTCCCTCCCAACTGCTGTGCAACAACATCACAGAATGTAAAAAAATAATATTAATAAATAAATAAAAATAAAATTTTTTTAAAAAAGAAAGAAACCTCTGTTATTTAAGGCCACTGAAATTTGAAAGTTGTTTGCTACCACAGCATCACCTACCCTATCCTGACCAACCATGACTACCACCACCCCACAGCCAAGGCAGAGCCCTCCTTGAAGAACGAGGGCATTTGCATTGTTTACTTGAGCTAGGGCAAGAGTAAGAGGGTGCTGTTTCTGAACATCGTGTGTGGCCAAGACTGAAAACCCTCTTCTTACTCAATAGATGTTGTACTAGTTATCTATGGCTGCATAACAAATGATCCCAAAGCTTCACAGCCTGCATGTGTAGACCGCCACAGAATACTGTCAATAATTGAAGCTAGACCTCTCACTTACCCCCCAGCTCCTATGCCCTTCCTCTCCTTCTCTACTGAATTTATACTCTCAAGCATGTGGGGATTACACAAAATATGACATAGCAGTCAAGTTGCCGTGAAAGAAAAGACAAAGGAAAAGCTTACTGCTTACAAAAACACATAGATAAAAGACCACCATGAAAAACAGGTACCTGCAAAGGTGTGAGCAGAGAGCATGAGTCCTGCCTGCATCCTTGGTTGGGGGGATGGGGAACTGGCACATAAAATGCTGTGCCCCGTGGGCTACCGTCTTTCCTCATCTTCCCATCTGCCCACTGTTGTTTCAGTTGCTTATTTCACACTGCTTCCCAAAGGTGTCTTCAATGTAGTCTTAACAATCATCATATCAACACATTATCTTAAAAACAATTATGAGAAAGAGGCCAATAGAGAATGTGCTGTCCACTCCCTCTAGTTTCCCCCTTAGCTACACTCCAGTCTCCAAACACTGTCCCAGCAAATCTTAGCATCTAAGTGAGAAAGTCTAACAAGGGCCCTGATTTAATATCCCAGAATCTGGAACCAAAAAGAGTTAATGAACTCCAGAGAATGCCAATCAAGAAGCTGCATCAAAGAGATGTAATATTAACAAGGCTGACGCCCCTCCACCCCCAGGAAAAAGACGACTATTCAGCATTTCCTCCTCTCCCCAATTCCATGCACAAGCAATTGCTTCAGGAAAAACAGACCAGGAACCCCTGACATATTCCACTTCCAGATAACCTGCCACCCCCACAGGCATCCTTTCCAGCTGGGGTGTGAGCAAATGGAGATGATAAAGTTCTTCCCTGGAGATAAAGAAGTTCCATTTGCAGAGAAATGGAACAGGATGAGAAAAGAACGGTAAGAATCAGTCTTCCATTCCCCAGGTGGGGTTAACAAAATCAGTTAAAGACATTATTTCAATTTTAAGGCAGAAAACAAACAGACATGACGCTATAAATACAGTGTCCTTTTGGGCACCAAGGCATGGATCATGGCAAGCCCAGGGCTAAGTGGGATGAGCGGTGGGTGTCCATCCCTGTCCGGCCTGATGGATTGACAGGCAGACAGATATGAAATGCAGGCCTCCTGGCCAGGCCTTGCCCTGTGTGAAATCTCATTAAAACGCACATCAAAGATCATGTGGCAGGGGCAGAAAGTAAAAGACATAATGACAGCCAGCCTGCGGGGTAAGAAAGGAGGGCCACGACCTGATAAGGAGAGCCTCCCTGTCTCCAGTCCCACCGCTATGGGGCTCGCTCATGAGCACAGGGGCCATGTAAGTCCCAGCACAGATCCCCACATGTTTCTCTCTAGCTCCATCCTCCAATGGCTCCCCACGGCCCCCAAGATGAAGGGAATCCTCCTAACAAGAAACCCCCTCCCAACAAGAAACCTCCTCCCAACAAAGGCCGCCTTGGCCTCCTGGAGAAGACCCTCTCAGCCTTCGGTAGGAACCATTCCTAGCTGCCTGCTGGCTGCTGGCTCTTCACAAGTCTGCAGGCTCCCCCCAGGGCCAGGGGATTTCAAGGCTGTGAAACTTCATGGCCTCGGGAGGGACCCATGAGATAATGTCTTGAATAACAACAAGAGCGACCTCCCTCAGCACATGCCATGCAGTGCGCTAAGTGCTTGTGCTATTTTCTCATTTCATTATCCTGGGGGCTCCATAGGCAGGTGTCGGTATTGTCAATCTCACTTTCCAGGGGCAGAAGCCGGAGGTCAGGTGAGTTCCATCACTTGTCCAAGATCGTACAGTTGGTAAAGCTGGGGGCTGAACCCAGGTATTTCCAATTGCGAAGCTTGGGCTTCTACCCCTGATGCTGCGGCCTCTGTGCTTGCAGCATCGCGTGCTGCCCTGGCCCTCCTGGCCCCTGCCCTCCTGACCCCAGCCTTCACAGCAGCCGGGCAGGAACAGCACACGTGGGCCGCTGCTCCCTCCCATGCTCATCAGTCACGACTTCATGGTCACGGGTCCTGCTGGGCCTGGCCTCCACCGCACAGCCCTCCTGAGAGCAGCACTTGTGAGCAGCAGCTGTCAGCCCATCCGAGGACACCCTTGGTTACTACAGCGTGGGAAGCAAATGGGGTGGCCAGCAAATGCCATTTTTCTCATAGTGTGGCTGAGAGTCACTCAGTGAGAAAAGGACATGCTTCACTCCATCTGCCACATGCATCCCTCTCTTCCACAGCTGTTGACCTCGCTCAACTGCTCTTCATCTCCTCCACAGCACACTGGGACCATGGAAGTCCCAGCATAGATCCCAGCACGCTTCTCTCTAGCTCTGTCCTTCAGGGACTCTGCACCACCCCCAAGATAGTGAATCCTCTTTAGCAAGAAATCCCCTCCCAACAAAGGCTGCCTCAGCCCCCTGGAGAAGGTCCTCACAGCTTACAAGATTCAGCTCAAAGATGTGGATGGACACACACCAAACTATTGATATTGATGACCTCTGAAGTTGAGATTAAAGGGGGAAAAGCGGGAAACTGTCAGCTCTGTATTGTTCAGCTCCGTATTGTTTCACTTACCATAAATATGTATCATGGTTTTAAAAGTCATGATAGAGTCAAGAGGTAATGAACACATAAAGGTAGAGGAAATGATACCTACGTCCAGATACATACATCCCTACCTGAGTGGATAAGACCCAGGATCCAGAATTCTCTACGCACCTCTGCTGCCCCAGTTAAATTTCATGCTCCTTGAAGACAGGAACTTTCTTTCACATCACTGAATCTGTAGTGTGAATGCCACATATTAATACCATTTGTTGAAAAAAAAAGAATGAATAAATAATGAATAAGCATGTGAATAGACAAAGTTTTCCCAGAATTTCATTCACATGTGGCTGACATCCTCACCCATGACAGTTGAGTCTGCAAGGAGCTAATCAAGGCCATCACAGAATTCTCCAGAAATAGAGTTAATAAATAAGACTAGATCAGTATTTATAAATGTGATCTGTAAAATTGTACAGAACACATGACCCTTCTTCAATAAGTAAACAGCACAGGGGAGAACAACCAAATACAGTGTTGGGTCTTTTTGGAGTCTAAACAAACCAGCTCTAAAAATACATTGTAGACTCAGATTCTTCCCTGGTGCTCCTTTAAGTCTCTCCACTTCCCACCAAAGGACAGCCACTATTGTGACTTCTAACGCCATAGATTAGTTTCAGCTTTTTCCAAACTTTAAATAAATGGAATCATACAATAAAAAAAAAAAAATACATTGTTGAGACAATTGGGAAATGTGAACAATAATGGGGTATTGGAGGATGTTAAGGATCATTGTCAATTTTGCTAGGTGTGATAACAGGATAGTGGTAATGTAAAAAAAGTCAATATTGGATATGGGTAAAATAATGTCTGAAAATAGCTTTAAAGTACTCCAGCCTAAAACAAAACAAAACAAAAAAATGTTACTGGATATACAGATGAAACAAGATTAGGAAAATGTGTTGCTGATTGTTGAAGCTGGATGAGCAGTATATGGGGTCATTATTCTCTTCTCTTCTTTTTATGTCTTTTGAAAGATTTTCAGAGTAAAATGTTCTAAAAATAAATTTAAATGGGTTCCTAATTTTAAAAAATATATGTGTGTGTGTGTCTGTGTCTGTGTCTGTGTGTGTACACACATAGTCCATAAATTTTTGCATCAGAATTATCTGGTGCTTGTTAAAATGCAGATTCCCAGACCTCTCTGACTTCTTGGGAGGAGGGCAGGCTCTTTAAAGCTGTGCTTCACCAAGCACCCCACCCCACTCCCAGGCTCTGATACATCTGTGGTTCTGTTAGGAGGATTCCACTGAGAATGACCACACATCTGATCTGTCAGGAGCAGGCTGAGTTTACACCCAGTGTCCCATGTAATTACTAATAACACTGCCCTTCACTCTCAAGAGTGTCCAGTCTGGACAACAACATAGACAGTCACCCACATAAGAGTGAACCGAGCTGTTCCACATCCCCCTCACTTGCTGCCCCCACCTGCATCTGCAGAACCCCCACTTGTCCATCCCTTAAGGCCCAGATCCTCAGGCCTTCTCTAATGACCCCGAGTGAGATCATCCTTCCACCCTTTAAACCACTGACCCTCAACCACAGAGAGTCTGTAGCACTGTCCTCAGGCGTGTCTGCCTGGATGGTTGTGCCATGCTTCCATGTCACCAGCTGGGGAACTCCTTAAAGTCAAGACCATGTCTTATTTACCTCCTCCCTGATGCCAGGCACAGGACAGATGTTTGATAAATGTGTACTTGATGAATGAACAAAGAATTAATAAATAAATGAATCAGTGTGCTGGGCACCTCACAGACACATCTGTGCTTATTTAAATTCTGATATATCTATACCCAGAGGAATGGAAATCATCATGTCAAAGGGGTACCTGTATTCCCATGTTTACTGCAGCACCATTTACAATAGTCAAGAGTTAGAACCAGCCCAAATGTCCATCATCAGATGAGTGGATAAGGAAACTGTGGTACATCTACACAATGGAATACTACTCTGCTATAAAAAAGAATGAAATACTGCCATTTGCAACAACATGGATGGACTTAGAAAAAATTATATTAAGTGAATAAGGCAGGCACAGAAAGAGAAATACCACATGTTCTCACTTATTTGTGGGAGCTAAAACTAAATAAATAAATAAATATACAGACAAACGGGGGACAGGGAAGAAGACACAACCATCACAATAATTCCTTGAACTTGTTAAGACAAGTGAACAGATATGATGTTGATAGGGGGGAGGGGGTAATGGGAGTGGGAAAGAGGAATTGATAAAGGGGCATGAAAATCAGCTACACTGTACAAGATAAATCTAAATCAAAATAAATAAATTCTGATATATCATCATGATGAAATCTTAGTCTTAATTTTAAATAACTAGTGTGAAATGTAGGTAAAACATTGGAGAAATGTGATACATTATGTGAGGAAAAAGATCATAATTCTAAAAATTATGTATACACTAATTGTAACTATAAAAACAAATATGTATATTATTATCTTCATGAGAACAAAAACAAAAATGGTAATATGCAAAAAAAAATAGTGGATTCTAGGTGGCTGTATTTCTACTTAGAAAATACTCTTTAAAAATAATAATAATAAGGAAAAAGAAGAGGGAAACAGAGCTTCTAAACTGTTTTGGTCTGGTTGTAGGTAACCTGTATTACTAATTCCAGCACCATAGAGCCCCTACCAAAGCCCCCAGCAACCCCAATGTGGGGGAAAGTTCCAGTTGCTCCCCTGGCACTGGGTGGCAGGGATGGGGGTGGGGAAGGAAGTGGAGATAAGTCAGCTTTGCACATAGCACACAGGGCTTCCTCTACCCTGATCAAGTCTGGCAAGACCTCCAACCCCTAAAACAGGGAAGTCTTAATAAATGTACATGTTAAGGCCTGTGTGCACCAGCTATTTAGAACAAAGAGCTTAAACAGTCACTTTGTTTCGACTGCACTGGAGCATCAGGGCCTCCCATTCATCCTGCAAGGAGCCTGTTCAAGCATTAACAGATATCAATCTAATACATTGTGCAGAAAGCCCCATTATTTTCTACTCAATCTATTTTACCTGCCACGTCTCCCAGGGGCGGAATGGAAAATATGTGGTAATTATATATTGATATAGTGTGGGAGCAGGTTATATACGAACCCGTTGCACTTGGCTTCCTTATTAACCAGCTAAAATGTGCTCTGTGGGATCCTTCTTTGCTCTTTAAGAAATCTCCAGAGCTCTTATTTTGCTGTGCATGATTTTCTCCTTGCTCGCAAGCGTTGTCCAGCTTTACCAGAACCTCACATGTACCATGCCAAGATGGGGCTTTGAGGCACAAGGCCATTGTCATCCTCACTTGACAAGGTTTGAATCCAAAGCAAATGAGTGACTTCCACAAAAAGGCACAAGAACAACTTCACTGGGCTGGCTGCCCGGTGTCTGTGCCACCTAATTAAGGAAGAGTTTGTCAGCGAGAAAAGTACTTATTATGAAAGGGTCATTGGGCCATATTTGTGGGCTTTCAGAAGAAATAAATTACTTTTTTTTGAGGAACATGGAAAGCTAAGTGTTTAACACTAGGTTTTCCTCACAAGCAGTAATGATAATAGTACCTGGTAAAGAAGCCACAGAAAATGCTGGACAAGCACCTCTGGAGACTTTTATGGCATTCACTTGGTTGATTTGTCTAGGAGGTTTAAGCAGAAGGAGGGAGAGGGGGCTGGCCTCGTGTCAAAGACATTTGTTATAAGTGGCAAGGTGGAAAGTGAGTGGGGATCTACCAGCACTTTGGGACTGCTCCCCAGGACCAAGGGATCTAAACGAATCTTGGAGCTGAATGAGGAGGCCACCTAGCCCACTCACCGAGGGTCCAGCCAGACTGGTCCAAGGTTGTCCTGTCACTCAGCATTTCCTAGGGGCATGATGACTCCGAATCCCACCTGGGGCTCAACTCCTCCCAGCTTCCATACCCTCAGGGCTCCCCTATCGAAAGGTGGCAAGTGACCAGTGGCAAGTGACAGGTGGCTGAACAGAGAGTCATCTAACCTGATTCTCCAACTGGCTCTGCCACTGGACTAGCAAGCTGGCCTGCAGCAGGGCTGCCTTCTCTGTGCCCTTTGCAATCAGAAAATAAGAAGAGAAAGGAGGTACAGTAGATCACTTATGTCCCATCCAGCTGTGTCCATGGACCACGGATACGAAAAGAACCCACCAAAATCAGCTGCTTTTTTCTAGCCTGATCTTATCTGTCTACAGGGCTTTTTTGCCAAAAGATATCCCGAGGCAGCTGAGCTGAAAGACTGCACAGAAGAACCGAGTTGGCTTCTGTAAGGTAGACCTGTCAAAGGGCACAAAGGAAAGAAAACTAGCCCTTGAAGACGGAACTCTGCCAATTAAAAATTCAAGTCCAGAATTCATCTAGCTTATTAAATACAACCCTTTCCACCACTACCCCTTACTGTCCCCCCACACACACATACACACCAAGAAAACAGCCAGTGTAACTGTAGCAATAAAGTAATTAGGGAGGCATGTGTTCTCTAAAATGAAACCACCAATACTGTAACTTCCACTTAAATTTAATTACTGCCTAATTTCCTCTACAATAGATGACCTAGTTTTGGGACAATATTCTCAGAAAAGAGATTATGTGCGGGTGTAAAAATCTGCCCTATCTTGGAAAAGCAGAGAAACCATTTACTGGTTGCACCTCATCCAAGCAGATATAAACGTGTGCAAGGAGAACGGATAAGATATAGCCCCACTGAACAAACACACTCTTCTTACACAAAGGCCAACACAGCAAGCAGTCCAACGTTTATTCCTCTAACAAAAAGCAATTCCACGGAGAATTTAGAGCTGTTTGTCAGACTTGCTGAGGGACTTCTAGAGGGCAGCCTAGGACATCTCATAAGAAAAGCCAGCCTGTGTCTCTGCCTGTCACCTCCTGCATACGCAGACCCACCCATACCCCCAAATTCCCAGGTCCCAGGACAAGGATGGGGCACCAGCACAGAGAAGCCCCACACTTTGGGGGCTGCAGAGACCTCTCATGCCTCACAAAGTCCCCAAAAAGCCCCCAACCTGGCAGGAAATCAGGGGGAGTGGGCCCACGGATGCTTCTAGGTTGCCCTCCCTTCTTACCAAAGTTGTCCCAGGCTGAGCAAAATGAATGGTGAAATGCTCCAAGAATGGGTGACAGAGGAGTCAGGATCATCCCAATCTCAGGCAGCCAGGACATTCCTGAGGACACTTCCAGCCACCTCTTTATTTGTTATTTCCCATACTGAAAAGTGGGAAAAAAAATAAAGATCCTACCCTCAAGGAGCTCAGAAACTGTATAATTGTAAACAGGCAATTACAAAATAGTGTAATTAATTCTATGGCAGGAGAATCCGGGGTGTTAGAGGTGGACGAGGTGGTAGGGAGAGGAGTCAGGATGGCTTCCCAGAGCCTGGGACCTCAAAGCCCGGATCTCAGTATATGTGGGTGGAAAGGAGTGGAAGAGAACAGACATCCAGCAAAGACATTGTTACGTACCAAGGCTGCAGGCAGGGAAAGGAAGGCAATCTGAGGAGAAACAAGGGGCTCTGTAGACTGGGTGTGTGGAGATGAGAAGCAACAGACCAGGCTGCTGTTATGCAGAGGCTGGTGGGTGCAGACTGTAATGTTTGCACCCAATCTGGTGGCTTTGCTATGACGTGGAAAGTTTTTAGGCAGGCCAGTGACAAGTCCAGGTTTGTGTTTAAGACTAATTACATAAGCCGCACAATGATCCCTCTAACTGAAATCTAACATAATTCCTTTTTCTTCTTTTGTCTGTTAAACCTTCTCCCCTACACACACACACACACACAAAAAAAAAAAAAAAAAAAAAAAACTGATTATTTTGCTTCTGAATCACTTAAAATAATTTTTGATTATAATTAAATAAACACTTCCACATGTAAAAAAAAAGAACAATCACACTGAAATGACATAATGTTTGGGAATTGCAAAATATGCAAATGGGCTACTCAAGCAAAATATAGAAACAAGAATAGGAACTGATGAAAAAATGGTGCCCTGTTGATAAGAGGTAACTATTGAAGTTCATGATATGATTCACTCTACTTTCATGGAAGTTTTAAAGTATTACATATAAGAAATATTTTTAATAACATGAATTATAAAAAGTAAAGTCTGAAGAGTTTATATTAAATTTGCATGATTTTTTTAAAATGTTATATATCCAATAAATTATTGTTAATTATAGAAACCCAGCACTGCTACAGAACACTAGAACTTACTCTTCCTATCTAGCTGTAGGTTTGTATCCATTACCCACCCTCTCTATATCTCCCTTTCCCCTTATCCTTCCTAACCTCTATTAACAACAGTTCTACTCAAAATGGCTAGAAGAGTTCAAATGTTCTCAGCACAAAGAAATGATAAATGTTTATGGTGACGAATATGCTAATTATCCTGATTTGATCATCACACATTGAAGGCGGGACTCTGCCAATTGTATACATGTATCAAAATATCACTCCATACCTGGTAAATAAGTACAATTATTAAGGTGCCAATTAAAAATCAATTAAATGTTATCTATCCTAACTTAGTAGCCAAAAATGAATGGGAGGGTGTTTGGTTATTTTTTCTACATTTTATAAATATCACTGTGCTGCAGGGAGGAGGGTGCATTGGGAGGAAGAGGAGAGGAGACAGGAGGCCATGGCAGAGACCCAGGTGAGAGATGGCAGTGCCTGTGCCGACACAGTGGCAAAGGGGCTGAAGGGATGGATTTAAAATGTGCAGGAGGTAAAACAGCCAGAATCCTGGGACTCACTCTACAGGAATGAATGGTGCACTCCATCACTCTCTCCGTGAAGATTTAGGGCCACCCACTCTGCCTGGGATGGTGAGAGGATGAAAAGGCAGGGACATGAGGCAAGACATCAGCACAGCTATCTGTGACAGTAATGAGATGAAATAAGCTAAAAGGGCAAAACCAGTTTTGAAAAAGAGTAAAAAGTAAAAAGCCGTAAGTAAACATTAGCTTAAAACATGCTGGGATGAAAACTGGTAAAATCAGAAAATGCTGGAAAATAAACTTGATGAGTTGAACAGTGTACTTAAAATGTTAGAACCCTAAAAGATAGCCCAGATAAAATAAACAGTAAGATCACATCATAAAATACAGGTAATACAATAAAAATTACAGATAAAAAGGCAAAAGTAAATAATATTAGCTAATGGAACATATTAAAAAGATTAAGTAGTGAAATAAAATCATTTAGGATGTATAAATTTTGCTAAAAGCACATTGTAACCAAAGAGAAATATGAGAAGTACAGGCTACAATATGGAAGCCAGCTCAGAGGTGAGCTGCCCAGCCACCTGGTGAACCTTACCTTCCTGTCACCACCAAGAAGCACCCTGAGCCCAGACAGTGCTTTCCAGTCCCCCAATCCATCATGATTTCCTTAAAGGTCACTGCCAGGCAGAAGTGGGTAGTATACTGCACAATTCACAGAAAAGCCTCATAAAAATCCTTTTTAGGCATCTGTCCCTCTCCTCAAAGCTTCCCACTCATAGCAGCTGCCAAAAATCTCTTCTCTCATCTGCCCTCCCTGCTATATTATCCATTCCCGTTCACACCAGCCTTCTCTGCCCCAGCACCCTTGCATCTGATGGGCAAAACTCCTGGCCACTCCAACCCCTGGGAAAGGACAGGCCATCTTGAGCCTCTGAATTCTCATCTTGCCAGAAAGTGGCCCCTGGAACTGAATGAATGAAATTCTCCACCTCACTAGGTGTACACACACACCAGACTTCCCTCAAGAGTGGTTTCTTGTAGGAACAAGTACCATCAAACTTCTTAATGTGTCCCAGAGCTGAGCTCTAGGCCCAGCACATAGTTTGTGCTCAGTTAACACCTACTGAAGGGGAAGAAATGAAAGAGAATGATCAGTAGCCTTCAAGCTAAGATGAACAGGGCTCAATTATTCAACAAAGCTGAACCCCACAGCAGAGGGTTCTAGCTCCACACTTGCCTCTAATTAGAGATCCTTGGGGCTCTTATCTTTCACGTGGACTCCTTCAGCTCCTCCCAAAAGGCACATGCGGTAACAGTGGAGACACCCACACACAGGGCCCACAGCAACAATGCAAAGGATCAAATGGCAGTTCTGCTGTGTGACCTCAAGGAGAGATGGCCTCCAGGCGAATGATCAAGAAGGGCTTCATGGAGGAGGGGGAATTGAGTTAAGACTTGGAAGATGGTGAGGCTGCATGGATGGAGGGAGAACAGAGCAGGATTCCTGAAAAAGATATGAGCTAACACAGAGAGAGACAATTTCAGTCCTCCACCCCGAAGGCTGCCTCTTCCCCCAAGTTCCCAGCAGAAAGCCAGACACAGGTAGCATTTTGTCCAGTGTGGAGCAAGTTCCCCAAACTCAACAGTGGGAACTTTGCAGGAGCTGCTGGAAAGCCATAAATCAGGGCCGCTGATCTTGTAGCCAGATCACATCTTTCTTTATGATGCAGAAACCTGCTACCAGGCTTTCAGCACCCCTCCAGCAGCAGGCTACCACGAGCAGCCACTGCATTTGCATTTGGGCAGCCATAAGTGTGAGAAGCCATCACACTCTATTCTCTGAAAGAACATAGCAATTCCAGCTGCCTCTTCCATAAGGCACTCCCCGTGAAGTTTAAATAGACAATGACAGTTTGCAGCATTATACTTCTTAGCAAGGATTTGCCTAACCTCTTGTATGAGCTGAGCTGGCTTTCAGTTCTCATAGCCATTTGGATTATGTAAACTATTACACATACTTATTACTACCAGGACAATTGTTGGCTTTTTATTTTTTTCAATTTCAGGGGGAGTGGGAACCTTCTTTATCTAAACTTTAGAGAAACTGGGGATGCAGGAGAGGGGTTCATCTTACTCTGTTCAGGCTGCTATAACAGAATACCAGAGACTACATGCCTCATAAACAACAGAAATCTGTCTCTCACGGTTCTGAAGGCTGGGAAGGCCAAGATCAAGGTGCCATCAGATTCTGCATTTGGTAAGGGCCCATGTCCTGATTTATAGACAACCATCTTCTTCTTGTGTCCTCACATGGTAAACAAGGAAACACTCCAGGGTCTCTTTTATAAGGGCACTAATCCCACTCAGGAAGGCTCTGCCCTCATGACTCAATCACCTCCCAAAAGCCCCACTTTCAGATACCATCATATTGGCGACTAGGTTTCACATATGAATTTGGGGGGAATACGTGCTTTCAGCCTATAGCAGGGGTTCATCATCTGCACAGTCTTGCTTTCATCTGGAAGAAGATGCTAGACTGAAATTTCTCCTGTCTGCTGCAAGCGAGATGACAATACCAGTTAGCAGGTAGCAGAGTGAGTGTGGAACAGCCTCCAATGCAGAATTTATAGGAAATGGTTGGGAACCACATTAGTAACTCTTGAGTCTCTCACCCAGTGGCCTTTATTTGCTTTGGGCATATAAAATGTTGAGACAGTGGAGGAAGAGGGAATCTGTGAAGCAATTGCTTAGAAGAGAACTATTGAGATGCTGTTTGTCCCATGCTATGCCCACCATGTGGTGGGAGCAGGGTGTGCTATTACCTCAAACCTAAAGAGGAGACTTCCATTGGGACGTTCAAAGAAATCTGTCCCAGCAGTTAGGGGACACCATGGCCTGCCTGTATAGAAAACTGGGCAGTGTGTGGCAGCAGAAGAGAGCGTGCAGCTGGGATTGGCCCACATGCCCCAGGTTTGCTGGGACAAGATGTGGACCATAGGGAAAGCCAGCCTGGATCCGTTTTTAGGACTGCCTGGGAAGGTCTGAGACTCCAGCAGTGAGATAATGTGGGAAGGAGTGTAAGAGAACAAGGAATGAGGGCAGCATGGAGGGAGGGATTGCAAAGCCTGCAACAAGGAGCCTCAGTGGGGCTTCCGGGCAGAGGACCTCCCGAGGCACTCACTGGAGCATCAGGGAGAGAAAGAGTCAGCTAAAGACATCTGCCAGGCCTGGGACTGCAATGCAAATGGCAGCTCAAGGAAGAGCTTCCCTGTCCCTCCTTCCTCTCCTTCTGTCCCACCCTCCACCTCCAAAGATTGGTAATGGCAGTCAGAGTGTACAGAGAAGAGCAGACAAAGCGAGAAGAACATGCCTCTGCTCTAGAAAGGGGTCAGCACGGGTTGCGGGGAGTGGATAGGGGTGGGGTGTCCAGCTGCAGGAGGCCCCCAATCTCAATCTCATGTTACTTATATTCAGAAAGCTGATTATCATTGGGGTTTGGATGTTCTGATTTCTGAACTGTGTTTGCAACTAACATAGCCATTGGATCCTCTACTGTCGGAAAACCATCATAAACCTGCACACATTTTCATCATAGGCAGGGAAATTCACTCCCCACCTCAGTCCACCCAACGAAACTTAAAGGAGCAATGAGAAATAAAAATAAGGTTTTATTTGATTCTATCCCCCAAAGTCAAGTTTGTTTGACATGCAATAAAAGCCATGAATCACTGTTGCTATCAACATTGTCCAAAAGTAATTCTTTAAAGCTTATTTTTAGGTTATATAGCATTTGACCCTTAAATTTAATGTCTAGAAGTTCTCCTGAGATAACAATCCAGATTATACATAAATATTTAGCAAGAAGGGTATTAAATTCATCATTGTCTATGTGGCAGCTATGGTGGTTCAATCCACCCAACACCAACTTCAGGCCTCTCACTCTAGGGCACTCTTCAGCTGTACAGTAAAGGTATGAAAGCGAAATGTTCATTTTGACTGTCTGTCTTGCAGCTGGGACTTGGTTGCGTGGCACACAGAAGTCCACAGTGCTGCCTGTCTGCCTTCTGCCTTCTTCCTGCAGTAGATGCAGCTCAAATGGCTACAACCGCAGTGTCCATCCTCAGCTCTTGAGCACAGGACCAGGAGAAGTGCAGAGACTTCAGCACTGTCATCATGAGCTACTACACCGCCAACTACCCCTCTCTTCAGATCTCTTGGCAGGTAAGAAAAATAAACTTCTATTTGTTTAAGACACTGTAGTTGGGCTTTCTGTCACTTAAAGCCAAATGCAACCCTAACCTGTAGGACACACAAACACACATATGCATACAAAAAAAGGGGGGAGGAGATTATAACAGAATGTATGGTGATAGGATTGTTTGTCATTTTTATTTTCTTCTTTTTATCGGTATTTTTAAATTTTCTACAGTGAACATGTATTGCTTTTGTGGTAAGGAAAAAAAGATAAAAACTACCTTTTGATAGTGAGGTCTTGCCTGTGCCCACTGAAATGTAGCCATGGTTCTTGAACATGAAAATAAAGAATTTTGTTTTATGATCTTTGTTGTGTGGCTGGTTCAGCATGTACCTACTCTCAATTTTGACTATGAAAATAGAACCCAGGTGAGGCGAGTAAAAATTCTACAAAGAAAAACTGAGCACGAAGTGATAAGGGCCCATTCATCAGAGAAAGAGGCAGATATTTATTATCACCTGGGTGAAATCTGCAAGGCCTAGGGCTTAACAAGCGTTATGGAAGAAAGAGACAGATCAAGGATGGCTGAGTCTTTGGGCTCCCATGACTAAATAGCAACTGACAGAACTGGGGAAGTTGGGAAAGAGAGCCAGTTTGGGGATGGGCAGAACTCATGAACTCAGTTTTGGACGTGTATAGCTGAAGGTTGATGGTGGGACGTCCCAGGGGAGAAATCCAATAGGCTGATGATAGGCATTTACCCAGTAAACCCTTATTGAGCAACTAATACATGTTGGAATTATGCTAATCACTAGGCTACATACAAAGGCAAATAAGATATAGCACTCATGTACTCAACAGCTTGCAGTCTGGAGAGAAAGAATGTAAACACCAACTGTACAGAAGGACAGAAAGAAGAGCTATCATTTAGAGTAAGGAAGAACAGTTATTCCGTCTAGATACCAAAAATTTCACAAAGATGGTGGAGCTTGAACTCAAGCCTGAAGGATAAAACAACATTTCAAGATACAAAGAGGCAGGGAAGAGATTTACAGGTTGCAGACACCATGTGAGCCAAGGCATGAAGATATGAAAGGGTCTGCGTGCTCCTGCTGATGAGAGGGTAGAGTTGATGGACAGCTGTGATGGAAGACAGAGCAGGGCCAGCTGGGGTACTGATGCAGTCACCCAGCCAAGGAAGCCAAACTAGCCAGTGGGGAGCCACTGATAAGACTCTAAGAGGGCAGAGACATGACCTTAACTGTAACCATGGCTGCAAAGGTCAAACTGAAGAGGTGGAGAAACCAGTTATGAAGCCACTGTAACCATCCAGGCGAGAGATAAGAAAGACTTGAACTCAGAGAGTTCAAGGAAATGGTAAGGAGAGATGGGGCCGACACAGAATGATAGGACTTTGTGACTAACTAGGGAGAGGGGAGGGACTGTTGTGTGAAAAAGAAAGATGAAGAGAAAATGCTTAAGGTTTCTAGCCTGGGTGCCTGAGCAGGTGAGGCATTTCCAAATACTTGCACTCTTACTCCTGTCTTGGTGTCTGCTTCCAGAAGTCCTGGATTAATACAGGATTTTTTGAAGGAAGGGATTACATATTAACCCAGCCCCTGGTATCCAATAAATGTTCAGTAAACGAATAAATACAGAAATGGGGGAATCAATCAATGAACACAGAGAGAAGTTCCAATAAAGATTTTTAAGGCAATAAAAAGAAGAGCACAGAGCCACAAATGAAAACTTTTCCTTCTAATCTTGTTTCTAGTCAGCCCAACTGCTTCCCCTGATTTATCTAAATCCTTCATTTTTCAACTGGTTGCTCTGGCAAAAAACTGAAACAGCCCGTGCAACCTCACTTAGTGCTTCACTGACATTCCCAGTGACTCGGTGCCCTGCAAAGCTCTTTACTAACAAATTAGTCCCCCGGTGCCCCTGAGAGAAGTTCCTGCTGTCAGATTGGCAGACGGATGGTTTTTCTGATTTGACAGACAGGCCAAGACCACACACCACAATGCAGTCCAGGCATCTGTTGTGTTAAAGCCTCCGGAGGACCATGAGCTCTTCTCCTAAGTACCTGACCAACTATTTCAGCACTCCTATCTTACTTCAAAATCCAAAATGAATCGTCCACAGCAAAGAATCTCAGATTTGGCGTATTTATGCTGAGCATGTCAAGGTCCAGGAACTCATTATGACACAGAAAGTCATTTGTTCAGTAAAACCACAAAAGCATAAATGAAAAGAGAAACCAATGAGCCACATGGCAACAAAGTATATAAAACAGCAGGAACCACACATGCTCTAATCCCATTAGGAAAACAGGAGGTGATTAAAAGGGGAAAAACAAACGGCTTTAATGCTCTCGCCTGGAATAGATGTTGTCCTTCTCTGAGCTGTTCTTTATAAAAATAAACTCACTTATTTCTGGCAAACTGTACCATGTGTGTGTGTGTGTGTGTGTATATATATATATATATATATATATGGCTTAGGCCTTTTAGACTATCATATTAATTAAGTCCAGGCCATTGGTTCAATCTTCATGCAGCCTGGATAGTTTCAGCAAGGAAAAAACTCAATACACAGCCCTGGACTACTCTGCTGACCGAGGCCAGACTTCCTCCTAAGCCAGCACTGGGGATGGACAAGCAGCTCTTTCCCAATTTGGAAAAGCAATACATAAACCTTTATCTTTTAAATATGGTTAGTCATCAGGCATTGCTATGGTTTGAATGTATCCTCCAAAGTTCATGTGTTAGAAACTTAATCCCCAATGCAACAGTGTTGAGAGATGGTACCTTTAAGAGATGATTAGATCATGAGGGCTCTGCCCTCATAAGTGGATTAATACCATTATCACGGTAATGGGTTTGCTCTTGCATGTAGAGGATGAATCTGGCACCTCCACCACTCTCTGGCCCACGTGATGCCTTCTGCCATGTTGCGATTCAGTGAGAAGGCCCTCACCAGATGCCAGTCCCTCTGTCTTGGACTTCCCAGCCTCCAGAGCCATGAACCAGATAAATTTCTGTTCATTATAAATCACCCAGTCTGTGGTATTCTGTTATAGCGCAGAAACATAAAATGGACTAAGATATGCATCAAAATCACTTTTTTTTAGGCTATGTTATGGTTGAATTGCATCCCTCTCAAAATTCATATATTGAAGCCCAGTACTTCAGAACTGACTGCATTTGGAGATAGGGTCTTCAAAGAGGTAATTTCAGTTTAAACGGTGTCATTAGGATGAGCTCTAATTCGACATGACTGGAGTCTTTATAAGAAGAGGCAATTTGGACACAGACATGAATGCAGGGATGACACAGGAGGTAGACAGTGCTGTGCTGTGGATTGAAGCTTAATGCCCACTGCAACTGCTGAGGGTGGGAAATCCTATCACAGTAATCGAAAGGTGGGGCCTTGAAGAGGTGGTTAAACTGTAGGATCGTGTCTAAATAAATGGATTAATAGTGGTCATGGGCATGGTTCTGAGGGCTTTAATAAGAGAAGGAGTGAAGAGTTAGCTCTCTTGTTTCTGCCTTTCTTGCAATGTGATACCCTATGTTGCTGAAGTCACCACAAAAGAAGGCCCTTACCATAAGTGTTCTCTGTCCTTTGGACTTCCCAGCCTCCAAATTGTAAGCAATAAATATTGCTTCTCTACAAATTGCCCAGTTTCAGGTATTTCTGTTATAAACAACAGAAATGGGCTAATACAGACAGTCATCTACAAGCCAAGGAAAGAGGCCTCAGAAGAAAACAACCCTACCAACAACACCTTGCTCTCAGACTTCTAGCTTCCAGGACTGTGAGAAAATTAATTTCCATTGTTTAAGACACCCAGTGTGCAGTACTTTGTTATTTCAGCCCTAGCAAACTAATACATGCCACATTTTCTTTCACCAACTTTGCAACTCCAATAGAAGCTCCAGCAGTGCAGGGACTTTTGTAGGTTTGGATTACTACAATGTTCCCAGTACATAAATTTGCCTGGTACAGAATTGCCACTTATGATGGTTAATTTTAGGCATCAATTTTAGGATTAAGGGATACTTATATAAATAACTGATAAAGCATTATTTCTAGGCATATCTATAAGGGTGTTTCCAGAAGAGATTGGCAAGCGAGTTGGTGGACTGAGTGGGGATGACCCACCCTTGGTGTGGGCAGGCACCATGTAATCAGCTGGTGGTCCAGATAGGACAAAAAAGCAGAGGAAAGACAAATACACTCTTTTTCTTCCCTGAAGCTGGGACATCCTTCTTCTCCTGCCCTCGGACATTAAAACTCTAGGTTCTCCAGGCTTTGAACTCCAGGATTTTCACCAGCACCTCTCCAGGTTCTCAGGCCTTTAGCTTTGAACTGAGAGTTACTCCATCAGCTTCCCTGAAACTTTCAAACTTGGACTGAGCCATGCCACCAGCTTCCTTGGGTCTACAACTTGCAGACAGCCTGTCATGGGACTTCTGAGCCTTCCGCAGTAATTGCATGAGCCAATTTCCCTAATAAATCCCTTTTTTGTTGTAGTTAAAAAAAAAAAAAACAAGGATTGATGAGAAACTTAAAGCTTTCCCATTAAGATCAGAAACAAGGCAAGGATGTCCCTCTCACCACTGTTTTTCAACATAGTTCTGGAAACCATAGATAATGCAATAAGAAAAGGAAATAAAAGGTTTTCAGAATGGGGAAGAAGAAATAAAACTGTCTTTGTTTGCAGATGACATAATCATCTATGTAGAAAATCCAAAAAAATTGACAAAAACCTACTAGAACTAATAAGCAATTATGGCAAGGTTGATTTACAGAAGTTCATCACTTTCCTATATACCAGTAGTGAACAAGTAAAATTCAGAATATTCAGAACAAGGAAAATTCAGTAAAATATCATTTGCTTAGCACACAAGTATATCAAATACTTAAGTATACAAAATGTGTACAAGATTTATGTAAGGAAAACTACAAAACTCTGATGAAAGAAATCAAAGAATAACTAAGTAAATGAAGAGATATTCCATGTTCATGGATAGGAAGAGTCAATATTGTCAAGATGTTAGTTCTTTCCAACTTGATCTACAGATTCACAATCCTGATCAAAATTTCAGCAGGTTATTTTATGGATATTAACTAATTCTAAAGTTTATATGAAGAAGCAAAGGATCCAGAACAGCAACATAACATTGACGAAGAACAAAGTTGAAGGATTGACACTACCCAACTTCAAGAACTATCATAAAGCTACAGTAATGAAGACAGTATTGGGGGCAGGAGAAAAGATCAATGGAACAGAATAGAGAGTCTAAACATAAAACCATATAATGTAGTCAACTGACCTTTGACAAAAGAACAAAGGCAATACGATGAAGGAAAGATAGTCTTTTCAACAAATGGTTCTGGAAAAACTGAACACCCACATGCAAAAAGCTCATCTAGACACAGACGTTACACCCTTCACGAAAACTAACTATAAATGGGTCAAAGACTTAAATGTAAAATGCAAAACTATAAAATCCTAGAAGATGATATAGTAGAAAATCTAGATAACCTAGGGTTTGGCAAAGACTTTTTAGATATAACACCAAAGACACAATCCATGAAAAAAAGAATTGATAAGCTGGATTTTATAAAAATTAAAATTTTCTGCTTTGTAAAAGACACTGTTAAGATAATAAAAAGAAAAGCCACAGAGTGAGAGAAAATATTTGCGAAGATATATCTGATAAAAACTATTATCCAAAATACACAAAGAATTCTTAAAACTCAACAATAACAAAACAGATTTTAAAAAAGGTCAAACACCTCACCAAAGAAGATATACGGATGGCAAATAAGCATATGAAAAGATGCTCCACAGCATCAGGTAAATGCAAATTAAAACAACAATAAAATACCACTGCACACATATTAGAATGGCCAAAGTCCAGAAGACTGGCACCACAAATGCTGGCAAGAATGTGGACCAACATCAACTTTCATTGCTGGTGGGAATGCGAAATAGTATAGCCAGTTTGCAAGTTTCTTATAAGACTAAACCCACTTTTACCAACAATCCAGCAATTTTGTTCTTTGGGTATTCTTTATTCATAATTTCCAAAACCTGGAAGCAACCAAGATGTCCTTAAATAGATGAATGGATAACTATGGTGCATCCAGACAATGGAATATTATTTGGCACTAAAAAGAAATAAGCACCTCCTCCATGTTTAGCAATATACAAATCAAAAGGAAGTAGAAGAAAAGAGTGTAGAAAGCATGAGACCAGCCCTCAAGCTTAATGATACGGCTGGAAGCCAAGGCTGAGATGCAAGAAGAAATCAAGGAAGCACTGTGGCCTGAAGACAGCAGGAAACCTGGGTCCGAGTCAGGAGACCAGCTGACTTTGGGCAAGTCCTCTACCCTCTGCAGTCTCAGCTCCCTCATCTGCAAAACTGGGAGGTCCGGCAAGGTCCAGAAAGGCCTTCCAGAAGGTCTCTTCCAGTCTATCAGGCTGTGAATTTGTGACAGTTGAGACAGTCTGCCTTGTTTGTTTGCAAGGATGAGAGACCCAAGCAAGTTACCTCAGGAGAGAGGGTGGGTGAAGAAAATTATTGTCAGATATACAGGGACTGGACATGAACCTGGAAACCCCAGGAACCAGCAGCTCCAGGGCAGCCTCTCCCTCTCTCCCCTCCCCTCCATTGCACCTCTGATTCTCTCTGGGATCCACACAGTTCTTTTTTTTCTACCAACATGTTCATATTTCCTGCTCCCTTACAATATCATTTTACACATGCCTTTGGCTGTGACTCTATCCTGACCCTTGCTTCAGCAGATCACTGATAAATTTGCTTGTCTTTTTACATCAGATCCTGAACAAATCCACTGTGGTCTAGTGCCACCTGCATCAGGCCCCTCCCCTGGGTCACTGAGATGGGGCTGAGGCACCATGCACCCCAGCATGAAGCAGGGCATCTGCTACAGCAGAGGCAATGACTAGACAGCTCCTCTTAGAAGAGGCTGTGGGTGGCTGAGGATTTGGAGGTCAAAGGCCACCGTATATGATACAGTGAACGAGTGCCTAAGTATTTCATCCAAAATATGGGCGAGATTGCCTGTGCACCCCATCCCTGCACCCACAATTAGACCATACAGAAGCTGTGTGGATGGATATTTACCCTCTGACTTAAACCTCCTGGAGATGGGGAAAGAAATAATAATAGGTCCCACTGCCATAAGTAATCCTAGGGAAATCCCCACTGATGGTCATGCCTCTGGACACACAGTGAGTACTGGAATCAGTCAAAAAGATCCCTGGATTGCAAATGAAGAGTCCTGGGTCATTTGTAAAACCTTAAGAGAAACCACTTAACCTTTCCTGGCCTTGATTTCTCACTTGTAAAACAGGAATAATACCTTCCCTACATCACTTATAGAATTATAAAGAAAAACAAAGAAGAAAACAGATTAGAAACTTCTTATAAGCTCGAAGAACTCTAAGTACATCTAAATTAAAGAAATTAACAATATCTGTAATCAGAGAACACATTCTACATTTAGACATAGAGGAAAAAAAAAAAAAAAAGACTAGAAGGAAATACACCCAATTAGCCAATTATCTCTGCTAGATAATCGTAATTATCTCTGGATGGTAAGATATGAATTTCATTGATTTCATTTCAAATGATATTCATTTCTCCTTTTCTTCATTTTATATTTTTCAAATTTTCTACAATAAACATATTAGAGTCATAAGTAGAAAAATAGTCTAAAAAAACGTGTGGGTCAATGAGATCCCACATTCTTCCTTGGTTACATTGGTTGCCTTCTGGACATTTTATTGCTCTGTTCCTAAGTGTTTCACTTAGAGGCTGGGCAAAGGAAATAAAAAAAAAGGTCAGCTTCAAACCAATCAATTTCTGCTGCATGTTAGCTGTCCTTTGAAAGGATTCGATAGCAAGAGACGGCTGAAACCTCGTGGCTGCAAGGAGGCTTAGATGGCATGTTTGCATTTCAACTACACAGGCTGCCCTTGCTCCCTGCTACTGAGATTTAACTCTGCCATACCATTTCATCTCATTTGGGAACCCCATATGAGGCTGTAGTGAAAATTACTGAAAAGAAAAAAAAAATGTTCACGTCCTCGAGGAAAGAGGTACAGATGTGGAAGTTTTGTGCATACTTGGTTCATAAAGCAGTGTTGCATACCCAGACCCAATACATCAGCAATGGCTGTCTAACTGTAATGGTAACAAAAACACATACTTTCATCACTGAACTAAGTATTTCTTGAGTCCCTACTATGTGCCACACAGAATATAACAGTGACAAAAACAGACACGGTCCTCCAGCACCTAACACACTGTCTGGACATACAGGACGCTCCCAATCAATAATCGTTGAATGACTATAAGAGCATCTTGTGCCTGTGTGACTGTCTCTATCCCTGAAAAGATTCAGAGCCCCAGGTCACCCTGAGGAAAAGGGGCAGGTAAACAGGGGTTAGCCAGCTGTACTGGGGGAGGGGCAGGCAGTGGAAAAATCATGGTCTAGGACACAAGAGCTACCAGATCAGCAAAACTGCCCATGTGCTGATGAATGTGGAAGCTGGGTGGTGGGACAGGTGGTAATACCATCAGTTCCCAGACTTGTGCATACATTGGAACCAGCCAGGGAGCTTCAAAAATACTGATGCCTTTGTTCCACCAGCAGAGACCGTGATTTAAATGCTCTGAGAGGGCATCTCAGCTTTGGAATTTTTCAGATCCCCAAGTGATTCTAATATGCAAGAATCACTAGGCTGTACTATTCTCTCTATAATTCTGAGGATATTTAATAAATTACGGAGTAAAAATGTTCTTTAACGCAATAGAGACCAAAAAAAGGTAGGTAAGTATAAGAAACAACGCGAGGGCAGCCCCTGCCCCACACTTTGTCTGAGGATGGAGGACTCTCAGGTCTCCCTCCGAGTCCCTCAGTCCCAGGCCTCCTCTGCCAGCAGCTGTCTCCCCATCTCTTGCTTCCTGACTCAGGAGGCCCACATTAGATGGCACAGCCCTGTCAACCCACTGTCACCTACAAATAGCACCACCCTCGAGCCCTTAAAGGCAAGTGCTGAGTGTGACTGCTCCGCCTGAGTTTTCAAGTGAGTCTGGACTTGACGATGAAGACTTCTTTCCTCCTCCCCTCTTCCTTCACCGCCCATCCCCCACTCTCCCGCCCTGTCCTTTTGTGAGGGTGAATTATCCACTTTTGCCTCTGACAGGGAAGGTGAGGCCAGGGCTCCCTAACAGCCCCATGATTGAGTTTAATCATCTTGGATGGATGGATATTTTTTTAACAACTCATTTCCAGCGGGACCTGCAGACCCCTCTCTGGCTTCCCGCAGACCCCTGTGGACAGGCCCATCTTATGGGATAATTCTTTATTTTAACCGGAACGTCTCAACAGGAGGCTCCATGTTCTCAGCTGTGCTCACGGTAGGGATGTGATTTTCCTTCATGAAAATGCTATTTTTATAGAACTCCAGGCTCGCCATTCTCCCAACAAAAGCTCTCTCTTATTTGTGGGGAAATGGTACTTTGGCGAGGGATTTGCATGGGGATCTCTCCAGCCGCGGCTGACAATCAAAGCCGTGCATTCAAACTGCAACTTCAGCCAGCCTCCCCGACACATGCCGAGCCCTTAGTGACGGCCAGAACTTCACTCCAAATGGGAAAAGACCCCGAAATGACACAGAAGACCCAGCAGACTGAATCCTGACTTCACACCTGTGGCCCCTTCAACCTTTGAAGCAGCCCGGGAGGCCATCTCAGCCCTCGAGAAGGGAAGAGAAATGACAGGTATGAAGGACCCACTGTGTGCCACTGTTCTACGCTCTTTATAACAGAGGAGGGGACTGAAAGTCACAAGGGAAGTAGGTTGAGTTGGGCATGCGATATGGTGTGGTGGGGACTGTGGCCCACGCCCTGTCTAGAGAAGGCAACCACTGCTTAGTTTCAGACCATTGATTCATGTGTAACTACTGCCTCATTGTAGCCAAGTCTGTTTGGCTGGATACCTAGAATTCCAGGTGGAATGACTCCATTTTAAAGATGGTAAATAATTCTATTTATGGTAGAACTGCACACTCCAAACTACAAGTGTTCTGAGCTGGACCCCCCTGGCCTCCTCCAATCTGCCACCTCAACCTGATACATCAGTCTGTCTTGGCCCCTTCACTGAGCACCCCACTCTCTAGTCCTACCTTTGTGCTGCTGCTTCCTACGGCAGTCCACGGCCCCCAGGCGACCCCATGCTAACCACTGTCTCTTCTACTGAACTGAAAACATCCCTCAACATACCTGTCTCCTCCCTGACTTCGAGGGACAGTGTCTTATTGTCTTGGCAACCTCAGAACCTTGCTTGTGCCCAGAATATCAGTCTTGAATGTACATGTGGGGAATGAGTGAATGAATCAATCCACGTTTCATTCACTCCTCATCCCAGCCCCATGTTGCTGGGATTCTTGTCCCCATCACACACATGAGGAAACTGAGCCGTAGACAGGATGACGGACTTATCACCAAACCACTGAATTATTTACCATTATTGACTGTGTCCCCTTGCTGGGTCAAGGCCTGAAGTGAGTCAGCAAATCTGTATTTTTGTAAATGCCCATTAAATATCCAATGGCTGGTGCATGTTAACTGGAGTCATGCAAAACATCTCCCATTCTGACTTTGACCTTTTAATTATTTGAAAATAAGTATCAACAAAACATTGCTCTCCCTCCAGAACACCAGAACAGCTTGTTAATATTATTCCTCAACACACGTGCACACAAACTGCCACCTCCCTCTGAGAGGTGCTCTGACAGCCGCCAGGGGCAGGTGGCTGTGGCCACCCACTCTGGGCGCTCAAACCCTTCCCCTGAGAACAAACGCATTCCTGCTCCCAGGAAATACACCCGCCAGCTTCAGCTGTATCCCAGGCAGCCGCGGGAACCCACGTCCTCCTCCAGCCACCCCGCAACAATGCAAAAGCACGGGATCCCTCACACCCCTTTTGTGAACCGCCTGGGCGCTCCCGGCGGCGGGCTGCGCGCGCCCTTGGCTGCCCAAATCCAAGTGCCTGGCCTGCCACCTTGTGGGCATTACTTGTAAAACACCCAGTGTCTATGGCCCTCTGCGCACAGGTGACCACTGTCCACCCGAGAGAAAGGGCAGCAGTGAGAGACGGGAATACAGGTAAGAAGCGGATTCACTCAGCAAAATTCAAGAGAACCCATGAGGAGAATTTGGCGAGCATTTGGATCCGTACAGTTGACTGTATATCAGGGATGGCACAAGTTTTAAATGCCCCATATCGGAACCACAGATGCCTCTTTAAACATGGTGTGGCCTGGGGGTTCTTAAACTTGGGGAGGTGTCAGAATCTCCCAGGGAGATTTTTAAAATGTAAATTCCCCGCCCACTCCAATCTATTTCCTCAGAATCTAGGTCCTGCCTCTTTATTTTTAAAATTAATTTTTTTATTGTGGTAAAAAAAAAATACATAAAATTTACCATCTCAACCATTTTCAGATGTACATCTCAGTGGTGTTAAGTATATACACATTATCATGAAACAGATATTCAGAACTTTTTCACCTTGCAAAACTGAAACTGCATCTTAAGTAATTCCCCTTTTCCCCCTTCCCCCAAACCCTGATAACCACCTACTTTCTATTTCTATGAATTTGACTACTTTAGGTAGCTCATACAATCATGCAATGTTTGTCTTTCTATTTCTATGAATTTGACTACTTTAGGTAGCTCATACAATCATGCAATGTTTGTCTTTTTATGACTGGTTTATTTCACTTAGCATAATAGCCTCAAGATTCATCCATGTTGTAGCACACAACAGGATTTCTTTCCTTTTTATAGCTGAATAATAGTCCACTATATGTATAGACCACATTTTGTTTACCCATTCATCTGTCAATAGATGTTTGTGTTGCTTTCACTTCTTACTAATTGTGAATTATGCTGCTATAAACATGGGTTTGTAAATATCTCTTTGATATCCTGCTTTAAGTATTTTGTATGTGTACCCAGAAATGGGATAGCTGGATCATATGGTAATTTTCTTTGGTATCTTTAGTTTTAATAGCCCTTCCCCCTGACCCCCCCAACTGGTGATTCTAATACACAGGAGAACCAATGATGTGGTCCCACCTCTTCACCACACAGGTGGGAAACCGGCGCCCAGGGACGGCACATGAGGCTGTCTTAGATGAGGTTTTACTCCATCTTCATCTACCTAATGAATAAACTTTGAGTTCTGTGTAGTTCCAATTACTCAATCTGCTAATAGCTTAGAGGAGATAGACAACAAATAAGCAAACAAAATAATTCAAACAGTGATTGGTTCTATAAGAAAAACAGGCAGGTTGTGTGGCACAGTGGCTCAGAGTGGGGGCTCCAATAACAATGACACTAGACCTTATGGAGCACAGACTGTGCCCTCAACATTGTCCTCAGGGCTTTTCACATATTAACTTGTATAAACTACACAACGACCATATGATATAAGGCTACTATGATCCCCATTTACATCTGAGCAGAATGAGGCACAGAGGAGTTAATTGCTTGCTGAATATTACACATTCTTGGTAGAGCCAAGAATGGAAGCCAGGCAGTGGGGCTCTGGAGTCCCCACAGGGCTGGCAACATGTGAACTAAAACCTTGAATGTCAAGGAGGAATCAGCCAAGCAAAGTTCTGGGGCAGAGCATTCCCAGGCAGCAAATGTAAAGGGGCAAGAACAATCTTCCAGAAACTGAAAGAGGACCATAATGGCTGACACAGCAGGGGAAGTCAGAGGGCAAGAGGAGAGCACATGGGGAAGCAAGGTCAGATCATGAAAGATCTCATTGGCCAGAATGAGGAGGCTGGATTTTATTCTACTGGCTCTGGTTTCTGCGTTCTTGGACATGTTTCACTAGTATCCTGTGCAAACTTAGACTCTCTGAGGCCTGAGCATCATATCCATTTCTCTACTCAAGAGCCTCTTCACACCACGGCCAGCTCTCTCTGGCAGCCATTACTTACTCGTGACCTGAGGCCACCTCAGCTGCAGACTCTGTAATTTCCTTTTACCTCACAGTCCTGCCATCACACCTCATGTCCCTGGGAGCAGCACTTAATCTTTCTGGAGTTCTGGCTTCCCATCACAGAGGCCAAGATTCTTAGGGAGATCCATGAAGACCTGTAATTGCTGCAGGTGGGTTCAGGAGTGTGAATCAGAAACTGCAGCCTGGTTAAGGGAAGAAGAGGCAGCCAAGGAAATAGATGTATTAGTATTTTTACCATGAAATATCACTTACATCTACATAAACCAAAGAAGATTAAAAGAACTCTTTTATATGAAGCATTTGCCCTCCTCAAAGGCAGTGATGTTATTGTAAGTCTGTGTTCCCGAGGAGGGAGGATCTGTAGGGAGCTGCTCATCCCTGAAGCCTTGATGGTGTAACAATCTTTGCCTTTTATCTTGACCGATTCACCTCATCACAGAAAGTACAAAACCCTCTGCTATACCGAATATTTTCTAAAGGGGGGAGGCATTCAGTACAGGCCACTTCCCACAGCACACTCTGATTTCCTTGTGGGGAATTGCCCCTGCCCTCACCGTGTGCAGTCCTGTGGGACAATAGATCCAGGTGTCTGCTCCTGCAGTGGATGCTGGAGGGGCACCAGGAGGCTTCTTCTGCTCTGTTCTTCCTTTCACCAACTTAGTACAGGGCATTCATGTGACCTTGGCTCAGAGTAGTCATGTGATCTTCGCTCAGCCACTTGATACTTGCTTCCCTGAGATGCTGAATCATGACAGAATGACACAAAGACTGGCAAGAAATCAGGGTCCATTTATTCCCCTGGGGCCTCGGAGAGATCAACGAGCAGAGCCTGCTACTGAGACCTTCCAGAGCACGCTGGTGCCTACCCGCCTCAGGCTTGGTTCTTCAGCCCTCACTTCAGTCTTGTGAGCAACCCCATACCCTTTTTAAAAGATAATTAGTCCCTTTTTACTAAGGGTCACCAAACTTTCTGTTACTTGCAACCAAAGAACCCAACCAAATACAATGGACATTCAGGGATTGAAATTAGATGTCAATTAGCAACCAGTATCTGTTAAGAGTTAAATTCATTTGCTATTCAAAAATACAGTGGCCAAAAAATAAAGAGAAGTCACTCCAGGGCTGGTGGTGGGCCATGGTGTTAGCAATGGCCCAGGCTCCTCTTATCTCTGCTTCTGCATCTTTAACTCGTACTTCCATCTCCAAGGTCTCCTTACGATCACAAGATTGTCACTGGGACTCAGTCATCTGAGCCATGCTCCAGGCAGGAAGGAGAGAGAGGGGAAAAGGAAAGGGTCTCCTGCTAGCCAGGTGAGTCCTCATGAAAGAGCTTTGCTGGAAGTGACTCGCGCTCATGCCCTAATGACTGCCTCAACCTCAAGGAAAGCTAACCAGCATAGATTTTTAAATGTTGGGCATCTTGAAAAATGCTAAGAGAGTAGATTTTGTGTTCTTACCAAAAAAAAAATGATAAGTATGTAAGGTAATGTATATGTTAATCAGCGTGATTTAGCCATTCCCCAATGTATACATATTTCAAAACAACATGTTGTATATGATAAATATATACAATTTTTATTTGTCAATTAAAAAATAAATTTATAAATAAAAATGTTAAAAAATTAAAAATAAAATGCTAAAAAAAATTAAATTAAAATAAAATAAAAGCCATACTCAAATAATAGGGACCCTACCCTAAAAAAGGAGAAAATGGATATGAAGTAGGCAACTAGCGAACCTCCTTCACACACTGCTTTCTTACAAATTGCTGAAAAAAGAAATATTCTGAAGACCCTCACCCATATATCCTTTTATCTTCTTCTTAACCTTTCTTGGTCAAGCCTGTTTGAAAAGATCTCCTAGTCTAAACACTGGTTATGAGGAAAACGACAGGAAACTTCGTTTCCATAGACCTGATTTGGAATCATGGTTCTGCCATGTCTTTATCGAATCACTTTGAACAAGACAATTCTTCAGAACCTTAGTTTCCTAAAATGTAAAACCTGCCTCAATCAAGGACTGAGCCAGGCAACAATCTGCAGTCCCGTCTAGGCCAAATATGATATAAAATTGGCATTTCCAATAGTTGGAGTGTCCAACTGTCCTGCAATGAGCTGTACAGTCAAAGACATCTACTGGTTATGAAGTGAATAGAACTTTTAGAATTCTCAGCCTTTGCCCCCAGGAAGGGTTTGCATTGTGCCTTGAGCTCAGACAGGAATGTGTCTCCCTGGATTTCCTTAGAAATTAGACAGAGAAAACTACTACGATCCAGAGGTAAATTTACCTAAGGCAGCTGGGGGGGGTGTAAATTGCACTTTTGGGGCCAAAATTTGTCTGAGTCCCTGTTGGAGAACAATTCTCCATGTGTCTGTTGCGTTTCTGCAAGTAATGTAATCAGAGGCACTTTGTTCAAGACTATTTTTACCAGCATGTTTGTATAGAGAAAAGCCTTGGAAGATAGAGATAGTACCACCCTCCACAGCAAAGAGCAAGTTTTCTTACTGCCTGTGTAATAAAGATGATGTCTCCCTCTGCAGCTAAGCACAGTCATGCTTATTGCCTGTTATAAAAAATCTGGGTTCCCTAAGCTCAGAGTGCCTCTCCTGTAACACAACTACTGCGTGAACAGATGTCACCCGGCCTTCTCCACATTACCCTGTGGGAATAGGGTTCAGGGAATTGGTAAAAAATGCTCATACTCTAGCTACTGCTATTGTGGGGAGTAATAAAGTTCTTTGTCTCTTATCCAAGAGTCCACCAGCATCCATGAAACTGTAGCGGGTTAACATGCTGGCTTGCAAGTAGGGTGCAATAGTCCGTTAATGTTGCTTAAAACAAGATACATGGAACTGGGTAATTGTAAGAAAATGAAATTTATTGCTTACAGTCTCAGAGGCTAGGAAGTCCACAGTCCAGGGAACACATCTGTTAAGTTTTCTTTAGTGGCAGCTTTACAGCAGTGCAGGAGTCTCATATGGCAGAAAACGGGGGACAGAGACGCTAACCTTCTCATCCATTCTCCTTTTAAAGCCCTTTTAATACATTCACTATAGCTTGGTCCTACAATCTAATCACCTCCTCAAGGCCCCACCCTTCAATAATCTTAATAGGATTTACCACCCTCAACAGTTCAGTGAGGATTAAGTGTTGGGGGGACATTCAACCCAAGGCACAGGGTAAAATGCCAGGCCCTTCACAGTCTTAATTTCCCTTCTTTCTTAGCCACCTCCCAACCCCAATCTACCTCCCAAATGTAGAAACTGGGTCCTTAGCACTCAATCATCTCCCAGAAAATAGAGATATTTTTAACACATTCAATTAAATCAGAGAAATCTCAGAATCATTCTGTGTATTTTTAAGAACTCCCAAGGTGCAGAAAAATCCCTCCAGACAGTTAGCCCTCTACCATATCCAAACCCTCAGCATGACGTGGTTAAAGAATACTTGTCCATAGTGATGGACATTTCTCATGGAACTCCTCCACATAAGGCACAAAAAAGAAATTGTGTGTCAAACCTGAATCCCTAGAAGGGACCCAAGAGTCATGGAAGATGTGCATTTATCTTCAACTTTCATCTTCCCATATTTTCAGGTTGAACTGTCAATAGTTGATTTTTTTTTTCTTTTCTTTTAAGAGCTGGAAAGTTAAAGGAATGGGATAAGTAACAGGCTAAGCTGATGGTGGGTGAGACGGTCCATGCTGTTTGATTTTTCAATATTAAAAACCTTCGGTCACCCCAAATACACACAAAGAATGATCAGAAAAGAAATAATCTACTCTTGGTCATGCCCAGCAATCTGTTGTCATCTGCCAGGACTACAGCAGAAATCAAACACTGAACAGTAATAAAAAAAGATCCCAATCACCTCTGCTGATTCTATTCATTTCCAACCCATCTGCACCCTAGGTACATGAGAAATTCAGCCCCCAGAGAGCACGAGCATGCGTATTTCAGTTGTCAACCCCAGCATGGCTCTTGTTTCCCTGGTTAGAAGAGTCCAGAGTGAAAGCTACCTTTCTCAAATTCTCCTCAGAGTAATAATGAAAGACTCTTTATTTCCATGAGCACATTCACATTGGCAAACAGCCTCCTATTTTTCCTAAGAGAAGGGCTTTGCCATAGAATTGCCAAGTGTTAGAGCCAAATAGGACCTTGGAAATTTCCTTGTTCAAAGCCTCATTTTTGGCTGGGGGAAGCCAAACCCAGCTGCAGCCAGGTAAAGAGCACACTAAAAACACCATTTCCACGTGGGTAGCACACCATAGCCACCTCAGTTGCCACGGCTGCCACAAAATTGGCAGGTCACCATAGCAGTAACCACAGCCACCATGCAGATGGCACAACAGACACTCGACTGCATTGACACAAGGAGAGTCACCAGTAGAAACCAAAACAAAAACAGAAGAGGAACTCTCTATCCACAAAGCACACTCCAGAGTAACAGAAGAAGCGCCTGCTTTACGATAAAGGGACCTGAACACACCTCTCTCAGCACTGGACAGATCATCTAGGCAACAAATCAACAGAGAACAGAAAAGAGAACAAATCTATGGTTATTAGAGGGGGAGGAGGAGAGATTGGATAAGGGGCATAAAGAGTAAGTACGATTTGTAATAATGAATATGCTAATAAAAAAAGAAAGGGAATAAACCTCATTTTCATATGAAGAAAGTGAGGCTCAGAGGGGCTATTGACTCACCTAGAGTACAAAGCAGCATTTGACTCCCCAGCCACAGCTCTTTCTACAACTGCCCCACTGCCCTAACTTCCCACTGCCTCAGGGCCTTTGCACTTGCTGTTCCCTCTGCCTGGGATGCACTTGCTGTTCCCTCTTCCCAAGCTCAATCTGCATAACATGTTCCTTTACCTCCTCCAAGTCTTGATTTAAATGTCTTGGTGAGCCACTCCTTGCATATCCTATTTTTAAATTGCACCCATCCACACTTGCTTTCTCCTTCTCTTCATTATTTTCTCTGTAGAAAAATCAGCATCTAGTTTATTTTATAACTTGCTTATTTGTTGTCTGTCTTCCCACACTAGACTGTAAGCCATGCAAACAGATTGTTTGTGAGTGTGGCTAGCCATCATAGGTGTTCAATTAATGTTTATTGGAAAAATGAACTAACTGCCTCGATAAAACTTCATCTAGATGTCACAAATCCAAATTCCTACAGGGAACAGGCAGAAAATCTCAAGGGTAGGGTGGGGACTATGGCAAACCAGAGAGCTCTTGTCACCATCTAAAGAGAACAGCCAATGCTTAGCTCTAGCCAGTCATTGCCACATGACATTGTTGCTTTAATTTTAATTAAAAAGGAACCTGGAATTGGTATTTTAAGGTGAGTAAGTGAAATCTACTGATTACATATGAGAAAAGATGTTTTAATTGAATAATGAGCACTTTGCACCATTCGAACTGAGCTAAGTGTTCAAATGACACAGGTTTGTCACCTCTCCTTTTCTTCTGTGTGGCCCTGCAAAGCTGAGATTGAGGAACAGATTGTGTGGGTTTCCGCCTAGCCTAAAAAGTCAAGTGACTAATTGAAGAGCTGATTCGGTGAGATTCAGAATAGATTATTGCACACCAGCAGTTCCCCAAATAGAAAAGAAGGTCTGACTCTGAGAGAGAAGAAACTCAAGTGATTCCTCAATATGTACTTGGTGAAAACCTCTCTGTTCCACCCACTCAGCCTTAGCTGAGTCTCAACCAAATGTTTTTTGGGAAGCTTTTTTGATTTTTTTTTATAGCTAAATAATATTCTTCCTTTTATTTAGTTCAAATTATTCCCATATTCTTCAACACATAACTGAAATGGGATAGACTTTATGACTTCAACTATGAATATACATTAATAATTTTTTACAATAATGAATAAAATGTATATATTTATCGTGTACAATTTGACATTTTGAATTGATCAAATGTTAATGGTTTGCTTGACGGTTTCCTGAGAAAATATGAGAGTTCAAAGCTTTGCCTAAATGGACAAAGGGCATTTTCAGTCTCTGAGAAGAATAAGCAAGATCAGCCTGGAGCTCTCCCACACTCCACCGGGCCATGTGGAAGCTTCTCAAACAGAGGTCAAGCTCCAAGGGCGTCCCTGCATCGGCCAGAGCTGAGTCAGGCGGCTGCAGCCCGGTGCAGCAGGACCAGCAGGGAAGTCCACTGGTGCCCCCTCCGTCCTGGATTCCCCATTGCCCCACTGTATCCTCAGCCCAGGCTCCAGCAAAATCACTTCTCTAGCCCGGTAGGCTTCATCTGGGGTAAGCGAACCGCTGGGGAACCAGACACCTCTCCAAGGGATTTGCAGCCATAGATAAATTTAAGGAACTCAAATTCTGGATTTCCTACTCCCATCTCTACTCTAACACTGACCTCCCTGTGGCCACTTCAGCGGTAAAGGCTTCTAGCTGGTCTGCTGGTCCCCCACACGTCACTTCCACTCACCTGTAGCTCACTTCACAGTGAATGGCAGCCTCCTACACAGCCTGCCTCTTCCCACTGGGCTTTGCCCCAGGATTCCACCCGCTCCAGGACCTAAACAAGGCGAGAATGGGAAAATGTCGGTGTCCAGGCAAGGCACCCGGTAGGGCTGCTTGTCTTTCCCAATGTTAAACATACTCTGATAATGGCAAACCGTGGAATTAAAGACAAGGTATTTGGACCATGTTAGGACGTGCTGAATTCAAATGCTCAGAACTTCTATTTAATGTCCTCTCCTCTTTTATCCCCAACTTGCATCAAAAAAATTACAGTTGCTGAGGCTGGAACCAAGCAAAGAATGCCTCCCAATAATTATTCACCCCGGCAACAAACTCCTCACGAGACTCCGTGTCTCACTTAGCTCCCTTTCTTTGTTAGAGTCAGCACCAGAAGTGAGAGAGTTGTCACAGAGACAGACACATGGTCCAGCCCATGAGCTGGACCATGGTGGACATTTCCATAAATTAAAAGCGGCAACTCCGTGGTTTCATGTAAATACATTTAAAGCTTTAGCATTAAATTAAAATATTGCATTGGCAAAGATATATTGCAATGAACAGTATCTTTATTCTCTCCATCATTTACAAGTATATCAGGTTAAAGATTATGCCTTCAAGTGAATAAATAAGTATAATTAATGATAATTTGATAAGGATTGATAAATGCTTTTCAGCATGATTCCAAGAAATTAAGGGAGTAAAAAAGTCTAGCAGCTGGATAACAAATCTTTTGCAATTTGTGTTGCTTTTAATTCATTGTTTTTAATAAAATTGAAGAAAGACGTGAATGAGTTGTCAAGATATATCATTACTAAAATTATTAAAATAATTTTTGTTATATATGACTATGTGATTGCTGGCATTTAACCATGAAGGAATTAAAACTAATATAATAAATCTCTATTACTATTTATTTTATATGTTAATTTTTTTTCATATCTATAAAAAGAGGAATAAAATTGATGCTGCATCCTGTCTCTTTCATGCAATAAGTAATATTCACCCATAAATACAGGAACTGTGTGTTAAATTTCCAATCATGTCATTTAAGAGATATATTTCCAAAACTTTTTTTGTATTTTATGACTAATATCAAAATTGTAATGTTATTATGATACGATCTATAGCATACTAACAGTGTATTTGTGTACTAATAACAATAACCCAATAAAGAAGAATTTTTTCTTATTTAGAGTTTTATGATCACAGGATATAAAGAAAGAATTCAATTTTAATCAATGCATTTTTTGTTTTAACATGTTAGGATGATCAATAAAAACTTTCAAGCATAAACAATTATACATTAGGATAAGATTTTGTGGAGTAAGCAGAATAGACACGTAAACTCAAGTAAAGAAAGTAAAGATGTAAAATGTTCAAATGCTAAAGAGCTTATTTATGTATTTATAAATGGATAGTGATGGGTATCAAAGCCTTACGGTATTTAGATTCCACTGGTTAAATTTAAAAGAATAATGTAACAGATTTATTTTATATGCCAATGTTTAGACTATGCCAGAAGTTCTATGCTTTGCATTATGTTAATTTTCTTAGATGTGATAATGGTATTTATTGTCTTATGATAGGAAAATGTATTTATTCTTAAGAGATGCGTGCTGATATATCAGGCAGGAATGTAAGAATATCTGCAACTGACTTGCAAGTGGTTCATCACATGCAAAAAACCTACAGAGACAGAACAATGATGCAAATTGTTAACGACTGTTGACTACAGGTGAAGGGTATATGAGTAGTCATTGTTCTGTTCTTTCACCTTTTCTGTAGACTTGAAATTTGCATTACAAAAGTAGAAGGGAGAGCAATTATATCCTTTGCAACCTTCCAAACTTATGCTGAAAAACTTTAGTTTGAACTTTAAAATGTGCAAGAGAATTTACAGCTTTTCAAAATATTTTGGGAGTATTCAAGCAAATTGAAAATCACTGAGCTAACCAAGCTAGACCCCACTTCCCAAACCTTAGTCACTGTGTACCAGTGCCCATGATTTTCCTTCATGTTCATATATCAACTGGACTATTATTCATTTAATGTTTTGATTTCAATTGACTCCTCTTTTTCTTTTTACTTAAAAATTAATTTTGAAAGCATTATGTCATTAGCACAAAGATAAAATCAGTATTACTCACCATAAAGAGAAGATAAACATCAATTAATAAATTGAAAACAAGATGATGTTTTAGATGCTGTCACTTACACAATAAATCTAAGCCTGAAACCTACTCTCTCTTATTTTGAAAAGGGCAGGATTCTGCATGGGCCCACAAAAGCAACCACTGGGCTCCCTAGGCTGGGTGGGGTACCACATGCAGCACCAGGTCATCTCTGTGTCACATGTAGACATGTGAAGCCAGGCAAGCCTTATTCACATGTAGATGCAGGAGACACAGTTGTCTTATTTGGAGGGG
This sequence comes from Cynocephalus volans, assembly GCF_027409185.1. Lineage (NCBI taxonomy): Eukaryota > Metazoa > Chordata > Mammalia > Dermoptera > Cynocephalidae > Cynocephalus > Cynocephalus volans. The sequence goes on along the minus strand of NC_084460.1, from coordinate 207,305,957 downwards.
TGAATCTGTGTCTCCTGCATCTTTATAATTATAGTAGTAACATCAACTACCACTATTGCAACCATACTTTGAGTATATAGTTTGTACTTTGACAATATCATATAATTTATTCTTTATAGAACAACCCTATAACATAAATGTAATTATTCACATATTATAAACAAAGAAAGTAAAGATCAGAGAGATTAAGTTATTTGCCTCCGATCGTACAGCTACTAGGTGGCAGACCCAGAATTCAAGCCCATATTTGCCCAAACTGCTGGAACATCTCTGCTCACCACAGGGCTTGCTAAATAGGAGTGTCTTGCTCAAAGTCATCCAAGGTCCTGCAATGCTAAACTAGGGCAAAGTGTTCATTTCACTGTATCTGAGGGAGAGAGAATTTTATAGAGGCTTGACTCTGGCCTGGAGTCAGAAGAACTGAGTTTAAGTTCCAACTTTGGCAACAAATTTACATGACTACCTTGGACCTTCCTCGTGCATAAAAGGGGGGTGGGTGTTGACTAGATCAGGGATGTCCAATTTTGATCATGTACCCCATCAATTTTTTTTAAAAAGCACATATTGCCAGTATATATGCATTTATTTATCCATTCATTTATAAGCAATAAATATGTGCTTTAACAAAGAAACACTGCATATACTATTAAAAAGCATAAAAATAAAATATTTAAGAGGCTGAAATACAGATGAAATAGGAATATTAAATGTCCTATTGATTGTGATGGTGTGATACTATCACCAGCTAATACCTCAAGGCACAGTATGAATTGAGGCAAGATTGATTTAGCATAATAATATCAGATGTTTATAGATAAAACATCTTGATAGTTTCAAGACAGGCTTGGCTGACTTCTTATCTAGTTTGATGGAACTACCTTGTTACTCCCTCATGATGGGGTCTGGCAGGGAAGGGCACAGCTGCTGGGTCTCTGTCATCCGTTCATGCCAGCATTTGAGGCTTTATTTTCAAACAGAGATGGGGGTTTTTTGCAGAGTGTCCATTTTGTGAAGGATGGTTTCATTCAAACAGGGAAATAGAATTTGTATATCTACCTAAATAGGCACAGGTGTTAGTTTCCTGGGCTGCCATAGTGAACTACCACAACTGGGTGGCTTAAAACAACAGAAACTGCCTCACAGTTCCAGAGGCCGGAAGTGTGAAATCAAGGTGTGGGCAGAGCCATGCTCCCTCTGAAACCTGGAGGGGAGAATCTTTTTCCGCCTCTTCTAGCTTCGTCGCTTGCCAGCAATCCCTGAGGCCAAGGGTGGCTTGAGTAACCCTTGGCTTGTTGAGGCATCCCTCCAGTCTCTGCCTCCATCATCAAGAGGCATCTTCCCTGTGTGCCTCTGTCTCTGTGTCTCTTCTCCTCTTTCTGCAAAGACACCAGTCATATTGGATTAAGGGCCCACCCTACTCCATTATGACCTTATCTTAACTAATTGCATCTGCAATGACCCTATTTCCAAGTTCGGTCTGAGGAATGGGGTTAGGACTTCAACATACTGTTCTGTGGGGCGCAAGTCCACCCATACGGCATGCGTAAATATGCTGAAAGGAAATGGATCAGGGAGGCAGCTTTGCCCCTGTTCTACAACCTCCACCTTGCCTCAGTGGCCTTCTGATGCACAGGGCCAGTGAGGATACCATGCCAACCCATGCATTAGTCTTTTTAAATTTTTTTAATGTAGTGCAGAAGAGTGGGAAGCCTGTAAAGGAGACTGAAGGAGCAGTCAGGGAGGGAAAGAGGACAAAGGCGACGAGAGTGTGACATCACTCAGCTAAGGGAGGAGAGGGCATCAAGGAGGGAAAGTCAGCAGGGACGGCGGGAGCCAAGGCATCTCTATGACAATGTCCAGGAGGTATCTGCTGGACTTAACAACAGGAAGGTTGCTATGGCCCTTCGTTTCTTTTGTTTTATACTAACATTTTCTTCCCCAACTCCAGTGGGTAACCTTGTGCATTCTGTAGGGTGCAAGCTCTTTATTTTAGAGACCTCTGTCCTAGGAAATCCCAAAGGTTTCTTTCATCTTAAAAAATGTAATGATCCCTGGAACATTCCTTCCCCAGAGGTCACTTCCAAAACGACTAAGAATCAGATGCTGTGAATTAGTATTAGATTGAACCATATAAGAATTTTGAGAGGGCAGAAAGGGGAGACATCAAAAGGACACTTGAATCTATTATCATATTTACTTGTATCTTAATGGGATGCCTACAAGGAAAGCATGTAGAAAAATATTGTCCATATTGTGTTGAAAGAAACTGAGGGCCTTATTGTGAGTCATTGTTATTAATATTTAATCTTTATTATGTGGAAGGCAGCAGAGTGTTCTGGTTAATGGTGCTAGGTTTGGAGCCAGACTTCCTAATTCAAATCCCGGCTCTGCCACTTACTAACTGTATGACTTTGGGTTACTTAATCTTTTTGTGCCTCAGTTTCCTCATCTATAAAATCTCTGAAAGAAGGTGAGCCAAGATGCCAGGTACCGTTCAAGCTTTTATTAAAGGAGAAGAATCTGCCAGGCTGTACTCAAAGTGGGGAATATCCCAGAGATGCCCTGAAAATGGGGGACAGCACCAGGTGTGCGGGTGGTAGAGCTTATATAGTGCACCAAGGGCTGGCTGACACCATCAAGGAGGGTCATTGCGCTAATGTGGATCAGGGTGGAGAACTGTGTCCTTTCAGAAGCAAAAGGGGTTTCTGTTTAAGTCAGGAGGCTTCTCGTAAAGGGGAGGGGAGAAGGGCTTGGTGCTGGAGTGGGAGATGAGGCCGGCAGCTATTTTGTGCTTATTGTGTGCACAATGGCACCAGTCCTGTCCGAAATCCATCATTTCTGCCTTTTAAGTATAAGAAGAAGGGAAAAGGGGCAAAGGTCTCATTCTTCTGAAGCTACTTCCTGCTGGAGATGGGCAAAGATATGAAAAAAATAAAAGATTTATGTTGGAGGGCAAAACAGTTAGGTGGCAGGGTATTGGTTTCATGTGGGGAGGCTGTATTCTTCCGGGGAAGGGTCACTGATTCTGAGGGGCTGATATCCTCCTCACAGGAACAATTCGGCAAACTTTCGGTTAGTGAATGTCTGCACACACTCCTGTAAGAAATTAGAGAAACACCAAAAGAGACAGAGACCAAAAAGTAGGATGAGTCCTAGCACAGTTAGGGGTCCAGGGTATCCAAGGGTTCAGTGACATGGTTTAAGCTATTTGGGATCACCCTGGCCTCATTTACATAATAAGAGCGTTCCTCCCCCAAGAAGAGGCAGGTGCCCTCCTTCTTGGCTGAAAGGAAGTAAAGAGCACACGGTTCTGTAAAGCAAGTGTCGCAAGTGAGGTGACCTGTCACTGGAGGGAGGAGATGCTATCTATACTTAGTTCTTCTGAGAGTTTTTGATAGAATTGAGAGGCAGTAGCAGGGCCCACTATGCCAGTCCCAGTTGCAGGAAGGATCCCTGTTCCAATTAAAAAGGTACAATTAGTGCCCTACAGGAGCGGGGGGCACTTCCTGAGAGGGGAGGCCAAAGTTAGTCCCACCGTCTGTCTGGACGGTGATGTCAGGGACGAGCCAAAAGAATATGCAAGAAATCGCGTTAGGGGGCAGGCAGAGTGTGTGCAGGCCCCGCATAATGCTGACAGTCCCCACTGAGGTGAGATTAGAGGAAAATAAAGAGACGCTTGTGGAAACGTTACCAGCTGCATTGACAGGGAGGGGGGTGACCACAAAAAGTTTCCCACAAAGTAGGAGACAGATGAGTCACTCGGGGACCAGTCTGACTCGTTGAGGACTGCATCGTCCCTGCGGACCTGGAACCTCCATGTTCCAGGTAAGGGGGAGCATTGAGATGGGAGGAAAAACACAAGAAGGATATGGAGGGTTAGGGAGCCAAAAGAATTTAAAGGGCACATCGCCACAATGAAATTGCTAAGAAGCATCCTACCAATAGGAGGTCAAGGAGTTCCAGGAGAAATCTTCCTATAATCTTACAATCTTTTGGGGCAGCTGCTGCCAATCCTGTAGTAAGTAAAGGTTAGGGACACTGGGTGGCACATACCTATCATGTCCCACGATGGCAGACCCATGATAGCAGGTCAGGACCAGTCTGGGAGTAGCTCTTGTGCAAAGGACATGAAGTGCGCCTGCAAGAGTGAGAGGATAATCGCTGGGGGAAAGATCATCCTTTTACTGGGATTGGGGGAAGAGCAGAGGTCCTGGAGATTTTTAGTTTTGTGGGTCCTAAAATGGACGAAGTGTGAGATGTTGGGTTGGGGGTTGAGCAGAGGGACCCCTCTGGCTTGGTGTTAACAGATTCTTTGGGTAAAGTCTGAGGTGCTAGTTTTACCAAGGATAAGTGATACCAAGGGCCTTTCCTAGTACTTTTACTGCCATGGGGGTGGTGAGAAGTACTGTATAAGGCTCTTCCCAACATGGTGAGAGGGGCTTTGGGATTCAGGTCTTAATATACACTTGCTGTCCTGGGCTCAGTTTAAAGTCTGAGGGGGTGGTGGGAAAGGATGAGGTAGGAAGATCCCTAATGAGCAAAAGAGTAGGGAGATACTGTCCTAAAGGTGATGAGCTGAAAGAGAGAGGTGTGAGAGTGAAGGGCCTACCATACATAAGTTTGAAGGGGCTGAGGCCTGTTGGCTTGCAGGGGGCAGCCCGTAGGTGAGTGAGTGACTGGTAGGTAGGCCAAAATGAGGGATGATTTCTGAGGTGAGGGCATGCGTCGCTTCTGTAGCATGCTCTGAACTGCAGGGAAAAGCCTCCACCCAACCTGAAAAGGTATCTACTAATGTTAGAAGATAGTGTGTCCTTTTGTGGGGAGAGTAATATAAGAGCTGAAGAAGGCATAGTAGAAGTTCATAGCCTATGTGAACTGAATTATGGAAATCTAAAAGGATTTGCTCAGGACATAGCGACCAGAGAGAGTATACCAGTTGTCCTTTCTCTGTGCTCCCAATAATTGGAGGTGTTTATTTCTTGAGGTATGTATTGGTGTAAGGCTGTAGGGGCCATGAAAAGGACCTGAGCAGGAGAGGAAGAGTGGGGCCTGGAGATTGAGCAGCCTGTTTTGCAGCTAGATCCGCCAGTTTGTTTCCCTGGGCTATGGGGTCATTGGAGGTTTGGTATCTTCTGCAGTGTATAACCCCAACCTCCTTTGGGAGTTGTGCAGTCTCAATAGCTTGTGTTAGATTTACTATGGCATAACCCACCTGGGGGGCGGGCGTGGAGGTGGCACTCCCATCTATGAACCATGTAATGGGATGTGGGGAGATGTGTGGAAAGGTATTGAGAAAGAGGTCTAAAGCCTCCATGCAATTGTGTTCTAAGGGTCATGAGTGTTTTGTGATGAGAGTGGCTGGATTTAAGGGAGGGCAAGGTTTAAAGGAGAACTGGGAGTTCTCTACGAAGGTCAGGTGGATAAGTTGTAGGCAGGAAGGGGAGAGAATTGACTGAGACTTATGGCTGAGAAGGTCCTGACTGTTGTCCAAAAGTTAGTTTAGAGCTTTCTTGTGCTAAAAGGGCGGCTGCCACCAGGGCCCATAAACAGAGGGCCCGTCCTCGAGCTGTTGGTGTCTAGTTGTTTAGAGAGGTTTGCAACAGGGGAGAAAATATCTCCTGCCTCTTGCCCAATACCCCAACTGCCAATCTTTGGGTTTTGGTGACATATAGGATAAAAGGATGAGATAGGTTTGGCAGGGATAGAGCTGGGGCTGCGAGGAGAGCGGCTTTTAATTGCTAGAAGGGAGAATGAATGGGCTTTGTGGGATCTAAGAGAATGGCAGGATCCCCTTTGGCTGCCCCATAAAGTGGTTTCGCTAGCACACCAAAGTTAGGGATCCATACACGGAGATACCCTGCAAGCCCCAAGAAAGAAAGGATTTCAATCTTTGTGGTAGGAGTAGGGAGTTCAGAAATTAGCTCTTGCAATCCACCGTTATTTCTCTGGTATTAGGGGTGATGTGGACTCCCAAATAGGTAACTGAAGGAGAAGAAATTCGGGCCTTGCTGGGGGACACTCGATATCCCCTGGAGGCCAGGAAATTAAGAAGAGCGACAGTGTGGGCCTGTGACTCCCACATAGGAGGGGCTACAAAAGAGGAGGTCACACACATATTGTATTAACATGCTAGAGCTTGGGGGAAGTTCAGATAAGTCTTGAACTAAGGCCTGGCTGAACAAGCAGGGGCTATCCCAAAACCCCTGAGGTAGTACTGTTCAAGTAAGTTGTTGGGAACAGCACGTGTCAGGATCAGTCCTATACTGAATGGTATGAGTCTTTAGGCTTTATATCCAGAAGGATGGGTGTATTAAAAGGTGAGCGGGTAGGCCATGAGAGATGAGAAGAAAGGAGTTTGTGTATGACGGGTTTTAATCCTATTAGGTGTTTATTAGTGATGGGGTATTGTGGGACATTAGGGAACAAAGAGGGGTTCTGCAACTTAACAAGGATAGGGGAATGGTGCATAACGATGGAGGGAGAAGAAGCATCCCATACTAGGGATTGACCTTGTCTGAGGGGGAGGGGAAGGTGGAAGCCTCAGGGGCCAGGTCTTGGTGTGGCCTGTAACAGGAGTATTGTAGCTAGAGTTAAAGTGCTTAGGGTAAGAGTAGCTTTGAATTTGAAAAGGATGTCCCATCCCAGTAAGGGGGCTGGGCATTGAGGCACTATTTAGAATTTTTGTATGAATTGGGTGTGATTTAGGGTGCAGGAAAGGGTTTGAGTGATCCATGGGCAATATTCTGATCCCGTGACCCTTACTATTGTGATAGAGGATGGGGTTGTTGGTCCTGCATATTCAAGAAGGGTAGAGTAAATGGCCCCTGTATCGATGACAAAAGAGATGGGCTTACCTGCTATGAGGCCAGTTACTGTGGGCTCACACAGTCCTCCTCCTGGGCAAAGCCGAGGAGCTCCAGTAGGGATGGCCATGAAGCCAAAGGCTGTAGGTTGGGGACTGGGCCACTCCCTCTCTGGCGAGTGGCACAGTCAATACCCCAGTGATCTGGCCATTTGCAGTGAGGACAGGACCTGGTTAGGCGGGCTGGGGTTATGATGGGCCCCTGCCAAGTGGCCCGGTTAACTGCATTTGAAGCAGTTCCCTGGTGGCTTGCCCCTAGAGGCAGCTGGCTTTGGAGTATGTGAGCCTTGGATGGTATTAGCCAGGAGCTGGTATTTGGCCTTATCTCTTTTACAGTTTTTTTCAAATATCAGGGGCTGATTGGGTAATGAAATGAGAGTGTAAGAGGGCCATGCCTGCAGGGGAGTTTGGGTCTATATGTGTGTATTCATGTAAAGCCTCAAAGAGGCAGGTTAGGAACTCATTGGGATTTTCAGTGGATCTATGTGTGATTTCTCTAAGCTTGTCATAATTGACTGACTTGTGAGTAGTCTTTTAGAGGCTGTGAAGTAGGTGTGTGATCATATTATCCTGGAAATCCCAATATCCGTGGCCAGCCTGGTAGTCCCAGTTTGGGTCTGTGCAAGGTACAGTAATGGCTCCCACAGGCTGCCTATTATTTTGAGCATGTACCTGAGCTGCCATCCAGACCTGCTCCCTGTACATAGACTTAGACAATTCCTTCCATCCCGGCTACTTCATGGAAGGGTTATAAAAAGCCAGAGCTGAGGCAGGGTTGTTACCTAATGAAGGGGGAGAAGGAGAGGGGTTGAGTGGCTGAGGACAAGCATCTCAAGGCCAGGTAGATGGAAGAGAGAGAAATGTGGAGGGCTGATGGATCAGAAGATTGATCCGAGTGTGGAAGGAGAGGTCAAGCATGAGCTAGGAGAATTTGAGACACAGGACAGTTTTGACAGAGAGAAGAACACATTCAGAGTTAGGAGAAGGCTCGAACGTAAAGGAATCTCTACAGCTTTTGCCATTTCGGTGAGTATCTAAATCGAGTGCCATCTTGTGGACACTGGGATCCATTGTAACAAGGAGTTTGAGTTTTAATGTCTTCCTGGAGGCTGAGAAATTGGCCAGGAGATGGCCCAGAGATGTAGAGCATGGAAGTTTGGATCTTGAGGATCCCACGTAGAGGGTGAGAAAGGGCAGTCAGTCCTGGTAGAAGAAGAGTGCCAACAAAGGGCATCCCATTTGGTGCCCACCTTCTTTTTGAGAGAAAAGCCACCGACCAGCTAGAGGAGTGTCAAATAATCCTCCAATAGCTGGGGGGCACGAGAAGAGTTCCCTCAGCCAGGCGCCTGGGCTTCATAGAGACTGGAGTCTTAGAGAGTAGTTGGGGGAACCCATGGAAGTAGGCAGGACAGACCCACTGACTCACCCTGAATTGAGGCCTATGTTGGATGCGTTGGTCTGAAACAGCAAAAGTAGAGAGAGAGTCCTGAGGTACCTGGTTTCAGTGGGTCCAGGAAGGGTGGCTAGGAGCCAATCAACCCAAGAGAGGGGATCAGCCAATTGTCCAGCCAAGACCCTTCCCAGGTTTCAGCACCATAATGAAAGAAAGTGAGCTGAGATGCCGGATACCATTCAAGCTTTATTAAAGGAAAAGAATCTTCCAGGCTGCACTCAAAGTGGGGAACATCCCAGGGCTGCCCTGAGTGGGGATGGTAGAGCTTATATAGCACCAAGGGCTGGCTGATGCCATCAAGGAGGGTCATTATGCTAACATGGATTGGGGTGGAGAACTGCATCCTTTCAGAAGCAAAAGGGGTTTCTGTTTAAGTCAGGAGGCTTCCTGTAAAGGGAAAGGGGAAGGGGCTTGGTGCTGGAGTGGAAGACAAGGCCAGTGGCTATTTTGTGCTCATTGTGTACACAATGGCACCGGTCATGTCCAAAATCCATCAATCTCTAATAATAGTACTCCCTCATAGGGTTATTTTGCAAATAAATATATGTTAAGTACTTAAAACAGTGCCTGGCATGTAATAAGAGCTATGTAAGGGTTAGTTAGCTGCCATCATGATGATGATAATGATGATGGTGATGACTGTAATTTACTGAGCTTCCCTAATGAACTAGACACAATGCTAAACATTTGGGTTTTTTTTTTTTTTACCTTATCACTTTTCATCATCACAAAATAGCACAGTTATTAAGAGAATGGGCTGAGAAATCAGACAAGACTGACTTTAATTCTGAGTCTTGGCACTTGCTAGCTAGGTCACCCTGGACAAGTCATTTAACATTTCCGAGTTTTTGTTTCCTATAATTCTGTCAAATAATCCATGTAATCTATTTAGTACACCACATAGTGCATGGTCAATGTTCAATTGATGCAAGCTCTTCTATTTCATGACCCAGTGTAGGACATATAACTGCATTCATTTTGCAGACAAAACTCTGTTAAGTCACTTACTGGTCCAGGGTCTCACAGCTGATGTGTACTTGAACCAGGCCTAAAAGTCAAGTCAATTATTGGGTCGCCTCATGCTCTTGTCAGCCCAGCTTATGCTGAAAACTCCCAGCCTCTTAGACAACTTTGTCATTCAGTCAACCTTTCAGATCCCTCACATTTCATGAATTCCATGCTGATCATTGGTTGACAAGGGTTTCTCAGAGCAGCAGAAGGTATAACCATAAGCATCAAATCTTTCACCAGAACAATGGAAATTACATTATCTTTCTTAAAAGTAACATGCTGGCCTACCTTAGCACTGTGGGAAAACAAAATTTTAAATTTTGGTTGTATGGAGGGAATCTTGAATTGCTTATAGATCCAGCCCTGAAATTGTCTAATGTATGGCCTTGGCTGAACAGATTATCTGATCTCTGAGGCCCCTTTGAGTTCAAAAATTCTACAATTTTATGAATTTACCATCCAGGTGGGGATATAAGACCAAAATACATAATAAGGTCATTAGAGAACAGTTTGAGGCCGTTTATGATCAAGGAATAAAAGCTTTGTGAAGGTTGGGGTGGCCTCTAATTGATTATTTAGATAGGAATTTCTAAAATGCCTGATCAGAGTATCCTGAGGCTCTGTTTTAAAAGTACACATTTCTGGGCCCCATCCCTGAATGACTGAATTACACTCTCCAGAGAATCTGTTTTCTTACAAAGCAGCTATGATTCTTGAGTTTCAGTGAGTTTGGAAGACAATGTATTAGATCAAAGGCTCTGCCCCAGTCATTTAGATTTAGTTAGGGTGGTGGTTCAGGGAAAATATTTTTTAAAAGCTCTTCAGGTGGTTCTAATATATCCAGGGTTGCAAACCGCTGGGATAGATCACTGAATTATTGGGGAAAAAAACGTTTTTTTAAAGGACCAGGTATTTGTACATTCATGTGCAAAGCAGCATTATTCACAATAGACAAGAGGTGTAAACCTAAGTGTCCATGACTGGTGAATGGAAAAACAAAATGTGGTGTATACATACAATGGACTATTATTCAGCCATAAAAGGAAGGAAATTCTGACACACATGCTATAACATGGGTGAACCTTGGGGACGTTATGCTGAGTGAAATAAGCCAATCACAAAAGACAAATACTGTACCAATACTGGCAAACACTGATTCCCTTAGATGAGGTATTTAGAGTAGTAAAACTAATAGAAATGGAAAGTAGAATAGTGGTTGCAGGGTGGGGGGAGGGGAAAATGGAGAGTTGCTTAATGGGTTTAGAGTTTCAGATTTGCAAGATGAAAGAGCTCTGGAGATAGACTGCACAACAATGTGAATATTCTTAACACTATTGTGAACTGTACACTTAAACATGGTTGAGATGTATAAATTTAGTGTTATGTGTATTTTACCACAGTTTAAAAAAAATTTTTTTTAATGAGGATAGTAGATGCATAGTTTGCTTGGTAGATATATAGCATGCCCTCACCAGATCCCATGGCAGACATCGCTAATTGATTACTGCATGCATCCACACAGAGCCCAGACCCTCACAGTCCCTAATACTGGAGAGAACAGTGTGAGAAAAGATGGCGAGAAAGTGAAGTGACAAGTTATGTGCATGTATGTTTTAGGAGAGAGTGAAACAGATTAAGTCTAGGCCTGTGAACCAAACTGACTCCATTTTCCCTGCAGAGGACACTGTGTTACTTTTCCACTCCTAAGTCATGAGACCCCCAGAGCAAATGATTACCCCATAGGCTGCCCTGACAAAATAGACTGAGATAAGAGAGGAAACAGATATTTACTGAATTGCAAAACACCTCCCCAAGGCTTGTTTACTATAATTGTAAAAGTTACAGATTAACCTTAAGACCCCTTTAGGAATTCCCACCTGTGCACAGAGCATCAAGGTGACTGCTACAATGACACTCCTGGGGTGACAATGATAAATACCACTGCCATTTTGGACCTACTGAGCATTTGTCCATGAGGTAGCCAGGAAGAACAGAATAGACCACCTCCAGTGATGCTGGCCTGCCACCCCTTAACTCTTTTCTCTATAAAAGACCCTGAACAGCTCCCCTTGGGGGGTTAGCTTTACCGTTGCTACCCCCCTTATGCATAAGTCTATTTCCTCTTTTAATAAAACATTGCTTGCTTTACTGTTGGGTACATTGTTCATTTCTATGACTTTGGAGTCCGAGAGCTTAATTTAATCACTGGCAAAAATTAGAAAGCTTTGGGCACCAGAGAGGACTCTAGCTGCAAGAGGCGAGTGGCCACTGGGACTATTTTGCTCCCATGTCTCTGCTGCTGGTAGATCTATCCTGGAGTCACTGGCCTAAATTCTGACAAAGCAATGCTTTATTCTCTTTACCTTTCTCTGATTTTCTGAGCCCTCTTCTGTCTGGTTGGATTGTATCCACTTCTGTACAGGTGCACCCTGGAGGGCTCCTGGCTATGCTTTGTTTTTCTGATTTAAATCTAGTCCATACTTTTCTTCTTTATGCTGAAAACAGTGGGGAGAACTGCTTTTATCAATTACTGTTAATGTAATAGGTTGGCCCCACCAATTGGGACCAGGCTAAACTGGACCCCACTGCTCCTCTTTTCTCTGTGTTTGTTTGCTTGGTTAGACATTTAGTTGAGAACCGGTAATCTGAATAAGCCTTCCAATCCTTGCATCAACTTTTGGACTTTCAGGTCATTTGTTTCAGGCTAGAGGGCAAGCGAGCCTGACCTGTCGGTAACAAGAGGATGAGGAAGTGAGAGTGGGAGAGAAACATTTAGCATTCCTAGGGGAATAGCAGGCCACCAAGACAGCACTGTCTATGGGCAAGAGCCCTAGTGAGGACCCCAAGACCCACATTCAAAGTCTGCTTTTGTCCCTGGGCCATTTGGAACACTGTCCCTCCCCTCTGTCCTCAGATCCCTCTCCAGGCTGCTGGACACTATTCTAGTTGCACAGATGCTCATCTGTCCCTGCTAGGTGGCAGACCCAGCACCAGCCGCCCACCCCCAGGGTCAGAGGCTCCAGCAAGGCTGGGAGCTGCTGGAGGTGTGAACCACTTCATACAGGGCAAGGTGTTAGCAGAGGCCCTTCCATGATGCTCCGCTTGACACTTGCCTAGATAGGTTTCCACCTTCGAGGGGTTCTGCAAAGAAGATAAACCAACACCTTTAAATGAGTCACATCCTCTCCGAGGTGTTCTCTCCCCTCTCCGCTCACAATCTCTTTTGTCTTTTATAACCAGAGGAGACAGATGTGGTATCATTCTCTTCAATAACTGGGTTCCTTGTCCTGGACTAACAAAGCCAAAAATAAGGAAGGAAGCTTGTGTTCAAATTCAGGGTGCGGGGGCCAGTTTATCTGCTTAGAGGGGGTTGGGTTGTTTCCAAAATCATCATTACTACCAAGGCAAATCAATGCTTGAAGATTTGCTCCCCTGCTTTTGCAATAATGAGTGTACTGGGGGGAGAAAGAGGGGGATGAGAAACAAACCACAGCACCAGCTGCAAAGATTTGTTATGTTAATTAACAACGTGATGAGACAGGAAAACCATACTCAGGTCTGATCTGTCCCAGGGTGCCCAGGCAAGTCCTGAAACACCCAGGGAATGGGAAAGGAGGGGTCACTGGCTGCCTCCTCTTGGGGCCGACCCTCCTGCCCCCACACCAAGGGGTTGGCACTGGAGCCCAGAGGAGAAGCCAAGAGCCCACAAATCCCTTCAAGCGGGCACCAAGGAGCAGCTCCCACTCCCAGCCCCAAAACGTATTTGAGGCACCTGGAAACAAAAATTGCCTGGAGAGGATTCTCTGTCACCACCACAATCATTTTGCTGGCTCAAGCCGCCACCAGAAAGCTTTCCCTTGATGTCACAGCTGTATTTTATGTCACCTTTAAGTGTGGGTTTCTAAGGGGATAAATGGGTTAGTGAACAGGAGAGGACCAAAGAGAGGCATGGAGCAGAGCTGAGAATTGACAATACAGAATAATGGAATGAATGAAGTCACTCTGCTTTTATAAAGGGGGTTGCAAGTCTGGGCAGCTAAGTGCACTCAAAACAGCTTGATGAGTTTCCTTTAAACCTCTTCATTTTTCCTGTACCCAAAGAACCATGTTGCCAATATTCCTGCTTCTGGAGGCTGTGGAGCAAGTTGTCTGCTTTCCACTTTCCCTGTGTCTGAGGATGGCTGCAGCAGACCGGGCAAATGCCGCAGTTGCCTGCCTTGCTCCCTGGAAGTTGACCTCACACGTGCAGGTAGCTCCACCAGACACCGGGGGAACGATGCACCCTTGGAATTGTGAGTTTATAGCTGGAAGGCAACTAAAGTAGCATATGGTGTGGCAGTCTCACTTTGGAGGTGATGGAACAGCTGAGAGGGGCAGTGACTAATAGCACAGAGGCCCAAATGGTCAAAAGCAGAGCCAGACGAGGACCCAGGGCTCCCACGCGTGGCCCTGCACTCTCTTCGTCATCCTTCACACTACAAAGGCCTGGTCCTGCTCTGATCACTGTGATTTAAGTATCTCCATGTCTGCCCTTGGTCAGCATTGACAACCATGGAATGGAGGAAAAAGGGCTAGAAATCACTTATTCACTGGACAAACTTGATTGAGGCCCTGCTGTGGGCCAGAGATAGGGCTAAGTTCTGGGGACACAGAATGGGGAACTCTGTCTAGCAGGGAGAGCAGATCCACAAACCAAAACTCCACCTGCAATTGTCATGGCATAAGAGGTGGACACCAGAGTGGAGCATGGGAAAGGAAGCAGCAACTGCTGTCTGGGCTGGAAAAGCCTCCCTGGAGGAGGTGACATTTGAGCTGAGCCATAGACCCCTGCCCTGAGCAACAGCTTCTTTCGGGCTGGGGCACTTCTAGGATTTCAGCACCTTCGTTCTTGCCCTCAGGCTGCTTGGGACCCCGAGCCCTGCCCTCCCCAGGGATGGGGGGGACCTTCTAGTCCTTCCTCACCTTCCTGCAATATTTGTTTCCTGTTTTATTGAGATGGGGAAAACTTTCTCAAACTGGATGGTTATGGTTGCACAATAAACGAGCTAAAAGTCAATGAATTGTACACTTAAAATGGGTGAACTGTATGATATATAAATAATACCTCAATAAAGATGTTTCTTAAAACTTCCCAACATTTTTTTGTTATGGCATACAGAGAAAAATGAAGCTTGTATCATGCCTTGGAGTAAACTGAAGGAAATTTAGAGTTTAGTGGGGAAAAAAATCATCGTGCTTCATTTATATAATTATGATAGAAAAATAAAATACAAAAGTGTCAGGAAAATATTAAATATTGAATTTATATAAAATTTCCAAATAAAATGTTTTCAAATGTTTAAGTAGAAAAACTTGAATTTGTGTTCATGAAAATACTTTTTACAACCTCTCCACAAGGGATCAGGCACCAATTTCTTGGACACAGATTGGAAATGATTACATGCAATTTGTGAACAATACTTTGTAATGACCATCCCTTCCAATTCTTAATAGTCTCCATCACCGAAAAACTCTGTGCATACAAGGAGATAATGCAAATTTTAAATCACGTTTATAGCCCTTCAAAAGTCTACACTGAAATTATATTGTAATAACTTAATAACTCTTTTCTTTCCTTGACAAACAAGTAATATTGACATTTTGTCATAATGTAAACAGATTTCAAATTCAATCAAATTTTTTGTGCCAAATATTTCTACATAATGATGACACATGCATTTGTATTAGAACAGTCAGCCTACATACAGCTGGCTCGGACGCCACTAAAACATATAGAAATGGCAAAAATAATTATCCAGCATATGTGAAGACACTTGGAGATGTGCCCACCAAGACACCCTGAATAGCCCACATCTTGGAAGACAAAACCTGCTCCCTGGGCACCTTAGAATGTCAGCTCCTCCAGCTGCCCCTGGGTCCGTGTCCTCAGTGGGCAGTGGTGGTCCTGCAGCTGGCTGCCCAAGTGGATGTCCAGGGAATAGGGCAAGTGTTGGATGGGCTCATAGCAGGACTTTGGGGCACATCATGGACCCCACTCTGTTCAGACGCCCTCTGAGAGACACCTGAGGCCCCACCTATCAACCCCGGGATGAGGAGGTTCTGATCTTGGGGGGCAAAAGCTGAGCTGACTCTACAAGCATTTTCTAAGAGTCTTCAGCCACCCTGAGACAATATCGATTTCGAGGCCTTGGGGGCACTCCCTGGACAGGGGTTGTGCTCAGAGTGAGAGCAGCAGGGGGTAAAAACACAAACGGGGAAATCTGTATTTAAGAAGTAGATGGACAAGTAACAGCTTGGGGAGAAAATAGAGGAAGAGGAAAACCAAATGCTGAGTGATCACAGAAGTCAAAGGAAGAGAGTAATGAACTGAGAGACGGAGTCAAATCTTAAGTGTGGCTCAGAGGAGGAGAAACGAGGCTGTGGGAAGTTGGTGGCACCTCAGAAGACAGAGGCTGGAAGAGTTGCGACGTTTGAGGGGCACAGCCTGGGAGCTTCGGAAGTCACAGGCAAGTGGAAGAGCTGCTTTTCCTTTCACTGGCCCAAGGAAAGGAACCTACAAAGGGTACCGCTGGCAGTGCTGGGGACATGGGGACTCACTGAGAGAGTCAGGACCTGGCAGGCATGAGGTCAGGGGTCATAAAGAAAGGTCTTCCTGGGGAGGGGTTTTCCTCTCCTGATTTGGGAGCGCAGGTTTTCCTGTTGGGTGATAAGGAGGAAACTCAAGGAGCCAAGAGCCACCAACTAGTCAACTGGTGCAACAGATGGGGACAGCTGGCCGATGGCAATGTTCCTTCATTATTCATGTGCCAGCATTTTCTGGACAGCTGCTGTGTTCCAGGCCAAAGGACAACTGAGACACGGGTCTTTCCCGTTAGATTAGAGTTAAGGGGAGTGAGCAAGTTACCAGGCCATCACAGAGCCAGCAGGAATGACCTGAGACTACAGCAGGCAGTGGGAGCCATCAAAGGAGCACCCAACCCACCGAGGAGGGGACAGCAGGGCTTCCTTGAGGAGGTGGCATCTCAGCCAAGACTTCAGGGAGAGGAGGAGCTAGACCAAAAGGGCAAAACATGTTCCAAGGAAACGCCCAGGGACAAAATGGAGCATGGGCATTTGGGAACTGAAAAGTTCAGTTCGGATGGGGGGTCAATGGCAAAGTGTAGAAAACAGGAAGGTGGCGGTCAGAGAGATAAGGCAGGAGTCTGATCATGAAGGACCCTGTCACCTGAGTGAAGGGTTCTGTAGTCTGCCTGTGATTCTTCCCAGACTTTGTAATAAAGAGATTGATCTAAAGGAGAAAGCTTTTCCCTGCCTTCCTAGACTCTTAGGATGCAAGGACCCCTAATCTACAGAGAAAAGTATGGGGTTTGGGGATATTCAGATGATACAATGTTTAAAACCAATGGACAAAGTGCCCCCAAAGATCAGAGCCTTTAAAAACAATGTTTATTCTGTTTAGTAGTTAGTTGTCCTGATCTTTCCCTTTGTTGGGATTATTCAGAAAGCTCATAAGCTGTGCCTGCTTTTCCTTAAACACCATTTTGGTGTCTTCTTTCTCAGCTCAACAATTTTCTGTGGCTCCCCAGTACCTGCCCCATCAAGTCTGAACTTCTTTGTTTGAGTTTTAGGGTCCTCCATTAGCCAACCCATGCTTTTTTTTTTTTTTTTTTCCTTCTTTTTCCTAATGCAGACCTCCCCATCAGCTGTCTCAACAACACATTTATTAAATGTCTTAGAAAAGAGACCCTGCACTGAGAGTTTATATGTTTGAGAGAAATTCATAGCCTAAGAAAGCAAAAAAGTGTCAGAAGAATGGAACTGACTCAGGAGTTCAGGGAAGAGGGAGTCATGAGGAGCCCTGCACCCCAGCCCAGCCCTGTCTCTTTGCCTTTGGAAAATGCTTGAGTACTGTGGCTGACATAGGAAGTGATAAAAAAGGAAGAATACTTGATCTTGAAAATGAAAAATCAATAAAGCATCATTGTAAAGAGCATGGTGTTTGGAGCCACACATTCTAGCCAGGTGACCTTTGGCAATTTAGATAACCCCTCTGAGCCTCAGTTTCCTATCTGTAACAAATCTGGTTATCATACCTACCTTGTAGGGTTATTATGGAGAGTAAGTTAAATGACACTATATGCAAAGTACTCAAAGCACTCAACACAATGCCTGGCAGGTAGCTCTCAATCAACAATAGCTGTTAATGCTAATTATTATAACAACAGTCTGGAAAGAAGTATTGCTCAATAGTTCGATATGTGCCTCAGGGGTCCTGCTGTCTGGGCTTGTAGCCCCTTGCTCTTCCATCTGCCAGCTCTGTGGCTTTTAGCAAGTCACATCATTTCCTCATTTTCTTTATCCATAAAATGAGTAGCGTCTACCCCATATGTCACTGTGAAGAATACGATTATTGGTATCAGCATTAAGTCCAAAAGGAGAAGAAGCTGGAGTCTAGCACAGGGTGAAGAAGAGGAAAACTGTGCAGCTGCTCCAGGCTCAAAGCAGTGCCTCCTGCCCTCCACTCTCAGTGCTGCTGGCATGTAAATAGACAGACAGACAGTGGAAGAGACCGCAAAGCCCAGAAAGAGATCCTAACACACATGAGACATTCTGATACCCTCTCAAATCAGTGGAGAAAAATGGAGTTCCACAAATGGAGGCGAGACCACTGGGCAGCCATCTGGAACCCTTGGCTCTGTGCTCACCCTCTTCATGGGGAGGGAGGGAACTGGCAGACGGGGAACAGAGATGGGCCAAAGACTTTCACTCTCCCTCCTTCTGTAATTTTTGAAGTTGAATCTATTCAAAAGTATTACCTACTTCAAAAAGTTGAAGGGAAGAAGAAGAAAACAAAAAGATAGACAAATCTGTAGTGCTCCAGGAGCGATGAAAGATGGATTGTCCAGGAGAAGAGCCGGGAATCCCACCGCGAGCTTGGTTTCTCTGGGAAGTGCATAGCCCTCCTTGTAAGAGGCTACACAACACATGCACTGTCACAGCCCACAGCGGACTGTGCAGAACCTGGGAAAGGGCTCTAGGGGACTGGGAGGTCCCTCTTGCTCTCTGTGTCTGTCACTGTGCCTTGGGCCATGACATCAGTGCCAATCCACGCATTATCTGGGAAGGGAATACAGTAGAGTCCCCAGACCCTGGGCTCTGAACTACCTCAAACTTACATGTCCAGGCTCTTCCGCACATCCATTGTACTCCCTTCCCAGATAATGCGTGGCCCTTCCCTCCCCCTGAGGCTACCCAGGGAGCTGGCAGGCCTTGTACCAATTGCCCTGCCTTTGATTTGTACCTCCTACTATACACCCTGAGAGCATTCGCCTCCAGTGTAGTCCCTAATGTGTTAAGGGTTACAAGCAAGAAAGAAAAGGAGTGCAAAATCAATACAGCCCGTAAACTTTCATTCCCTTGTCTTTCCAGGCAGCTCTAAAGAGGAGAGTCTAGTTCAACTGATGTGGAAGGCACTGCTGAGGAATTTTTTATTTACTTTTTCCTTATTATGAAAGGAGAACTCTATTTCTTGCCCTTCTGGATCTTTCCATGAAGATTAGACACAGTAACAGAAACTTTACAAAAAAATCAGAAAATATAGAACAAAAATGTAAGAAAAATAATTCAAATACCCATTACCCTATTACCCAGGGTAACACTGTTCTTATATTGGTGTGTGTGTTTTCAGTCTTGGCTGATATAATTCAGATGATATTATATATTAAATGAATATACTATTTGTTTAACATATCATATCACTTGCCCATGGCCTTGAATTCTTTATAACTTTTGGAGGTTGCATAATAATCCATCCTAAGAATATACTGATAGGCTGAAATGTATTTGATCAGTCCTGTAATGCTGGACATTTTTCACAGTCAATTTTTCCCTAATATAAACAATGCTGCAATAGGTAACAATATCTATTGATCATTCCCCTAGGATAAATTCCCAAAATTTAAGATTACAGTGTCAAAGGGTATAAACATTTTTAAGGTAATACATAGTGCCTGCCAGACTGTCTTCAGGAAAAATTGTACCTATTAAACTCCCCCAATCAACTGTAGAATTTAACTTTTACTTTCTGCATCAAATTCTGAACCACTTTCCAGATGAGCTGTGGTATCCAGGGATGGAAGGACGGTGGTATCCTAAGAGAGTGGGAAGCCCACTACATCAGCAGAACTATATCTGAAATCCAGCTGGGGCAGAAGAATGTAGCTGGCATGTCTGTTTTGATCACCAGCCTCCATTGACCACGTTTCTGGTGCCAACTTTCTAGGAATCCATCTGAGGGTTTTTTTCTCCTGACACCAAATCCATGGTATCTTTTTCAACACCAGTTCTCTGTTCTCTGACACCAACTGGGTGTCCAACAACTTGATTCAATTCTGACACCATCCAGAGTTAGCACAGACCCCCACAGGTTAGGGGCTCAGTTGCAAGACTCTTTCCACTCAGATGCCAGTCACAAATCCAAGGTTGCCACCTGTACTTCTGACAGACCAGCTATAAATCTGGAGGTTCCCACAACCCCCTCCTCAGGTTCAATAATTCACTAGAATGACTCGCAGAACTCAGGAAACCTCTTGACTCTCTGTAACTGGTTTATTACAAAGGCTACAACTCAGGAACAACCAAATGGAAGAAACGCACAGGGCAAAGTATGGGGCGTGGGGAAACACACCTGCCGTGCCCTCCCTGGTGCACCACCCTCTCAGCACCTCAGTGTGTTCTCCAAACTGGAAGCTCCTCAAACCTTGTCATTTAGGGGTTTTATAGAAACTTCATTATGTAGGCCTGATTAACGAAGTCATTGGCCATTGGTAGTTGAATTTTATCTTCAGTCCTCCTCCCCCACCAAGAGGTCAGGGTGGGGCTGAAAGTTCCAACCCCATAATCACAGCTGGGCCCACCCCCCATCCTGGAGTTATCTAGGGTCCCAAGTCACCAGTCATCTCACTAGTACACAAAAAACAGTAAATTCTGAGAGTCTTAGGAGCTCTGTGCCAGGAACTAGGGACAGAGACCAAATGTTTATTTTTTCTTATACCACACCATCCCTTCCCCATTTTCTGTTTTTATGATTGATATGAAAACCTACCTACTCCCAACTCCAAGGGTTGAGCACAAGACTCACGCTCAAGACAATCAGTGCACCAAATCCCCACTCTAGCTGCAGAGATTGGTCCAGGGACGAATACATGACCCGATCAGATCCAAAGAGTCAACATAAGACCTTAAGATAAGAGATGAAGCTGAAAAGATACACGATCTGGGACTATTGTAGCTATTTCTTGCTACCAAGAAGAAGAACTTAAGAATGAATCATCATGAAAGAGAAGAACCAAGTGATGGTGAGTCAGAAAGCACATGAGTCTCCCGTCAAGCCATGCCCAGGCCAGAAACTTCCTGGGCTTTTCAGTCACATGAGATTTCCCATTTTGCTTTGGCCAGTTTGGGTCACATTTTCAGTAGTGAAAATCAAAAGACCTTTAACCAGTACAAAGTGTCCATAGATGCTAATCTTGGAAGGAAGGGGAACTGGCTCAGGAAGCAGGACACATGGGTAAGGCCAGACCAGGCTCAGGGCTCAGTCCTGGGCTCAGTCCAGGATGGGAGCTGAGCAAGCCCACCTGGAGGCACCTGATATCCTAGATGTGCCAGGCCCCTCTCGTCATTGACAAGAGGGGCAGGCTGAGCAAAGGGAAGGAGATATGCCAGCATGTTTTCAAACCCTTGAAACCACAGGCTCTGTGTTTCAAGATCTGGAATCTGGGCACAAAAGCAGGAGTTCCCAGATCAGGAGAGTGGACAGGTGCTGAATGGGTGGCACAGGATTAGGATTTGGGCAAGGAGAACCAAACCAGAGCCTGGGGCTTCTGCATCCCAGGAATGGGGCCAGAACAGGTGTGGCACTGACAATAATTTGAGGCAGAGGCTTCTGATTCTGATGATTTGTATCCCTTATCCTCATCTTCTCTGGAATCCAAAATCCTAAGGGAGGACTGAACCTCCTGTGGTAGCAATTGAATACCTCGTTCATGAGAAGTGGCTTATGTTGGGAGAGTGAGTAGATCAAGAAGTGTGGGAACACAGGTCACAGGAGTCCCCTAAGGCTAGACTGAGGGCTCCTTGAGAGCAAAAGCTGAGCCTTGTTGTTCTGTGCAGTCACTGGCCCCACAGGTAAGAGACAGGAGGAGCTGAGAAGGTACCCATTTCTGCAGACAATGCTTTCAGCCTAGGAGGGGAAAGGATTCACAAGCACAGCATTGGCATCAGGAGACAGGAGACCTCCATAGGCCCCAAGGCAGAGTAAATAGCTTCTATGGGCACAGCGCATAAGGCTCACAGGAGAGTTTCATGCCAGGAGGTGCAGCTTGTTATCACCTAGAGCAGGAGCAAAACTCTGGTCAAGGCCAATGGCTCTCAAACTGGACTGGTCACCAAAATCACCTGGAGGATTTGTTGAAACACAGATTTCTGGGTCTCACCCCTTGTGTTTCTGATTCTAGCAAGTGTGGGGAGGGGCCTGAGAATTTGCATTTCTAACAAATTCTCAGGTGTAGCCAATTCTGCTAATCTGGAGAAATTTTGAAAACCATTCCTTAGGCCCATGTTTCTCAGACCTAACTCTAATTAGAATCACCTGGGGAGTCTCACCCTCTGAGATTCTGATTTAATTGGACTGAGGAGCAGCCCAGGCATGGGGATATTTTAACACTCCCCAGGTAAATCTAATATAGAGCTAGGATTTAAAAAAAAAAAAAAAAAAAAAAATCGGTTTGTAGGTACCAAACCCATTCAATGGAGAAAGGGTAGGAAAGAACAGTCTTCCACCAGTGGCGCTAGAACAACTGTATATCCTCATACAAAAGAATGAAGGAAGGCCCCTTCCTCACACCACATGCAAAAGTTAACTCGAATTGAATTGTAGGCCTAAATGTAAGAGCTACACTGTGTAGGTAAACTATACATGTATAGTATACATATATACTGTATATATGCATATTGTACTATGTATACACACATTATATATGTACTACACACACACACATACAAACACACACTTTCTTAGAAGAAAATAAAGGAGTAAATTTTCATGACCTTGGGTTGGGCAAAGCATTCTTAGAAATGACATCAAAAACACAGGTGACAAAAAAAATAGATAAATGAAACATCATCAAAATTTAGAATTTTGCACTTCAAAGGACATTACTAAGAAAGTGAAAAAACAACCCACACAGTAGGAGAAAATATCTTTGAATCATATATCTCGAAAAGGGATTTGTATCTAGAATATGCAAAGAATTCTTACAACTCAACAATGAAAAGACAAAAAAATTTTAAATGGGCAAAAGATCTGAATAAGCATTTCTCAAAAGAACATATGCAAATGGCTAATAAGCACATGAAAAGATGTTCAACTTCATTAACCATCAGGGAAATACAAATCAAAACCACAGTGAGATACCCACACCCACCAAGATGGCTATGATCAAAAAACCAGATATTAATAAGTGTTGACAAGGATGTGAAGAAATTGGAACCCTGTGCATTGCTGATGAGAATGTAAAATGTTGCAGCCACTTTGCAAAATGGTCTGGCAGTGTGTCAAAAGGTTAAACATAGAGTTACCATATGACCCAGCAGTTCCACTCCTGGAATACATACCCAGAAGAAATGAAAACATACATCCACACAAAGACCAACACATGTATGTTTGTAGCAGCTTTATTCACAACAGTCAAATGGTGGAAACAACCCAAATGTCCACCTACTAATGAATGGATGAACAAAATGTAGCACATTCATAAATGGAATATTATTTGGCTATAAAAAGGAATGAAGTACTGACACATGTTACAACATGGATGAATCTTGAAAACATTATGCTAAGTGCAAGACATGAGTCACAAAAAATCACGTGCTGTATAACTTTATTTCTATGAAATGTCCAGAATAGGCAAAGCTGTAAAGACAGAAAGTAGATTAGTGATTGCTGAGGGCTGCGAGAGGCGGAGAGTGATGTGGAGTGATTGCTAGTGGGTATGGGTGTCTTTTGGGGGTGATGAAAATGTTCTAAGCTTAGATCGTGGTGACAGTTGCACCACTCTGTGAATATACTAAATACGATTGCACTGTACACTTTAAATGGGTGAATTGTATGGTATGTGAATTATATCTCAATAAAGCCATTTTTTAAAAAAAAAAACTCTTCTAGGCCTTTTGGAAGAGATACTGTTACTGATGCTTGGGAAGAAATAAGATCCTGACAAATTTTCTTATTTTCCTCACCCACTTCACCCTAAGAAATATGATATTGGGAAATTTTAGTTGGGCTACCTTTCATGAATCTGATCTGAGTGCACCTTTCCCTCTGTGCTCCTCCCTTTTAGCTATGATCTATTCCCAGATCTATTCCCAAACCTTACAGAGTTATCTGCCATACAGAACATAAAGAATTAAATTGCGTATTGATCTGCAAAAAGACGCTGTCAAAGTTGACAGATAACATACATGTGGAAACCATCCTGAGTTCCTATAGCCTTTGTTTCCAGGAACGTATGCTCTGTGAAGGCTTGAGCCATTGTCCCTGGCAAAGTCCCCGCCCCCCCCCATGGCCACACCCACGCCAACACCTAGGCTGAGCCAGTGTGCAACAATTCTGGATTATAATATTGCCATATCCCCCCTTTCTACCCCGACCTCCAACGACACCCACCCTACAGGCACATCTGAGAAACCCTAGATCAATGCTGTAACAGGCCTGCAGATCACCTAAGGATCTTGTAGGTTCTGATTCAGTGGGGTGGGGGGGTGCTGAGATTCTGCATTTGCAACTAACACCCAGGAGATGCCAGTGCTACTGGTCTGGGAACCATTGAGTAGCAAGGCCCTTCATGATTCTGATGAAGGTAGTTTATGAATCACACTGGAGAAACACCCCTCCCAAGCATCACCGCTATAGAGTTTTCTACTGTATTCAATACATCCAAGGTTTTCGTCATACCTTATTAATACAGTTGACCCCCATAGCCTCAGGTTCCACATCCACTGATTCAACCAACCACAGATGAAAAATATTTGGGAAAAAAACAATAAAAAAATAATACAACAATAAAAATAATACAAATTAAAAAGCAACACAGTATAACAACTATTTACATAGCATTTACATTGTATTAGGTATTATGAGTAATCTGAGATGATTTAAAGTATACAGGAGGATGTGTATAGGTTATGTGCAAATACTACACCATTTTATATCAGGAACTTGAGCATCTGTGGATTTTGGTGTTCTCAGGGGTCCTGGCACCAATGCCCTGTGGATACCGAGGGATGGCTGCATTGCAGGAGGACGTTAGTTGGTCCAGTAGTACGCTCACTAAGATTGTATTCCCTTCAAGCCACTTCCCTTAGCACAGTGGTTCACAAAGCAGAATCGGCACCACCTGGAAACTTGTTAGAAAGCAAATTCTCAGGCCTCGCCCATACCTATTGCGTCAGGAACCATCAGTTTATGTTTGAACAAGCCCTACAGGTGATTCGGGGGCTCCATAAATTTGAGAACCACTGTCTGAGGGTAACAGACAGTGCCTAAATGTGGCCCCCAGGCCTCTGCCACCCAGCACCCTCTCTTCTTTGGGTTCCTTTATTGTGCCCTGAGGTTTTCCTAACTGCTTTTCTCTTTACCTGGCAAGGCAAAGCAGAACTTTTTCTTAGTAAGGATAGCTGCTTTTCTGAGCGGGCACAGCACATCACTTTAGTTCTTTAACTTAAAGGAGGAGGTGCCCATTGACCTGAAAATATCTTTGGGGCACTGGCTTTAACTTCCTCTCCAGTTAGTCCCTGGGAACCCAACATTGTCCCAGGCAGAAGAGTAGGGTCAAGGCATCTCAGGGAGGGCAGAGAGCTAAGCTCTGCTCGCTTGCTTGTCTTTTGAGAGTCAATGTTTTTTGAAGTTTTCCTATAATCTGCATTGGGGTGAAGTCAGTTAGGAGGAAAGAGAACCCAGGCAAAGGGAAACTCACACTGTGTGGAGACAAAGGCTGACCTAGGGACCCAGGCTCAGCACACAGGAAAGATGACCCTGGCCCCCAGCCAGTCTCACTGGCAGAGAGATTGTGCGTTGGGACTGAGGGACGAGCACACCCATGTCTTGTGTGTGTACCTTGGTCAACGAGTCTCTTCCGTCGCTGCGTCCCAAGCACCCAGCACAGTGCTGGTACAAGGTAGGGACTCGATAATTATTCGTGTGGCTGCCTGCAAACTCTCCCGGAATTACAGAGCCAGCATCTTCATTTAACTGACAGGGAAACTGAAGCCCAGAAAAGGTGAGTGACTTCCCTGTCACATGGCAGAGCCAGCTTAGCATGGCCTTCACCCCCACACCTTACACCCAGCTAAACTTCCCAAGGCCAGCTCTTCTGTCAGATTCAAGATATATCCAGGGAAACAGTTCAGGGTCAGATTTTTTTTTTTAATTAATATTAAATTTTGGTGTGGGGGAAGAGGGTCTCTGAAAGAAGTCAGTCATTTCAATCCAAAATAATTTTTAATCACATTGGGTCTTTATAATGTCCAGCTCGCAGTCCTGTAAATATTGCTGATAGAACTGCAGACATTGGGCTGGAGATGGAAGACCTAGTCCATAATCCAATCTTCTGAACTACAGTCAAGTGTGAAGAGCTTGTCAAAATGGAACATGTGATCAGGGCTTATTTCCCATTGCAGTCCCTAATTAGTGAGACAATCTTCATAGCTGGGTTTTGTTTTCGATGTTTTACCCTAGAGAAAAGACTTGTTATTTGATACAAGGTCAAACATGCATAAGAAGGAAAAATAAAAAAACCTTTCTTAATAAAAAAGGAAAAGAAAACCCCTTGAATAAGTATAAATATTGATTAGACTCTAGACAAGTACTTGGAAATAAAATGATTTTCTAAAATTACCAGAATGCATTATTTATTGTACATGTCACTGAGGTAGGGAGAATAACATATTAGGAAACCGGTGAGTTATAGGATTTTTAAAAATGGACAGGGCGAGACTCAGCTGCAGCTCAGTTGCAGTACTGCTGAGCAAAGGCTTCAGCATTTCTCTCTGAGTTTATGAGGGCAGCCTCCGGGTCTATGCAGGGACACCACCCCCAGTTGCCATAGCAACATGTACAAAGATCCAGAAGTCACTGCTACTCAGGAAATCCACTCCAAAAATGGAAAAGCGCACCTTCCAAAAATAACAAAAAGTATGTTAATAATATCATTGGCAATTATTGTTCCATCATAAATAATCTTGCATGTTTTTTCATCATTTTTAAATTTTAAGAGCTTATATATACATCAATTATATATATCATCAATTTGCCCTCACAACAAACCTATGAGGCATACAGACCATTTGATGTGCCAGGCAACAGGGAACAACACAGAACAAAACAGAAATGTTCCCTGCCCAAAAGGAGTCAACAGTCTTGTGGGAAGGCAGATATTAAATAGTAATTCCACATGAAGAAGACTTTTGCTCTTTCTGTCTGTCATGCAGCAACGATTTATTAAAAGCCTGCTTCATTCTATACTCTTCCTAGGCACTGTCACACAAAGATGACCGACACACAGCCCCACCTATAGGAGCTCCCTGCCCCCCCTGTAGGAGCTCCCTGACTAGTCCAGCAGAGACTCCAAATGAGGAAATCATGCCATTGGGAAGAGATGATTTCACCAAAAAGAAGATATTGGAGCTGAATGTGAAAAAACTGATAGAATTTCACTTTTCAGAGAAAAGGAGCCTTCTGGGAAGAAAGGAAAAAGAGCATGTTGTGCCGGGGTGTGAGGGAGATTTGGGGGTGGAGCGGGGCTTCAGTGGCAGTGGTGGGAGGCTGGTCAGGTTTCAGGGGTTAGCATGCCTATGCTAGAGTTTAAACATCATCTGGGCAAGAGGGGGCCTTTAAGGGTCTCAGCAAGGCATTCATATAATTAACTTTTCATTTTAGAAAAAGAATTCCATTCCCAAAGTAGAGTATGGATTTGAGGAGGAGGCCACAGGACTGAGGCCAGATGGGAGTTACAATCAACAATAGGAGCATTCAAATAAGGATTGTAAAAAACGCTATACAGGGAAAGAAGATTGTTCAATAAATCTAGGGTGATACAATTGTGTGCTAAGCACTCCATTTATATTATTTCATGTAATCTGCACACCCTTACTAGGAAGGTCATTGTATTCCCATTTTATAAATGAGAAAACTGAGGCACAGAGAACTTAGGTGATTTCTAGGTCACATGTCTAGTAAGAAGTTGGAGTGTGCGCTCAAAGCCACCCCACCCATCCCTGTACATTGCACAGAGTGAACACTCGGGAACAGTTTGCCTTGGCTAAGCGGGCAAGTGTTGGTTTCCCGGTGAGGAATGGATACAGTGAATGTTGGGGGCTTCTGAGGAAAAAGCAGTTGGAGCGACTCTCACCCACCTTTCACCTGCAATCCCTGGAAGTGTCATCCAGCCCCCATCTTCTGATGGCAAAACACCTGGAAAACAAGCAAATAAACAGCAGTCTCTGGAAAAATCCACCAACACGTCATTACTAAACAAAGAGTGATGGAAATGGCAAAAACCAGGCCACAGGGAAGAGCCTGTGGATTCTGGCTGGGGCTTCTCTTTCCACACACTTTGCCTGCTCAGCAGGTCCATACATCACGTTTCCCTCAGACTGTTAATTAGAGAGACACTTGCCACCCAGAGACAGCACAGTAATTATGAAAACGGAGCACTGTGCACCACATAACATGGAAATCAAGTGACATGCATCCAATTAATTAAACTTTCACAGCTCTGATCAGTTTTAATTAGAGAAGCTATCCTTTTCATTCTCCTCTTGATCAATAAATGAGCTTTGCAGTACATACATATTTTTTAATCCATTAACGAACAGAAAAAAAGAGTCAGTCTATTGCTGAGGGCCCCGTGAACTCTTACACAAGCCACACCTGTGTGCACTGGGCATTTTTATTTGCAGTTGAATTTACAAGCAACACTGGATTTCAGCCTCTGTAACTTGTTTCCAAGTTTTTTTTTTAAAAAGAAGAAAGCTGGGAAATGGCAACCCCATTGTTTCTACTCACCCTCTTATCATTCTTGTTTATAGACCTAGAAAATGCACTGAGGACTCCAGAAATTAAGAAAGGTTCATAGTACAATGTCAGCAGACACACTCCAAAGCTGTGTTTCTTTCTGTCATTAGTATAGTGTCTGTATACCCGTGACCCAAGAACGGCTCTTTTTCTCTGGGAAGGGCATCCTCTTTGACCAAGCATACAGCTTCTGGAGGGCTGCCCCCAGATCAATGAGGGCCAGACAAAGTGGACACTAGCCTGTCCCTTCAGACCAGCCATCTCAGCACCAGCAACTGATGGAGTCACACATGTAGCAACCAGGTCACCTCATACGATATTGCCAGCACCACCCATCTGCTGCACCAAACAGCTGCATGTGCTATGATGCTGTTCTATCTCCAGGAGGATTTTTAAATCCCGACACAGGGGAAAAGAGTCATAGGAATGGAATGAGCAATAGTTTAGAACCCAGGAGAGTCAAAAGGAGAAGCAGTAGAAGTGAGGTGTAGAATGGGTTGGGCAGCTCAGGAAGCTAATGCACAGAATGAGGCATATGCAGAGGCATTTGTTTTAAGCAAAAAACTGTCTGTACCTTAAAAGTACTATTCTGGTAGTAATGAAAGCAAAACAAGCCCAACCGAGAAGCCCTATACAAGGTGCCAGGGAGGAGCTAAAAAGCAGGCTGGCAAACGTGGGCAGCCTCACCTCTGACAGACATATCTAATCGATCACAGCACCCTTTTGCACTGACTCCAGAAATGACTTCAAAGCACATAACAGAAACCTTGACTCAAAGTGGCTTGAACAATATGAAAATGCATTACCTCCCATAACAGGAAACCTGGAAGGCCAGAAGAGGGCTGGACGCGAGGGTTGGTTGATTCAGCAGCTCAATGAAGTTGTCAAAGACCTGGCTTTTCTCCATCTGTCTCTTCCTCCATCCTCAAAGTTGGCTTTCTCTTTACTCTGGTTGCAAAGTGACTACAGGAGTATCCAGGACAAGGTCCAGAGGATTCAGAGGGATCACCTTTCCCTACTTGCAGGAGAAAAGTGACCTTTCCCAGAAGCCCCCAGCAGGATTCTCCTCACATCTTAGTGTTCAGGGTTGGGCCGCTTCCCTTTTTCCAAATCAGTCACTGTCCCAGGGGAGGAGATGATCCTGGATGCCATAGACTCATCCATTTGGGCTGAAATGGATGTCAGGGAACCAACCATACTGTCCCCTGTGGAAATCTAATTCTTCACAGCATCATGGCACCCTCTACCAACTACTGATCAGATTGGCAGCAGATATTTAAAAAAAAAAATCACTTGACCGTTTTTAGACTGGGAAAAGTTGACAGTTGGGGGACTAGAAAGCATGGCTTAGTCACAGTGAGGGAGTGACAGAGGAAGAGGGGAAACCATTTTGACTGCAGAAGAGTTTGAGAGTTTGAATTCTTGGAGTCGAGAAGAAGCCTTGGAATTGAATTCTTGGAGTTGAGAAGGGCCCTCTATCCCCAAAGAGGAGGCACAACTTATCTAAACTGATGAAGAAAGGGTGGATGGGATGTATGTCAGAGGTAGCTGTAGTTCTATATTATTGGCAAGAAATTAGGTCAATGTGTACACCCTCGGGCAAAGAGTCTAAATTGGTCATCAGCTTACAAAAGAAAAGAGAAGTCAGAGGCATAGATAGAGAATTCAGAACCTCAGGGAGAGAGACCACAAGCAACATTCACAGAAAGGACATCCCAGAGATGCAGTACCTAAAGGAGAAAATATTTGTCAATCTCTCTTCCAGCAGAGATCATCCCTTTTTCTCAGTGGTCTTAAAGACCCTTCTCCCTTTGTGGAAAGGAAGTACCCAACAACCCCTACTCCCAAAGAAATCCAGTCCTCGAGCTCTCCCACGCTCTTCCCTGCTCTTATTTATCGCCTGGAGGTGGTGATGGGCTAGATTCAATGGGGATGTTCTTTTAGCAGGTCCTATATGTAGGTTAGCACCTCTGTTTAGAATGTGAGGGTATCTTTCACCTATTGTTCTCAACCTTGCAGCTTCCAGTGTCGGGGGAGAGCCTACTTAACATCCTAATACAACAGTCATGGAATATTGAGGGAAAGGAGGAAGAAGAGAGATAAGGGAAGGCGTGTATAGTATAAATGAGCTAAATCCTCATTTTTCATGGTGGGAGGTAAAAATATTACCTAACATTCATAAAACAAGAAATAGAAGTATAGCATATTATAAGGAGATACCCACCAGAAGAATTAAATCATAAAAAGACCAAAACAGGCAAGAGACTGAAGCTTGCCATCACTGTGCTATTACTTTGATAAGCACTTAAAACAAAATATCTGAGAAGATACATTAAATTATTGTTCACTCGTGTCCTCACTGTCTGGCACGTAATAGGTATCCAATATTTATTTGTTCAATGAACCAATGAAATGTTCCAGATGAGAGCAATTGTTTGGTGAGCACTCAGCTATGTGTGTTACAAATCCAGAGCTGAAACCCTGGGCTTTCTCACAGGTGATGGTGTGGAATCACCCACACATTCAGCCGTGCACTCCCAGTCTGTGCCTAGCTCTTACATGACTAGAAAAATAATTCTGAATGCTCTGTCAACTTGAAATTTTGACATCAAAAGCACAACTCTTCTTGTTCATCAAGTCACACAATTTCACAGTGTTCCATTGAGTGAGTCTCAGGACTTACTCTGGGTGTAGACCAGGTGTCCAGCCAAACAGCAGCATTTGGAGCTCTCCACATGAGTAATCAACCCACGGGGAGATCTTTGTGGGAGAGTCAAAGGAAGCTGTCATCATCTGGAGCTGTCTAGCAACTTACCCTGGTGATCTGATGCCTAGAAATAAGCAATATTTGTGATAGATTATAGCACCTGCCAGCTCGCTCAATATTACCTGCCCAAATCCCTGACCCATCCGTGGACATTGACCAAGGAGCTTTTTCAATAACTGATTTTCCTGAGGTTGCTAAGGAAAGAATTTTTATGGTGATGAAATATTCCTCAAAAGAGCAATGGGAAAATTTCCTTGAGGACCATTATACTCCTGACAAGCCACATTCTTGTGTTTCCCTTGGGTAATTTCAGGAGGCATTTAGTTATAAACAAGTATTCTGAAACGATTTGCAGTATCTATTGGGTAGGAGGTGTCTGACATTAAAATATAAAAAATTAAAAATGTAATTGGTTATAAAAACAGTTTTGCAATGATGTGATAACTGCTGACACTGGGTTTGCAGGTTTTAGTTAAAAGTGTACTGTACAAGTTACTTACAGGTTCAAAGTATTTGGATTGGATTAGTTGTAAAAAAACAAACAAAACCCCCAAAAATGGAAAATGCTGGTTTGATTGATACTTTCCCCCAACACAAGGTCACCATCTGTCCATGAGACCCACTCCTGCTTTACTGCCCCAAATGAGTCATGGGCCCTGAGCAAAATGGGACCAGCAGTAGATCCTTACAGACTATTTGTAAAGAGAAATACACCATATGCTCTGCGTCAAGTGAGGTGGAGCCAGACTCCGTGTCCTCTGGGGCCCAGGAACTGCCTGGGCATGCTCCTGCTGGAGGGAGACTACACCATCCAGGAATTGTTCTAAGCACTCCCTCCCCGTCCTCCTCCCCAGCTCACCCAGGACTTCTCAGGGGATCTAGGGGTGGCGACAGCAAAGCTTGTGTGAGGGCATGCACCATTGGCCACTGTGCATTCTTTGCCATGAACAAAGAATGATTTTGAGGGGCTCACTAGGTGAAAAAGAATCTAGTGGCTAAAGCACAGGCATACAAAACCCTCCCACCCCAGATTCAAGCTGTGATCTATCCAGTACTTCCTTGTCTTAAACTTCTGCTGCAGTATTCACAGGTCTACCCCAGTTATTTGCAAAGTGGGGGTTGTCAGATACTACAGCTTTTGACCTGGCTTTGCTGTTGCATCATGACATATGGAAATGATCAGCCTAAAGGGATCATACAGATAACCAAGGATGTCCAGGCACACACTGGGAAAGTCTGTCCTGCTGAATTGCCAGTGGTGTCATTGCGAGCTGGCCTCAGGTATCTCAAGTCAGCTTTAGCCAATGACAAATAAAACCAGACAACATTGAGGTGCTGTTGTTTGTACGGACTTCCACTCATTTTTACTGAAGTGAAGGTATCATGCAGCACTGGCATGAAATTGAACTGAGGGTGGTTCCAACCAACCCAGAGATCACAGCCCTTTGTCACACAAGGCACTTAGGCTAACAGCCGATGCAACATCTGTGTATTCATCGGTAGCAGAGGCGTCCCTCCCATGGTGAGAGGACAACAGGTCATTTGAATGATCTCCTTTCCAGCCTTCCTCTTTCCATTTGTACTTCCTGAATGCTCACAGAGCCACAAAGAGGAGAACCCATAACAGTTTAGGGGGTATCAAAATTACTGCTGTTTCCACAGCAGTATAACATAGATTCCACTTCAAAGAAACAGTACCCCTTGCTGGTTAATGTCAGCGAAGTGGAGGATGCAAAGAAGGAAGGTGAAACAGTTGTGTAAGACAGAGGGCCCCAGTTCTAGTTTGGTTAGCCATTTGTCACAGTGATTTATAGTGGGGCTATTATATCATTTTCGCTCCAATAGCGAGCCATTTGTGGAAGACTGCATGGTACTTGCCCGTTTTATTGCCACATAGCCCAGCAAGAGGATCATTGGAATATTCTCTTGACAGACAGAAGTTGTCTTTCTACATTTGGAACATTAAAAACAGTTTTTCAAGCTGTTCCTGAGGTGCATAGATTTCCTACCGGGACAGGGGCTCAGGCCATGAACTGTAGTGGGTTTGCCTCACCAGCAGAGGGTGCCCTGTGGTCACTTTTCCCTCTTACTCTCCGCACTGGGTTGGATGGTGCTCCGGAGTTTGGCCAGAACCAAGTGTCAAGAACAGTATGCGAATGGGTTTTTTGTTTTTGCTTTTTTAAAAGAATGCCTCCTGGGATGATGTCATACTTTCACCATACATAATTATTTTGCTTTGGGCAGTGTCCTTTGGCCCATGCTTTTGTCAATCCTTACCAAGGAAGAATTCCCTGAACATTGTGCTTTTATTATGACAGCTGCTCATGTTTGCAAACTGCTTATTTCAAAATAATACACTATTCGAATTGCCATGATTATAGAATGCAGGAGCCCAGGGGAGAGAAGTGAATCTCTCACCACCCCATCAGGGATCATAGCTCCAACAAGATAGGCATAGCCATAGGTTTCCCATTCCAAGGCCCAATCCTCCAGCAGCAACCCACCTGTCTTCCCTAACCTTCTTCCAATGGGGGGATAATAATGACTAACACTCTTAGTTACAGAGAACATTCAGCTTTGTTAATGGAATGAATAGGGTTGGTCAATCCTGTGATAAAAAGCGCAATTTACAGGCTGGGTGGCTATAGCTCAGATGGTCTATATCGAAAGACCTGAATTTTCTTCGTATAAAATTTACTGGTCCATCAGAACAGATGACTGTCCTCCTTCTTGTCCCAACTATCATTTTCTTCTTTGACCTCCTTCCAGAGTCTCCCATATCACAAGACCATCCATTCAGATGGTATGTTTTATACATAGTCATTTACATTTTCATCACACTTTCACTGCATGATCTTGTTGGAATCTGATAATACAAAGGTGACATAAGTAAAGAAAGTATTAATGAGCTTTTCCAATCCCCCCTGGCAAAAGCAGTTGGTCTGTTCCGCATGCCCATACATCACATATTCCTTTACTATAGATATTTTTGCTGTATTGCAATTATCCCTTTACCAAGTTCTGCAACTGTGTGTTCCCCTAAAGCTATTATATTAATAGCTTTATATCCCCAAAGCCTTGCAAAGTTCTTAACATACAGTGGGTATTTAATAAATGTTTATTCACTTGAATTATTAAACCCATTTCACAGATAAAGTAACCAAGTCACACAGAGGGGCGAGATAATACCACAAGCTACATCAACTGCTTGAATTAAGTAAAGGAAGGACATGGGATAGTATGCTATGGGAAAACCAAAGGAATAAACAATCAAAGAGAAAATATGTATTGCATTCTGACTCTGGAACAAACACCCTGATCAACGTAGTGGAGAAATAGAAAGATATAATAACAAAACATGACCATAGTCCTCGATTCTCATTGAGTGACTGGTGGGGTCCTCTGACCTCTCGGTTTCAGTTTTAACTCATTCAGGTTGAGCGGGTTGGAAGATAAGATCTATAATGGCTCATTTAGCTCTAACATTATATAGCCTTGTCAATACGCTCATTGGGGAAATGCTACATATACCTGTGTATAGAGGTACTACACACACACTAACATACACGTGTCAGATGGGATTAACAAGACAATGTGGTACATGGGCAAATGGAATCAAGGTCAAAAGAGCAGTCCAGACACACCCTGAGAAAAAAATCTAAAGGAAGAGAACTTGGAGAGCAGAAGAGCTGTATAGAAGACGTGAGAACGCAGCTGAGCTTAAAGGTAAGATGTATATAGTCAGGAGTAACTGAAGGGGGATGTAAATAATCGGAGGGGGGAATGCACAAAGTGTGTCTATTCCGAGGACTATAATATCAGGAAGCAGGGCGACTGCTCTTCCTAAGGTCAATGCCTGTTTGTGAAGAGAGGTTTGTGTTTGAAAAAGAGAGTAAAAAAGGCCTGTCTCCACTTCAGTCCAATGCCCTTTCCTCTCTCATCTGAACTCCACTCCCGTTTCATTTCTTTCCCCCTTGGAACCCCAATCTAAATTAGGTTTTGTCCTATCGTACAGTCTCATTGCATTCTGCACTTTTACTTTGGATCAAAAATACTCATTATACATGTATGTGGGGTAGTATTTGTCTATTGTCTTTATTCTCTACAAGTCTTTGAGAGCAAGACTCGCATCTGTTTCATTCACCACTGAATCCCCCACACCTAGCATGCAGTATGTGTTCAGCATCCAAAGAACTAACAAATGAAGATCGGCGAAATTTGGAAGGTGGGTCCCTAGAATGGCAGGGCCACTTCCCAGGCCCCCATTGCCGCGGCTGTTGCAGCAGTTTAAACCCAAAGTCAAGCGAGACCATAGTGACAGGTGCACAAGCACAGCCCGGCCTGAAAATCTGGACCTGAGCCGGTGGGAGTCACAGAGGGCGAGAATGTCCTATTTCCGGTTGAGAAATATGACCATGAAGTTTCATCAGCCGACTCCTGCCTTCAGCGTGCTACACCACATCCCCTCCCCATTTCCTCTCAGTCAAAACGGAAGACACATTTCTTTCCAAACTTCCCCTGGTGAGCTTCAGTCTCCCTCCCGGCCCCACCCAAACACACGAATCCAAGCACCCCGCCTCCCACTCAGTCTCGTAAATAAATGACTTTGTACGCATTCAGGCCTGCGGTCTGCTGCAGCTATTTCTGTTTTTAAAGAGCTGAAGCAACTGAGTCTCAGAAAGAGTAGGTGACCTCTTGAAGGTCACGCAGCTAAAAACCCATAGAAGGGAATCTAGAAAGCAAAGCTCTTTATCATGACACTAGCTGATATCTGAGTGCCTGCCATAATCAGCAAGCGGCTAGATGCTCCCCTGTCAACCCTCACATCAGCCTCATGAGATAGGCCTATTATGAATCCCAGTCTATCGTAAGATCTGAGTCACACTTTAGTTCCATAACTAGCTCAATGTCACTCTGCTTGAAGATCTGGATTCCAATTCATGACCAAATCTGACCACATAGCCCCAACACTCTCCCCTACGTACAGTAGTCCCCTCTTATCTGCGGCTTTGCTTTGTGTTTCCAGCGGTTTCAGTTATCCATGCTCAGAAAATACTATGTGAAATTTTTCAGAAATAACCAATTCATCAGTTTTAAATTGCACGCCATTCTGAGTAGCATGAGGAAATCTCTCGCTGTCCTGCCCGGGATGTGAATCATCCTCGAATCATCCCTTTGTCCAGCGGATCCATGCTGTAGATGCCCCCCACCCCTTAGTCACCTACTAGCCCTAATCAGTTATCAGATCAGCTGTCACAGTATCACAGTGCTTGTGTTCAAGACACCATTATTTTACTTCATAATGGCCCCAAAGCACAAGAGAAGTGATGCTGACATATTGTTATAATTGTCGTTCATCTCTTACTGTGCATAATTTTTAAATTAAACTTTATCATAGATATGTAGGAAAGAACATAGTATATACAGAGTTAGGTACTATCTGCAGTTTCAGGCATCCACTGGGAGTGTTGGAATGTATTTCCCGTGGATAAGAAGGGACTACTGTACTCATCATATGGCTACCAGGATGCTTTTTTTCCTCTCTGAGTCTCACTATTCAATTATAAACTCCTTAAGCAATGGGGCCACTTGCTGGGAAAGTTGGCCCCTGGTCCCTGAAAGGCGTTTCATCCAGAGGAGCCAGTCTTCAGGAAGATTATAAATGTAGCCTCCAACATCCCACACTCCTCCTCCCCACTTTTCTGCATGCCCCTTCTCTCTTGTTCTCCCATCCACAGCAGAGCCTAGAACCTCCCTGGCCCAAGAGCACCCCCCACCCAGGCATTCTGTCCTTGAGCCCAAACTGTCCTCCTCCCAGTTATCTGAACACTGAAATTGAACTCAGCTAATGTTCCAGGGGGATGCATCTGACAAACACAGTGACTGCAACGAGCACAGAACCCACCATATATAAGGGGCATTCCTTTAAAATTCAAGCACATCTTATTTCAGCCAAATTTGCAGGGCCCAGTTCTGTCAATTCTGTAGTAAAAGCTTGTGTTTAGTTCTCCAGTGTGATCACCTGACACCACTGCTCTAGGCCAGCATTTCTGCATCCTGCAGAGCAACAGAGCTTTCATGGCCCAGGGAGTCCCTCCACTGGGGCTCATGTACCGATGTTTTAACACAGAACAACCTTAGGAGGGAGAAGGCCCAGAGCACGAGGCTGCAGGTGTGGGTGTCCACCTCTTGACCTCTCCCGGCCCCCCTCTGAAACGCGAGGCTTAGAAATAGTTACTATATATTAAACTGTGTACCTTACCTCTCTTTTTTTCATTTGATTCTTCACACCACTCCATGGAGTAGGTTGCATTGTTCCAAAATTTACAGGCAAAGAAAATGAGATCCATCGAGACCAAGGAACTTCTCGCAAGGTACAAAGGATTTGGAGGTCATCTTTACCTGACCCCAAAGCTTTGAGTATTTGCCATGACACTCAGCTGCCTCACCCGCTCTCTCTGTAAAACTTGAGATTTTGTAAAGCAAAACCCAGCTCTTACAATGCTGGCTAGAAGATCAATCAGGGATCTGTTTATATTCAGCACACAGTAGAGACCGCAATGATGTACAAGCAAACATTTGGATTCTAATTTGCAATTAGAGTCTGCTCCCAGCTCTGAAAGTTTTTACTGTGTAATTGTGCCCACAAATCCAGTTTGATTTGCTGTTCTGCTTATTTATTCTTTGCATTAGAATTATTTAGACTCATTGGACCAACCAAACTTATAAATGGCAAACTGAACAACAGGTGGATGTGTTCGCATTCGGGTTATATTGATCAGGTTGGAACAACACAGAGCATGAAATAGGTCTTTTTACGTACAGCCAAAATGTCCAAAGCTATTGACAATTTTCTCCAAGGCCATTTAATAATCACACGTCTGCTCTGGTTTTGAATGTCCTAACCATTGGGTGTTGAAATCACAGCATGTTATTTTAATCTCTTTATAATGAAGTAGAGTTCAATTCAAATAAACGTGTCTCCTGAGTACCCGCAGTAGGGGGCAGGAAGGATTGAGGACCCTCTGCGAAGCCCGAACTGCACACTCCACCTGAAAACCACATGGGCTTCCGGGTCTGCTGCTTTCATCTCTAAACCAGGGTTCCCTAGAGCAGTTAGCAGCATCACCTGGGAAATTGTTGCAAATGCCAATTCCTGGACCCTTGCTCTGACCAAGCCCTATATCTCTGTCACCTCAAACTGTATATTAAACTGCTTGCCCGCAGTGTTCATTTAGTACATATTTGTTGATTGAGTACACAGCACAGGGAATATAATGGGGAGCCAAGTGGACCCTGGATGCCATCCATTTCACATCCGCTCGTTGTCGGCTTCTGTCCCCCAACAAGGTGGTTCTCTAGCTTCAGCGTGATCTGAATCATCTTAAAACACAGGTTTCTGTGCTCCACCCCCAGAGTTTCTGACTATGCAGATTGGCTCAGGTCCAAGAATGTGCATTTTAACAAGTTTCCAGGGGATGCTGCTGCTGGTGCAGGAACCACATTTAGAGAACCTCTGCCCCAGAGGTAAGACTCTCCTGTTTCCACTTTCAGTATCTCTTTCTGACTTGGACAGTATACTTATATTCTCAAGGCTTTCTCTCCAAACTTCTTAAACCTTGGCTCAAAATATTGCCTAAGGGCTGGTCTGAAAATAACTAAAACCAGAACAAGAACGAATTCCTCTTTCTTTAAAAGAACAGGGGGACTCTACCTTAATAATACGGCAGTTACTTTCCTCATTCAGGAGGGATGGCATAGTTGTTGGGAGTTTGTGGAAAATCTTTTCTGCCGAGCAAGTAGAGAACATGGATTCTGATAGTTTCCTCTTTGGAAGCTTGCTCCAAGGTCACTGGTAGTCTTGAGAGTTTGCCCAGCCATGAGATGGCAGCACTCAGCCGACATGCACGTGAGATTCAATGCTGGCCCCTAGACACCCCTCGCGCTCAGGTCATACCCAGAGCAGGACAATAAACAGTGGAATGGTGCATTTGATGAAACTAAAATAGGCTAGTTTTCCTCCAGGGAAACCTGGCATTGAAGAAATTCTCTATCCAGCAAATGCAGAACCTGGAACAATGACCCAAAACAAGGTTGCATGCATTCCATTCAGTCTCTAAATAAAGACAGCCAAAATTTCCCACACTCAAATTAGGAAACACAGGCCAACTGGTCATAGGGTACCAACGAGACAGTGGGGCAGAATAACAAATCTGTTGACCCTACCAAAACATCTGGGATATATGGCCATCTTAGCTACAAGGCAACGGATGGTGAGCTAAAAGTAGAACTGTATTGAAAAAGGCATTAAAAATTCTAAATCCTAAACAAAATGGAATGTTATCTCAAAATACAGTATATTCTCTGATGGTTAGCCAAAGTACGATATATTAAAAATCACAGGCATCTTTTTTCTATGTCAAAAATGGGTATTCATGGTTTGTGAGCTACAAGAGTAGTCAGCAATAAGGCGCTAGGAAACAAAGGTTCCCAGCACATCCAGAATGTACGGCAGCCACAAAGAGAATAAAACTGTTAAGAGAAATGCAATTCTCCCCTCTCTATTCAACCTCTTGCCACTGTCACCTTTTCCAGAGGCTTGATCTGAATTTAAACCAATAAGAGGATCTTGGCTTCACCAGCATGTTTTCCACCTAAATGTCTCAGAAACAGCTAGAGT
This sequence comes from Cynocephalus volans, assembly GCF_027409185.1. Taxonomy (NCBI): domain Eukaryota; kingdom Metazoa; phylum Chordata; class Mammalia; order Dermoptera; family Cynocephalidae; genus Cynocephalus; species Cynocephalus volans. The sequence continues at coordinate 207,266,052 of NC_084460.1, read as the reverse complement.
AGTCAAGACATACATTTCAAGGCCCCCAGTGGATGCATGAAATCTCGTATATACTATGTTTTTCCCTATACCTACATACCTATGGTAAAGTTTAATATATAAACTAGACACAGTAAGAGATGAACAAAAACTAATAATAAAATAGAACAATTATAACCATATGTTAGCATCACTACACTTGAGCTTTGGGGTCAATATGAAGTAAAATAAGAGTCAACTGAATACAAGAACTGTAATACTGTGACAGTTGATCTGATAACTGAGAAGACTACTAAGTGACTAAGGGGCAGGTGGGGTCCACAGGGTGGATTCATGTCCAGGGCGGGACAGTGTGAAATCTCATTATGCTACTCAGAACAGTATGCAATTTAAAACTGATAAATTACAACCACTGAACCACCACAGGAAGTGCCCCGGGCCTCTGCCACACACAACCCCCTCCACACACACACACCTGCAACCAGCCCAGCAATGACCAACAAGCTGCCACAGGAAGTGCCCCAGGCTCTCTGGAGCTGGGGTTGTGGGGGGCCATGGGCCTCAGCCATTGCCCCCCAACACATGCAACCCAGCCCAGTAATGACCAAGACACGACTGGAAGCCCCCTGGTCTCCCCTGCAGGAATGAGGAATGAGGGGGGTGTCACAGGCCTCAAGCTTGCCCCTCCTCCTTTCTCCTTCTCCCACCCTATTTCATTCCCCCTTTCCCTCTCCTCCTCCCTGCCAACTGCTCCATGATAACATCATAGAATATAAAAGAATAATATTAATAGAAAAAAAAAAACTGATAAATTATCTCTAGAATTTTCCATTTAATATTTTCTGACTCCGTTTGACCACACGTAACTGAAACCTTGGAAAGTGCAACCCTGGATAAGCAGGAGACTACTGTATTGGTGGTTCCTGTGATTATAATGAAAATGTGTTGTTGTGTTGCGATTATCTAGCCAATTACCTCCATTTTCCTTGGCCTTGTAGACAGAGCCCCTAAACTTTGCAAGGCCCTTTCCTTCATCCACTGTTCACAAGGTCAGTTGTTTCCAAACTCGGCTGATCATCAGAATCATCCACAGAATTTTGTTTGGGTTTTGTTTTTAAATGCCATGCCACCCTCCAGCCTACAGGTTTAAAATCTTGAGGAGCGGGTGGTGGAGCTGGAAAGTGCTGTCGGCTTCTCACATTTATGTGGGAATAGTGACCCAACTGAGGCAGCCGGATGAAGTTTAGAAATGGTTGTGCCAAAAGACACCACTTTTCAGAACTCAGAGCACTTTCTCCCATATTCAGAATATCCTGGGACTGTGTGGAGGAGATCCTGTAAGTCTCCAGGACCTTCTTTACAGAGGAGGGACAGAAGGAGACTTGCCCAGAATAGGAGAGACTCCCACAGGGGGATTCAAACTTGGTTCCTCTGGTTACTAGTTCGTCTTGTGGTAGCCTTAGAATTTTTTCACTTGCCACGGGCCTTGTGGACTCAGATTTGCCAGATACAGCATTGCATGGCATGCAAAGGTCACGAAATCACTCTTCTCTGTGGCTCTGCTCCTCCTCCAGGCAGCAGATCCTCATGGAGGCCTTGTAATCCATCCAGAATCCTGGCAAAGCACCGTGGAAAGGAAATGAGCGAAAACAAAGACATATGAGCAAAGGGTCAGGTTGCCAGAACTCTTTGAACGGGAGAATCAAAGACTCAGGGAGGAGCCCGTGGCATCCCCCAGCGCACTGGGGGCTGTCTGAGTGGCCGAGGCAGCTGGTGGGGACAGCGCAGCAGCCTCCTCCAGCACTCACGCCCACATGGACATCTGTTCACACCCATGGACGTGCAGGGAGCTTTTGTGTTTATGAACTGGAGGAGGAGGAAAGCGTTTGGTTGGGGTGGGGCTGGGAAACACGAATAAATCGCAAGGTTTGTGTTGGCACCTCTCTCCCATCAGCCCTGAGGTCTGAGTCTCCGATTGTAGGGGTGTGGTCAGACTTTGGACACTCCACTTTCATGAGAGGCCTTTATAAAGGTCTTCACAAAGCAGAGCTGCTCCCAGGTGGCACGAAGTTGAATGGGAGATCTGTGTTAATCAGAGTTCAGAGAAACAAAACAACTGTGAGAGATGTGGCATAAGGGATTTATTATAGGATTCAGACCGTATGCAGCTCTGGGATATGGCAGAGCATTCTGTGCAGCTCATTACCTCTGTGTCTAGTGTTGAATTTGAAATTGCTATTGGTCAGCGAGACTGGCAGTCAGGAAGGAAAGCTGGATATGGACAAGAGCAAGGACAAAGTGGAACCCACAAGGAGGAAGAGGGACCTGTATCTGTCTCTCATCACCTCCAACCTCGATGCCCAGGGTGATCTGCAGGACACACCAGCCCCTTTCACCACAGAGCTGCATACGCATCTGGCCCAGGATCTGTAGAAATTGATGTGAAGAGAGCTGCCCCAGCCAGACACAGATCAGTGGCAAACGTGGACAAGCTGCCACAATGCCCACACTGACCACCAGAGCAAAAAATACTACCTCATTCCTGCTTTCCAAATCTCATGCAAAATGTCTCTTGTGAGCATTGCTAATCTGGACCTATAGAGAAAAGAAAATTCTGTGAAGGGTAATTCTCACTCAGCTAACCTGACACGATGCAGATCCATGATGAGATTTTTCCCTGCTCTGGCATCTGAGGCTGGTGCTCTGGGCACAGCCGGCATTTCATTAATCTTGGCATAAACTCTGGAGTTCTCCCAGTGGGCACTTGGAATAGGAAAATCACTGCAGCTTCTTCAGTCAGCTTCCTGGGCACTAGATGTCCAAAAGTGGGTGTTGGGAAGGAAGAGAACATAGCAGACTGTCTTGAGAGCATATACATGAAATCCCATTTGGGAACTCCCCCAAATAACTGCGGGATTCTTTGGGTAGGTAGTGGGTTAGAGAGTGGTACCACTGCAATTTGCACATAAATGGAGTTGTGATCATTTTGTGTTCAGGGATGAAGATACCTGGACAAGCTGGTGACACAAGTAAGTGACATATAATGACAATTTCATAAACTCAGAGATGGAGTTATTGCCTGCCTCCCCACCCTCCTTCTCTGCTTTTCATGAGCATCCTATATTTCAGTCATGCCAAGCCACTGGCAGGTCTCTGAACATACCACACTCTTACATGATTTGGAACCTTTGCATCTGGTGTAGCCTCAACATGGAGCGCTCTCTACCACTCCTGCCCTCCCTCACCCCTTTTTTCTTGAATAACATATTTAGTACTCAAATTTCAAATCTCAAGTTAGCCATGGCCTCTCCTCTGATCTCTGGGTAGTCTGAGTTAAGGGACACACACTCCCATGCCCTGTCTGTTCATAGCACCCAGAACTTACAGCTTCCAAAGCATCTATGTATCACCCTGTTGTTTTTAGGAGATTAGGATGGCTTTATTTTAAGCCTTCAAATCTAGGAATATAGCAGCTATCACCCTATTTTTAAGAAGGCTTATTCAAGTATAATTGACTTACAATAACCTGCACATGTTCAAAATGAGCAATTTGATAAGTTTTGACATAGATATATACTCATGAAACCACCACCATAATCAAGATAGTAAACAAATCCATCATCCGTAAGAGTTTCTACATGACTCTTCGTAATCCCTTCCCCTCAACTCCCTCAGCTATATCCCAGGCAAACTCTGATCTGCATTCTGTCGTTCTAGATTACTTTGCATCTTCTAGACTTTCATTTAATGAAATCATATATCATTTACACTTTTTTTGTCTGTCTTCTTTCATACTCAGTATAATTATTTTGAGTTTTATTCATCTTGTGTCAGTAGTTCAGTACTTTTTGTTACTGAGTAATATTCTATTGTATGAATGTACCCCATTTGTTTTATCCATTCATCTGTTGATGGACATTTGGGTTGTTCCCAGTTTGGGTCTATCACAAATAAAGCTTTTATGAACACTTGTGTACAAGTCTCTTTGTAGATATATATTTCCTTTTCTCTTGGGCACATACCAAGGAGTGGAATGGGTGGATATATAATGAGTATGTTTAATTTTTTAAGAAACTGCCAAACTATTTTCCAAAGTGGTTGTACCATTTTACATTCCACCAACACTGTATGACAGTTCCAATTTCTCAACATCCTAGGCCACACTTAACATAGTCCACCTTTTAATTTTAGCCATTCTAATAGGTCTACGGTGGTATTTTTGTTCTGGTATTAATTTACATATTCCTAATGACTAATGTTGAATATATTTTCGTGTGTTTATTTGCCATCCATATATATGCTTTGAGAAAATGTCTGAATCTTTTGCCCATTTTTTAATTGGGTATTTGTTTTCTTTTAAACTTTTAAATGTTCTTTATATATTTTTGACACAGTCCTTTATGGGCTATGTGGTTTATATTTTCTCCTAACCTAGAGTTTGTCTTTTCACTTTCTTAACAGTGCCTTTGGAAATCAGAAGTTTTTAATTTTGATGAAGGCCAATTCATCAATGTTTTCTCTTATTGATGGCATCACTCTAAATTCTCTCACCTCCATCACTCACCTCCACTAGTCTGTGAGCTCCTCAAGGGTAAAGATCACCTTCTTCTATCTCTGTATTCCTAGCACCAAGACAATACTTGGCACTTGGGAGACCCTAAAATTGTAGTTCTCATGGCTACGTTATTATTCCTAGCTATTATGAGAGAGACATGGAGGAATCTCCATATGAGGCCTAAACCTCCTGGCATCTGCTGTGTAAAAATTGTTCCTTTTAATGGGAATAAAGGATTTTAACCAATGTGATCATTTTTCTCAAGCAAGGAACACCTAAGGCCTCTGTACATTTCCCCATAAGATATCTGTATATTTGCACAGAGGGAGAATGAATAACATAGGAAAATCCTCTCCTGAAAGCCCTTCATTTGGAAATTCTGCTTGCTTTCTCTTTTGATCGGGAGAGCCCTTTGATTCTGGAATAAGTAAAGAAAAATCTCATAACAGGGTCTCCCTACAGGCAGAAGTCAAAGAGGACTTCACCAGCAAAGTGGTTCAAGTAAATTTCACCATGGGCCTGCTATTTCTGCCCCAGGAATGGTGTTTTAAGGAAGAGATAAGACATCTCCTCCACATTTGAGAATCATAGCTTGGAGGTTCACTCCAGGGGTCCCCATGCAGCCTGCTGGTCCCCACCAAGGTCTTCCATAAAGCACCAAGCCAGCAATGATGCTGGCTCTTTCTGGTTGACAGCAATGCAGGGGCTATCTGAATATTGTTGACATGTTGAATTCAATAGAAAATGAACAGTTGAAATATTTTGACAAGTTTTTTTCTTGTGTTGTAAAGCTTCCATCTTTCACAATTAAAAGACTCTAAGAATGAATTCCAGATCTGGAAATATGGAAGACTAAGATAACAACAAACAATAACAAAAGCTCTTGCTTCCAAAACCAAGAATTGCTGATAAAATATAATAAAAACTATTTTAAATATATGGTTAGGCTCACAAGAAAACAAAATGTGGAAATTTCCAGGTGTCACACAGAAACATGAAACCACAGTGTAGCTTAGGAGCTGATGTTGCTATGGTTACCAGAAGGTAAATAATACAATGGCTTAATTATTAAAACTTCAAGAGACAAGATATGGGACCCAGTGCAAAGTGGAGAGTTGGAATTGTGAACTCTCAAGTTGGAACTCTCAAAAAATAAACTCTCTCTGAAAAGGCAGACTAGAACAAAATCTATCAGCACAAATAAATGAGTAGTCTTGTTTGTCTCTTCCTAAATGCTAGATGAGCAAAAATGTCTCCTTTGGAAATTAGAAAAACCAAACAGACCCAGATTTTCTGGGAACTCCTCCAACTGAGAAATTACCACAAAAATTGATCCTGGACCAGTGATAACTCTGAGGCTCCTGGAAAAAGCAACACCATTAATGCCACAAGAAATTCATGGAGAAAAAATGTTAACCTAACATAAACTCACAATAAAAATTTTCAAAATCCACAAGGAGAAATCTACCCGAGATAAAAGGTAGGACACACTATGAATGTAACATTAGACTCTCAAGAATTTGAGGTAATAGAATTATAATTTGAAACAGAATTTTTTTAAAAAACACCATGTAGTATTTAAAATAATTAAATATCTAAGAAGTAAAAAGAAACCTTTAGGAAAGTATAATAACAGACACCCTGTAGAAGTTTTGAAAACCATGATTAACAAGTTTGATCTAATAGATATATATAAATCCCTGTACCTAAGAATTAGGTACACAATATTAGGACTCACAGTCATCTCAACAAATGCCAAACAACAAATGCCATATAACCATGCTCTCTAGTCATAATGCAGTAAAAATAAATATAACAAAAAGGTAACCCTTCAAACTCCCATGTGTTTGGAAATAATTTATGGGTCAAGAAAGACATTCAAATAAATATTAGAAAATATTTTGCATTGGTAGGCCTCACCACCGCTGGACTCCATCCCCACCCTGGCCGAGTGCATGCTCACCAGAGAGGCACCCCACCAGAGAGGCCCAAGATCAGCAAAGACCATGCACCCCATGGTGCCAGGTATAGGAAAAAACATAGATCTTCAAATTCAGGAAGCTCAAAGATCCCTAACTGTATTCAACCCAAAACAGTCTTCTCCAAGACATGTTATAGTCAAATTGGCAAAACTCAAAGACAATGAGAGAATTTTAAAAGCTGCAAGAGAGAAGCGTCAAATCACCTATAAGGGAGCCCCAATCAGACTAAATCAGGCTTTTCATCACAAACCCTAAAAGCCAAAAAGGAATGGGATGATATATTCAAAATACTGAAAGACAGAGATTGCCAACCAATAATACTCTACCCCGCAAGGCTATCCTTCTGAAATGAAGGGGAAATAGTACATTTCTCAGACAAACAAAAACTGTGGGAGTTCACTACCACATGACCACCCTTACAAGAAATTCTCGAGGGAGCACTGGGTTTGGAACCTGAAGAATAACTACCACTGCTATAAAAACCCAAGAAAAATCAAAACCCACTAGTAAAATTAAAATGCTAACAATGAAGAGAAAAAAAAAAAAGTTTATCTACAACCCAAGGAACCAAAAAATACAGAAGACAAACAGCAAATCATAAAGAAAGGAACAAAAGACACCCAAGACATCCAAACAAAAATCAATAAAATGCTAGGAGTAAATCAACACTTTTCAATAACAACTCTTAAGGTAAAAGGATTAAATCCCCCAATCAAAAGACACAGACTGGCTGACTGGACTAAAAAGGATGATCCAACTATATGCTGCCTTCAAGAGACCCACCTCACCCATAAAGACTCACATAGACTAAGAGTGAAAGGATGGGAAAAGATTTCCCATGTACACAGAAATGAAAAAAGAGATGGAGTAGCTATTCTTATATCTGATAAAATAGACTTTAAACTAAAAACCATAAAAAGAGATAATGAGGGCCACTACATAATGATAAAAGGATTGATCCAGCAAGAAGACATAACAAACATAAACATATATGGACTGAATGTCGGAGCAGCCAGATTTATAAAACAAACTCTATTAGACCTAAAGAAGGAAATAGACACTAATACCATAATAGCAGGTGACATGAACACCCCACTGTCAATATCGGACAGATCATCTAGGCAAAGAATCAGCAGAGAAACACAAGATCTAAACAACACACTAGACCAGTTGGACTTGGCAGATATCTACAGAACATTCCATTAAACAACCTCAGAACATTCATTCTTCTCATCAGCACATGGATCATTCTCCAGGATAGATCACATATTAGGTCACAAAACAAGTCTCAACAAATTCAAAAAAATTGGAATTATCCCATGTATCTTCTCAGACCACAATGGATTAAAAGTAGAAATCAATAACAAACGAAACTCTGGAAACTATACAAACACATGGAAATTAAACAGCATTCTACTTAATGACATATGGGTCCAAGAAGAAATTAAACAGGAAATCAAAAAATTGATTGAAACTAATGAAAACAATGATACATCATACCAAAACCTGTGGGATACTGCAAAAGCAGCACTAAGGGGGAAATTTATTAAATTCAATTCTTACTTCAGAAGAATAGAAAAATGGCAAGTAAATAACCTAATACTTCACCTTAAAGAACTAGCAAAACAAGAACAATCCAAACCCAAAGTTAGCAGACAGAAAGAAATCACTAAGATCAGAGCAGAACTTAATGAAATTGAAACCCCAAAAATGATACAAAACATCAATGAATCAAAAAGTTGGGTTTTTGAAAAGATAAATAAAATTGACAAACCATTAGCACACATAACTAAAAAAGAAGAGAGAAGACTGAAATAACAAAAATTAGAAATGAAAAAGGTGATACTACAACTGATACCTCAGAAATACAAGGAATCATTCGAGACTACTATAAACAACTATATGCCAACAAATTTGAAAATCTGGAGGAAATAGATAAATTTCTGGACACACACAAGTTCCCAAAACTGAGCCAAGATGATGTAGAAAATCTGAACAGACCAATAACAATAAAAGAGACTGAAGCTGTTATCAGAAGGCTCCCAACAAAGAAAAGCCCAGGACCAGATGGATTCACAGCAGAATTTTACCAAACATTCAAAGAGGAATTGACACCAATTCTTTACAAACTATTCCACAAGATTGAAACAGAGGCAAATCTCCCAAACTCATTATGAAGCAAACATCATCATGATACCAAAACCAGGTAAAGATACAACTAAAAAAGAAAACTACAGGCTGATATCCTTGATGAACATAGATGCAAAAATCCTCAATAAAATAGTAGCTAACAGAATACAGCAACACATACATAAAATTATACACCAAGATCAAGTGGGATTCATCCCAGGGATGCAAGGTTGGTTCAACATATGCAAGTCAATAAATGTGATACAACATATTAATAAAATCAAACACAAGGACCATATGATCATCTCTATAGATGCTGAAAAAGCATTTGATAAAATTCAACATTCATTCATGACAAAGACCCTCTATAAGTTAGATATACATGGAAAGTATCTCAACATAATTAAAGCCATATATGATAAACGCACTGCCAATATCATCTTGAATGGGGAAAAGCTGAAAGCTTTTCCTTTAAGAACAGGAAGTAGACAAGGATGCCCACTCTCACCACTTCTGTTCAACATAGCGTTGGAAGTACTAGCCAGAGCAATCAGAGAAGAGAAGGAAATAAAGGGCATCCAGATTGGAAAAGATGAAGTCAAACTGTCCTTGTTTGCAGATGACATGATCCTACATATCAAACAGCCTAAAGCCTCTACAAAACAACTCTTGGAGTTGATAAATGATTTTGACAAAGTAGCAGGATACAAAATCAACACACAAAAGTCAGTAGCATTTCTATTCTCCAATAGTGAACATGCAGAAAGAGAAATCAAGAAAACTTGCCCATTTACAATAGCCACCAAAAAAATAAAATACTTAGGAATTGAATTAACCAAGGATGTGAAAAATCTCTATAATGAGAACTACAAACCACTGCTGAGAGAAATTAAAGAGGACACAAGAAGATGGAAAGATATCCCATGCTCTTGGATTGGAAGAACCAACATTGTGAAAATGTCCATACTACCCAAAGTGATATACAAATTCAATGCAATCCCTATCAAAATTCCAATGACATTTTTCTCAGAAATGGAAAGAACTATACAGACATTTATATGGAATAATAAAAGACCACGCATAGCCAAAGCAATGCTGAGCAAAAACAATAAAGCTGGAGGCATAACACTACCTGACTTTAAGCTATACTACAAAGCTATAATAACCAAAACAGCATGATAATGGCATAAAAACAGACATACTGATCAATGGAATAGAATAGAGAATCCAGGAATCAACACTCATACCTACAGCCATCTGATCTTTGACAAAGTCACCAAGCCTATACACTGGGGAAGAGACTGCCTCTTCAGCAAATGCTGCTGGGTTAACTGGATATCCACATGCAGGAGAATGAAACTAGACCCATACCTCTCACCATATACTAAAACCAACTCAAAATGGATTAAAGAATTAAATATACACCCTGAAACAATAAAACTTCTTAAAGAAAACATAGGAGAAACACTTCAGGAAGTAGTACTGGACATAGACTTCATGAATATGACCGCAAAAGCACGGGCAACCAAATGAAAAGTAAACAAATGGGATTATATCAAACTAAAAAGCTCTGCACAACAAAAGAAACAATTAACAGAGTTAAAAGACAGCCAACAGAGTGGGAGAAAATATTTGCAAAATATACATCTGACAAAGGATTAATATCTAGAATATACAAGGAACTGAAACAACTTTACAAGGAAAAAACAAGTAACCTAATTAAAAAATGGGCAAAAGAGCTAAATAAGTGTTTCTCAAAGGAAGATATATGAATGGCCAACAGACACATGAAAAAAATGCTCAACATCACTCAGCATTCGGGAAATGCAAATCAAAACCACACTGAGATACCATCTCACCCCAGTTAGGATGGCTAATATCCAAAAGACCGTGAATGATAAATGCTGGCAAGGTTGTGAAGAAAAAGGAACTCTCATACACTGCTGGTGGGACTGCAAAATGGTGCAGCCTCTATGGTAAATGGTATGGAGTTTCCTCAAACAATTGCGGATGGATCTACCATATGACCCAGTTATCCCACTGCTGGGAATATACCCAGAGGAACGGAAATCATCAAGTCGAAGGTGTACTTGTTCTCCAATGTTCACTGCAGCACTCTTTACAATAGCTAAGAGTTGGAACCAGCCCAAATGTCCATCATCAGATGAGTGGATAAGGAAAATGTGGTATATCTACACAATGGAATACCACTCTGCTATAAGAAAGAATGAAATACTGTCATTTACAGCAACATGGATGGACCTAGAGAGAATTATATTAAGTGAAACAAGTCAGGAACAGAAAGAGAAATATCACATGTTCTCACTTATTTGTGGGAGCTAAAAATAAATAAGTAAATACACAAATAAACTGGGGGGAGGGGAGAAGACACAACAATTACAATTCCTTGAAGTTGATATGAAAAGTGAACAGATATGAGGTTGTTGGGAAGGAGCGGGGAGAGGGAGGAGGGAGGGAGGTTTTGGTAATGGGCCACATTGATCAACCACATTGCATATTGACAAAATAAAAATAAAAATAAAAATAAAAGTGCCTGGTACAGAGCAGACACTAAATGTGTGTTAACTGCCAAAACTAGCCCTTACAGCAGTGCTATTGGATAGGAATATGATGCAAGCTGCATAGTAATTTTTCATTTCATGGTAACCACATTTTTAAAAGTAAAAAAGAAATAGGTGAAATTAGTGTTAATAATATATTTAATCCAACACATTCAAAATATTAGCATTTCAATACATAATCAATATAAAAAGAATACAGTTTAAATATAAGCTTGAAATATAAACCTGAAATATAAACTTTCTAGAAGAAAACACAGGGGAAATGCTCCAGGACATAGGACTAGGCAAAGATTTTATGAATAAGACCTTGAAAACAAAAGCAACAAGAGCAAAAATTAACAAATGGGATTTTATCAGACTAAAAACTTCTGCACAGCAAAGGAGACAATCAACAGAGCAAAGAGACAACCTACACAATGGGATAAATATTTGCAAACTACCCTTCCAACAAGGGGCACATATCCAGAATATACAAGGAACACAAACAACTCAATAGTAAAAACACAAATAACCCAATTTTAAAAATGGGAGAAAGCCGAATAGACATTTCTCAAAAGAATATATACAAATGGCCAACAGCTATATGAAAAAATGCTCAACATCCCAAATCATCAGGGAAATGCCAGTCCAAACCACACTGAGATATCATCTCACACCAGTTAGACTGGCTATTATCAAAACAAACAAACAAAAACCACAGAAAATAAAAAATGCTGGCAGGGATGCAGAGATAGGGGAACACATTCATTGTTGGTAGGAGTGTAAATTAGGACAACCACTTTGGAAAACAGTATGGAAGTTTCTCAGACATCTACAAGTAGATCTACCGTATGACCCAGAAATCCCACTACAGAATATATATACCCAAAGGAGTGGAAAACAACATGTCAAAGGGATACCTGCACTCCCATGTTTATCAAAGCTCTATTTACAATAGCTAAGAGATGGAATCAACCTAAATATCCATCAACAGATGACTAGATAAGGAAAATGTGATACATATACACAGTGAACTCAAGTAGTCAACTACAAAAAAGAATGAAATTCTGCCATTCACAGCAACATGGATGAGCTTGGAGAAAATTGTATTAAGTGAAATGAGCCAGACACAGAAAGAGAAGTACCACATGTTCTCCCTCATATGTGGGAGCTAAAAAAGAGGGAAACAAAATAAATAATAAGTTGAACTGTTAAGAGAAGAGAGAACTATAGTTACTAGAGGCAGGAAGTGGGATGGATAGTGAGAGGCTAGTTAATGGACACAAAATTACAGCTAGACAGTAAAAATAAGTCCTAGTGGTGTACAGTCAATCCAGGAATCTATAATTAATAAGGATTTACTGAATGTTACCAAATTACTAGAAGAGAGGAAATCAAATGTGCACATCACAAAGAAATGATTGTTTTACGATGATGAATATGCTAATAACCCTGAATAGATCATCACACATTGCTTACATATATTGAAATACAACTCTGTACCCCGTAAATATATACAATCAATACGATTCAATAAAAATGATTTTTAAAAGTTCATGGAAAAATAGAATTGAATGATAATATAAATCTTTCCTTGAACTTTTTAAAGTACCCTTCTATTATATTTATTGATTTACATATTTTGAATCATTTTTGCATCCCAGGGATAAATTCTGTTTGATCATGTTGTCTGGTTTCTTTAATGTACTGTTGAATTTGATTTGTTAGTACTTTGTTGAGGATTTTTGCATATACATTCATCAGGGATGTTGGCTTATAATTTTCTTTTTATGTTGTGTCCTTGTCAGACTTTGGTATCAGGATGATACTGGCCTTTCAGAATGAGTCTGGAAGTGTCCCCTCACCTTCAATTTTTGGAAGAGTTTGAGAAGGATTGGCATTAATTCTTTTTTGAGTATTTGGTAGAATTCAGCAATGAAGCCTTCTGGTCCTAGACTTTTCATTCTTGTGAGATTTTTGATTACTGATTTAATCTCCTCACTTGCTATTGGTCTTTCCAGATTTTGTATTTTTTCATGATTCAGTCTTGGTAGGTTGTATGTTTCTAAGAATATATCTATGTCTTTTAGGTCATCCAATTTGTCAGCATGTAATTGTTTGTAGATCCTTTGTATTTCTGTGATACCAATTGTGATATCTACTTTTCCATTTATAATTTATTTGAGACCTCTCTCTTTTTTATGATTAGTTTAGCTAAAGATTTGTTGAATTGTTTGTCTTTTCACAAAAACCAACTCAATTTTATTAATATTTTTTACTATTTTTGTAGTCTCTTATTTATTTCCACTCTGATCTTTATTGTTTCCCTCTTTCTGCTAACTTTGGGCTTAGTTTGTTCTTTTCCTAGTTCCTTGAGGTAAAAAGTTAGGTTGTTTATTTGACATCTTTCTTTTTTCTTCATGTAGGCATTTACTGCTATAAACTTTTCTCCTAGAACTGCTTTTGCTGCTTCCCATAAGATTTGATATGTTGTGCTTCCATTTTAATTTGTTTCAAGATTTTTTTTTATTTCCTTTTTGATTTCTTCTTTGACTCATTGTTTGTTCAGGAGTGTGTTGTTTAATTCCCATGTATTTGTGAATTTTTCAACTTTCTTCCTGTTATTAATTTCTATTTTTCATACCATTGTGATTAGAAAAGATACTTGATAGACTTTACATACTTCTTGAATTTTTAAGACTTTTGTTGTGACTTAACATATGATATATCCTAAAGAATGTTTCATGTGTACTTGAGAGGACTGTGCATTATTTTGTTGTTGAACAGCATGTTCTGCTTATGTCTGTTAGGTCCATTTTGTCTATAGTGTTGTTACAGTCTGCTGTTTCCTTATTGATTTTCTGTCTGGATGATCTATCAATTGTTGAAAATGGGGTATTAAAGCTTCCTACTATTATTATATTGCTGTTTATTTCTCCTTTACACTCTGTTAAAAGTTCCTTTATATATTTAATTACTAATGTCTATTTTTGTGAGGAGGACTTGAGCCAGGGATCTCCTATTCTGCCAATTTACTAATATCATCTCCAGAAAAAAAAATCCTTAGTAGAAATAAAAGAGATTTATTTTTAACTATATAAAGAATATCTATCAAAAATAAACAGCAAGTATAACCATTAATAGTGAAAAATTAGAGCTATGTCCTTTAAAATGAGAAAAAAATATATGGATGTCAGTACTGTACTTGTACTGTCAATGTTAATCAGTTCAGTAAGATAAGAAAAAAATTTTTAAATATAAGAAATAGAAAGAAAAAGCCATAATTCCCAGATGATATGTTGATCAACATAGAAAAGTCAAAAACATTTATAGACAAACTGATAGAACTAATAAGAACATTCAGTAAAGCTGCTGGTGAAGAAAGTTAATAATGCTCTTACACATTAGCAACAACATACAGAAAATGTGGTTTCTCAAAAAGATACATGAACAATAGCAATAAAAACTATAAAGAACATAGAAATACATCTAGCAAATGATGTGAAAACCTTTGTGGACAAAATTATTTTTAAATAATTGAAGAATGTATTTAATGAATCTAACTAAATTGTGAAATACACTACTTTATTATTTTTAATGTGGATTTGACTGAGTGTAATAGAGACCCAAACTAACAATGATTTAAACTATTAGTCTCTTTCTCTCTTGTGTAATAATTTGGAGGTAGGCATTCCAGAGCTGGTATGAAAACTGGCAACTAACAATATTTGCCATGTTTATACGTATTTGCACATGTCAATTTTCCCAAATTAATCCATAAAGCCAAGTTCCATGATAAATCCCAATAGATTTTTGTATGGGATAAGCTCATTCATAAATTCATATGAAAGAGTGAAGAGCAGAAAAAGCCTAGACTATTTTGAAGAGTTAAAGGAAGAAATCATCTAGTAGATATCAAAACATACAATGAGACAAAGGATTTGAATAGACATTTCTCCAAAGAAGATATGCAAATGGCCAATAAGCACATAAAAAGATGGTCAACATCATTAGTCATTGGAGAATAAAAATCAAAACCACAATGAAATATGACTTCACACCCACTAGAATGACTATAATCAAAATCATAGACAATAACAAATGCTGGTGAGGAGACAGAGAAATTGGAACCCTTCTACATTACTGATAGAAATGTAAAATGGTGCAGCCACCTTGGAAAATAGTTTTATGGTTCATCAAAATGCTAAACATACAGATGTCATTTGATTCATCAGTTGCACTCTCAGGCATATACCCTAAAGAAATGAAAACATATGTCCACACTAACACTTGTACAGGAATATTTATAGTGGCATTATTCATAATAGCCAAAAAGTGGAAACAACCCAAATGTTTGTCAATGAGGAATAGATAAACAGTGGAATATTATTTGGTCATAAAAGAGAATAAAGTGCTGATACATGCTACATGATTAAAACAATGCACTATTGGCATAGGAATACACATCTACACCAACAGAACTCAATTCGGGGGATAAAAAAAATCCACATAGGGCTGAGCCCGTGGCGCACTCGGGAGAGTGCGGCGCTGGGAGTGCGGCGACACTCCCCGCCGCGGGTTCGGATCCTATATGGGAATGGCCAGTGCATTCACTGGCTGAGTGCCGGTCACGAAAAAGACAAAAAAAAAAAAATCCACATATATAAAGGCCAGACACAGGATAGAAGTGACGTTACAAATCAGCAGTGAAAGGATGAACTATCAAAATGATGAGGAAAAAATTGGTCCCTTCCTCACACCTTCACAAATATTGATTCTAAATGAATTAAAGTCCTCAATGTGAAAATCAAATATAAAATAAAACACAGAAAAATATCTTTTGTGAATTTGAGATAGAAAAGGAATTTTTAAGTCATGAAAAAGAAAATATACAGTTAATTTGAAAACACAATATCATAGTATGATCATCTATGGATAGATACACAAGTGGCAAAAACAGAAAAGCATGCGTGAGAATAAGACAAGTCAAGTTCAAGTGAATGGTTACCTTTGAGGAAGGAGGGAGAATGGAAGAAAAGATGGGGTGGGACAATAGGTGCATAGACATCAACTTATCTTTCTCTCTTTTTTAAAAACTCTAAAATGGATGTAGCAAAATAATAACCATTGTTTAAATTTGTTATGGATACATAGGTATCTGTTATATTACTTCCTCTAATCTTCTATATTTTTTAAATGTTTCGTGAATAAGAAAAATGTTTTAATGTGCTAACATACACCTGGCCTAGAAAGGTGAAGAATCCCCTAATATATCTCATAATCCTCCCTGGGTCAGCACCTTTGTGGAAGGCACAGAGTGTTTGAATCATCTTGTTGTCACACAGCAATCTTGGGACAGAAATGGGCTAACACTCAGTCCCTCTCTATCCCAATTGCCTGCTCTTTCTGGAAACAGTACATGTCTGCTATTCTGGGCAAGCATTCAAATTGTTTCCACTCTAAAGTGTTATGTGGATTTACTAAACCAACAAGAAGTAAGGGGAGAAAGTTAAATCACTGTCTTTGCAAATTACTATTTTCTGCTAGTTCTGAGAACTTACTCCAACATAAAATCAATGAGAGAAAGGGGAGTAAGGGAGTAAAAATGAAGTACTTTTATTCCTCTGAAGTGCTTGGGGCTGTTTCTCTGCATCCCTGCTCACCTGGGTGAAGACAGATGCCCTGGCAGAGACATCCACCCACAGCAGCTAAGTCCAGAAAGGGGGAAAGGACAGTTAGAGAGACTCTCGTGCAAGCGAGGTCTTAAGATAAAAGTATGCCAACAAGAGGGGGGATTGGGGATACAGTCCCAAAGGTATTAGAGAAACCAGACCCAGTGGATTCTTGCTCCTTAGCCACAGAACACAAAGGGGGCAGTTCTGGGCAGAAGTGAAGAGCCCAAAGTGATACAAAGCTGGTTCTGGAGAGTACACATGATATTCCCTAAGGCAGTGGTTCTTAACCACACATTACAATAACTAGGGAACCAAAAAATATAAATAATAGAGATGGCCAAGCCCCACCCCCAAAGATTCTGATGCAATTGGTTTGAAGCATATAGTTGGTATTATTTAAAAGCATACCAGGTAATTGCTTCTAATATGCAGCCTCTCCCTTAAGGACTAACAGAAATAATTTGGAAGGACTTCTAAGAGAAACGGTTTTCTCAGAGCTGACCATAAGTAGAGTGAAATCAGATAAGCCCAGGCTCTAAACCTAGCTCTGACACTTATTATGTGACCTGGAGCAAGTTACTTAATGTATTCAACCTCAATTTCCTCACCTGAACCATGGTGACAATAACACCTACCCTGCAGTGATGGTAGTAATTGAGATGACACATGGCTATCATTATCAACAGTCATCTTGACTCAGGAATGGTTCATCTGTGGTCAAGTATATCCTTGTGGTCATGATTCAGAACCAGAAAAAAGCCAGCATCTTATCTGACTCATTCACCGCACCCACGTTTGTGGGAGAAGGTGCTCACCCATAGTACCCACCTGATTCTTTCAGGATCAAATGTTGGCTTTTGGCTTGAATGGCAAGTCCTAAAGTAGTAACTCTCAGTTATTCACAGAAATGGAAGAGAGTTATGGGAAAGTAACCAAAAGATTTCCTACTTGGGATTTGAAATGTAGCACAGGATCTAGTAGGCAGAATAATGGCCTACCAAAGATGTCCATTTCCTACTCCCCAGAACCTGTGAATATGTTAGGTTACATGGAGCACGGGGCCAGTGGCGCAATGGATAACGCGTCTGACTACGGATCAGAAGATTCTAGGTTACATGGGAAAGGGTAATTAAGGATGCAGGTGGAATTGCAGTTGCTAAATAGCTAACCCTGAATCAGGGAGATTATCTTGGAATTTGGGGGTCCCAATATAATCCAGGTGGAAGAGGGATGCAGAAGAGAGAAAACCAGAGAGATGGTAATATGAGAAAGACTTAGCACACTGTTGCTGGGAGAAGCAACAGGAAGAAGAGGCCATGAGCAAGAAGCGTGGGCAGCCTTAAGAAGCTGGAAAAGGCAAGGATTCTCCCCGAGAGCCTCGAGAAGGAATGCAGCCCTGCCAACTCCTTGATTTTAGCCCCTCAAAGTCCAGCTTTTGACCTCCAGCATTGTAAGATAATAAATCTGTGCTGCTTTAGGCCACTAAGTTTGTAGCAACTTGTTATAGCAGCAATAGAAAACTAATAGGCCAAATGCTTCTATAACCAGAGAGTTTTCAAGCTCTCTCCACGGGTGTCCCTGGCTACAACTAGATGGCTGGGTGGAGACTCAGGGAGACTACAGGCAGGGGAGAAAAATGACCTTGACAAGTGATGCTAGAGAAACAAAATACAAGCCCTGAAGTTCATTCATTCATTCCCTCAAGAACCATTGCTGAGCATCTTCTTTGTCCCTGAGAGTGGGAATAGCGGATGCATGAGCTGTGGCTTCAGGCTTCAAGGACCTCTCCACCTAGTAGCCAGAGTCAGAGACATAAACGGGGCATCAGGAGTGCTGCGATATACATCCAGTGTCAGGTAATTTTCACAGAGAAGTGATGCTCCAGCTGAATTTGGAAAAGTGGGCAGGTATTTGCAGAGAAAACTAAATTGCAAGAAAAGGCAGCATTGAGAGCAAACGCAGGGCTCTTGTGAACACAGCCACCCATAAACCATCCCACATTGCCCGAAATCAACAGTTAAGGATTGTCTTCTGCATGCCTCCCCCCAGACCACATGCTGCTCCTCCGAGGCATCCCCTGCTTGACCCGCTGTGGGCTCTGAAAGTGCAGGATCCCTGGCTCATGCATCTCTCACACACCAGTAGCTTATACAGTCTCTAACATGTAGTATGTGCTCATTTAAAAAGTTGTTGAGAGAAGGAATGGATGGGGAGTGGGAGGGGAGGAGAGAAGGTTAAACACCTAATTCCAGATCTCCCTCACCCCTCACCCTCTCTCCATGTGCTCATTCCAGGAGCACCTAAGACACAGCCCTGCCCATTCTCCTTCCTGACCAACTACATTCCTGCAGCCTTCTCTCAGCCCTCCCTCCAGGCTAAGGAGGTCCAGGACCCCCACTCTGGTGAAAGAGAGAAACAAAAATGCTAGTGCCCTCTCTAGAGCCCTTCCACATACAGTGTGTTTACATTCTAATGGGCTGGGAGATGAGACCTTATTTCCAAACCAGAAGAAAGTCACATTCATTGTCTAAAGGAAAGAGAACATTTCTTCTACAATGGTGATGCTATGGGTGGTTTCTAGAGGCCTTGGGCACCCATCCAGCAACTCCAATTTTAAAAAACAATAACATTCTGTGATATGAACAATTGTCAACTCATCACTTTTATTTAAAATGTGACTAAATGTCTTAAGACAAATGCCATTTCTTTATCAATCAGTAACATGTAATCTAAGTAATTTATTTTAAAAGCGCCAAACAGGTCCCTTCTCTCCCACTCTGTATTAGTCCATTTTGTGTTGCTATAACAGAATACCTGAAACTGGGTGATTTATAAAGAAAATGAAATTTATTGCTTACAGTTTCTGAGGCTGGGAAGTCCAAAGTCCATGTGGTGGTGGTGACAGTGATTCAGGGATCTCTCACATTGCAAGATGGTGAAAGCAGAGAGAGCAGAGAGAGAGAGAGACAGACAGACTCTCCACTTCTTTTTAAAGCTCTCAGAACCTTGCCCCTGACCACCACTTTTAATCCATTTACTACTGCAGGGTCCTACAATCCAATCACCTCTTCAAGGCTCCATCTTTCAATCACCATAATAGGATTTCCCACCCTCTCAACAGTCACAGTGGGGGCTAAGTTTCTAATACATAAAACTTAGGGGACACAATTCAAGCTTAAATGAGTTTTGGGGGGACATAATTCAATCCACTATACACTCTCTTACTGCTCAATAAGATTACTGGTCCTATATGCTCCTAGATATAAATTCTAGAGCCTGCCAGAATTCTTAGCATAGAAATGACTAACTATAAATACTGGCAGAAATTTGCTTCAGACAACATTGATGTTACCACTAGTCACTAGATCTCTTGGATTACATAAAAAAAAAAAAAAAAAAAAAAAGACCATCAAAACTAACTTGGCAGATATCCCTACCAGCATAAAGCTCCGGAAACACAGCTTTGAAGAGTAAAGAATTTCAGAACCAAGATTTAAAATCAAGAATGTATTTAACTTTACAGTAAACAGCACCTAAGGCACATTATACCTATATGTATCACTCTCCAATACAGATCATTAGGAAGTGGCTTTACAGGAGCTTTAGAGGAGTCTGAGAAAGAAATCTCACCTATGTCACAATTTTGTTGAGGCCCAGCTGGGCAGAAACCACATAGATGAAGGCTGATGTAAAAAAAGGTACTTTTTACAAACCAAGATGGAAAACATGAATAAAAGCAGGCTTTTCTTTATGGTTGTTTTGGGATCTAATATTTCCTTTGTAACTGAAAAACAGTGGTCACACTGTGTTGGGGGCAGGTGTTATCAACAAGCCAGCCTGAAGCCCCCGGCACTTTCTATACTGTTCACACTCAAGTGCAGAACTTGATCTGTGGCTGTGAACATTATTTGCTCAGCTAGTCCACAGCGGCCTTTCTCACTCCACCTCTTACCATTTGTCCAAAAACCTTCACCTTGAATCATATGTGCTGGGTTTCCCATGAAGCTGATTGGCCCACTGCTGAGAATGGTTTTCCAGCTATGCACAGCTCTGTCAGTGCTCACCAAGGTGCTGCAGCCTGGGCTGGTGAACGTGCCATTTGACTTTCAAGCTGTCCTCATGTATCTCAGACAAGTTACTTACACACTTCATTCACCTCTGTCTGCAGAGTGGGTCTGGCTAGCTCCCCATCATCATTCTATGGTTTGTGAGACTAAGCTCCTGCCCCTCCTTTCCAAACCAGGTTGGGGACAGGGTTGGGGCCCCTTATCTGTGTTGCCTGCATGCCCTGCATCTATCTCTATTGTTAACACTTGATAAAATGATATTGAGTTAATATGTTTATATGTTGGTTTTGAGCCATATCTTCTGTATCTTTTTACCTCCAATATGTAAAATTATGACCAGCATCCAATGAGGTCTCAATAAATGTGTAGGTGAAGCAGACTTGTGTCATTGCTACAGCTCTCTGCCATCAAAGAAAAGTTCAGAAAGTAAAGTGAGCCCTACAAGGGTCTGGGCAAAACCCAGCCAGACTGCTGAAGCCCACTCCCCTGAAGCCCACTGCTGCTGTTTTCCACTCATGGAGAGCCTCTCAAGTAATATTACAGTAGCCAGCAAGGGAAGCCTGGCTCCATTCTAGCATCACGTTTCTGCTCTGCTTCTGCTTTTCTCATAATGTTGAAGAGAAAGGACACCTGGTTTGATGGAAACAAGCATCAGATTAGAAGGTAAGGAGATTTGCCATCCAGAGCCTAACTCTGCCACATGTGATGCTGAGCAGGTCACAGCTCCTCTCAGCTTACTTGTCCTTAAAATCAGATGTCTCCACTTCATACACATGAAGATGACTACAATAAAAAGATGGACAATAACAAGTGCTGGTGAGGATGTGGACAAATCAGAACCCTCAAACACTGCTCGTGGGAATGTAAAACGGTACAGCCACTTTGAAAGATAATGGCAGTTCCTCAAAAACTTAAACTTAGAGTCACCATATGACTCAGAAATTCCACTCCTAGGTATACACCCAAGAGAAATGAAAACTAATTCCCAGACAAAAACATGTACACAGATGTGCATAGCAGCATTCCTCCTAAGAGCCAACAAGCAGAAACAACCCCATGTTCGTCAACAGATGAATGGATAAAATGTGGTAGATCCTCACAATGGAATATTATTTAGCCTGAAAAAGGAATGAAGTACTGATACATGCTGCAACATGGGTGAACCTTGAAAACATTATGCTTAGTGAAAGAAGAAACAAAGAGTGACTGCTTTATGGGGACAAGATCTCCTTTGGGAGGGATGAAAATGCTTTGGAACTAGGGAGAGGTGATAGTTTCACAACACTGTAGATGTACTAAATACTAATAAATTGTATGCTTTAAAATGGTTAATTTTATGTTATGTGAATTCACCTCAATTTGTTTTTTAAAAAGAACTGTTAGGGTTGAAAAAAGATGTTTTAATTTTTAATGCAGCCTGGATTATATTTGTCTTCATACCAAGAGTCATATATATGTATATATATATATGTGTGTGTGTGTATATATGTGTGTATATATATGTATATATGTGTGTGTGTGTATATATATGTATATATATGTATTATAAATAATATGTAATATATATATATGGAAAAAGAGGCCCAGGAAAGCTTTCTGGGGCCCTACTGGGAGGTGTGGGATGACTGTCCCATGGAGGGGTGGTCCCTTGAGGCAGACCCACTGGTATCACAGGTTTGGCAGAGCACAACAAACAGCAGAAGGGAAATGTAACTGACCAAACAAGGCTGGTTTGGTCAAGGCAAACTAGCCCCACAAGGGCACCTCCTGGGGCTTCCAGAAACCATTCCAGAGGGCTGTGCTGGGCTGTGGGTCCTGAAAAGGCAGGTGCAAGTGAGAGAGTCATAGACATATAGGTTATCATACACAAAGTGGCCTTATTTTAGCACCAGGCTAGGGTGGCCTTTAAAACTGTAATCAGTAACAGTTACTATTATTTTATTCAGTCTCCTTTCTTTATTCAGCTGGACACTGTTCTACCTACAAAGTTGGCCTCCCCATTTTACACATGTGGAAACTGAGGCTGCTTAGGGAAAGCAAGTGATTACCAAAGTCACAGCTTAGGAGGGTAAGAACCGAAGAATCACACCCATGTTTGTGTGTCTAGTGTTTCCCATATACTGTGTGTCCTCCTGAAATGGGAATGTTTGATTCTTAAACGAAATCATCTTGGCTGTAGCAAATGCTGAATATTGTGCCTTAGCCACTGAGCTCAGTTTTTGATAATAGTCACTCTGGGCTTTCTAAAGTGGACATGTGGCTGCTCTGTAGATAATCCTGTAGAGACAATAGGACTTAAAAATATATCAAAGATGATAAAGAGGAGCACAAACAGGATCAGAGAAATCTGTGGGCTGCCATTGGGGGCATTTTCTTTCCTTAGCCTGAAACCATCACTGATCAATTTCACTTATGAACTGACAGCTAATCACTCTCTGATCTCATTAGCAGTTCTAGGGTTTAAGTATATTAGTGTGTCAGGGGGAGAAAACAAGTTTAGCTTCAAATAACAAACGGATGGAAAAATGATCTTTACACATTTGGCTCTTTCTGGAAAGGTTCGTGTGGATCGGTGAGCTCAGGATTTGCTTCAATAAAGGTTGGTAGGGGATTTGTAAATCTGACCCAGAGGGTGGCCCTTTGGGAGGCAGGTGAAGAGGGGGAGGAGAGCTTTTAGACTTGATTATTTAACCAGAGAGCCTCCTTCCAGACCAACACCTGGGGCAACTTGGCTGCTGAATGTTGACCTTTCAGAGTCTACGCCCAATTACCTGGTTAAACAAACAGAGCCCCAGACATCTCTCTGGATATCGCACTGTATCATCTTTTGGCCGTGTACAGTGTTCCCAAGAAAGCTGTCCTGTTGAAAAATTGCTGGGCCATGAGAGAAATCAGTGAAAGGTGCCTATTTGTAAATACAACCTCTAATATTATTTTTCCCAGAAGGAATAAGGCCAGCTCCACCACCACAGGATAAACATGACTTGGACTGTTGTGGCTGTCATTCCAATGACAAATGTATTTTTCTTTGCTGTCCAGAGTAAGTCTCTTGACATACTATGAAAAGTGAAGGGGATTTAATTGCTAAGCCCCACTGGGAAAAGAGATGCTTGCTGGTGATGCACATATTTTAATGGTCTGTGCCAGGACTGCCTTTTCTCCAGGGAGAGTTCTCTGTCTGGTAGAAAAAAGGTTTGACTGCTTACCTGCACAGAGCTGGGTAAGAGATGTCCTTCTTGAGACCTGTTACTTACTAGGGGGCAGCAGGTTCTCAGGGAAGTTTGCTATTCCAAGAAGGAAGCTGGGGAGAAAGACATGCAGGCAAGACCTTACCCCTGTGGATAGAGTGGACTCTAAGTTCAATGTCAAAAGACCTCTACCTTGTTCTGTCCTTTGTCCTCTTCTAACCCAGCTCCCTGTGGCCCACATCTCCCCCCAGCACTCCCCCCACCCCCATGTGGGAGCATCTTGAATCAGGGAGTCTGATTGATGGGGAGGACCACAGAAGTTATCCAGCCAGGGATGGCAAATTCTTGCCGCCTATACTTCCTCCCACCTATCCTGCGCCCAGGGCAGACATCACTAATTGATCACACAGCTTGTTCTTTCTGAGTCTCAATGCAGCCTCAAATTTTCTTCCGCTCAGCATTCCAAAAAGCCACCAACAGAGTTTGTGCATTAGATAAAACTGCTTCCCAATATTAGTTGTCTAACCTCATCTCATTTTTGTTGTTTGTTTTAATACATTTCTTGTTCATGTGGTTAAAGATTGCATGTTATAGTATTGTTCTCGGTTTTCTTTTTTTCCTGTCCCTAACTCCCTTATCTTAAAATAAAAAACTATATTGAGAAAATCCACATGCCATAAAATTGTCCCTTTGAAAGTGTGCAATTCAGTGGTTTTTAGTATATTCACAAGGTTGTGCAACTGTCACCACTAACTCTGGAACATTTTTATTACCCCCAGAAGACACCCTGAACACACTAGCAGTCCCCAGCACCTGTAACTACTGATCTACCTTCTATCTCTTTGGATTTGTTTTGAACATTTCATACAAATAGAATCATGCAGTATGAGACCTTTTCTGTCTTAAATTTGGGGGGTGTTTTCCTTCTGATTTTTACAGAAAGTAAAGCATTGTTGTGGCCCCTGCAAGTGCTGTGGTCCCCAGACACTGTGCCTGCTGGAGAAGTTGGTTCTGCCTGGCAGGCAAACTCTCACCCTCCCCTGAGCTCCTCCAACTCTGCCAAACACCACACACCTCCACCGCCAGTTTCTATCACCTTCCCAGCACTGCAGGAGCCCCAGATGACAAAAGGGCCAGATCCTGAGAGAAGAGGGATGCTGCCCCCTCCCTGCATCATGCAAGCCTGCCCTGGTCCCTGCAGTACTGTCCATGGCACCAACCCAATAGTTAGATCCAGCCCGTCCTCAGGCTCAGCCCACCCTCTGAGGCCCAGAGCGTTTGATCCCAGGCCAGGCCTGTCTTCCTGGCTTCTCTCGCTTAGAACTGTTTCCTCCAGAGAGTTTCCTTATGCGAAGAGGCCATCCACCATCAGGGCTGAATGCCAGGGTGGGCTAGCGCATGCGTAAACCATACAGTCTTAGCAATCCCTTTTGCTCCCACTATTACCAGGGACACATTGGAGGCAGCTGAGAACCCTGCTTGCACAGAGCACAGAAGTACAGTGCACAGAAAGCCCAAACTAGTGCCTTTGTCGCTTGTCCTGGCTCCTCCTCCCCAGTCTGTTCCCAGAAAACTCCTTCTGTCCCCTGAGCCTGTCCAGCTGGAGGGGTGGGAAAGGAAGAATGTCTGTCAGGCCCTGCAAAGGGACTTTCAGAAATTGGGGTGGGGAAGCAGACTTTGGGAAGAGGACCACACAACGGGGCCTTGGGAAATTCACATCTTCTGCATGTGATTAAGTGTCCAAAGGAGGCAGAAGGGAGGGCTGAGAGCCCGAGGCCCAGGCTGGGCAGCTGTGTAGCACAGAACTGTTCCAAGTCATGTGAGTCAGCAAGAGGAGGTGCAGTGGGTGGGGGCTGGACCACCACCCTTCTCTGGGTCCTGCCTGTCTGCCTGATCCCTCTCCGCATCTGGAGTCCCTTAACCCTTCCCTCAACTTCCACCATGTACATGAATCAATCCACCCACAAGCAGTTGTCAGACCCCTTGTAGGAGCCCAGGACACAACACAAGAGCTTGAAGTTGCCCATTGTTCATTCATTCATTCATTCACTCACATACCTTTTCCCAAACATGGGATGCACTCAGTACTGTGCTAAATGCTGGAAATGCAGAAATGAGCCGGGCGTGGTCCTGAAGGAACTCATGGCAAAGAAGGGATGACAAACTAGAAACAGTTCAATACAGGAGACCTGGTAAGAAAACCAGGAAAGGGTATCAGTTCCATCAGGGGTAGAGCTGGGTATTGGAAAGGATTTAGAGAGTGTATGAGTTTGTCCAGGCGGCCATAACAAAAGACCACAGACTGGGTGGCTTAAACAACAGAAATTTATCTTTTCACAGTCTGCAGGTTAGAAGTCTAAGATCAAAGTGTCAGCTGGTTAGGATCTTCTGAGGCCTCTTTGCTTGGTTTTCAGATGGCGCCTTCTCACTGTGTCCCTCACATGGCCTTTCTTCTATGTGGGCATATCCCTGGTGTCTCCACATGTGTCCAAATTTCCTCTTCATGTAAGGATGAGAGTCAGGTTGAATTAGGTCCCTCAACAGCTTCATTTTAACTTAATCTCTTCTTGAAAGGCCCTGTCTTAGTCCATTCATGCTGCTTTAACAAAGTACCTGAGGCTGGGTAATTTATAAAAAACAGAAATTTATTTTCTTACCATTCTGGAGACTAAGAAGTCCAAGACCAAGTTACGGGCAGGTTGGTTGCCTGGTGAGGGTCTGGTCTTGGCTTCCAGGATGGCACCTTGAACATTCTCATGGCAGAAGGACAAAAGGGACAAACGCCCTCTGTCAAGCCCTTTTATAAGGGCACCTAATCCCATTCACAAGGGGAGGAGCCCTCCTGACCTAATCACCTCTTAAAAGGCCACACCTCTTAATACCATCCCATTGGCCATTAAGCTTCAACACTTAAATTTTGGAGGGAACACATTCAAACTATGGCAGGCCCCATCTCCAGTTATAGTCACATCCTGAGGCATTCAAGGTCAGGGCTTTAACATATGAATTTTGAGGGGACACAAGTCAGCCCATACCAGAGAGGTTACCTTTGGGCTGTGCCTTCACAGCAGAGCCGAAAACAGCCAGACGGGCAGAACAGGGAGTTATTCTTGATGGTGAGCCTCAAAGAACAAAAACCCAGCGATATCAAACACCTCCCTTCTTCAGGGAGCTGCGAGAGGTTCACATAGGTGGGAACGCAGCAAAGAGGGCCAGAGGAAAGTGCCTCCAGCATTAACAAGGGCCGTGCACTCTCCTGGTGCTTGTGGATGGGAAGGTGGATGGTGGTTAAGAACTCAGGCTCTGAAGTTCCTCATGTGGAAAATTGACTGTTGTATGGATTGAACAAGACACAATGTTTATAATAAACACTCATAACTATCACAAGTGGTTCTTTCCTTCTTATTTCTCATTTTCTGTACTTCTTGATGTCCCCCAGTGACTACATATTCGTTTTTTAATGAAAAAATAAGCTTAAAATGGTCATGAAGAAGCAGACACTGGAGCAGTCAGAGACTGAGAAAATCCATGCTGTGTCTAATCATCAGGTATTTACTGGGTTTAGTTCTCTCTTCAGTGAGGTATGCAGAGAAGAAAACTCTAAGGCAGGCTCCTGTTGTAGCAGAGTTCACAGCTCCTTTGGAAATGTTCCTTTAGAAGACGGGCTCACCCCGCAGGATGCTGGCAGGGGCAGAATAGTTATAAACGCAGCCCTCACTTCCCTAATCCCCAGAAGGCACTCAGAACTGGTAGCTAAATCAAAGCATGAGGACAGAAATGACTTAAAAGACCTCCCAGAAAGTGGCTGAAGGCCCCAAAGAGTGTTTTACACATAAGCTCTCTTGTGAAAGGCTTAGGGGCTCATGTTCAGTTTTTGTCAAACCTGCAACTGAAAGAAAGTTTGAAAAATATTGATGCTCCTCCAGTCTCCAGGAGAGCAGTGGACAGAGCCATGAGCCACAGGTTGGAAGAACAAGACTTGGTTCTGACTTTGTCTTTTCTAAGCTGTACAACGTTGATGAATCACTAGTCAGTGCATCTTTCTGAGCCATCAGTTCCTCTGGCTCTAAAATCAGAAGCAGGAGCTGACTACCTGCCTCCACCTGCCTTACGATTGGTTTCCATAAGGATCACATGAGATCACTGAAGTGAATATGCTTTGAAACTGCGAAGGTCTACACACCCCTAGCCACCTCCCAGGAGGACGAAGCCACTGGGCTTCCAGAGTTGGTGTAAAAGGATGTCTCTGTAGTTGCCCTCTGGGTGCATACTGAAAACATCTGCTTGCTGGTGGAAAATAGTCAAGGCTGGACTCTCCAGAATAGGTCCAGTTACCAGAATGTTTTCAGTGTTGCCCAGGTGATTCTAATATGCAGCCAGGGTTGGGAAGCAAAGCTTATAGACCAATCTATCTGACTAGGCTCTTTTACTCCTTCAAGCAGAACACATGCCTTCCATAGCTACGGTGGTAGAGAAAAATCTCTCCTTCCAAAATACTTTCTGAGCAGGGAGTCAAATCCTCCCACCAAAGGGCTCTGGGTTTCAAAACTAGCGAGCAGAAGATTTGCCTGCATTGCTTGTTAAAGAGGAAGAGTCCAGGACCCACTCCCACAGAGATTCTAATCCAGGCAGTCTGAGAAGGGGCTCAGAAAATCTGCATTTTAGCAAAATGTGGTGTAGTGGATTGAATTATGTCTCTTCAAAACTCACTGAAGCTTGAATTGTGTCCCCCAAGCTTTATGTATTATAAACTTGGCCCCCACTGTGACTGTTAAGAGGGTGGGAAATCCTATTAACAGTAATTGAAAGGTGGAGCCTTGAAGAGGTAATTAGACTGTAGGAACATGCCTTAGTGAATGTATTAAAAATGGTGGTCGGGGGCGTGGTTCTGAGGACTTTAAAAGGAGAGAAAGGGCAGTCTTTCACTCTCTTGCTGTCTCTCTTGCTCTCTCTGCTCCACCATTTCACAATGTGATACCCAGTTGATAATGAAGTCACCAAGACCCTCACCAGACGTGTTCCCCAGACTTTGGACTTCCCAGCCTCAGAAACTATAAGCAATAAATTTCATTTTTCTTTATAAATCACCCAGTTCTAGGTATTTTGTTATAAGCAACAGAAACAGACTAATACATAGGTATAAAGAAAATGCATTGGAGTCAAAAGAAAAAAGAAAAAGAAAGACAATTCTTATTGTTGCTCTCATACTAACACAATGTGTGATCTTGATCTTAACTTGTGACAGCAATAATAACTACAATCGCTATGGTTTATGAGCACAGGCCATATGCCTGGCACCTTAGGCACAGTATCTGGAATCTCCATAACAGCTGTGAGGTGGCATTCTGGGTTAGTGTATGAGCACTCAGTATCCCCCTGGTACTAATCCCCTTTGCATTGAGAAAGTGTCTTTTCTACACTACCTGTTACTCTAGTGGAACTGCCAATCAAACTGCCGAGTACCACCACTCTGGGGGAGGAGATGCCAGAGGAGGACATGTGACTCAACTTCAGCCAGCCAGGTCCCTCCTCCTGGAAACCCAGCTTGAACGGAGATAAGTTAGGGCCCAGGGCAGGTGCAGTCTGCTTTCCTTGGGCTGTATTCATGGGACAGCCCTTCCAAGGATTCAGTTGTTCTGCTCTTTCTTCCATTTCATGAGCTACCCAGTATCCTTCCTGTAAATCTTTTCCTTGCTTAAGTTAATCATAGTCAGTTTCACTTATTAATCAAAGAAACTAATGAAATACTCATTTTACTGGTAAAGAAGCAGAAGCTCAGAGGAATTAAGTGACTAACCCAAGGCCTTGAGCCAGGAGACAGCAAAGTGGGACTCAGCCAGGCCTGTCTGGCTTTGGAGTCCACAAGCCTGTCATTATTGCACGTCACATTAACTACTCCTGAGAGCTCAAAAAGAAGAGAAGGAGGAAGGGGAGGAGGAGGAGAAAGTGTACTTTTTAAATATATATATGTTTTGAAAAAGTATAAAGAGAAATCGAAAAGTTACTATTAACTCCCTCATCTATCCCTGTGTAGGTTTAAAGCCTTCAAGTCAGAGAACTAGGCTAATTATTAATTTAATTTTATTCATTTCTATTAAATGGCCCAAGGATCTAACCAGCAAAATTATATATCATATTAGAATACATGACAGAGAACAAGGATATTAAAAAGCAAACAGTAGTTAAAGTTGGGAAGATGTCAAAGAAAAACATTTCAACAAGGTAATAATTAGTACCAGAATTCACCACTACGTTGGCTGAGTTTCTCTTTTAGTTTATTAGTTACTGACTTCTTAAATTCATGGATCCTCAATTATGATCATGAAGTCACAAAACAGAGACTAGACTTGTGACCAAAAATGTAATGAACTCATTTTCTGAGCACTAAATCTTCCAGCTCTTGCTCCTACAACGACACCTGTTTCCTTTTTTGTCCTCCAGCGTACATTTGAGACTATCAGGAAAAAGACCTATATGTGGCTCCATAATATGACTTTTGTTTTGCTGGTCACTGCAGTCCAAAGCCAAGACCAAACAGGTCTCCGTCACTAAATAGAAGTTAATTTAGCAAAATTTACTCTAGAAACATACATATCCCCTATTCACTGAGTTTTGAGTATCTCAAACTGACCTCTCTGGAAGATTCCATGCAGCCTTCTTATGCCCAACATCACCAATGTACACCCTATAACGAATGTCCCTAAACCATCGACACTTGGCCATGTTCCACACACACTACTCCCCCACACTTCTGTGTCAGTACCAGACAGCAGTTTCTTAGCAAACCATTGACTCCAGTACAAGCAATTTAGTCTAAAATATGATCACCAGTGGGCAAGACTATTTAACCCTAAGGCTATTTATATCATAGCATTGCTTATAATAGAAAAAAAATGGAAACAATGTAAATTTTTAAGAATAAAAAGATTAATTAAATGCATTATGGCATAACCATTTTTAAAATCCTGTTAAAGGGGGACAAGGATGAAAGGGGTAGAGGAAGCAGCATGAGGGAGCTTGGAGATGAGAAAACAGCAGGAGTTGACTGAGGCTGAAAGCCTGCCAGGCCAGGACTGGAAAAAGGGAATGATGAGAGGACAGATCAGATGATCTGACTGCTGACCCTGGACCTGCGGCTGTGCCCAGGAAAGAGTAGGGCAGTGGGCTTCTGGTCAAGATGGCAGAATAGATGGTCCCCAGCATCACTCTCTCCCACAAATCAACCAATTTACAACTATAAAAAAGCAATGACAGCCAAGATGGGGCCACTAGAGCTCAGGGGAAGAGGAGGAGAGACCTATGGAGTTCATGAAGGTGGGAGAAGCCACAATGAGAGAAAGAAAAAAACAATTTGACCATTTCAAGCCCTGGCCCCTTCCAGGATGGAGCTGGTGGTGAGTGCATGGAGCAGGAGCTGGCAAAAGCCGCAGATGTGCCCTTCAGATGAAGTTGCTTGGAGACAGCAGGGGAGAAGAGGGCGTTGGTGGCCCCCAGTCCAGCAACACCACTGACAGAGTTCCTGTGGACCCACATAGGAGCAAGGAGCCACAGCAACTGAAAAAAAGGCCACTGTCACCCAGAGGCCAGTGAGTCATCACAAGGAACCCAGTGTTTGGAGCACTGGCAGTGACAGGGGGATAACTGAGGCACAGCAAGGACAGCTAATCTGCCCCCCAATCAGTGCAGGACCACTCAGAGGAGACTGATCAGGAATATAGAATTGCACGGGGTGCAGTTTGATGAAAGACTCAGGCCCAGATCAGAGTTTCTATACAACGCAGGTGCACCGGATTTCACTAGAACCGGAAGTACCTGTAAAATCAATCATTAAAACCTGAGCTGCACAAAAAGCCTTCCCTAGGGAATCAGCAGCAAAGCAGCAATTTAACTCAACCACAGAGCTCAAGTGCTGGTCCCACAGGAAGTTCCCCCATTTTAGAAGTAAGCAAAGGACAACAAAGTAATTCCAGCACAGAGTTTAAGTGGTGGGAACAGCAAATAATCCAAAACAGAACTGGAAGAAAAAACAAAGTACCCACAACCAGAGACAAAGTTTGATATTAAGTAGTAAAGGTCTCATTTCACCAAAGAACACCTATAACACCTAGAAGGACCAGAAGTCCCCTGGGCTAACAAGCCAGAAAGGGGGGAGGGCCAGGGGACCCCGACATCCACAACCAGTCCGAAGGGTGTGGGCCGAGGGCCTTGACCACCCGCACCCCCACAGCATGACCACTGCAGCAACGATCACTGAGCTGCAGCAAGGGCCCCAGGTTCCTGAGCTGGGGTGATGGGGTGGGCAAGGGCTTTTGCCACACACCCCCTGACAACTGCACCCAACCCAGCAATGACCAAGCCACCACTGGAAGTCCCCTGGTCTCCCCTGTGGGAATGAGGGGGGACCTCAATCCTGCCCCTCCTCCTTCCTCCTTCTTCCATCCATTTCCTTCCCTTTCCCCTCTCCCCTTCCCTCCCAACTGCTCTGCAACAACATCATAGAATGTAAAAAAATAATATTAATAAAAAATAAAATCCTGTTAAAGAATAGTTAAATGTTCATAAGAAAGAATATTTATGGAAAATATTCATGAGATATTGTTAAATGAAAAAAACTCATACATCCAGTGTAATTCAATTTTGTAAATATACATAAATATTATATATATATAACTTTGGGGGAGAAATATTATACATACATATTATTCATACATATGAAGGATATTCACCAAATGGAAAGGACAGCTATCTGTAATAACTACAATTATTATTTTTATTTTATTTTCTTACTAGTTCATATCTTCTAAATTTTAAAAAGAAAGAATTTTTTCAAAGCCAACTATTGGATTGGCCACAGAGTAGTCAAACTGATTAAGTTTGCAGTTCCCAGTCAGATCTTAACTGGCTGCTAATGTCCCACAGTAATGGACTTTGCTGCACACCATCTGGGGGTATCATTAAAATGATTCCAGGCATTGAGTGTCATGTTCAAAGCTGTCAAGAAAGAGTGCAAAGAGACAAGTAGATTCAAGGGATTAAAAAGTAGAAGAAAAGAAAAAGGTAAACCAATTACTATAAATGAAAAATCTAAAAGTTCAAATTTAACAGGTGATTTGTGAAGCTTTACCAACTTGCTTTTTTAAATAACAAGAAAATAGCTAGAGGCAAGTAAGAAGCTTGCTTTGATTTGAAGAGGTCAAGTCTCAAGCCAGTCTAGTCTGGAAGACCACCACCATTGCGGTAGCCTAAAGCTGGTCTAACAGAAATGGGGAATGCAGCAATTCCCCATCTCCCTCAGGCTCCAAACCCATTCTGAATTCCACTACCAGGCAGCTTGAAGCAGGCATTGTTTTGAAAGATGTGGAAAATTACCTTTTTCTCTAACATAGTTTGAGATATAGAGATCACTTTGGCCACTGTCTTGGTTCTGACCCAACCTCCCAAAGCAACCCGCATAGAAAGTTCCCTTTGTCTCTGACTCCTGACTACCAAGACAAGAAGAGTTCTCCCCTCAGACTGTAATACCCCCACCGCCACCCCCATTCTGCTAATGTGGTCAACCAGTTCTTCAAATTCTCAGTGTCTGTTTACCACAACAGAACAGCAAAAGTTTCTGTGTCATGGTTAGAGTAATTTCAGAATAAGCACTTCATACAAAAGGCAGATCACTCTGAAATACTTATGTCTCGAAGTCCATAAGGAAACCTTGAAATGGTTCTCCTTTTTAGATCACTTTTCACAGATCTAAGCTCTTGGATAATCTGAAGACACATTTATGTGTTCCGTATTGTCATGTTTGTTATGTAGCCCAAATAGTCCTCTGGCTTGATACCACAGCCTCAGGGTCCTCAATTCCCTTATATCCGTCCTCTGGAAGAGGGCAAAGGCTAGATCTACCTCTGATTGTTGTCTCTTAATAGCTGTCCTTACCCTTTTTTACTGAAGGGAGAGCTCACCTTTTACAGCAGAAACTGACAATACCACATGGCTGATTTCCCAGCCTGGCTTGCAGGAGGGTGGCCAGGTGCTCCTACTTTGGCCAATGAAGCATAAGAAAAAGTCTGCTGAGAAACTCCTGGGTAAAGATTTTCTTCCCTCATGAATACAGGCAAGCAGGACAAACACTTTCTTCCCCACCACCTTCTCTTTGGGGATGCCATTGTAAGCCAATCTGGACCTGCAGCAGCTGCACTGAGATCACGAGGAGAAGCATCTTCCAATCAGCGTGATGGCAAGGCAGAAGAAAGAGATAGCACCTGGAAACTTGAGCTGCTCCACTGACCCTGTACTCACTCCCCAACTTCTTAAGTGAGATAAGTGTCCATATTCTTTTCAAAACACTTTTGCTTAGATATTCTGCTATTTACAGATGAAAACATCCTACCTGCTGTGGTCTGAATATCTGTGTCACCCCAGAATTTATGTTAAAATCCTAACCCCAACGTCATGGTTTAAGAGGTGGGATCTTTGCGAGCTGATTGGGTCATGAAGGCAGAGTCCTCATGAATGAGCTTAGTGCCTTTATAAAAGAGACCCCAGAGAGCTACCTTGCCCCTTTTGCCATGCGAGGTCACAGTGAGAAGGTGCCATCTATTAACCATAAAGTAGGCCCTCCCCAGCAATCGAATCTACTGGTGCTTTGATCTTAGACATTCCAGCCTCCAGAACTGTGAGAAATAAATTTTTGTTGTTTATAAGCCACCCAGTTTATGGCATTTTGTTATAGCAGCCCAAAGGGACTAAGATACTATCTAATTCTCACTCAGATCCCTAAATCCTCTCCAGACCTCAGAGCCTCTTCCCTTCCTCCAGAGGCCTTTCCATTATTCAAAGTATAAATAACATGAAGCCTTAAGTATTGCTTTTGAACTATTTCACTAATTTCTGGGCCTCCCAGAAAATAATAAATATTTGCTCAACTCTTTGAAAGTTTCCCCATGATTAAAGAAATATCTGAAAGATAGCCAATGTGTGTCAGTTTCTATTGCTGTTGCTGTGGGTTAAATGGGTCCCCCAAAAGTTCATGTGTTGGAAACCTAATCTCCACTGTAGCAGTGTTAAGAGGGTGGGAAATTCTATTATGGAAATTGAAAGATGGGACCTTTATAGATGATTAGATTGTGAGGACAGTGCCCTGGTGAATGGATTGATCCATTCAGGGAGTAACAGGCATGGTTTTGATGGCTTTAAAAGGAGAGCAAGTGAGAAGGTGAGCTCTCTTGCTCGGCCCATTCTCACCATGTGACACCCTGCGACACTGCAGAAGAAAGCCAGATGTGTTCCCTGTACCATGGGTTTCCCAGCCGCCAAAACTGTAAGAAATAAATTTCATTTCTTCATAAATTACCCAGTTTCAGGTATTCTGTTATAAGCAACAGAAACAGATTAATCTAGCTGTGTAACAAACCATCCCCAAAATTTAGTAGCTTAAAACTACCATTATTTATTTGCTCGCAATATTTTAGTTAGTAATTTGGGCTGGGCTCAGCTAGGACAGCCCACCCCTGCTCCATATGGTGTCAGCTGGGCTCACTTTGCACTTGGAATGTGTTGGCAGATCTCAGTTCACGGGTCAGCTGGTGTCTGACTGGTCCTGGATAGTTGGGCTGTCTGTGGGAGCAACTGGCCTCCATGGCCTCTCCAGCAGGATAGCTCAGCTTCTGCACATGGCCACCAGCTCTCAAGAAGGTAAGGATGGAAATGCAAAGTCCCTTGAGGCCTGAACTCCAAAGCCACACATCACTTTTATCACATTCTGTTGGTCAAAGCAAATCACCAGGCCAGCCCACCTTCAAGGACTGCGAAAATAGGCTCTACCTCTTGATGAAAAGAGCTCCAAATAACTTGTGACCAAGTTTAATTTACCACTCAGGGTACTTGTAGCTAAAAATTAATGGCAAATGTAATGCAACAACAAACTTTTTAGTGTACATGTTGGTCTCATAGCAACATATATGTTAGTATGTTTATGCAGATGAAGTTGTTGACTAATAAGGTAGGGAGGGAGGGCAGATATTTTCATTATATTTCAATTTGAGGATCTGACTACAAAATAAATAAAAATTTATTAGAAAATAAATTTGCTTGTTTTTTCATACAATATGTGTTTCTAGATAAATTAGTATTATTCTATTAATCCCAGATGACCTTTAGAAAACATTACAGTGATTGTTACAATTATGGCTGCATCATCAGATCTCCCAGGAGCTTTTTGGGAGGCTTTATTTATACCAATACCCAAGACTCACCCCCTGAGATCCTGGTGCAATTGGTTGGAAGTGGATAAACCACTTATTTGTGTGTGTCTAGCTTTTCCAGTTCTCCCTGTGTTCTGCGGAGGATGTACCTTCTCTGAATTCCACACCTCAAAGCAGCAAGTTTTTCTGATTTTCCTGTTGAGTTCCAGGCACAGCTTGGATTCTGAGTCAAAACTGCATTCCCTGTGGTCATCTGAACCCAGAATTACTCACTTAGGCCCTGGTAAAAAATCCTTCTACAGTCCTTCCAAATCCTTCTCCTTACAGGCTGCAAAATGGCAGCACATGAGCTGGAAATGATCTGTTGTGTTTGCTTGTCTACACATTGGTGGCTCAAGCAACACATTTTTGAAAGTGGAGAGGGGAGCCAGCTGCCCACATATATAAATCAGGAGGCTTCACCTTAAGACCAGAGTTGGGGTTTTTCTTGAAAGTGCTCAAGAGCATACAGCAGAGCTACCAGGCTCCAGTCAGCCCTGACCCTAGTCTTTGTTCTGCAGTGGTTTTTCTATCTGGCTACCCCCCTCATTAACTGTTTGTCTCAACCCTGTAAGCATATGAGTTTGCACTCTTGTTCTAATTCCATCCCAGCTACCATTTTATAAGTAAAATTCCTGAAGCTCGGAATCTTTAGTGGTGTGGGTGGTATTGAGACTCTTTTCTATACCCAGCACCACACACATGTAATTTCATGTGATTTTCAATGAATCCTGGGAGGAAGGCTTCACTCACCCCACTTCATAGGTGATGGAACTGAGTCTCAGAGGGGCAGAGGAACTTGCCCATAGGCACACATAGCTGATGAGAAACGGAGCTGATACTCAAGGTTGGATCTCTGTGAGCCTAAAGCCAGGGCTCTTGGTGCTTCTCCATAGTAATTCTTGCTGGCGTGATGAGTGCTCTTTCTTGCCTCTCATCCCTTCTCACCTCCCTTTCCCCCAGCACCCTTTTTACCTCTGCATTAGCACATACCAACATTTCCTGGCTCCTCTCTCTCTAGCCTCTTACTGTCCGACACTGTCCAGGAACTTAAATCTCCCTATTAATCCCAAGGCCCATATTTCCATATCATACACTATATCACAGTCATAAAATAGCTTGTTCTGCAGCAGGAAGGGGTCCATTACAATCCATATAATTGGCAGAAAAGCGTCATTCATCAGAGTGGTCCATGGACTGAAGTCATCAGAGCAATTCCATTTGTTGGATATTTTCCTGTTTGTTTCAGCCATGGTTTCATCACAGTCCTTTACAGGTCCCAGTGGACTCACTGGGACATTTCACAAGTTATCAGATACATGCATTAAGGATTGTTAATAGTAGCCAAGGAGCAGAAATCATTATGTGAGAATAAAATGCATTCCACAAAATGAAATTTGGAGTGAAAGAGTGGAAAAGAAATAATTTTTTTTTCCTTCAAGCTACCCAATAAGCTCGGAGCTAGGGCCCACTGGAGTTATTATCTTGCATGAGGTAATCTTCTACATCCTATAAACCTGAAAAATAATGTGATGGGCATCCCATGGCCATGCTCCTTGAGCCAATCTGTCCACATTGTAGGTCAATTTTCTCTGTGCCATTAAGGAGACAGCCAGTGGTTTTCAAAGGAGTAAACATTCTCATCAAGTTGGAGAGATAAATAAGATAGCCCAGTCTTTACCATTTAAGTCAAGTAATCTGATTTGTGTTTGGTTAGTCTATATGCTTCCCACTACAGTGAGAAAGATGGAAAAAAAATTTAATGGAAGTACAGACTTTTATAATAGATTAGAATAGGACAGAACAGGATTTAAGAGGGAGAGGATCTAGTCCAGAGGTCCCATTCTGGGTGTCCAACTGCCGGCTCTGACTCACAAGTGTGTTTTGACTGAACTGCACAGGATTTTTGGAAAAACATGACTTGGTTACCAAAATTTTAAAGTCATGTGATTTCAGTGTTTTATTTTTAATTTCATTTTCTGGCTTTTCTTTTAAAAAATCACTTTAAAATCTGGCAATACCAAGCCAGCTTCCCTGTGACAAGAACTGGGGAGTGAGTGACTGTCCCCCAGGACAAAGGAGAGCTGCTCTCTGCAGGTCCCTCAGCCCCACCAATGCCCTGTCTCCCTGACATTCAGGCCAAGGGCCAGTTGCCCACTAGGCAACTATATTTTATACATGCAGAAAATTTAGTTAACATGCCCAAGGTCATGCACTGAACTCATTCAACAGGTATTTATTGAGGCACAGACTCTGTGGTAGGCACTACTCCAGGCACCAGGAATACAATAGTGAATAAATCCAACCAAAATCCAAGCCTTATTGAATTTACATTCCAGTGAAAGACACAGACAGTAAACAAAATTTGGAAGGATTGAGGAAGGATTGTTTATCAGAACCTGAGTAATTTAGGAAAATATATAGTGCCACAAATGGTGATAAGTACCATGGAGAAAAATCAAGCAGGCAAAGGGGAGAAGAGGTGCTGGAGAGTTACAGTCTTAAATGGGATGATGAGGAAGGCCTCACTAAGAAGGTGAGTGGCATTTGAGCACAAGCTCAAAGGACAGGAGGGAGGGAGCCATAGGCATATCTAGAGGGAAAGCATTCCAGTCAGGAGGACATGCAAAGAACATGGCATATTTCGCACCAGGACTGGGACCTAAACAGGAGCTGTGCTGTCCTTCCAATCAGAAATGATGCTGCTGGCCATTAACCTTAACAGAAGTTCCAGGATATGCTTTTCTAGAACACTTATCATCTGGCTTTTCATGGAAACCCAAAACACACTAAGCGAAAATCCAGACTTATTCAAAAGATGAAACAGAGATTATTCACTCTACCCAGGGTTTCACAATAAGAGTCTTTTATTCAGCAAACTCCCCTGGCACATGTAAAATGGTTTTTGATTTAGAATGGTGATTCTCACTATTTTTTGGAAACCCATTAACTGCACAAAACAAGGAACCTCTATAATGCTAATGGATTTAGTCTGATCTGGCTGTACTCCCTCACTGAGCCCTCAGGTCCCCTGACCCCTCCTTGACAGGAGGCCTTTGCAAGCTTCTCAGCTAAGGTTAGGCGCACCGACCCTCAGAGGAGGCCAGTGCCAAGTGACAGTGACTGGGCTGGGCTCCACGGGTGTGGGCTGCTGCTGCAAGAGCCCTGCATGCTGACCCCCTGACTATTGTCGTATCTATTTTTATAACCACCCTGCCCCCCTCTCACCTCACCCCACCCGCAGGGCTTCACTCAAAGCTGTAGAGTTGTTTCACTGTTTTATTAGCATTTATTGTTTCTTTGGATTCAAGAAAAATACCCAATTTGGAGAATTTAGAAAACATAGGAAAACAAAGAACTGTTTTTTTAAAAACCTCCATAATCCCACCACCCAGAGAATACCACTGTTAGCCACCCTGGCTGCTCATGACCAAAGTTACAGAGATTTAGACTGGAGATGCTCTTTTGTGTCACCAAAAGCTTCTCTGCCATCATGCCATTCCCTTCAAGATTGCTAGAAATAAAAACTTGGGTGTGGGCAGTTATAGTGGTAGAAAGATGGAAGTCAACTTAAGTTGGCTGTCTCAATTCAAGTCACAAACATTCATCTGTAACCAGCTAGGTAGATGCTGAATCTACAGATGGGGTAAAGGGGCTGACTAGATCTTCAGGCTCATCTTTGAAAACCTGGCTTTAGGAAGATGCTGGGACCCTGCTAGAGAGATTGAGGAGGCAGTAGTTGCAGCATGGTGCAGGGTATGAAGTGGACCCATCCGTCTTTCTCCCAGGGCCTGGCATGCCGCTCAGGACCCTAGGCCTATGGTGAGGTGTGATCTTAGCACCTGGGGCTCTAACTCCTCTAGTGCTGCTGCTGGCACCCCTAAACAATAATGCAGCAGTCACAGTGGAGAGGTGATAGGAAGAGGTGGATAGGACAAGTACAGTGGCAGAACGTAGCAGTCAGCCACTGCTACAACATGCTGTATGACAAGCCATTCCAGAAGAGGGTAGTGTGGCCTAAAACAACGATCAATTCGTCTTATTTATGTAATGTGTGTTAGCTACTGATCAGCTGATCTAGGTTGGGCTTAGCTGGGCTGGGTTTCAAACTGCAGGTTGGTTCATACCCTGTCCATGTCTCTCTCATCCGCCTTGGAGCAGTGGACTAGCTGGATTATACTCTTCTCGTTGCGATGGCTGAAGCCCGAATGCACAAGCTCGACTGCAGAAGCGAATGTTCACACTATGTCTGCTAGCATCCAATTGGTCAAAGCAAGTCATGTGGTCATACCCAGCATCAATGGGACAAGGTGACATTCTGTCTCTAGGGAGGAGGAACTACAAACTCGCACGGCAATGGGTGCAGGCACAGGGAGGGGTGAAGAATCCAGGGCAATTGGGCAATCTCCCACGTGGCTAAAATGTCAGCTGATATAGATATCAAAGTTTGCAACAGCTCAAGGAGGACCATCGGGCCATAGAGAGCCAGAATTATGGCACCAATGGGGCAAAGTCACTCCAGGCTCAGGGGCAGTGAAGACACACCCAGCATGGGGACTGCTCTGGACCCCCGTGCTGCCTGTCCTGACTCTTCTGATCCCCTGGTGGACACTCAGCCATCTGGTTGTTCACTCCACCCACTCAGTTCTCTTCTTTAACAACTATGAAATGTGGAGGATTTCTTCTGAATCCCCCACCTCTCTTCTGTCCCTTTCTTACCTTTACCCATCTCATCCTCTGTCTTCCTCTTCATTAATGTCACATCTCCTATGGAGTACTTAGCCAAAGCTGATGGAATTGCAAGGACCACCAGAAGCTGGATAGGGGCAGATATTTCTAGGTGAATTGGACCTTCTTGCAGAAGGCAGTCTAGCTATGTGTAAGGTGATCGGACTTCAGAGTCAGGCAGAAACGTGGCCAAGTTTCAGCCATACACTCCCTAGCAATGTAATCATTTTGTCTCTTAGCCTCAGTTTCTTCACCTATAAAATGGGTATACTTATTTTTACCTTAATGTTGCTGTAAGAATTAACTATGATATTGTGTAGATGGCAATAATTTGCCAGCACAATCTTGGATGAAAGAAACATTACCTTTCTTTATTTTGTCAAAATAGAAGTAAATCTGACCCTGAACCCCCATCCAGAAGGTTGGTAGTAATGCATTATTAGAGTTCCTTCATA
Source organism: Cynocephalus volans (assembly GCF_027409185.1). Lineage (NCBI taxonomy): Eukaryota > Metazoa > Chordata > Mammalia > Dermoptera > Cynocephalidae > Cynocephalus > Cynocephalus volans. The sequence goes on along the minus strand of NC_084460.1, from coordinate 207,224,499 downwards.
TTTGGTACCATAATTTACTTTAAAATTCTCTCAGATGTATTTACTTTAAAATACTTCAGATGGTATGAAATAAATATCTGCATTATAAATAATATACAAGGGTCTTCAAAAAGTTTGTGGAAAGATTTGTATTGTCTTTTAATTTCATTTACTTTTTGAATTATCCTTGCGTGAATATTGTTATTATATTAATCAATAAACATATGTGTTTATGTACAGGTTTAAGCTGAGCCCTAGAAGCTGTCAGTTGCTCTATCATTACGTCAAACTCCAGGGGTAGGTGGTTAGCTAGGATTTATCAGAAGACCACACTCCAGAGAAAGGAGGTGGTAGAGATTAGGGTTTTAACTTATCTTGGCTGAGAAAACTGAGCCACAGGTGAGCCACCTGAGCTACAAATGTGTCATACAAGGTGAGAGGCTGCTCTAGAGAATGGTCTTGATCTTAAAGACAATTGGAAACACCGAGCTCAGAAGAAAAGGCAAAGCCAAATAATGTATCAAAGGCTATGCAGGAGCACAGACCGTCAAATGCCAGAAGAGAAATCAGAGTTTCCAGCTCTGGAGGGTTGAGAGTTGGGCACAGGTGTCTGAGTCGGAGGACAGAGTGAATGCTTGGGAGCCAGTGGCACAACAGCAAACAAGGACAGAGTTTGAATGAATGAGTATGTCAATGAATGAATGAATGCAGGATTGTGTCATGACAACTGGCTCTGACATGCCCTGGCAGGTAGCTTTCATGCTCCTTCCAAAGGATGATGACAGGGGTTTGTCCTGGCTTAAGGTCCAAGGGAAGAATCAGCCTGGAAGTGGCTCAGTGTTGCCTGGAAGGTGCAAAGGCCTGGATGATTATTTGGAAAACTCCATTTGGCAGAATGTAGACCTCGAATGGTCCTGGAATGAATAATTCCCCTATACAATAATTTGAAGAGACAATGCATACTATGACCCCATCCTGGAGCCCCACAGTGTACTTTAGTTTATTGAAGCCTCTAACAAGAGCTGTACTAAAGAAACCTGATGAACCAAACATTTCCCAAATGGGTGAGACCAAGGGACTTCTCTGCCACATTTTTTTAAAAAAAAATTCCCATGTAAAATATCCATGAATACCTTCTAGAATATGAGCCCTCCTCTGAATACACTTTGGAAAACTGGCCTCACTGAGTGGCCCCTTCAGCTATTTATTGCCAAAGATCAAAGGCAGCACCTGAAAGTATTACATTCTCTCTCTCTTTCTTCCTCTGTCCCCCTTACCTTTCTTCATCTGGGAGTTCCCTTTCTTACCCTCTTCCTCTGCTCACCTTCTCTGGCAATGCACTGGGACTTCCAGGGGATCCCCTGGCAAACCCTTGGGCCTGAGAGCTGAGGTCCCATCATAGCTGCAGCTGAAATGGTTTCCCCTCGTCCTGATAGCCATCCAGAGATCCCTGTCTCAGCAATTTACAAATGGTACCAGGGCCCATGCACTGTTCCAACAATGGCCCAATTAGCTGCCAGTTGCATTTCACCACCCACAGTTAATTGGCTCCCATGACAGAGATGGAGAATAAACTGGACCCCATTAAATTAATCTACTCTGGATAACAATCCACTGTGCTTCCCACCTGTTTTCACATTTTCCTGAAGCTTCTAAGAGACAAGTGAAAGAGCCAGGCTTACAAGAGGGGAATGGCTTCTCATTAGCCACCCGTCTAGAAGCCTGCTTTTTCTCCCTGTCCTCTCCCTCCCCAAGGCAAACACAGACAGTCATCACACCACTTCCATGGCCTGAGAGCCATCCACAAATTAATCAAGTGCTCTGCTTTTTTGTCATCCAGTGGACTCACATTGCTGTAATTGTTCTCACTCTCATCATCTATGGAAATACTTGCTATTTATTTCTGAGAAGCTTTAGCTGAGGGTTTTTTGTTTGGGGGGCCTTTGGGGGTTGTTTTTCTTTTTTAAAGCACATTTAGAGTCTCCCCAAGACTTCCCAAATAATTACCAGACCACCAGTTCTAACACGCTGTTTCATCACACTCAAGCATTGACTGCCCAGGTGGAAATCTATATTCCCTAGTGTACTTAAGAGCCTATTTCCCCTGAGTGATGTCTGCCCTGCTATTTTATTCTAGGCAGTATTGATCTTCCCATTCTCCTCCCAAGTGCCTCGCAGAGTGCCAGTAATTTAGTAAATAGGAACCTTTTATTAACGGACTCCCCACAGCTTAATGTTGTTTAGTTTAGTTTTGGGGTTTTTTTGGGGGGGTTGTTTTTTGTTTTTTCTTAAGACAGGAGAAAGAAAGCTTCAGTTGACAAACTTGTGTGTGTATCCAGTCAGGCCATCTACTGAATGATTTATAAGGAGTTAGGGGTGTAGAGTGAGTGGGCGACACTGCTATAAACAAAACTTCAACCAGCTGCCCAGTGCTCTGAGTCACCCAGAGCAAGCAGGATGTCCCACTAAGATACAGATTGTTTGATTACACCCAGAGCCGGTGGCATTGAGCCCAGAAGTGACTTATGCATCAGGGCAGGCTCTTAGCTGGCTGTCCCAGCAATGTCAAGGGGCCCCATTGAGAAAACCCAGGACGCATGGGGAGTGGCTGTGGGCTGATAGATCCTGTAAGTTTGACATAAGAAGGAGTGATTTTCTCCTGAGATCAATCTGATATAGGAGGTGCTCAGTTTCCCTGGGCTGGGGTTTCAGGACAGGCCTCTGGGTTTCCAGCCATTTCCTGAGGTTTCAACTCCCCTTCTCTGGAAGTTGCAGCATGGTGCAGGGTATGAAGGAAAGTTACTTGGAGGAAAGTTACTGTTGCCAGTTAGATCTATTTTCAGCATCAACGGGGGGGGGGGGGGGGGGGGGGGGGGGGGGGGGGGGCCACAAGGGGCTAGCTTATGCAAATCCGGAGGCTGGACATGCTCAATAGAGAGCACAGAACATTCTTGAATATGCCTGGTGCACGTGATAGGTAGGATCTGACCAATGAACATGCTCCAGGAAGAGACTGACTGACCATGTGCAAGACTAAATATTACATAACTGGGTGCCACCCCCATAACTGACTATTCATTAGATAGAGAAACTATCAAAGCTGCATCCCAGCTGAAGGCAGGGTTGTTGCTTCTTTTTCTGGAGGGGACCCAAACGTTGCTGGCTGAGCTGTATATATTCTACTTTGTATCAAACTTACATTCAGCAAGAGGTTTCTCACTCTCTTGAGCCAGCCTGCCCTCTGTACTGAACTTTTAAGTATGTTTTTCCTGCTTTTGTGTTAGACTTGATGTCTATACTGAACTTACTTTTGTGTTAGACTTGGTGTGGGCCCTGCTCAGTCTCTGGAGTTATGCCACACTCCCTCTGTGGAACCTGTATTTCTTGTCTATCATACTAAACATGTTCTCACTTTCTACTGTGACTCTGCCTTTGAATTCTTTCCTGTGGCAGAGTCAAGAACCTGGTAAGAGGACTGGGTGGGTTGAGCCAATTATTGGGCCCCCCGGACCCTATCTCTGACATCAAGCCTCTGTACAGAGATTAAATCAGTCCAATACAGAGGAACTGGTTTTCCCATGCTGACCCATGTTTGTGAAAGGCTGTTGAAAGTTCTTCAGAATGAAGTGTATCAGGGTGAAAGTGATGACAGGACAGATGGTACCCACAACGTCAGTGATCTAACCACAGGAGGAGCCCCACCACTGAAACCCTCGAAGGAGGTCAGCAGCTAGACCCAGGGCAGGTGCCTGGCCGAGGCCTCCACATATGCTTGCAAACGTGGGCCCTCCAAGCCTCAGCAACAGGGCCTTCGTGGCCACAGCTGCAGGTTTATTTCATATTCTATAATGACACCAATTAGACAGAAGTGGCTGGACTGAACAGAATCATCTTCAAATTTGCTTTTATCCTGACATTTAAGCTAGCTAGTGCTTGAGCTAGCTAAGTAGAGAATATAAGATAGCTATGTTCTCCCCAAATATCTACCCCTTTAGCTTGTTATTATGCCAGAAATTCCCTCAACTGGGAAAGGTTTAATGTTAAGACTTTTAAAGCCAATAGCACTATAGTTTAAATTAGCTTTTCTGAATGGTTGTTCGGTTGTTCGGATGGATGGATGGATGGATGGATGATGAGATGAATGGGTGGATACCAGGATAGATGGACGGATGGACGGTTGGAGGAATGGTGGAATGGCAAACAAAGACAGAAGGCAGCCTTAGACTCCAGAAAATGTAGAATAAGAAAGCAGAACACACATCATTCATAGCAAGGTTAAGAAGATGAGAAGAGAAAAACAGACAACATGAGATATTACCAAATAGGACACATTTTGGAGGGAAGAGTGTGGTGACCACCATAAAACTAGTGGAGAATGGCAAAGAGATGGAAATCCTGGGAGAGGTGGGACAAAAATGTAGATCTCCACAATTTTGACAAAGTGTCTTTTATAGTCAGAACCTCTGCTGCATGTACAGTCTTACACCATCAACTGGTATCATTTCATTCAGCCATTCATTCAGCTACTACACTAATTCCTTCCTTTCTCCAACTCATGAGAGGTAATAGGAAAAGGACCCAGAAGGAGCATTTTCCAGATGAAGGTGTTAGCAATCGGGCCTATAAACAGAACTTTACAGACCTCACTTTCTTTGAGGGATGCTGTGGGGCATGATAGAAGCTCACACCCTCAGCAGCTGGGGCATCTGCACTCTTTGAACCTATAAATAGCTTTCAACTCCACTGGTATGCATGAGTCCTCTCTTCCTGCCACTCCTTTGAGTCCTTTACTCCACTCATCAATGCTCCACTAAAGATCAGGAAAAGGAAGCACATTTCAAAACTCTACCATTTTTTAATTTGTTGACAGTGGAAAGATTTAGTAAAAAAAGTTAAAGACTTGGCTAGAATGGCATTGAGGGTCAAGTGAGGACTTCCTTTAGCGACCCCTGACCCTATGTGCACAGACAATCAAGAATTGGCGAGCAACACCATCCTGCAAACTCCACCTGGGGTAACCTCTTCCAGGGAAACTCCCGCATGCTCCAGATTCCACCAGTCCTTTCCATGACATGCAGGGTCTGAAACACACAATTCAGCACTTAGGTTAATCCCTGTCTGTAGCTGCTTCCTTTGTACAAAACTGTCTCCTCCTTCTTCTATATCAATAGCTCCATGGTGTCTGGAGGTTTTACACAACAAAAGGTCTTTAATAAACACTCGTTAAACTGGCATGCCCATGCAATTTTGGTGGAACTGAACTTTGGCACAAATCATTTTGGCATGAGTCTTCTGGCAGAGAATATGGTTGTCTACCAATAATCTTTACACAAACCTTCGAATTTTAATTAGGCATATAGCCAAACTAGAGACTACACTTTGTAGTCTTCCTGCAGCTTAATATGTGGTCATGTGATGAAGTCTTGCAATGAGTTGTGAGCAGAAAAATATATACCACTTCCAGGTGATGCCCTGCTGAGGAAGGTGCACGTGCCCTCTTGCTATTTTCCTCCCTTTTTGCTGGGATATAATGAGAGATAGAGCAGCCACCCTGGACCAGTATGTCAGGGCAGAGTCACCCCTTGCACCCTGAACCACTGAGCTCTGGGGTCTGTTGTTTGATAAAGAAATGAACTTCTTTCTTTTTAAGTCTACTAATCACATTTTATGAAAAGGTTCAGACCCCAGTTTCACTGTAAGTTCTTCATTCAGGTAAATGGGCTCTGGGGAAAATTCTTCTAGAAAGATCTGCATGTGAAATCCAGCTTTGATTCAGGAATCCATCCTCTAGGGATTAAGTTAAAGGGGCACTTGTCCTGGCTGATCCCTCAGCTTTTACAGCCCTACCAGAGTCCCTACAAGGAAGGAGGCTTCCCCATCACACCCAGGTCTAACTGTGAGTCAGTTTGCTCTCCTCACACTGGTTCCTTGTCTCTGGGCAGCAAACACACTGTTTGCATTCATCCCCAACCTGTTCTGTTCTGTTGAGGTTCCTCTTCTTTATCACATCTCCTCTGTTGCAAGTTGTGGCTGCATGAGGAAATGCGTTAGAGAAAGAGCAACCCTCTCGTCTTGATTAGTCCCCAGTTCTGTTGGCACAAGTAGTGGGCTGGTGGTAAGGGAGGGGCTGGGCCTCCCGGGTGGCAGACAAGCCAAACCCAAACACCAAACTCCCACAGGCAGGTGTCTGTCTCATCTCAACGTCTGAGCCCTGCTGTATTTATACATATTTAGCGATTTAGAGAACTGTGCTTACCAGCCATGTTTCTATCTTGCCTAAAAAGTCTACTTTAAAAAGGAGCAGTAAGAAAATCATCTAATCAGGTAAGGAAGGCCCACTTAGGGAATTCAAACTCAGTGCTTCCTCTTAAGCAAGAACAAAATAAAATACAGCAAAGATCTCCCCCCGTTTCCTTAACAACAAAGCCAGAAGACTTTCCTAACCAGCCAAATGTGTATTTAATCTGAAAGTGACAACTTGAGGGACTCATATCTTGGTCTGTCTTCACTTCCATTACAAGTAACTTCTCCTTTGAAGAACACAGAATGGCCCCTGTCATCTAGTCTCATCTTCAAATGCTTCAACGTTCAGGATCTTAAGAGGAGGAAAAAAATAGAAGTGATGGACAAATGGATAAATAAGATGTGGTATAAACATGCAATGGACTCAGCCATAAAAAGGAATAAAGTTCTGGTACTTGTTACAACATGGATCATCCTTGAAAATATTATACTAAGTGGAAAAAACCAGACACACAAGGCCACATATTATATGACACTTATATGACATATCCAGAATAGTTAAGTTCATACACATAGAGACAGAAAGCAGGTTGGTGGTTGCCAGGGGCTGTAAGAGGGAGGAATGAGGAGAGACTGCTTGATGGTTGTGGGATTTCCCTTTGAGATGACAGAAATGTTCTGGACCTAGACAGAGGTTGCACAACACTGTGAATGCACTAAATGTCACTGAATCGTACACTTTAAAATGGTTAATTTAGCGTCATGTGAATTTACCTCAATTAAAAAAAAAATGAAAGTGGCACATCAGGCAGCCACTTCTTTCCCCCACAGACAAGCTAGACCTGCCCGGATGTTTTCAAAATAATTCATGAAAATTTCCAGATTGACAGAACACGCCACCATAAGAAAGGTGAGGCCCAGACAAGCTTACGCTGATGCCTGACCAGAAACCTCAGACAGGTGCAGGGTGGCCTCACTCTGAGGAGCTGGGGATTGTTTGTCTGGGCCGTTTCAACTCTTGACCTAGAACTGAAACTGCCCTGGAACTGACACTCAGCGCATGAGAGGCAGGCGTCTTCGAATCACTCTTTCCTCCCAGGGTATTTCTGAAGCTCTCGTAGGTCTGGTTTGTGGACCAGCCTAGCCTGGAAGACCTAGTTAGTGCAACTTGAAGGCATTGCCTCCTCGTGCCTCCTGGTGATGTTTATCCCAGGAGGGAGTCTGACCTGAGAAGAAAGACAAAGGGCAGGAAGGAGGTGGAGGTTGTGGGGGAAACATGGATTGCACCAGGCAATGTAGATCTTGCTTCTGATTCTCCCATTGTTCTAATGAGAGCACCAGCAAGTTCCTCCATTCTGAGAGCAACTGGCCAGGCTTAGCAGTCTGATTGGTCCCTGTCCTGGACCCCACCCCTCCCCCTCCCAGGCTAGCTTTGGCTCAGGCACAGCTGTTCTGTGACCCTCCCCCACATCCCTGTGTTAGGTGGAAAGTGTATGTGCAGATGCCTAGCTGAAAGCCACCAACCTCCTGGCTACCCTGTATCTTCACTTCTGATGGAACCATTACCTCCCTGGCTCAACCCGTGGTATTTGCCGACTCAGGACCATGAGTCTAACACCTGATATTAGGATTTCGGGCTTTATAATAGAGATTGGACTTTTAATCAGCCACCTCTCTGACTTGCCCAGTGGATTTTTCTGCCTCCTATTGAGGAAGGGACCTGGGTCTTATAAAAATGGTGTCTGCCCTGCACATAGCAGACCTGGAAAGGTCATTTGCTAAATGATTAAATGAGTGAAATTCAGAAATTGAGGTCATACAAGTTACAGGAAAAGGAATCAATGGTTTTAAAAAAATGGGGGAAGGATGCAATCAATCTATTGGAAAGGCCAGAGAGTTGCCATGTTGTGTGACAGGGGCCGGCACAGAGGATTGTGTTGGGGGCTTCAGGAGCACAGAGGAAAGAGCCGCGGCTTGCAAAGTGGGGAAACTGGAAGGATCTGGGGAAACCACAGAGGAGCAATGACTGGGACCTGAATGATGAGGAGGGTTCACATGGAACAGAGGAGTGGGGGGGTCTTAGAGATGAACCAGTCATCATTCAAGGTTAGGTTTTCCTTCCATGAGTCCTTTGAGCAATTGGCTTTTCACTTGTTCCCCTTTCTTCACTGTTTTACACTTTTTTTTCCTTTGGAATACACAAGTGATTTTCTACTATGGGTATTTTCTTTTCTCCATAGTTTAAATGTTTAGAAAAAATAAAAGAAAACATGGTATCTTCTTTCTACACATACATTTAAAGAAACAGAGTAACATACAATCCATAAGATATATCTTAATGGTTTTTTTTTTTTACATTCTATTATGGTCTCAGTTTAACAGGTGGGTTCTTAGATGGCTCCTGACATCTCATGTGCCCTGCCTCAGCTGCTCATGGCCCACCTTTCACTCTGGCTATGGCCGAGGCAATAGCCATGTGCAGGAATAAGTGCACAACACCTTGTCTCAGCCACACCAGGTATCTGTGGCTTTCTGCCCCAGGGCTTCTCTGCGCCACCATGTGGAACATCATGCATTTCTAAAACGTGTACAAGCCTGGAAGTGTGAGGAGTTAATCCATGGGGCAACCCTCGACTAATCGAGAAAGGGAGACAGTGGATACATTGGATCAAAATACTCCCCTCTTGGGTCTCCTAAGTAGCCAATCCTGAGACACATGCTACAGAGCTTCTCAGAGGGACCCCACAGGGATCAAGCTCTAGTCTCCCCAAGGGATGATCAACTCCTTAACTTAATGACTGCCCTCTTGGGTTAACTCCCCCTCCTTGCCTATTACACTCTTCCCAGTCCTTGATGCCTATTCTTTGGCACCAGACTGTCTTACAAGGGGGAGAGGAGGGGAAGCTCAGGAAAATGGAAATGTTTAAAGTGGATTTGTTATGTAAACCAGAAAACTCACCACTAGACTGTGTTCTCCCCAATGGCCTGGAACACACACCTCTCACAAAGGCACTAAGGAAAGCTCTGGGGAGGGGGCACCCACCTGCACCACTTTCACAGACCTTGTAAAGCCTCAGGGCCCTTAGCATTGTGCCTATTGCCTACTGGGTAAATGGCCTTGTTTATAAAATGCTCCAAGAGTCTCTTTAAGGCAGGGTAAATGGGGACCATTTCAAATGTCACAGAATTTTCACATTAAAAATTATTCTCAGGACCTTGAACAAGTGGAAGTATAGTACGATTATGATGATTATGTCTGTTTTCTCCCTGTGTCATTGACTTGGCTGCCTTTAGAAAAATATAGAGAGCTCCCAGGTGAGGAAGAGAGTATAATAATCTATAGAGAAAAGAGAAGAAACTTTCGAAGCAACACCATATTAATTTCAAGTATGGAACAAGCCACCATTCACAAAGCACTTGTATCAAGCCAGCCAAAATACTGGACATCCCATGTAAATCAAGCAAATTTTGTGAGACATCTGACAGAACACACCACCTTTGGAAAACCTCACACACCGCTGCCTGTGTTTTGACTCTCTCTGCCTACAGGAAGTTTAGGATCCCAGGCGTCTGTGCTCCTGCTTGAGAACATTTGTGAGCTCATGGATTCTTAATACTGTAATGCTAGAACAGACTTAGAGCATCCCAATTAGTAATTCTCAGACACAAACAATATAGAATGAATTATAGAACTTTAAGAAAATGCAGGGTTCTGGATCCAAACTCTGGAGATACTGATTTAGTAGGTTTGGGGGAGTCTCCAAGCAATTTGAGTGATCAGACAGGTTTGAGAACTGAGTTTCTCAATCTTTGACTGTAAAGTCTCAAAGTTAATTTTATAAATTTGTTACTCATACAAACACACACTCACACACATAATTTGCAGCAGGAAAAAAGCCATTGGATTCAGGATGGGGGTGAAGAAGATTGGTATGTCCCTTAGTCTGGAGCTTCACCAAATTCAGAGCCTGAGGCAAGGGTATGCATACAGGCAGTTTATTTCAGAAAATGATCCCAAGAAATATGAGTAAGCAGCTAGGAAGAATAAAACAGATAAATAAGGGAAAGCCTATATAAGGGTGCACTTCCAAGCTGATCATCACTGTGAATACCTAGGAGTTGATCCCACTGGGGACTCTCTGAGGATCTGTGTAAATCACATTTTAAAGTTGTCAATTGAAGAAAAGAATATAGGGGCATTTATCCACAAGCTTTTGTCATCCTTGGTCAAGGGTTGCCCCATCGGGTGATAATATACTTAAACTTCCAGGTTTCCTAATGCATCAGAATGGCTGAACATCTCCCGCAACAATAGCAGAGAAACCCCAAGACAGGAAGCAAGAGAAACGAGCAACTGTTGAAGGAAAGGTCTCTTGGGATATACCTGTATGAGCGGTTGCCACAGCAATGTTGAGATTAAAAAGGTGAGCCAAGATGATGTGAAGCAGGTTGCATAAGCTGTCTGATACAGTCCACCCCTTACCTTGCGTGGCTCTGCTCAAACCTTAAATCAAAACTATCACAGAAGCTTCAAGGGGGTAGCCAGCTAAAATCTCTATGAAAACCTTAAAACACAAATTTTAGCAGTATAAACTCAATCCCTGCTGATGTAGCTGATCCTAAGGCTATATCTGATATTTTTCATCTTCCTTCTCCATCACATTTTAGATTTCCCTCACTCTCTGCCAACACTATGGTAGACTCAGACCTTCATGCTGAAAAAAATCCAAACCCTCAGTTGCTTTACTGTTCTTGGGCTGTGGTTTGTGCACTTGCCCATTTATGGTTGGCACTGAGTTTTGGAAGTTCATTGAGACACCCCAGGGAATCCCTTTGGTTCTAAACATACTGCTTCCTGTCCCTATTGTGTAGCAGCAATTCTAGTTCTTCATAATTGGGGTCAGTCACCCCTGCCAATATGGCCCATCAGCATAAAGAGCCTAAAAAGATTGGGTGGTAGTCATAGCTACAGATTCTGTAACACCTTCACTGGGTCCTTTACTGGAAGTTCTTCACCCTCTCTCATGAGAACCAGACTTCTAATCCAGCAGAGCTTAAGTTTTAAAGAGAAAGGAGTATGAATCCTACAAGCAGATTACTGGGAGTGTTGACAAGAGGGGCCAATCCAACTTTTACCTCTTGGATAATGAATCTGTGTACTCTAGCTATAGGACACAAGAGACAGAAAGTAACAAATATACAACATCACCACTTGCTCAATGTCCTATGAATTTTTAAGATATTTTATGACTTCAATGGATTTTATAAATAGGGCCATTATAAACATCAGGCACTATAAACATAGTGCTTCTTAAAAATCTATAAAAATGTTAGAGACCAAGGGGGACATCATCCTGGTTCTACAAAACAAAAATAAAATCACAAAATCAAAATAAATATTTAAATCAATGTCTACAAATGTAACAAAAATAATGTGAAACTAATTGTTAAATTTAATATTTATAAAAATGTAATTACATTTGAAAATTTGTAGGTTAGATTTTTCTCTCTTCAAAATAATTTCTAAATTAAATATGAATCATGGCCATGCGATTATATCCAATTACAAATAAATAAGTTATAAGTAACAAAATAAATTATAATTTTAAAATCCAATTTATAAAAATCCATAAAATTATGTATGTATGTGTGTTTAATATGAACAGTGGGTGCGTGTATGTTTCATATGGAATGAGGACTTCTGGGAGTAATAGTTTGACCCATAAAATTTTTAAATAAGCCTTGTTTATAAACATCATCTTGATCTTACCATTCCTGTGATGATGTCATTAGTTCTAATTTATACATATGTTGACTTAATATGGAAATATCTTTGAACATATCTTTGACTCCTCAATATAAAATGAGAAATACCCATTAATATGTCTTATTAGAATTTAAGTTTTTAATATTCTTATGTGAAATAGTTAGCTAATATATTTCAATTAATTCTTCTTAGGAAATGCACTTTAATATCTGTTAAATGAAAGTTCTAGCTACGGCGTAACTGGCCTAGAAAGTTTAACAATGGATAATACTAATTGGAAATTCAAGTCCCTGGACTTCAGTTCAATTCAACTGTTTAATCCAAAGAGGAACAATTGGTCTTGCCTTTTATTATCATAAATTATCATCTTTTTCAGATCACTTGCTAGTTCTCTCAGGAGCAATAGCCAATTGGGAGCATATTCATTTACAAAAGGATTATGAAAATTCAACAGTTGAAAATTTAACAGGCCAACCTGGCAGACTTGTCAGAGATGAATGATGCTTTAAGGGCGTAAAATTGTAAAATGGTAAAGATGCTACCTCAGAGATCCGTTTACGAAAGTACATGGAAGGACGGTGGTGTTTTCTTCTGGACAACTTTGACACCACTCCTAGTGAGAGAAGAGCCCAGTACCCTATTTGGTTTAACTGTGAAAGTCACAATTTAGGCTCATCAGTCAGACCAGCGATTTCTTCCTCCTCATCCCTCCTGAGAACAGACTCCAGGTTGCACAGCAAAATTTCCCCTTTTCCTTCATTCTGTGAGACTTTACAACAGACTCTCACTGGCAGTGCTGAGAGGTGCTGTAGTCATTTTAACAAACAAACCATCAAAAAAGATGCCTGCAGATGACACAGCACATCTTGGTACGAAGACTGTGGAAAGGGTGGTATTGTTTCAATATCCTCTTGATGTCTTTTACGCCAATGTATTTCCTGTCTCTGAATCTTCTATGCAAAATCTGACGTTAAATTGGGCTAACCGGTATCAGTTCAAAGCTTCGCGGTTTTTCTTGAGTAATATGCACCGTTTTTGAAAGTTGGGAAGAAAGACAACAGGATTTATATATCTGAGGTTTATGGGAAATTCAAACATGTGTCTCCTGAGGTCTTCTGTGGGCACTAACGGTCTGATACCAGTAGCCTCATGACTTAGCCTTTCTTAGACACTAAGACAGATGTGCTGCTTCCCTGTTCCCCATTCCTGTCTTCAAGAGATGTTCCAGATTTGTGCTTACACGCCCCATCTTCATTGTCTGTCCTCACCTCTGCCCCCGCCACCCAGGGAATCTGTTTATGAAGCCATCTGGCTAGTGTCTGAAAGTCACCGTGCTGGCGACCCTGATGCTAACTAACAGCAACTCTCTGCGGACAAAAGGAAAGTGGCTTTCTGTGCGCGTGTTTTTTGTAAGTTAGTGAAACCAGAAAGTTCCAGTAAATTCTTTGGAAAGCTGGGCTTGACAATAAATGAGAAAGGAAGACAAGTAAAGATTTTTTCTCCAAACCTCTCTATCCAGATTTTACAGCTATAATCTGTCCTCCTTGATTTCAGTACTGGTTGCAGGAATCATTCAGAAAAGTGACTGAATCCAGTGGCCACACCCCATGGGCACAGCGTTTCTTACATGTGTTTTAAGAACCAGTGGAGCCCACAGTGAATTCCCCCTCACACATAATTCTGCTGAATTTTAGAAGTTAGAGCTGTGCACAAATTTAGAGAGAATATCTCATAAATCCCAGCAAAGTTTGCAAATAAAAAATATGTAATATGTAAGCATTTTGTCAGTGCTCACATTTCAGAAAAGGGAGGTTGTAAAGCCATGGAGGAAGGAGAGCAGAGACGTGAGGATCTCTCAGGTCAGATTCGGACCTGCTGGGGTTGCTGTTCTCAGCGCCCTCCTGATAAAACCCAGCCACCCACACAAAGTCAGAACAGATTGGACGAAGGTTTACCCAGCGTTTTGGGGAACTTCTGTGGCCTGTTAATGGTTGTCTGAAAATGTGTGCCTGAGGTTTCTTATACTGTGCCAGGAGTGCTGCAGTCAGAATTTTGAGGGGAATGCACAATCAGCCACCAGCTGCAGAGCCTGGGGATTTCCAGGGCTGAGTGATGAATCAGTGACGCTACTGACACTCCCTGAGTTGACAGGGACCTAGGGGTTCTCTTTCTGTCGTGTAAACAGAGCCCCATATCAGCATCCGTGCAGACACCTGGCCTTAATTCCAGTGCTCATTTCAGTCTCCCTGCAATAAGTTCAAACAGGAGGGGGAAAGGCCTAGAGGAAGCAGCTCTTAATGGGAAGTCTTAGTATTTAGCTTACTCTGACTCTGAACCTCAACTGCCTCATCTTTAAAATGGGGATAATAATTCCCATGTGACTGCTTTTGAGAAGTAGAAATATATAAAGGGGCTTTAAAAATGTAACAAGCACAAAGCAAATGAAAGATGTCATCACAAGGCTCATTACTGATAGCAACTAGTTGTGTGACCTATGCAACTATGAATACAATGGCTCAAGTCCCTTCTGAAAATTCGATGAACCTGTGAAAATAAACCAAAAATTAAAAATTTCCAAGTACTTTCTGTCTGGCCAATATGATGCTCAACTCAACTGTGTCCTCTAGACCTAATCACCTGGAGTGAGTTCTTCTGTTCCAACTAAGTGGCATTTCCACCCCACCTTTCTCCTTTTCCCACTGTGGTAGTCTCAGATCTACTGTAGAATTTTTCCCTCAAAGCATCCTGGCTTTGGAGAGGGAATGCAACTCTGGCAGAGGTTCGGGCCACTCTGTTTCTCTCCCTCAAGTTTTAATTCCATGAACAAGTAGGCACTGAGCATCCTGCAATATGAACTGTGCTGGGGGCTTAGCAAACACGACACATATGACTGGGGACAGCCAGAACCTGCTTCCTTATTGGCAGAGATAGGCATACCCAACCTCTCTTTGACAGTATTTCCATTAGAGTTCACTGCCTCAATTAAAACCGTGTCCCAGATGTAGTCACCTCTACTCCAGAGAGCTGATATAACTGACTCTGTGGGAAAGAATTTCCAGTTGGGTGTTACATAGGTTAAAATGAACCAGACTCAAACCTATATGTAGTCATCCCCAAAAGCAGGAAAAGGGGTAGTGGTGTCCGAGTAGGGAAGGGCACCTGGGACAAAAGCCTTGAAGCTCCCTGGCTGCCAAGTGTGGAACTGTCTCAACACAAACTGTCACTCCTAGCCAGGCTGGCCTTGTATCCCTGCTTGCACCGGGCATGGCCGCCTCCATGCTTGTGCTCTTGCTGTGACTTCCCTGGCAGACCTGCCTTCTGCCTTCTCTTCAGCCCTCCAATTGGTCATGCAGCAGATATTTCTTGAACACATTTTGTGGTTCATTATTATGCTATGTGTTGAGGATCAAGAAAGATAAACATACATGATCAAAGCTCACAAGGAGGGGACTTCCAGTCAAGATGGCAGAATAGACAGTCCCCAGCATCCCTCTCTCCCACAAATCAACCAATTTACAACTATAAAAAAGCAGCAACAGCTACGCTGGGGCTGCTAGAGCTCAGGGGAAGAGGAGGAGAGACCTACGGAGTTCATGAAGGTGAGAGAAGCCACAATGAGAGAAAGAAAAAAACCACTCTGACCATTTCAAGCCCCAGCTGCATCCAGGCTGGTTCTGGTGAGCGCACAGAGGAGGAGCTGGCAAAAGCCACAGCTGTGCCGTTCAGATGGAGTTGCTTGGAGGTGACAGGGGAGAAGAGGGCCTTGGTGGCCCCAGGCCAGCAAGACCACTAATAGGAGTCCTGTGGACCCACGTAGGAGTGAGGAGCCAGAACAACTGAAAAAAAGGAGCCACTCAGAGGCCAGTGAGTCATCACAAGGGACCGGTGCATGGCCCGTCCCATGAGAAGTGTTTGGAGCATGGGCGGTGGGGGAGACAGGCCCACCAGGAGAACACTAGGGCACAGCAAGGACAGCTGATCTGCACCCCAGTCGGGGTAGGACCATTCAGAGGAGACTGGTCAGGAATATAGAATTGCATGGGGTGCAGTTTGATAAAAGGACTCAGGCCCAGACCAGAGTTTCTATGCAATCCAGGTGTACTGGATTTCACTGGACCGGGAAGTACCTATAAAATCAGCCATTAAAACCTGAGCTGCACAAAAAGCCTCTCCTAGGGAATCAGCAACAAAGCAGCAATTTAGCTAAACCACAGAACTCAAGTACTGGTCCCCACAGGAAGTTTCCCCATTTTAGAAGTAAGCAAAGGACAACAAATTAGTTCCAGTGCAGAGTTTAAGCAGTGGGAACAGCAAATAATCCAACACAGACTTGAAAGTAAAAACAAAGTACCCCTCAACCAGAGACAAAGTTTGATACTAACTAGTAAAGGTCTCATTTCACCAAAGAACACCTTTAACACCTAGAAGGACCAGAAGTCTCCTGGGTTACCAAGTCAGAAAATGGGGAGGTCTGGGGGCCTCAGCAATTCCCCCTGACACCTGCAACCAGTCTGAAGGATGGGGAAGAGAGCCTCAGCCACACACCCCTGACACCCACAACCACCCCAGCCATGACCACCAAGCCACTGCAGGAAGCACCCCAGGCTCTCCAGAGCTGGGGCAGTGAGGGGCCGAGGGCCTCGGCCATTCCCCCCTCAACACACGCAGCCAGCCCAGTGATGACCACCAAGCCACTGCAGGAAGCACCCTGGGCTCTCCCAAGCTGAGGCAGTGGAAGTCTGAAGGCCTCAGCCACACACCCCTGACACATGCAACCAGCCCAGCAATGACTGCCAACTGCCACAGGAAGCGCCCTGGACTCACCTGAGTTGGGGCAGTGAGGGGCCTCAGGCCTCAGCCACACACCCCCAACATGTGCAACCAGCCCAGTGATAACCACCAAGCCACAGCAAGAAGGGCTCCAGGTTCCTGAGCTGGGGTAGTGGAGGGTTGAGGGCTTTTGCCACACCCTGCTGACATCTGCACCCAGCCCAGCACTGACCAAGCCACCACTGGAAGCCCCCGGTCTCTCTTATGGGAATGAGGGGGGGTGCCACAGGCCTCAATCCCACTCCTCCTCCTTCTTCCTTCTTCCATCACATTTCCTTCCCCTTCCCCCTCTCTCTCCTTCCCCCTCCCAACTGCTCCACAGCAACATCCTAGAATGTAAAAAAGTAATATTAATAAAATTACATTTAAGAAAAGGTCACAAGGAGCTTAGTTCCTAGTAACGAAGATGGGGCATATGCCCAAGGACTCCCAGTAGTAATATCTAGCAAGAGTGGGATGAATGCCTGATGGAGTGGCTAGGAAATTATAAAGAAAAGAGAGATCTCTTATGGCTAGAGGGACTGAGAGAGGTTTCCTGGAGGGGGACAAAATGGCAGCAGCTTTGGTGGAGAGTTTTAAGAGACTGAGATTGGCATGAGATTATGTGGAGATAGGAACTGGCTTGACTGGGCTTGCAGGCCTCATAGGTCTGGTAGAATATCTGAAGGGACAGTGACAAGAAAAGAAAACAACATTTATTGGGCACCTACTATGTGCAAGTACATATGTTTTCATATATTGTTACCATCGTGCTCAATAAGGTTTATTACTCCTATTTTGTGGGAGGAAAAACAGAGCTTCAAAGAGATTGAGTGATTTGCTTTAGGCTCCAAAGAATAGTGTGTGGCAGATCAGGACTTTTCGCCAAGTCTGACCAGCTCCAAATCCTGTCTGCTTTCTCCACACTAAGCTGCCTTCCTGGATCCAAGGCTCAAAAAAGCAGGTATGGCCCAATCCTAGGAAGCTAACGAGTTTGAATTTTTCCTTCCTCTTTGCCTACATAAAGCCTTCCAGGACTGGATCAACCCTACCCTTCTCACTAGGCCTTTCCTGAATGTCCTGGGCCCTCTGATATTCCCTGACCTGCAACATTCCTTGAAGGCTCACGTGAAGCCATCAAGAATCCCCAATAAGAATACAAGTTCTTAAAGGAGGGAAATGGATCTTGCCCTTCTTCCTTACCCCTGAATAAGTAACTGTGGAATCAATTATCTCTTTTTGGAGAGGATGCAGAGATCAGCAGTGACTGCCCTTTCCCCAGCATGGTCTGCCTGCACTGATGTTAGAGGGGGTGGGCATACCCCAGTTCCCCAAGGCCTGTCCACAGACACTTGCCTTCTCTGAAATTTCTCTCTGCAAAGAGGTTACAAGGAAACATGTCCTGCTCCACCAAGAGCAGCCAGCTCAGCCAGCCACTGGGACACAATTGGCCACGCATAGTCAGGCACCCTGGAAATGGATTATGGAGTTTTTACTGCATAGACCTAGAGAGGTGCATCTCCCTCAGTGTGTAAGGGAAGCTTCAGCCTGGGAGGGGACACTGCCACAGGCAGCTCCAGCTCCCACGTGGAAAGACCTGCAGATGGTGCCAAGTCACAGCCTGGGAATTTATTCAGCTATCCCTGAATTTAGTGCCTCGATGGATGTGTCAGAGGAAGGATGCAGTCTTACCTGCCCACTGATGTGGATTTGATGGCTCTGGTCATTTCCAGACCATTTAACACTTCCACTCCTGTAATAGTTGATTTTCTAGGTCACAAATTTCATGAGCATACTCACTACTTACAGGATAACTATTGATCATTTAATTGCAAGGTAAGTACCATAGAAAAAATGGCAAAATCACATGGTAAATGATTACACCCTAGATGCCTGGGTATTTTTAATTTTACCTGGTTACCAGTCATTTATATTATAAGTTAAATTTAGTCTAGAAACTCTCCCACTGGTGTACATAGGAATGATTTTAAAGTGTCTCTGTTCTAATTCATAACTGTGTAAATAGTAGGTTATGTGTATTCTCATTTTATTCCCCTTGAACTCTCACATGGCCATTTTCTTTCCATGGCATATTCTCCAACGTAGCAGAGTGGATGAATGTCAGCACTGGGGAATACAAACCTGGTAAAGAATCCAGTTTTGTCATTTACAAGTGATGTTACCTTGGGCAAGATGCTTAGTCTCTCTAAGCCTTAGTTTTTCATTGGTCAGATGACATGAAAATACCTACTTTGTGGCGACATTGTTAGCAATAAATAAGATAATTTCTTAATGTCCCTGGTGCATAATATCTGTAAGTACCCATGCTTAATCCAGGCCAGCCACCGTTTTAAGCACTCTATGGTATGTATTAACTCGATCTTCACAACAACCCCCATGAAGAAACAACTATTAACATCCCCATTTTGTGGGTAGAAAACTGAGACACAGAGAGGTTAAATAACTTGCCCTAGGTCAACAGCTAGCAAGTGATAGAGCTGGGATTCAGACCCAGGAAGATAGGCTCCAGAGTCCATGCCCTTAACCTCTACATTAGACTGGCCCATGGAGAGCGGGCACAAGTTATTTACACTTGGAAGGCACCATGTGACAATGCAGATTCGCAGGAAGAGAGAGAGGGTCAGATGTTAGGTTTAGAAGTTGGGTAGGCAGACTTTATGATGGCTCCCAAGGATCCCCACCTTCTGGTATTCACCCCCTTGTGTGGTCCCCTCTCCTTGAGTGTGGGCTGGACCTAGTGACTCAGGTCTAAAAATCAGTATACAGCAAAAGTGATGGGATGTCAGTACCAAGACTACTTTGCAAGAGGATTGTGCTTTCCTTCTTGGGCAGCCTCTCTCATTCTCACTTGCTCTCTCTCAGGGCAGCCCACTGCCCTGTTGTGAGCTGCCCTGTGGAGAGGCCCATGTGGCAAGGAACTGAGGTCTCTGGTGAACAGCCAGCAAGAACCTGATACTTGCCAACAGCCACTCCAGTGACTATGCAAGTGGATGCTCCCCAAGTCGGGCTTTGAGAGGATTTTAGCCAGCATTATCAATACCACCAACCTCAATCCACAGTTTCTGAACCCAATAATCTACACGAATAAATGGTTCTTTCCAGCACTTTCAGAGTCTTCACCAGCAAAATTACCAAAGGTAAATTCAACAAGGAAAAAGAGAAAAGAAAGAAGATATATTTGTCCGTTTGTTGTTCTTGTTTTCTTAATAAGGACATTCAATGTCCCTGGCAGTGTGGGATAGTGTCTGCCTCAGAAGGAATAAGACCTGGGTCCAAGCCCTGTCAGCCTCACTTCTCTCTCTAACTCTGCACCCAATAGCTGTAGAGTGTTGGGGAACTCTGTGAACCCTCTGGGTCTCAGGGGTCCAACCTGTAAAAAGGGGGTAACACTTAGCCTGCCTGAGCAAGCAAGGGGACTGAGCCAGATGATCCTGCAGAGATCTTCCCATTCTGAAACGTACAATTCTCTGTGAACTTATTCAGATTGACTTCTGACAGCTCTACCACTGTGGTTCTCAAACTTTTTAGTCTTGGAACCTGTTTACTTTTCTACAAATTTTGAGGATCTGAAAGAGTTTTCATTTACAGTTTTTTTTATATATATATATCAGTCTTCACTGTATTAGAAATAAAAATGGAGAAATTTAAAAAATATATTAGTTCATTTAAAAATAATAAGCCTATTCTTACATGTTAACATCAAAGTATAATTTTATGGAAAGCAATTACATTTTCAAAAAAAAGGGAGAAGAGGAACATCATTTTACATTTTTTGCAAATCTCTTTAATATCTAGCTTAATAGAAGAGAGCTAGTTTCTCACAGCACAGCTGCTTCTGCATTCACTCTGTTGCAACGTCACATACTACCTAGCCTCTGGAAACTCCTCAATATACTGGTGAGAGAAAAGGGCAAATAATGTCTTAGTGTGATTATGAAAATAGTTTTGATCTTACAGACCCCCTGAAGGCTTTCTGGAATCCCCAGGGGTCTCTGGACAACACTTTGAAAACTGCCGCCCTATTATTTCTTACTGAAAATGTTAAGATTTCTTCTTAAACCTTCTGTTTACCCACCATCCAAAAAAATTCAAATACACACACACACACACACACACAATGGCAATTTCCACACTCAATTTTCCCAAAGCCTCTCTGTGGGAAACTACAAATCAAAATATTAACCCTGAGAAAACCCTTTCCAGAAACATCACTCCTCGAAGTAGGATATCAGCTCATCCTTCCAAATGGTGGCTTCCTGCTTATCTGCTCTGAACCCAATGAAAGTAACAAATGGCTTCTTGAGGGTCTGCATGTAGCTTCCCCATCCAGATGAACAGCTGAGGAATTTTAAAAGTTGCTGGCCTTTGAAGCTTTGGCTACGAAAACAAATGCCTGGAGGAAATCAGCAATGAGCAGGACTGCTTCAAAAGCAACAGCTAGCAACCCCTGCTCCAGCAAAACAACAGGGACCCTCTAAAGCCCCTGTGATCAGCCAATCAGGAAACCACCCAAACCGAGGGTAGGGGACAATATCAGACCAGTTGGGGGGGTTTCTGAAAAGACCTTTAACCAAAAACTAAGTGGTAAAAGAAATCCCTAGATCTTCTCACACTAGGTAGATGGGATATGGGTTGGGAAAAATCCCAGCTGAGTTTTAGTTCTGGTTCTGCCACCGGCTTGGTGATACCAAAAGCAAGCAACTTGTTCTGAAAATGACAAAGGATACAAGATGAGCTATGAAGTTCCTTCCAGCTTTCCAGCTTTATGCTGTATTTCTCTTCATTAGCACACATAGGGCTGTGGATCTATTTCTGAACCAAAGATAAGGTACATCTGTTATCTCATTTATGCCTGAAATACCTAACTCTTTCATTTATTCAACAATTATCAAGACCATAGTTTGTTGCAGGCACTGTTCTAACACTGAGGTTATAGCAGTGAACAAACGATTGAAAAAATTCTTGCCCTTATGAAATTTATATTCTGGTGGGAGAGACAGACAAATAAAATATATCATACGTCAGTGGTGATAACTGTTACAGAGAAACAAAGCAGAGAAGGGGGATGTGGATTACAGGGCTGGGGATTATTTGCACTTTTAAATAGGCTGGTCAGTGTAGGCAAAACCATAAGCCTGGGAATTTAAAATATTATATAACTTTGCTTGAATTTAGCCATCATAAAGTTAATCAGCATTCATTCTTTCAGTTAGTCAGTTACTCAGTCAGTCAGTCAGCAAACATTTACTTGGACTGTTGAAGATTTTACAACTTTGGGAGCTTGGGAAGGCAGCCCCTTTCGGTGGAGATCAGCTTTTGTGGAAGAGACAACATAGGTAATGGTTAACAGTGGGGGATCTGAGCCAGACTGCCTGAGTTTACATCCTGCCCTCTAGCTAGGATATCCTGGGCAACTGACTGACCCTTGCTGCTCCCTTGTTTTCCCATCTTCAATGTGGGAATGATAAAATTCCTTACTCAAGGAATTCAAACTGGACGCTGGGCATAAAACTACTCTCCAATAGTAGCCATCAAAGCAAAAATCAAGAGGGAATACCAGAAGGGAACTGTTTGTGGGCACATGGGAAGATTCCTTTTGGGGAACCCGTGAAACAAATGGGGCCCAGTGAAATTCAAGGCTTATTTTTATCTCATTTGGCTGATTGAGTCTTGGGAAAATCAGATTATATTACACCTTTTCAGTAGAATCTGCTGGGTTCCTAAAGCAAAGGAAAATAGCTCCTCCCACTGAGGAGTTCAATTCCCCATAGCACTGGCTACAAACATTCCAAACACAAGAGACTGACTGTGCCAGAAGAAAGTGTATTTCTGTGAGAAAAAGGAGTGATGTGTCTCTGCTTAACTGGAGTCCAGTCTTTGCCATCCACGCTGGCTGAGTGCAGGCCAACCCCAATCCAATTGGGATAACAGCATCCCCACTCCTGCCCCCAGAATGCTGCCACCAAATTATTTTAGCCTCTCCTCCCTCGTTTGCATAAGAATCCTGCTCCATCTGTTAGAAGGAGCAATATCTGTTCATGCTAATCTGATTGCTCCTATCATTTGTATTAAAAAACATGGAGGTTACCATAGCTTTTCTCTGACCTTTGATTTTCCAATATCGCATCTGGGGTAAGCACTTCCTTTTAATCTCTATGGACAATAGGCAAAATTTCACCAAGGGGACTGCCAACGGAGGCAGAGATCATAGAGCATGTGTCTATGACCCCAGGTTAGATGATTATAATAACACTTTTTAGGCTCTTCCAATAAAGAATATGCTGAACAGGCTCCAACATGCATGTGCAAAAGTCTAATTGCTGTTAACATGTCACTCCCATCACAGAGAAGCAACAATGTACTGACGGCTTGTCAAATCCGGAATTGATTTTGAAATTGCTTTAATGAGGTGGTGAATAAGTTTGCAGGGGCCTAGCCATCTGAGAGGCCTCTGCGGCATCAGCCAAGATCACCTGCAGTTGCTTTGTTGACTGTTCATAAATGAGGACAAGGCACACAGAGGGTTGCTGTTTAGTAGCTGAGGATTTGCAAGCTCTGAGCTGGGATTTCAGTCCCTGTCTCCAGCTCTGAAGTCCCTGCATTTTAGATTTGTTTGGGGGTATATGTATATGTATTTCCCTTCCAGATGCATTCCTCTGAACAAATACCTCCAAGTGAAAGGGCTGGGCTGGTTTTTCTCAAAAGCAGAAGAGAAGAGTACAGTTCTGTCCTGTTCTCCATCCAATACGTGTGAAAGGTGTTCTGATAGCATTTTGAGCTTTGCCTTGCCGATCAAGATGGATTAGTGACTAGATGGAGGCCTGGATACAGATGAACGCTTTTCAGTCTGCATCACTGTCCACAGTGAAGGAGTTAAACACCTGTCATTCAGCTTCCAAAATTACTGCACCCACTTTTTGTTTCCCCTGAAAAAAGAGAAAAGATAATAAAAGTTTTCCAAACTGTCAAAGGCTGGACCCCACGGCAACTCTCAATGCCCAGCCATCTGAAACCTAGTGTGGTGGACATGCTGTATTTCTCATGACACCACACTCAAATAGCAACTATCAGCAGGTATTTCCACCTTGCAAGGCAAGTGGGGAACGTACGGAAGTAACCTTCCAAGTGCGACCAAATCTAAAGGAATGAGTGTCACCTAATTCTCGCTCTCAATGTGGTTTTGGATTCATGATGAGGAAATGCTGTTTCCCCAGCCAAGAGAACTGAATAAGCTTTCCTGCTTCCTGATCTTTCCTTGTAAACAACACCAGCGCTTTGACAATGAAGACAAATGTGTGCCCAGCTTGCGGTAAAAACGAAAAAAACTGCCAGTAACACTTCACAATTGTCGCTTTTATTACCTGCCTCCCCAACCCGGAACATTATTTCATTCAGAGCCAAGGTAGAGAGCCAAATTGCCTTATTTCAAAAGGATATGAGTGTATTTTAGAAAAGCATCTGGGTGCATTATATTCCACGCGGCATCGTCTCATTTATATTGCCCCAGCGTTTACAAGAGCATGACCAGCATCCTTATCAGGTGCAGATGCCTTCAAGAAATTGGATGCTACAGGGTCCATACATCAATGTTACAATGATGTATTTTTCATGAAATCTGTAAATAAGTCCAACAGGATAGGGATATTTGGGATAGTTTTTGAGGAATGGCCTGTTTTCCTGTAAAAAGTCAATTTCCTTTCTTCTTTGACTCTTGATCATTAAAAAGTCTGATCTGGCTACTTTGGCAAAGACAAAGCCCACCCACACCATGTTGAGAGAAAGGGCTAGATACTTTTCTATAAACCAATAAGGAGAAATGCAAGGTGTTAGCGTGAAGGGATAGATAATTAGCACCTTGGGGGTTTCTGATATTTTGTTTCTTCTTATCACCTGAAATATTATCTCAAGCAGAAGGAACAGGTGACTTGGTCTTTAAAGAAGAAAGTAACAAAAAAGGAAATGTAAAATGCTCAGGGTCATGAATGCTAGGATTTAAAGTTCAGTAATGTTGTTTTTATAACCTGTGAAATTGGAAAGTTACCTCAGTTCTCCCGAGACCTCTGTCTGTCCTGGGCATCCACAGCACACCAGGGTCTATTATTGTAAGAAGTGTCTGACTGGCTCTTATAAGCTGCTGTCTGCTCCCCACTAGTCTCCCAGGCTACCCAACATAAACTCGGGTAGCCAGCCCTACTCACGAGTCTGCTCACCTCACTGAAGACCGCAAGCAAAGCTGGGTCACCAGGAAGGAGAGAGTCCAGAGACAAAAGGGACAGACTGAACTACAGCTCAGAGTGAAACTGAAAACTGCAAGCAGAACTGGAAAGGCTGGAGGACATTCACAAAATCTGCTTCCAGGGTTTGGGTGTCTTAGTCTGTTTTTCTGGGCCTCATCTGTGGAGCTGTGTAACAGGGATAGTGGTACCTCTGCAAAAGGTGATTTTGAAGAATGGAAATATTAGAGCTGCAAAGGGCTTAACAAAGGATCAGTTCTGGGGAAGCAGTAAATATTGAATGCATACGATAGATACAGATCCTGATCTTCTCACTGTGGTACATATATACATATATGCATGTATGTGTAAATATGTGTTATATATATTTAGAGAGAGCTAGAGAGTGAAAGATAAAAATATGGGTTTTAAAGGTAACAGCAACTTTTAAACAACTAGAAGGAAAGAAATATATCCTTCTACATTAAATACATTATTTTATTATTATCCTTATTATTAACAAAACAGTGTAGACAGTCTCTTCCAGATCAATGAGCATCCCCTCAGGCCTAAACACAAGAGTGAAAGTGAATCTTGAGTGACAGAGCCTGGAATTTTACTCGCTCCCGCCACCTGCTCTTGGGGGTCAACTGAACTGTAGTGTGTAATTACCGACCTCATTGCTGCCTCCTCACTGCCTCTCTCCCATTGTCTGAATGATGGCCCTGACACCAGTGCTGGGTCAGCCCTCTGAAACCACCTTGGGCACAACTACGCATCCACCCAACAGATGCTGCTCAGCCAGTGACCAGAGCCTGTAACTCAGTGAGGGCTTGTGTTTGCTCAGACTTGAGAAAAAATGATACAACAGAGACATGATTATGGATCTACTCTAGGCAAAAGGAAAATCATCCACAGTCTTTGCATTTGATTTTGGCTGAGACATCCACTCCATTCAATAATGTACTTACTGGCCCCCTTCCAGGTGAAGGATACCTGGGCTTCAGTTTCTTGCCTTTATTTACATCTTACTTGCTTTCTTCTGAAATCACACACAGACAGTGAAATCATTGCCTTGGCAAATGCTGAAATACTATAAGGAGTCCACATGGCGATGGATTGTTCACATCTGTCAACAGCTGCAAAGAGAGCACTAGAACTGATACAATGAAATATAAATCCCCAGCTTAAATCTGAAATTCTATGCCTCGGTGCTATGTCCTAATACTGACCTCTCCAAAACCAGAACCCAGGGGAATTTGGGGAAATTGGTCTCCTTCCTTGCTCATCTCTGAGCTGCTAGAGAATAAGCTTCTAGCTTACTCCTGGAAGCATGTTCCTTCTTACTTCCCAAGCACCAAACCCCAACTCTCCTGGGATACACTCCATGAAGTGCCTGGTTTCCATTCCAGATCCTTCCCTATTTCAGCCCATTATTGTGGCCCAGCTATGACAGGAAAAGAGGCTTCACCTTAAAAATGAGAGGACACCACATCAAAAGCTCAGGTTACAAAAGCAAAAATAAATAAATAGGATTACTTCAAACTAAAAAGCTTCCACACAGCAAAGGAAATAACAACAAAATGAAACCTCCTACAAATGAGAAAAAATATTTGCAAACCATATATCTGATAAGGGGTTAATACCTAAAATATGTAAAAAACTCATACAACTCAATGTAGAAAAACATTCAACTAACCCCTCACTCTACCTGTAAACCTAACGCTCAAGAAAGAAAACTGGACAGAAGGTGCTATATGCTAAGAGACAGCTCAAAATGAAGGTTTCAAAGGCAAAGGGGTAAGCTAGGTAATTTTCATAGCTTTCCTATTTGTTTCTACCAATTGCTCTAGATTAAGCGTCAGCAAACTATGGCCTACAGGCTGAATCAGGCCCATTGCCTGCTTTTATAAATAAAGGTTCGTTGGAACACAGCCGTGCCCATTCACTTATACATTGTCTGTACCTGTGTTGGCACTACAAAGGTAGAGTTGAGTAGTTACAACAGAGACCATATGACCCATAAAGTCTAAAATACTTACCATCTGGTGCTTTTCAGAAAATGTTTAGTGACTCCTGCTCTTTTGGTTGTCCTCACATCATTCAATTATGGTTAGTGGTTGCATTCATCAATTTGCATGCCACAGACTACTTTGGCTTATGGTGGAAAAACTAACATAATCTACCAAATATATATATATATAGGAAACTCATGGGCAGTAGATCCTGGTTATAAGCGGCTAAGAGTTAAGAACTGCACATAAGCAAACTAGTCCAATAATTTTCAGAAAGAACAGCAAAGCAGGAGTTGTGTATTTAAATGAAGCCCACACTGTGGTTATTGAGCAAGTGCTTCAATATCATGGAGCAAATAAAGATAAAAGAACTCCTCTCAGTGGAATATAAATGAAAAAATTTTGTTGAAGATTGTTGCATATTAGGCTCCCTATTCAAAGATCACAGATATAAAACTAATGGAAATCCCTTTAGGGGGTTGCCCAAGAGAACCCGGATTTGTTTCACTTGATCAAATACAACTATTAAGTGATTCTTCACAAAGAAACCTTTTTATAAGGGGTACATTTTAAAATGAGAACAAAGAAATGGGTGTTTGTTTTTCCATGGAATACGTAATGCCAAATCTAGCATACTTCCTGACTCTGCTCCATGCCTATGGGCCATTTGTAAAGTCACTATTAAATCCTTCTAACTGTGTCTGATATAAAGTGAGACAAGGTCTCTGCAGAGCTCTGATTGATATGTTTTCTAACACAAATGTAACTGGACTTTATGGCAAATTTACATGCCTAAGGCTCCTTCAAACCCCAGACCTTTAGACAAAACTTGACTCAAATCCCTTTGGCTTGACCAAGAAGTTGAAAATTGACATGGATTGTGGGTGGAGCTGGGAAGGATTGCTCTTGGGCTGACTGAGATTTTCCCAGTTGTAAGATTATATGCCAAAGGAGTTGAGTGTCATATATTATGAGGCTCACTTGCATGTCTGCACTGCAGTCTGGAGGGCTTCATAGATGTCCCCACCATCTTGATCAAGCCCCTTTGGAAGTAGGAAAATAGCCTTTAACCTTCCTGTACTGACTCCAAGCTGGGCTGGGGCAGGTACAGTCAGACAGGTAGCATACACCTCCACATCCATACCTTGCACACATACACACAGAGAAAGGCGTAGTTCCTGCAATTAAAATATAAGTCACATCTGGAATTCAAGGGCAGAAAGACTCTCTCAGAAGTGAAAAAGACGAGTGCTACAGATAGTGTCCCCTCTTGATTTGAAGTTCATCTCCCCATAAGGTGGGATATCCCTCCCTTATACATTTTCCACAGTATTTTATAATGAAACTGTGTCTTATTTATCTATATATCCCAGCATCTGGCATAGTATGTGGCAAGTAAGAACTCGGTGAATATCCTTTTATGTGTCCATTAATATTCAATCAGGAAATGTTTATTGAGCACTTACTATGAAACAGGTGCTTTGCTAAGTACAATAAAATAAACAAATGAGTAAAACACAATCTGTGTCTTCAACATGTCCCGAATCTAGAAGAAGGAGGTCAAATAGACAGATAATTACAATACAGGGTGGATGTGTTTCAGTCAAGACTTCCAGAGTTGGGCACCTAACACCTAACCCTTCCCTGGGGTGGGGAGGTGCGGGAGTAGTTAGGTCAGGGTTGAGAACCCTTTCTCTCTCTAGAACTGTAGATAAATGTTGTCACATTCAGAATGGTGACCATTACAGGGTGCAATGAGGAGTTTACTTTTTGCCTATTGAATCCATGATACTTATCAGCAATCATTGTTCACTATGATGTGGGTTTGCTTCTCATAAGCAGGGAAACTTAGCAAAAGGCTGTCTGAGCCTCCTGTCAATGTGCAAAGACATAGCCAAGATTCCTTGGGCCTTGCCTTGCTTTAGGCACATGGCAGTTAAAAACAACAAAAGAAAAAATCAATTAGTCAATAAGGTAGAATCAGAGGATCATAGAACATTAGAGTCTATAAAAGGGCATTTAAAATGTTACTAGAGTCTGTTTGATGCCAGATGACAAGTGTGACCAGTTTCATTCTTCTGTTCAATTGACAATGTGACAGAGAGTAGGTCATTTGGGCTTTGCTGGAAGGGAGAGTTGCACAGGAAAATTTGGCAGGGGTAGTCATTTGATAAATGTTTTCTAAATGAATGAAGGCAAACACCTCAGGGCGTGTAGAGGAAAAGTAAGTCTCAAAATCCAGAAGCTCAAATAACAGTCACATTGACCTTCTCATCAATCATCAATCAACATTCAGCAGTATTCTGGAAGCAGAAGAAATTATACCTGGTCTCTGGTTCTAAAGAGTACGCAAACAAAGATATGAGCAGTCACTTCATGGAAGAGAGAAATCAAAAGTATATGGTGAGATGTTCAAACTCATCAATATCAGGAAAAATACAAATTGAATATTAATGAGCTATTACTTCATACCAAATGACTGGAAAACAGTTAAAAACTGCAAGATAATAGCAAGTGTTGGTCCAGATGTGGGATACAGGGTCCTTTATGTGTGACTGGGGGGAATGAAGATTACTGCAACATTTCTGTAATTTGGCACTTCCAAATTTGAAGCTGAATATATGTGTAACCTATGCCACGCCCATTTCAATTCTGGGTATGCATATTTCCTGAAGAAATCCTCACACAGATTCATAACAGGAAGTGATTAAGGATGCTCATTGCAGCATTATTTTTGATGATGACATGGAATTGGAAGTAATCTGGGTGCTCATTTCTGGCAGATTGGACAGATAAAATATGGGACAAGGGGGTGCAACCCATGGTGTACTATGCACAGTTGGAAGCCACAGGCTAGATGTCTACCTAATAACATGGATGGATCTTGAAAGCATGGTGATGGCTAAAAAGAGTGAAAAAAAAGAATGAGAAGCACAAAACAATGCCATTTAGAAAAATTAGGAGCTGGCCAGTTAGCTCAGCTGGTTAGAGCACAATGTTGATTAATATCAAGGTCAAGGGTTCAGATTCCCGTGCCAGCCAGCTGCCAAAAAAGAAAAAGAAAAATGTGTGCTCATAAAATAAGAATATGATTTTGTAAAAAGTCTTCACAAGTAAAATGATATTCTTTAAACACATGAGAATAGTTGCCTCTGGAGATAAGATGAGAAAAGGATGAATACAGATTTGGGCACCTGGAAGGGCAGTGCTGCTGTAACAAATACCGAAACACGTGGGAATTGCTTTGGAACCTAGCAGTGGGCAGAGGCTAGGAGGGATTTGAGTAACATGCTAGAAAAAGCTTAATTGTCTTGAAAAGACTGTTAGGAGAAACTTGGCATTGGGGACCCTGTTAGTGAGGGCTCAGAAGGAAGGAGGGAATGTGCTATTGGAAACTGGAGAAAGAGGGACCTTATGGGGTACTAGCAGGAAGTTTAGCAACACTGTCATTTGCAGCTATGTAGAAAAAAGAAAATACGCATAATGAACTAGGTGATCTAGTTAAGGAGTGTTTCCAGAGTGTGGAAGATGCCAGCTGGTCCCGATACCAGGCACACAGGGCCAGCTGCCTTCCCCCCTTTCAAAAATAAATAACTCAAAAGTCAAATGTTGGTGAAAATGGAGGTCAGTTTTTATTCAGGAATTCCCAGTGACCTGAGGAGAGATGTTAGCCTAACCCATCTCTCCAGCAAACCTGAAGAATGGTCAGGCTAAAGCCATCTCAAAGATTTAGATTTACTGAGGGTTTTTTTAAGAGGGGGCTGAAGGAATGGGATGCTGGAAACGAAAAGCAGGAGGGAGGGGCACGTGAGCTGCGAGGGTTTCACGCAAGGTCTCAGGTGCTACGTCTCTCCAAGACTCCATTCGGTTTCTGCTCCCGTCCTTATCTCGGGGTCCTGCTGGATAGCATGTGCCTCATTGTGAATCCGCAGCTTCAGGCTGGCTGGAAAATAAGTTTACATTCAAATAAATAATGTCATCTTGCCCCATAACCAAGGTTCACAATACTAAATAGCCATGGAAAAAGAAGGAACTCAGAGAAATGCATGCGAAGAAAAAAAATGCTGTGTCCTTTTAAAATTTGTCTGCAGCCCATGCGGTTTTAGGTCCCAATATGGCTTTAGTCCTGCTCACTCCAACAGTCTCTTTGCCACTTATAGTAAAATGCAGGAGGGAAATAATAAATTGAGAGAAAGACTGTTATACAAAAAAAAAAAGAAGTAAAGAAATAAAGCCAGGCTTTGAAAATGTTCAGCCTCTCCAGACAGCAAACAATGTTAAAATTAAGAAATGGCTTTCAAATCCAGGGCACTGCCAGGAAAACATGGTCTAAAGATGAAACAGGGTGTGAACGTAAAAGCTGTTGTAAGGAACTCAGAAAGATCAAAGATGGAGCCTCAGAGTCTATACAGTCACATGAAAGGTCATTTGAAGAGATTAAGGGTGTGCCTCAAAAATCCCATCAATCAAATAAGAGGTCCTCTAGGAAGTGAAGGATGTTGGACATCAGCCATCTCAGCAATAGCCCCAGGTAGAGAGAGGCTTATCTTAAAGAAATGTGTGTGTGTGGCTTTTGCCTTATGGAGTGAACCCCAAGGAGATTTTCAGGAGACCTGCAAGTTTCTTAAAAGACTTACACATAAACATTGCCAACTTGGAGTGAAAGGAAAAGAGATAGTACAAAATGAGGAGAGGCCCTTGGACCTCTAGAATGCTACTGGCAGCAGGCAAGCTGAGAGAGATGCTCAGCTGCAAGCATGTGCTACCTTCCATGAAAGGGAAAAGATGACTAGAGGCTAGAATGAAAACCTCAGAGAGTGGGGCCAAGAGCCATGGAGAACTATTCCCAGGTTTTGTCATCTAATTAAGGAAATTCCAACATTTTCTTGTCTGGATTTTCAGTTTCTGTGAACCAGTGACATTCTTGTGCCTCCAATTTGTCCCCTTGTTGAACAGGAATGTCTTCCTGACCTACAATTATATGTTGGGTAGATGTGGGGGGCAGAGGAGAGCAGATAATTCTATCTTTAGCTCCACAGGTCTATGGATCAAGAGGATCTGTATTTAAGGTACTACAGTTGAGGAGACTCATTCACTCATGAAGCTAATTTAGATGCAGTTTTGTACTCTGAATTGATAGTGTAATGAGATGAGACTTAGGAAGAGTGGAAGAGTGTCTTTTCATGTGGGGGCAATGAGGATTATTATGGCACCAGAGGATGGGCTGTGGTGGGCAACCTCTAAGACAGCTCCCAGTGATCTCTGCCCACTGGTATTCATACTCTTGTGTAATAACATACCCCTAAGTGTGAGCTGGACCTAGTGACCAGCTTCTTACAAATAGAATATGCTGAAAGTGTTGGGATGTCACTACCAACACTGGGTCATAAAAAGACTGTGATACCCATCTTGGAAGAACATGCTGAAAGTGTTGGGATGTCACTACCAACACTGGGTCATAAAAAGACTGTGATACCCATCTTGGATCCCTCTCTATATATCTATCTCTATCCATCTCTTTCATTCACTCTGAGGGAAGCCAACACCCGTATGGCAAGCAGGCCTATAGAAAGGCCCAGGTGGCAAGGAACTGATGTCTCCAGCCAATAGCCAATGAGGGTCTGAAGCTTACAAAACCAATGAGTGTGCTTGCAGGTGGATCCTTTCCCACTTGAGACTTGAAATGACTACAGCTCTGGCAACAATTTTATTGCAGCCTTGTGAGAGACACAGAGACAGAGGACCCAGCTAAGTTGCACGTAGATTTCAGGCCTTGAGAGACTAAGATGATAAATGTTTGTGGTTCTAAGTTTATGAGTATTGGGGTAATTTATTATGCAGCAAAAGATAACAACACAGATTTTGTCCCTTAACGAAGATTGATTTCCAAAAGGGAAAAAAAATTTTTTTAATGTAGACTTTTAAAATAATAACAGGTTTTTATCCTATTTATAATTACCCAATTGAGTGATTTATACTATAAACAGTTCACTTCAGTTGCATTCAGTTAAGCTCTCATTCTATAGAACTTTTTGTCTGATGCTGTGATGGGCACTGCCTATGGTCTGAATGTTTGTGTCTCCCCCAAAATTCATGTTGAAATTCTCACCCCCAATGTGATGATGTTAGGAAGTTGGGGATTTGGGAGGTGATTAGGTTGTGGTGGTAGAGCCCTCAAGAGTGGTACTAGTGACCTTATAGAAGAGGCCCTAGAGAGACCCCTCAGCCTTCTGCAATGTGAGGTTAGAGTGACCATATGTGTCTGTAAACTAGGAAGCAGGCTTTCACCAGGCACCAAATCTGCACGTACCTTGATCTTGGACTTCCCAGCCTCCAGAACTGTAAGAAATAAATTTCTGTTATTTATAAGCTACCCAGTCCAAGGTATTTTGTTAGAGCAGCATGAACAAACTAAAACAGGCACATTCAAGTATGAGGCCTGCCATCCCCTACTTCCTGGTTTCTGAGAGCTGGTGTCCTTTGGGAGGCATGTGAAGCAGGACAGTGCAAGTTGAGCCGGACTGTGATGAAGGCAAGTACAGGGAGAATGGGAACACAGGTAAACGGGTGCCTGAGGTCAGCTGGGGGTCACCGAAAGGCTACGTGTGCCTCAAGATTTGGTGACAGAAAAAAAACACATCTAATTGGCCTAAGCGCAACAGGAAAAGGTCCAGGTGTTGCACCAACTTCCAACAAAGTGAGACTTAGGAGAGTCGATGACATTAGAGAGACTCAGCCATCCCCTCTGTCTCTCAGCTCTGTTTCCTCTGGGTTGGCTCCACGCTCAGACAGATGGTAGTCAAGAGCTGAGCTGAGCTGCCAGGTGGCAGAGTAGTCAATGAAGACAACAAGGCAAAGAGAAAGTAATGGTTAAGCCTGTATTTACTTACTGTGATGGTCTAAGCAAGAGGCTAAGCATGAGAATGCACCAGCTCCCTGACTGTTCCATCCCACAGAATAGCACATGTAGGAGAATTGTCTCACCTGATCATAGATCCCTCTCCTTTTACGGATCTGTAGTGGGGGGTGAGGCCCAGGCATGGAAATGTTCTGGGTACTGGGTCAAAGTTTTCAAGGCTCCCTTTCCTCCCAGTTAGCAGGTTTCAGCAGAGGCACCTGGGGAAGGCCTCAGCCAAGGGTCCCTCCCCCATAAAGATGACTCCAAATGGGGATGTCTGTGCTAGGAATGCAGATATGGGTAAGAGCAAAGCTGACCAGGGGGCCCGAGTCCCTGACTGCAAAGCCCTCCCGAGACCATGACACACTGGCTGTGCACCACGCCTGGCAAGGAAAGGGCAGCTTTCCTATGAAGCCTGCCAGGTAATACTTTGTAATCACCTATGGTCAAGCCTGAAAGATCACACACAGTTTTTTGGCCAGGAACTGGCTCCCCGCTCTTCCTTTATGGTGGTAAGATGGCTATCAGCAGCTCTGGACTTACATCCTATTGCTCTCAGAAACACCAGTGGGAAGAGAATGTTCTGTCTCAATAGCTCCAGCAGAAATTCTGGGACTGACTCCAATTAGACTGAGTTGGGTCATGCACCCATCCCTGAACCAATCACGTGGCCAAGTGGATGGAATTAACTGACTGGCCTCCACATCTGGATCTGGATTTTAGGGCAGGACCTTCTCAAAATACTTAAATAGAGGATGAGGGAGGAGGACTTTTGCCAGAAGCAGGAGGGGATACTAGGGAAGCAAAACCCACAGATGCCCACTCTCTAGTGCAGTGAAAGTGAAAGGATTTATTTCTTCATCTGTTCAATAAATATTTCCTGAACATCAACTGTGTGCCAGGCACTGTTCTAAGCCCTAGAGAGACAGTCACCAACAAAAACATCAAGCTGAAATTCTCCTGGGGGTGACAGACAATAAATACAACCTAATGATAGGGGATAAGAGGAAAATACGTATATATAAGGGAAATATATAGCCCCATGGTGATAAGTAATAAGGGGGATGGGGGGAATTAAGACAGGAGGACAGAAAGTGTGTGTATAGGGGGAGAGGTATGTCCTGAAAGGCCTTGCTGAAAGCAATCAGAGAATGAGCATTCCCTAGAGAAAGAGTATGCAAAGTAGGGGGAATAGCCCGTGCAAAGGCCTTGAGGTGGGCACACGCTTGCTGTGTTCAAGGAACAAAGAGTAAAATTGCCAGATAAAATACAGGATGCTCTGTTAAATTTGAATTTCAGAGAAGCAACAGAAAAATTTTTTAGTATAAGTATGTCCCAAATATTAAATGTGATATACTTTAACTAAAACATTTATTCCATGCAACATTTGGTATATATTCATATTTTTAAAAAATTATTCATTTTTTATTTGGTTAAATTATTCATTGTCAAAATTCAAATTTAACTGGGTGTCCTGTACTTTTATTTGTTAAATCTGGCAACTCTAAGTCAGTGTGAATAAAGCAAAATGAAGGAGGGAGGTGTTACAGATTGAATTATGTTCCCCCAAAGAAGATATTTTGAAGTCCTAACCCCTAGTACTCCAGAATGTGACCTTATTTGGAAATAAGATCGTCACTGATTTAGTTAGTTAAGATGAGGTCATACTGTTGTAGGGTTGGCCACTAATCCACTGGTGTCCTTCCAAGAAGATGGCCGTGTGAAGACACGCAGGGGCCATGTGACAATGAAGACAGAGATTGGAGTGATGGAGATATAAACCAAGCAACACCAGAGATAGCTGGTGAACACCAGAAGCTACAAACAAGCAAGAGAGGGTCTTTCCTCATCAGGTTTCAGAGGCAACATGGCCCCGCCAATGCTTTGATTTCAGATTTCTGACCCAAAGAACTGTGAGACAAGAAATTTCTGTTGTTTGAAGCCATCCAGTCTGTGGTGCTTTGTCATCACAGCCCCAGGACATGAACTGCTGCTACTAGTAGAAGAAGATGAGGACAGAAAGGTAAGCAGGGTGGTAGATAGATCACGTAGGACCTTGTAGGTCACATGAGGATTTGGTTTGCACTCTGAGTGAGATGGAGAGTCAGTCATTTGAGAGTTCGGGGAAAGGAGTGACTTATGTAAAGAGATGTAAGGGCAATCCAGGAGGATACTCAGGGGAGGAAGTGGCACGTGATGTTCCAGAAACCGCTTGTGGTTTGGTCCTGCTGAAGTGTGCAGTGAGGAGGTAGGAATGGAGACTGGTAAGTTGAACAGCAGCCAGATGTTGAAGAGCCTTTTGGTAACTTAAAAAATAGGGATGTGCTTCCCCCTGTAGGCCATAGGAAGCCAATGGAAAACTTTGAGTGGAGAAATGGGATCAAATACACCCATTGCTCATGGTTTCTGTTATTCATCACACTAGAGGTGGGTGCCAAAGAGTTAAGAATGACTGGACGGTGATGGAATTCCAAGTCCCATTATTGGGAGGGAAGG
Organism: Cynocephalus volans; assembly: GCF_027409185.1. Taxonomy (NCBI): domain Eukaryota; kingdom Metazoa; phylum Chordata; class Mammalia; order Dermoptera; family Cynocephalidae; genus Cynocephalus; species Cynocephalus volans. The sequence goes on along the minus strand of NC_084460.1, from coordinate 207,188,058 downwards.
GGATGACCTTTTTGTTAGAAATGGGACATTAACCCAAGCCCCTCGGCTCACATTGTTAGGACATACATTCTCATATACCCCTGAGGTAATTTGGAAAATATCTTGGGTTTCTCAAGAACATCGGAAATTTTACCCAAGACCATTAATATGCTGAGGGAGGTGGGTTCCCATCTACAGAGCAGGTTCTGGAGGAGGGAGTAGGTGCTCTAGGAAAGATAGCAGCAGATTAGGCCCTGCACACTCTCAATCAAGAAGCCAGGGACCCATCCCACTGGCTCTCAAATGTTAGTGTTCAAAATAAATTCAAGGTGCTTCTGACAATGCGGATTCCTGGGTCCTATCCCAGGTCCCTTGATTAAGTAAAGATGGTCCTGGAACCACACCTTGAGAAGTTCTGCTCTAGTGAGGGACTTGAAGATGTCCATGCAGGTAGTGATGAAGGCTATGGAGGAAGCATAAAGTAAGCAAGGAGGATCGGAAATTGTGATGTGGAGGGGTGTAATGTCCCAGTTTTGGATAGGGTAGCCAGGGAAGGCCTTACTAAAAGGACTACATCATATGCTGAAATTACATGCAAAATTTTGTGAGTATGTCCATTCCTATGAAAATGGATACATAACTTCTAGGAGAGTCTTAAAGATATTCTGAGCCAAATTAGGACTATGAACCACTGCAAATTAGCAGAAAATGGACAGAAGTTCAGAATCTGTATTTAGAGTGTCCATAAAACTTTGACTTTAAGCAGTGGTTCTCAACCTTGGCTTCACATTAGAATTACCTGGGGAATTTTAAAAAATATTGGCATTTGGGTCTCATGCCCAGAAAGTCTGATTCAATTGGTCTGGGAGCATGGTCTGGGAACTGGGATATTAAAAGCTCCCCAGGAGATTCTAATGGCAGGAAAAGCTGAGAAAGTCTAGTCTAGGGTTTCTGATGAGCCTAACCTTGTGGTAGGAAGTCTGGGTAATTATTGTTGTTTACCAACTAGGACACTGAGACTCCAGAGAATGAGTGACTGACCCAAGGTCCCACAGCTGGTGAGTAATTCAAGACTCAAGACCAGGTTCTCAATCGAGTGCTTCAGCCACTATCCCATCACAGGACAGAGGCCAGCAGGATTTTGATACGGAATGAAAGGCAGGAGCTTGGGCTCCTGCACTGGAAAGGACAGGACTGGGAGGGCCCCTCATGGGAGGAGAACATCTAGGAAGCAGAGTGAAGAGGTGCTGCCCACTGGGGTGCCAAGGGGAAGAGGGGGTGGCTCAGAGGAAAGTGGGATCGAGAGCTGATGAAGCCAGCTGCCACCTAGCGGGCCGGTGAGAGAGGCAAGGACTCCAGTCCACACCGGCCTCCCAGCTGGCCCGATACTAAACAAACAACAACCAAGCCCTCTGAGATAAATGACATTAACAGCTTTGTGACCTCAGAGAATCCAATGCCTTCTTCATTCCTTAACACTAGCCAGGATTGCTGATGTGTAGGGTGGGGGTAGGTACACCAGAAAGAAGTCACTATCCAAAAAATAATGCTTTCATCAACTCAGTAAATGCCTTCAACTGGAACAAAGCTTTCCCCTGTCCAAGTGGTAATTAGTAACAACTTCAAAAGCAGATGCCCCTAAGAGAGTAAAGACCTTAGATGAAAAGCTCAAGTCTTGCTTTCCAAACTTTAAAAAAAATTTTTGACAAACATGTCTTTTCAGATATGTTTACATATACGAGGGTACTTCAAAAAGTTCATGGAAAAATAGTTAAAAGATAATACAAATCTTTCCATGAATGTTTTGAAGACCCCTCATATATGTCATTTTATACTGTGTGTGTGATATGTTATATATGTCTGTGAGTATTATGTATAATATGTAATATATGTGTCTATAAATATAAATCAGATAAAAGTATACTTCCTGTGGACAAAAGAGGGGCCGGGCCTGGAAGTTACCTGATGGGTGGGAGGCAGTAGGCACTGGATAAGTGAATGTATATCTCTTTTCGAAGCTGGAAGACATCTTTGGATGGGTGAAAAAAGTAGGCACTGTCTTGTACCTTCTACCTGAAGCCCTCCTGCCCCCCTGCTCTGCTACCCCTCCCTCCCTGAAGGGCAAGCTGGATTGCCCCTGAGCCACCTCTGCCAATCCCCAGGACCTTCTAAGAAAGCTGCATGCATTAGTCTGTTTCTGTTGCTTATAACAAAATACCTGGAACTGGTTAATCTGTAAGAAAACAAAATTTATTGCTTACAGTTTTGGAGGCTGGGATGTCCAAAGTCCATGGAACACATCTGGTGAAGGCCTTCTTTGGTGGTGACTTCAGCGACACAGGGTATCTCATTGCGAGAAAGGCAGGAGCAGAGAAAGAGACTAACCTCATTCACTCTCCTTGTAAAGACACCAGAACCACTCCTACTATTCTTATTCCAAGAATGGATCAATCCATTCACAATCCAATCACCTCTCCAAGGCTCCACCTTTCAGTTACTGTAATAGGATTTCCTACTCTTAACACTGTCACAGTGGGGACCAAGCCTCCAACACGTTAAATTTTTGTGGGGACACTATTCAATTCATTGCACTACAGGAAGGAATTCGTGAATTCACTGGACATGTGTTGAGAGCCTACCATGTGCTTGGCATTGTGCTAGGCTAGGACAACACGTGGAGGAAGGAATAACAGCCCCTTTCTTCAACAACCTTACCATCTCTTGAGGGTCATAGGCAGGAAAGGGTTAATTAAGGAAAATGTGACAGGCACTGAATAGGAAAAGTTACCGAGCATTACGGAATATAGCAGAGGCTGGAGGAAGGGCACCTCATCTCAGTGGGGTGGGGGTTAGAGGTAGGAGCTGTCAGGGAAAACTCTCTGAAGGAGGAGACCCATGAGGTTACGGTCAGTTTCATTCCTGAGAGCAGTTTTTCATCAGATGAATGGGGATGGGGAGCAGAAGGACTCTGGAGATTAAAGATGAATGGGACAGAGCCAGAGGAGAAAGGCAGGACATCTGAAGTGCCAGACACCAGAGACATCAAGGACCAATCTCACTACATCACAGGCTTGCCAACTGGCCCCAGTACCAGGACCCTGGGCCCTCCCAACAGGACGTAAAGAAGAGACCACAGGCCCCGACCAGCTCCACAGCCCAAAGGGGCAGGTCTGGGGCCACCAAACTGGGGCTTGAGTGTGAAAAGAACTACCTTTGAAGTGAAAAGATCAAAATGTCTTTTGAGAAATCAGATCTCCCCGACTGAATTTCAGCCCTGGGAGCTGGCTTTGCTGAAGCCAAGCAGTAAAAAGAGAGCAAAAGTTCAATAAAGTTCTGAGGGACAGAGGGAAGCTGCTCCACGGCCGGGCTTTCCTCTGAGCAGACTAAAACATTCGAGCCAAGGACACAGAGACCCCGGGGCAGGGGGACTGCACAGCCCCCCAGAACATGATCGCGGGACTTCCCACCGGACGCTCAGCTCCCACCGCAGAGGTGATGGTGATGGCCCTCATTCACCTGAGGCACTGGACACACAAAGGACAGGGTGGTGTGTGGTGCCACCTCAAACCTGCCACTCGTCCTTCACAGTGTTCCCTTTACAAGGAAACAAAAAGCACAGGCATTTCTAGAGGTTTTTGCTTGTTTTTCCATTGCTCTTGTTTACTATCTCAAAAACTGCCTTCTCCCTTCTGCTCCTGCATCTTCCCCCTTCTTGCCTGGGCCTCTCTCTTCCCCCATGACAAAGAAAAATGCCCGTGTGGGCCTTCTTTTCCAGATTCAATCAAGGCTCGAGGCTTTTATCTTGTTCTTAATAGCACCTTGTACTGATAGAGCCTGGCAAGACTTTGCGTGCCTTAATTATTTCCCCAAGATCGATTAAGCCCCTTGGTCCCCTGGGCAGCAGCATCCCACAACAGTTTTCCAGATGGATGAGCTGCATCCGAGGCTGCAGAGCAGACAGGGGCCGGCACGCCCAGGACAGCCTGCGACCTGCATGCTGCTCCATGCCCGCTGCCTCGGAGTCAGGTCTGGGCTGCCCTATTTCTCAGACACCCATCTCTACTTCTGCCCCCCACTCCCTGCCCTCCAGGGGAATTTTCAATGAGGCTACAAGCTGAGAAGGCCTGCCCAGTTCTCAGAGGAAACTGAGGCTAGGGGACTTCCTGGTGCCCCAGCCCAAGCCTGTGACAAGAGATGAAAGATGAGCATGAGGATTCCCCTGCTCAGCTTCTTGCCACACTGTCATGTCTCCCACTTAGAAGGGCACAGTAGGCATTCCAAGGACTCTCAGCACAGGAGGCTGCATTTATACACAGCATGGGGGTGCCAAAGGCTGGGCTCATGCACCAGAGAGGCAGAGACGGGCTCATTTTCTGTTCCATCGCCTCCCTCTGCAACCAGCACTCAGGAGGAAATCGCAGCTTCAGTAAGAGCTGGCCGACGAGCTTGCCTTTCACACTACAAAGCAAGTATCAAGAACCTCAACATGCCAGGTACCATTTGGAGCAATCTGCAGTCTGCAAGATACACACGGGTGGTGCTCAAACCTGTAGAAGGATGTGACATGCTAAGAGACTCCGTGGGTGAGGAGGCTGGGCCTCTAATAGGCTTTACTTGATAAGAAAAATGCATTGATAAAAAAAAGTGCAATATACTCTTTACAATAGCCAAGAGTTGGAACCAGCCCAAATGTCCATCATCAGATGAGTGGATACAGAAAATGTGGTACATCTACACAATGGAATACTACTCAGCTATAAAAACGAATGAAATACTGCCATTTGCAACAACATGGATGGACCTTGAGAGAATTATATTAAGTGAAACAAGTCAGGCACAGAAAGAGAAATACCACATGTTCTCACTTATTGGTGGGAGCTAAAAATTAACATATAAATTCACACACACACACACACACACACACACACACACACACGGGGGGGGGGAAGAAGATATAACAACCACAATTACTTGAAGTTGATACGACAAGCAAACAGAAAGGACATTGTTGTGGGGGAGGGAGGAGAGAGAGGAGGGAGGGAGGTTTTGGTAAGGGGCAACAATAATCAACCACAATGTATATCGACAAAATAAAATTAAAAAATAAAAATGAATAAATAAATTAATTAATTTTTTTTTAAAGTGCAATATAAATTGATAACGATAGCTGCTAACTTTTACTGAGCTCTTCTTCTGTGCTTACGAGGTTTCTTTTATCTACCCTCATAGCAACCCACAAAGTGGGTACAGAGAGATTAAGTATCTTGCCAGTGGTCACCCATTTGAAAGTGGTAGAGCTGGGATTTGAACTCAGATAGTCTGGCACCAAAGCCCATTCTTCTAATTCTTTTACCAGGCCATTCAGCAAAGCTTTAGGCTTCCTGGGCTTCATGGCAGAAGGCAGTAGGGCTTCAAGTAGGAGGCATAAGACAGTGCCTCATTTTCTCACCCACCCAGAGATGTTTTCCAGCCTGGACAAGAGCTATATACATCGAGTTATCCAGGGTGAACTTCCAGAAGGCATGTGCTCGCTGAGGGCAGGGGCCAGATTTGATTCTTCTTCGTATCCTCAGTACCTGGTACCATGCCCAGATCAAAGCAGATGCTCAAAAGTACTTGCTGACTCCTGACTTAGCCATACACAGACTGTGAAGCCAGAGGCAAGCTACCAAACTTCTCTGGGCTCCAGTTCTCCAATCTGGAAAATGGGGATAACAATGCACACCCCCCCCACCTTTGATCAGAAGCCGTATATGTAAAGGCCTTCCCACCCTGTCTGGTTTATAGTAGGTGTTCAGTAAACAGTGGCTGTCACAGCTATCTTGAAAGCCAAGATGCCAAGGGCAGAGTGGGATTAGACAGACCCATAGTTCTTGTCTAAAAGCAGGATGGGGCATGAAGAGACAGCTCCAGGTATTCCCATAGGTGTGTTTCAAGCAGCCTTCTCTAAAAATTCTCTTTTAGAACTTCAGAAGGTTCTGAGTCCATCAGCACCTCTAGGAGGGAAGATTCTAGTGAATGTTTTCTGTACCAGACACTTTGATGGGTGCTCCCCCTCTTTCTCTATACAGAATCCCAATGTTATGCAGGGGCTACATTCCTCAGTTGGGCCTTGTACTCCCAGCTCTGTGTGCTGGCAGGAGATGCAGTGGTTGGAAGCTTGCTGCTTCTGCCCTCAAGGGATTAGAGTGGGGGGTGGGGGGGGGAGGACTGGAGAATAGCCCCGCCCCACCCCCACATGAAAAGGTCCTTACAGATGCCAGGCAGTAAAAGCCAAGAAGGTTCTACAGGAACTGTGGACACTGAGAGAACAGAGTTCCCATGGGCTGTGGGATCAGTCTGAGGGTCCAAGGAGGCATGTGACTCTTGAGTCCCTGTCTATTTTTTGCAGAACAGCTACCAGATCTGAGACTCACTGCTGGGATCACACCAGATCTCAATGACTTCAGTGTGGACAGCAAAAAAAATCCAGTGTGTTGTCACAGAATGCACTGCACGAGGCAGGAGTGGCAGTTATGACCCTGGGACAAAATCCAGCCTGAAGCCTGTTTTTTTACTGCCCACAGCTATTAATGGTTTTTACATATTTACTGGGTTGTTTAAACAACAACAAAGAGTATGAGACAGAGAAGTCGGGGGCTGGCAAAACCTCAAATGTTTATCATCTAGTCCTTTATGAAAAACATTTACCAATGCTTGGACTAGAGGGCCCGTGGAGGACAGAAATGTGGCCCTGACTCGTCAAGGTTTCCTTGAGGCCCTTCTGGGAAAACCTGAATGTCCTTGGCTGCTGGAGGTTAATCTTGAAGCTTCTTTCCTGGCTGGTCCAGGTGCCCTGGGTGTAAGAGTGGTCAGTTCATGGGCTGAGGGGTTTGGGCTTCTCCTAATTCTCTGCATTAAGCCACACTGGTCTGTTCTTGCCTGCCAAGGCTTCCCATGGTAATGATTCACACATGACAAATAAGCATTCTAACACACTCCAGGCATCTGCCACCTCCTAAGCATCAGGCCTTTGAGGAAGCTGTGGAGGATTAAATTTTAGCACAGCACATGGCCAAGTAGACACACCTTTCCCAGGTAGGCTGAGCAGAAGGGGAGAATAAAGGGTACCAGATGCCTGGAGGTCTAGGACACCCTGCAGCTCCTCGTGCTGGGATCCCTGCACATTGCAACAGGGAACGTGTCCTTGTGGTGGGCAGGGACCCCTGGCTAGGAGCCTGCAGGCATCCCAGCCCTGCACCGTCCTGGTTCTTTGGGCACCAGCCCTGCCTGCTCTAGCAGGAATCCTGCCAGAGTCCTATGCTGGGGCCAAGGATCTATTGCAGGGACTTTATCACCCAGGAACAGAAGCTACAAAAGGAACCAACCCCCTTACATATTCTAAATGCGATTCATTCTAAGTTTTTGAAGTCTTCCAGCTGGCTGATATTTCAAGCAGCAGCAGACAGAGGCAGTTGTTATATCAACTCAGAGAAGACACTTTTATAATCAATGAAACTCATTATATTTGGATACCCAATTCCTGCCAATGCACAATTTAAATAATCACTTCAAAGCAATTTGTCATAATTATCAGGTCTTACATAATTACCACCCCACCCCCTGAAGAGGCAGAAGCAATTTTGGGGGGAGGGATGTTAGATTTGGCTGACAAAGGGACTTTCAGTAGCCCTGGACACCTGGCCATAGGTAATATTGGTGACCAGAGGGGAGGTGGGGTGGATCTGTTTGGGGAGCTACTGGCTATTCTGCTTCTTTGGCTTGAGGGGTCAACTATTATCCTACATGCACATTAAGAGACTATTTTTGGCAAAATGTTAGTCTTTGAAGGACATCCAAACATTCAGTAATGATAATGTCTTATATAATGGAAAAATACAATGTACTTTTTAAAGGGAAAATTGTATTTTCTTGGTGAGAGTAATATCTGATGTGAACCTCACCGAAGAGAACGACTTTTGCTGAGTGTGGCAAGTGACAGAGCATGAAGCCAGGCCAGGGCAGTAGCCCATGAAAAGGCTCTCATGGCCTTGAACCAGAAGGAATTTAATTCTTGAAGATCCACGTAGGATCAGAAAGATATGGTGGCATAGGGAAGATTCCTCTTTCCACCTGTTGAGCCACTTACTTTTGTCAGGAGAGAAACTCAGATGGCCATTGGGGTCAGGCGGGTAACACAGGTGAGGGAGGTGGACAGGTGCAAGTCAGTAGGAAGTTCTGGGGACTGTGAAGAACTGGAGAACTCCTCTCTAAAGGGAGAGCCACTGTTCAGCCCCAACCAATTGTCCACTTGTGCAAGAATAAAGGGCCAATGTTGCCAGATCATCTGCTTTTTTAAATAGAAGTTAGAAATTCAGATTTTATGCATGATATCCCAATTTTTGTATATTAATTCATTTTTGTAAACATTGCCCAGGCCAATCAAAATATGTCAGTGGGCTGTCCATCTACAGCCTCTTATCTCTATAAGCCCTGACAGTAATCTCTGGAATAGAGAGGGGACTGTCACGAGTTGGGTTTTCTAGAAGCAGATGCTGGGACACATTGTCACACACCTGTTGGCCTTTTGTATGTCTTGGGAGAAACATATATTCAGATCCTTTGCCCACTTTTTAATTCAGTTATTCAGGTTTTTTTGCTATTCAGTGGTATGAGTTACTTGTATATTTTGGGTATTAATCCTTTATCAGATATATGGTTTGCAAATATTTTCTCCCATTCCATAGGTTGCCTTTTAATTTTGTTAATTGTTTCTTTGGCCATGCAGAATTTTTTAGTTTGATGTAACTTGTTTTTGTTTTTGTTGCCTTTTCCTTTGGCATCATAGCCAAAATATTGTTGCCAACACCAATGTCAAGAAGTTTTCCCCTATGTTTTCTTCTAGAAGTTTTACAGTTTCAAGTATTATGTTTAAGTCTTTAATCCAGACTCATATATATGGTGTAAGATAAGGGTCTATCTTAACTCTTTTGCATATGAATATCCAGTCTTTCCAACATTATTCATTAAAGAGACTTTCCTCTCCCCACTAATAGATTCTCTTCACTTATTTTTATTCTTTTTTTGCTATTGTTCCTCTGACTGGATAATTTCAAATGATCTGTCTTAAAGTTCATTGATTCTTACTTCTTAATTGACTCTGCTGTAGAAGCTCTCTATTGAATATTTTAGTTCAGACATTGTATTCTTCTGCTCAAAAATGTCTATGTGATTCTTTTTTATGGTTTCTACCTCTTTTCATTTTATTCATGTATTTTTTTATTATTATTATTATTTCATTTAGTTGTCTATCTATCTTCTCTCATGGCTCACTGAGATACTTAAATATGATTATTTTGGATCTTAGTCAGGTAAATTTGTAGACCTCCAGTTCTTTGGAGATTTATTTTGTCCTTTGGTGGTACCATATTTCCTTGATTCTTTATGTGTGCTATCTTAACATTTGGAGAGGCAATCGCCTCCTTTAATCTTTATGGATTGGCTTTGGGAGAAAAAGACCTTTGCCAATTAGCCTGTCTAGAGATTCTGGGTGTCTCTAGACCTTTTCTAAGGATGCTCTTCTCCACTTCTCTTACTCTCTCTTAGGGGGCAAGACTTAGGGTTGTGTGCCTTCTCTCAATCCTATTGAGGCACCCATGTCCTCTTGAGTGCTCTCCTGACTGCCCCATGCTGTTCCCAGCTGTGTCCCACCCTGCTGCAATGGCTAAACAGGCCCAGAACTTTTCCTGCCTAAATGGAAGTTATGACCATATAAGGTCACCCCTTTCAATATAAAAGAGACAGCCCTGCTGCATTCAGTGCTTAGCCTTTGTGACATGAGTCTGCTGAGCCATTGCCAGCATCAACAAACTCTGCTTCCTTCTGAAAGCCTCAGTGTCCTGCCTCTCCTTGAGAGTTCACTGTAACATGGCTGTAATATTCTGTAACACTATAAAGCTAGGTCTGAAGCTCAGAGACTCTGGTTTATTTTCCCTAGGGAAGTGCCCTGAAATGTTCACAGTTGCATGTCTTCTTCCAAACCAACAGAGTCAAATCAGCTGTTACAATCTGCACCTACTATTGAGATCTTTTATGCTGTCTATGAGAGATCATACAGGCTAAGCATGAGGACTTGTGGGGCACCATCCATTGGGAGTGCCTGGAGTGCTGGAGGCACACGTTGACTGGTTGGCAGAGGGAATCCTAGGTGAGTTGTCCATGGGACATGTGAGCAAACACCTTGATGGAGTTTACAAACCAGTTAGCAGGATCCATGGCTGGTTGTTGAGAACTGCTTGCTGGTTACTGTATACTCTCTTCCCTTCCCCAGACAATTAAGCCATGACAATACCCTCAGTGAAGTGTTCTGGGTGGGGTAAGACAGAAGTAGACTTCCTGGGAAGCATCCCTCAAGGCTGAGGAGACTTGGGCATTCACTTCACTCTCACCTTCTCTTGTGGAAGAAATCACAGGCAAAGGGGGCCTCTCTTGGCACTGAGCTGTGCCACCTTGGGGGAGAGGTGACTTGGGTAAGTGAAACTGCTCTTCTTCAATGTGTTTACTCTCAGAATTTTTTGCTCTACCAGTGCACTGAAACCTCAGCTAGACTCTGGGGCTCCCACAAAGATATTCTCATCCATGGATGGTTGCTAAAATCAGTGTTTCTGTGGGGAGATGAGAGCTGGAACTTCCTATTCTGCCATCCTGCTGACACTCCAAGAATAATCACTTTTAATCTACCCCCCAGGCCAATGACTGTCACATTTTCCATCTAGTAGAAAGTTCCCAAAGCCTAGGATCCTGAGTTCTGAACCAACCAGACTTCTGAGTTCCAATTCTATGTTCCTTACTGATACAGATGACAGGAATGTCTTAGACCATTTGTTTGAACTAAGGCATTAGTGAGGCTGCTATTACAGAAAAAAAATAGCACATAAAATGTGCTTTTAAAGAGTTAAAAATTACCCCTTGGATTTCCTGGGCACTAACCTACAAATGTACATGATTACGCCACCCTCAGCAACTCAAACCTTACATCTTCAAAACACATTGCTGCAGGAGTACATAAGATGCCTAACAAAACTAAGCTACAAAGATAAGTAACTGACAAGCCCTGGGTCATACCCCTTGGAAATTCATGGCCCTAGGAACTTCCCATAAAATCCATCAAGTAACAAAGGTTTACTGAGGACTTGTTGTGCAAGAACTAAGCTCTGAGCTTTCTGGAATGATACCAAGAAGTATAAAACCTGGTCTCTGCTGTCAAAAAGAATCCAGTCTCATGGGGATGGCAAGACAGGAATCCATGAAAATAATTTTAGGAATTAAAAGAATCGGATGATCTCTGAAGTCCCTTCCTGCTCAAAACTTCTAGGATCTAACAAGTTACTGTACAACTTATTTGTCTTATTTTTTCAGTGAAGTTATAAAAGTTAACATTTAATAGTAATAGTATTTGCAGTCTTTCTCAGCTTTTTCTTTTGTATCAGTTATATAGTGCTACAGAAAACATAAAAATAAAAAATCCCAAAATTCGGTGGCTTAAAACAACTCTTAGAATTTTTCTTATTTCTTCATGATTTCCTGGGTTAGAAATCTGGGCTGGTTTCTTGGTTGGTTTTTCCTCTAGTCTCACCTCTAGCTATAGTCATCTGGAGGCTTGACTGGAACTAGACAACCTAACATGGCCCAAGAGAGTTTCACTCCCCAGTCTGCAGTTTGATACTGGCTATCAGCTGGTGTGTCCAGGGTGCCTCATATGGGTTGGCTCATCTCTGCTCCAAGTGTCCTCACATCATCTGTTAAGCTATATCAAGCTTCCAGCAGACTAGGTCAGTGTTCCAAGAAGGCAACCGCAGGAGCTATAAGTCCTCTGAAGAATTAGGCTCCAAGGTTGTACAACTACCACTGCATTCTATGGGTAAACGCAAGTCACAGGGCCATACAGACTCAAGGGGTAAGATAAGAGACTTTATCTCTTGATGCAAGGAATAACAAAGATCACTGAAACTGAACTTAAATTGTTTGTAGCTTATCCTGACATTATCTGCTCACTTATCCACAGCTCATTGGTCACTGACACCAAGTAGTTATGTCTATTTCATTGAAAATTTTTTCTCATAGTGAAAACAACATGTTCTAACTACCTCCACAAAATGTGATTGAGCATGGTAAAGAAATTTCTGGAAAACTGCCTTCTGTTTTCCCACACATGAAGCGAAAAAATTTAAATAGAGTCCACTTCCTCCCTTATCAGACATTTGATCCAGTAACTTCATAGTGTCTACCAAAATATTGTAAACAAAACAATCAGGCACTTGATTTGCAATTCTGGAACCAAAGTCCAAAAACTTTGACTACAATAGTCAAACCACTGTTAGCAGAAAAAGGTAGGCTAAGAATGATGCATTAAAGAAAGATCTGGTATTTATAGTTCCTGAACAATCCTAAATGCATTTCAGGTCTCAAGGCCAAGTAATTTTTCACAGTTATGCTAGAACATCATATTACAAGTACGTTGCCCACAGTCCTGTCATAGAGACTGATTATTGACATATTTGTCAGCATCTTATCACTGTACAATCCCCCAAAGATTTGCAGGCAGTAATCCAAGTGGTAAGTCATAGATCGGTTTGCTCAGCAGTTCACAGATCTGAAACAACTCATAAATCAAAATTGGCAAGTAATTAGCCAACTCACTTATACAGTAAAAATCTTTCCATCAAATCTTTCAACTCAGAGGCTGACAGACACTTGATGCCCCTTGATGAGATAGAACCTCACCTTGACACACAAAGCCATGAGTAGCAAAGGCCTTCATGTTACCATCTTTGCACATCACACTGAACCAAACTTGTCAAAAATCTGACCCTTCCAGTGACACCTGGCCCCAAACACCTGCAGCTTCCTCAGCCCCTTGAGAAGGTACTTGGAAGGAAAAATAAGCTCAGACTTAGTTCAGTTGAAATTTCCCACTTCCTCAAAATTTACTCAAATCATCACTTAGGCAACTTCTCTTTCTAGTGTTTGGAATTTGTTCATTCCATTATGTGAGGAGCATTTCCTCTGGGGGTTAAAATGGAGGGGCTAAAACAGCTCCTGCCTTCAAGGAAGAAGAAGTAAGACTGTGACAGCGAGCTCGGCATTTTCACATAGGGTTTCTTGTGTAATACTCACACCCTTATGATACAGGTATTATTGTCCCCATTTTACAGACTGGGAAACTGAAGCTTAAGTTAGTAAGCAATGGAGCCAAGATTCAAATTCAGGGAAGAGAAGAAGGAAAGCAGGAGAGTTGGAAGGGAAAGTGAAACCCAAGAGAAACACTGTAGGTAAAGCACATTTGAAGCAATAAAGGACTTTGCAAATGCTGGTGACTGTGATGATGGTGACTATGTGGCATTGATAGGACAACCAAGTAAAGAATGTCCAGCTACTGGTTGGATGTGACAAACTGGAACCTAGGGAAGAGCTGGGAGTTGCCGAGAGCAAGAATGAAGAAAGGGCCCAAGGATGGATCCTGGATGAACCCAGGACAGATGGAGGGAAAAAGGCAAGTGCAAAAAAGAGTATCTGAGAGGTGGAAGGAGAACCAGGAGCATCTACTAGCTCATGGCTCAGAAGCCAAGAGTGTCGAGCCTTAAGAAAGAGAGTCAAATGCAGCCAAGGTGTACAGAAAAAAGCTACCAGATTTTGGAAAGTGGAAGGCCACTGGAAACCATCAACAGAGATTGAGGGTAGATGACAGACGTAGGGGTGAGAGTGTGGGTGGTGAGGAAGTGAGAACATCAGTGTAGATTCCCCTTTTAGAAAGGTTCTCAAGGAAGGAATGAAGGAAGTAGGATGCAATGGTCATTTAGGAGACAGTGAGATCAAACATAGGAGTGAGCTCCTGATATGCAGGAGGAGGTGGCAGGTGTGGGTGGAGAGACTGAGCTCCATTTCCAACGTCTTTGCCTGCATAACTTTGGGACTGTTTGTGAAAAGAGAGATTTTGATCATCGCTGCTGAACCTAATTAGAAAAATATATCCTCACTTTTCCATCCTGCCAAGTTCTATTAATTCTTCTTGTTCAGTGTCTCTTGAATTCGTCTTCCCTTTTCTGCCACACCACCTGAGAGCAGGCCTCTCTCCTGGACTTTCATGCCATCTTGCTAGCTGACTTTCCACACCTCCCACCCTTTCCCTCGATTTGACTCTGACTCAGATTAACCTGCCACAAAACCTAGTCTGCAAACATGAAATGCACCCTAGGGTGAAAGCACCCCAATATGCATTGATTCAAGTCTAAAACCCCTGGCCAAAAATGGAAGAAGTTCCATCAGGAATCTCCATTCTTCAAAATCTTCTCTTTGACCCCTTTTATATGACTTGACAGTCCCAAGACTGTCCTCAGCCCTGACTGCACATTAGACTCATCAGGAAGCTTTAAAAGGACTGGGGCCCAGGCCCCCTCCAAAAATTCTGATTCATCTGGTCTACAGCGGGGTCCAGACAGGGGTATATTTTAAAAGCTCCTTGTCGATGCTTTCCTGTTGCTCTTTATTGCTCTACAGGATACTCATAAACTCTGCTCTGAACCTTTGCTCAGCAGTGCTTCCCACGTCTGAAATGACTTTCTTTTTCCTTTCCATGAATCTAAATGTCACATTTCCCAAAGGCCTAATACAGCCTGACGTTTTTTTTAGGAAGTCTTCCCAGACCACCCCAGTCAGTAAAGATCTTTCTCACCTCTGGGTTCCAATAACACTTACAGATGGCACTGCAAAATCCAGCTCTTAATTCAACAAACATGTGCTTTCAAGGAGTTTATGATGATGGCAGGGTATGGTTTTTGGGGTGTCGGCAATGCACACAAAGCACAGAGAGCCGCGCGTGGAAGGGCAGAGCAGCACAGAAGCCCCAGCAGAGTCAGGAAGCACCCAGACGGGTGGCAGGATATGAGTCTGGATCTGTAATCTGTGAGAAGATCAGGAAAGACCTCGTCCACGGCAAAAGATTGAATGCTGTGGTCCTCAAACCCTTGTTAGTCTTGGAGTTCTGTTCCAATGAAATCCTGCAGAAGAATAGCAGGTGGGTCCCTTCCTCACCAGCCTGCCCTTTAGGTATCCCCTTGGGGGTGTCACACAACAATTAGGACTTCAAAAGATTTTGAAAATCATTAACATGGGCTATTTGGGGATCCTCGAAGGCAAGGAGTAGGTTGTACAATAATCATTTCATATAAACAATATCAGCTCCTCAATAGGTTTACAAATATTTAAAGGTAAGAAACCTGGCTGTTATATCTTTGCATGCCCTAGAGCACCTTGTCATTCTGGACATACAGTATAATAAAGAGTTAATACACAAGATTGAGCAAAGGAGGCTATCCATAGTCAGCAAACACGGAAGACAGAATTTTCAAAGGGCTATTAATCATTTCAAGATGAATTTAAACATCCAAGTGGTACATGAGAAACAGAAGTGAGGTGGCTTCCAAGAATTTGGAAATGCAGTTGCCCTTGGAAAGTTATTTGGTGAAATTCATGCACAATGGATGAGCTTAGCTATTATACTAAATGAAAGAAAAAATAACCTAAAAGACTTTCTGTGAATGTGTGCCCAAAGACTTTGGGAACACCTAAGATTCCTTTCAAGGTGACAGGATTGAAATTCAATTGGATTTAGCAAATGGAGAACTAATCAGATGTTTTGTGTACTGCCTAAAGAAGTTCTGTATAAACAGAAAGAGGGTGAGCACACACTGAAAGGAAAACCACAGGGTCAGAGGTTGTCAGTGTTTACACATGACTTCCAGGGGAGACAGATAAGTAGGTAGACAGAAGCCACACTATTAGAGGGGTGAACATATGTGAGGCAAGGAGGATTCCACAGGTCTAACCAGGACCTGTATCTGCCAAGGTTTGGGGCTGCAAACACAGCAGCTGACTCCGGACTATTTGAAAAAAAAAGTTGGGAGTGGGGTTAGGGGACTGCTCTATTGGAGGGGACAATTTGAAAAGCACAGAAGACCAAACCAAGCTTGTAACAGATGAGACCCTGGTCATCTGTTGGAAGGTCTTTGTCACAGAAGCTGCCACACAGCCTTACCTGGGCACTGTCCCCAGTATAAACAAACTCCAACCAGACTCCCATTCAAGATACAAAGTCCTAGGACAGAGTATGACAGATCACGTGGACGTCACAAGCCTGCCTCTCAGCAGAAGTCTGTCAGGAGGAGCCTTTCACTTTTAACCTAGGAGGGTATGTATTGGACCAACCAGTCCTAAAGCCTAAACACAATGGGGAGAGACAAATCCCTAAAAGGGAACTGAGGTGCTGTTGGGAAATGGGAATAGTTGGTGGGCAGTAAATATCCACAACACGGCCCGAGGACATCCTCCAAGGCTGTTTCTCTGCCTCTGTCCTGACCCCATGCTCACCTGGCCACCTTTCCAGTTCCAGTCCACCTTCCCCAGACTAGGGCTGAAGGTTCTCCAAGGGCAGATGTGAACTTTTCTTTCCAAGGGAAGAAACATCCCTCACTATAAGTTATCAAGATTGTCATCACTTATGACTGTATTTATCTCAAGGCAGATCTCCTGAGTCGGATCTTGGGACACCAGGCTCCGACAGAATGCTGGCCTCTCCCACAAGCCCCCGGCTAACAGCATGCCCCTCCAAGCTGTAGCAGTGCTGAGTCCCACACTGCACTTTGGATCCAGAAATCTGGCCTGAGGTTGACTTTCTTTGCACGTATTCTTTGCATTTCAACTTTCATCCACATAAAGTTAAAATGTTCATTACATAAAAGAGTGTGCCTTTTCCGATCATTCCTGAGCCGTCTATTGCTACTTGAATGATTTGCACATTGTCTGGTGGTGATTGACTTCTGGTCACATCACTAACCATAAACTAGAAGAAATCAGTCCTGCAAATACAATACTCTGGCATGAATAAATGGACCACTGGCAACAAGCCAGGCTGCTGAGGCTTCAGAGTCAGGCAGACTAAGGCTGCCATGATGATATTCATCCTTTGGATCATAGTTAGAGCTGGAAGGCCTTTAACAAACACTTGGTTCAATTTCCTTATTTTTCAGATGAGGAAACTGAAGCCCAGAGAGGGGAAGTGACTTGCTCAAAGTTACACAGCTTGTAAGTGGAAGAACTAAGACAACCTCTGATCTCACTCACCCTTTCCATTACATCATCAGGCTGTCCTGAAAATGAGAAATTTCATCAACTTTCCAGGTCTCCTAAAATTAAAGTGAGAGTCCTCATCACCTTTCAATTGAGAGCAATAATGAAAGCAACTCTGACCCTCTGAATTCAAATAACAGATGCTGATGGCTCACCTGCTGCAATGTGATATTCAGTGAAAAGCTAATGATCTTGAGAAAGCTCAAGAATTGTGGTACCCTGAGAATTCAAAGTTCTGAATATCAACTGAAAAGGAATGGGGGCAGGACCTTTTTTAGAAACACTTATTAAAGACATTCCTAAATTGTGTGTGTCTGTGTATGTGAGAGTGTGTTCGTATGTAATAATTTTCCACCTTAGTAAATATCATCCGTGCCAAGTTCATCCTCAAAAGTCAAGGCACCCTCAAATCACATTTCTGCTGTATCACCTTGGGCAAGTTTCTTAACTTATTTAAAGGTCAGTTTCCTCTTCTATGATATAAACAACTTACTGCATGTTGTTCTGAAATTTAAATTAGAAAATCCACAGAAAACATTTGGCACAGTGCCTGGCCAATCGCAAGCCCTCGACTGTTCATAAGTTATTTTAGCATAATGAAAATGAAATCTTTGGTGTTTGCTCTTTCATAGGCCTTAATGATGTTTCGGGGATAGCACTGGTTCTTGCACCTGCCTTGTTTAGAATCACTGGGGAGTTTTAAAAAGTGCAAATGCCTAGTCCCACTCCCAAAGAATTTGCTTCAATTGTTCTAAAGGGCACCTGGGACTTTTCTCCCATTGCATAAAGCTCCCAAGGGACCCTATATGCAAGAAAATTTGAGAATCACTGATCTACAGACCTGAACCTATGACCAGGGGACAGGTAAGTCAAGGACTGTCAAGCAGCTAAGCTTACAGCCACTGTGCCATCACCCCACCTTCCTACTTCACTGAGACCATACTGAGAAAGAACCTGCAGCTGCAGCCCCCTACACAGTGATCTCAAGCCTTCTCATTCCAAAACATTTAGGATGAAAGAGATTAGGTTAAAGTTGAACTAATTCCAGACCTTACCTGACAGCTTACTTGGGGGGGGGGGGGCGTCCTTTACCATTTTCTCCTAAAAAAAAAAAAAGAGCACCTTGGGGGAAAAAACCCAGCTCACCAAAAGTACAGAGGCAATGGTCCTGGGAATTAAAGGGATCACTTGCTTGGGGTTTTTTTTTGCAATATGGAGTAATGGGTTCTCATTTGTGCCTATAACACTTTTTTTTTTCCCCCTACCTGTTAGCTAGGCCTTGAGCTTAGGCTTCATTTTTACAAGACACAGAATCAGAGGAAGCTTTTTTGGTGCTGGACTTTCTTCTCCAGGCTGGCTGGGGCACAGAGGAATCAGGCATGTGACCTCCCTTTCCAGCTGATTTCACAGAAGACCTGGAAGAGGCGGGCACCCTGGAGGGTCCCTATGAGTCACTGGCTCAGATCCTGCCCTTCTGCCGGCCTAGCTTTAGAGATCCCAGGGTGCTACTGCCAGGCCACTGCCACTGTTCACGTGCCCCCATTTGGGGAAGTGAGGCCTGGGAAAGCAGCAACACAGGAGCACAGTCTGCCCCACATCAACGGAATTTTGCCTGAGAGCCTGGCTTCCTCCTCTCCACGCTGGTCCTGGCAAGTCCCATCACAAGCCAGCCTTCCAAAGAGGAACGCCTGAGGGTTGGCTCTAGCCCCTCAGCTTCCTCTTTCTTCCCCAGTTCCCCTGCAGCGCTGGCCCCAGGGCCCAGCTTCCCACCAGCTCAATAATCCACCATGGTGGGAATCTTGAGGATGGAAGAACAAAACTGCAACCAATGGTCTGAAGACAGCAGGGGGCTGATTTTCAGCTCATTCAGCAGTAACTTCCCAAAGGTCCATTTGGGTAGAGTCTTAGTGGTTAGAGATCCACATCAGAGCAGTTGTTTATGCAGGGACATAAGGAAGTGGTAGAAGAGATTCTGGAACCAGATGGAGGTTGACCAGATGTTCTCAAAGGCACTGTCCCCACTTGAAAGTATATGTCTATGAATTTCCAAGATAACATCAGTTATCCAAGTCCAGGTCTGAGAAATAGTTTTCCTTCTATTTTAAAGTTGTAAATATGAAACATTTTGATCATACTAACAAGTAAAGAAAATAACATGAGTATACTAGATCTCTATAAGCCCATCACCAAGATTAAACATAAATCATGCACTATATCGGACCACATATATAACAGTAGTCCCATAAGATTATAATGGAGCTGGAGGTGTGTAGTAGGCTATATCATTTCAGTTTGTGTAGTTATGCTCTATGATGTTCGCACAAGAAATCACCTAATTCTCATTTCTCACAGTGTATCCCCATCGTTAAGCCATGCATGACTATATTTTGCCATACTGGCTTCATGTCTCTCCCTCCACTTTCAAAGAAATAAAAAAGTCTAGATATAACTAAAGCTCAATTTCCTCATCCTTTTCCTCTCCTTCCCCAGAGGTAACTTTAACCTAAAGTTGGCCTACATCATTTCCATGTATGTTTTTGTTTCTTAATAAATATGACTGTATTAATAAAAATATTGTTTGCATTTTAATATAAATTGCATCTATATATGTACATATGTATATTTCGCACACACACACATACCCTTTTACTACTTGATTTTTCACTAGACATTATTTTAAAGTTTATACATGTTGATAAAAAGTTGGTCCAGTACATTATATTAACCACTGTGTAGTATATTTCATTCCATTATCATATTCCATAAACCACAGCTTGTGTGCTGTGTAATCAGCAATCTTTTGCGTGTGTGCATAAGTATATACGTGTGTGCATATAGGTATGTGTATATACGTGTGCACATAATTGTGTTTATGTATATCTATAAGTATAAACACAAACACAAATCTGTATACCTATACAATGGTTTTCTCTGGGCTATATACCCATAGCAGGAATGCATCTTTGACTTCAATAGATTATTACCAATTATTCTCCGAAGTGACTGTACCAATTTACACACCCACCAGAGAATTCCTTTATGGCCACATCTCACCACCCCTGCTGTCAGCAGACTTAATTAATTTTTACTAATCTGGTAGATGTGAATGGTATTTTATTGTTTCAATTTGCATTTCCCTTATCATGGAGAACCAGTTATAGTCTTTGAGGCCAAGAAAAGAGTCTACCCCTCCCATCCCACCCCACCCTCACAGGAGGCGGGGGGAAGCATGGGGACTAGGGATGAGCCCAGATGGTGAGGTTCCAGAGACCCAGTGCTGAAGCAGGGATTTTGCACCTCAGTGTCAAGCATAGATTGAAGTCAGAACAGAAGACTGACCTCCAAAAAGGAGTTGACAAAGAGAAGTGACAATACCAGGTACAGAAGCAGCCTGGATAGGGTCAGAACTTTGAAATCAGGGAGGTGAACAAAAGCAAAACACACAGGAGTCATTAAGAAAAGGTCCAAGTATTTCCTTAAAACAAAAGCAGTTGCTTGCAGTTGGCAGCTGGAGAGAGAGCAAGATTGGGTTGGGCAGCTGAGCAGAAAGGAAGGGAGAATAACACATGCCAAGGTCCCCAGAGACTCAGCCTGCTCTCCCATCCCCTCGGCCACCGTTACTCTCCACTGTGGACCTGAGTGCACTAAGCAGTTCCGCATATGTCCTTCCAAACAAAGCCCCTCAGGTCAGCAGGCCATCAAATATGGGCCACACTCAGGTCTGAGGATTTGGGGTTTCCATTTCTTAAGAGCAAACTACAACCAAAGCACTGCAATGGGTAAGTAACTTATTTCTGGAAAAGTGTTTCTCCTTCTGGTGGCTTCTTTTCAAAACATGTTTTGGAAACATTTAACAGTCCTTCCTATAGAACTGCTTCTCAAGGAAGTTAAACAAAGCCAGATTGACTGACTGACTTCAAGGCATGTGTGCTAAAATATGCCTCCCATATTAAAGACACTGGAGCTTTCTGTGAATAACTCATTTCCTTGGGGGCACTGGAGGGTGTGGGAATCCCATATATCTCCATGCCCTTTTGCCAGGCAAGACTTTGAGAAGCAAAGTCATCTATCAACATGTGTGACAGATATGGTTCTTCTTAATGGGGACAGGAAACCACTCTAACCTCAATGGGTCCACAGTTTCAAAGCCAACTTTCCCTTCAGCTCACTTTGCTTCAATTATGGCCAAATGCTAAGGACAACAGCCAAGGGAGTCTCCGGAGAGACAAGCATAGAAGTGTGCCATGGACGCACAATGGCATCTTGAGGAGCTAAGAAACCAGGACCCTAAGATCTCCTTTCCCTTATTTGATGCCAAGCATGTATAAAATGGGATCAAGCCCTCAGTCCAAAATGGACAGGATTTTAAAAACCCTAGAAACATAAACAAGTGTCCAAAACTATTCTGCAAATGCAAGCTGTAATGAGGGTCAATTCTCACTATTCTGACTTTTTAAGGTGAAATATGACCAAGATATACCACATTTCTGATAACTCTTGAAAGACAAGAGCATGCGTGACACTATTGGTTATTTCTAATTCCTCTTGATTTTGAAATCTATCATAGAATACCTTCATCCTTGCAGGAAGTTTTAGAGCTCATTTATTCGTGCATTTGCCGCACACATGCAAAACAACACGGTGTTTACATTAGAACATCAGGCATACCCTCTGGGATACACAAATGCCACAGAGCCATTCCAATCAAGATTCTTGGTGGAGCACCTGCTACAAGTTGATTAGAAGAGGCTATGAGTAGGTCACGTCAGCAGGCATCAGCTCACAAACCATCAGATGACTCAGATGAAGAGCCTCTAATGAATGAACCCCTGACAGAGATGTGGGCCAGTTTGAAGGAACAGACCAAGGGTAGCGAGATAGCCAGGAACCAGGCACCAGTGCAAAGCACACCTAGGGCTGAAGGGATACAGGAAGGAAACAGTGTTACTGGACCTCAATTGAAACTGGAGACTTAAAGGATGGCCGCTCAGTGGGGATTGTAGCAACGGAGGGGCACAGCTACTGCCAGAGACCCAGAGCAGAGAAGTACCCCAAGCTCTCTCTCCTCCCAGCCTTGCATCTCCTGCTGGGTTCTCCCATTTGTTAAGCCCAGCTGGAAGCCAGCTGGCAAGGGAGCCCAGTTGGTGCGATCCCTGGGAGTCAGCCCCCATTGAGCACGGGGCAGGGTGAGGAGGAAAGGAGAATGGAACAGGGACTGAAAGGCACTGGGGGTGCCAAATGCCAAACGACTAGCACAGTGGCCCTCCCTCCACCCCATTGTGCTTCCTGTTCAATCAGCTGCATCCCTCAGCCACAAGGCACATGTGGCAAACTCAGCACAAATCCTCTCTTGATCTCTTGATCAAACAACTCATAAATCCTCCTGATCCAGGACCAGTCTCCACATTTCTCCAGGGGAAAGACTGTCCAATTCAGAGTCATGCAACTCAGGAGTCAATCACATGGGAGTTTCCCTGGTAACTCGAATAAAGTCATAGCCACTTATGAGGACACATACTAGGCTCAAGCAGCAAATGCCATTTCTCCAGGTCAGCTTGCTCTAGTTGTCAGCAGAGAAGAGAGAGCTCTCTATTCATTTTCTGGAGAAACAGTCTCAGGTAGTCCCCAGGCCAGAGGATGCAGTTACCAATGATGGGCATAATGGCCAGTGCTTACTTAGCCCTTCTCATGTGCCAGAAACTGCTCTACAGGCTCTGGGCATGTGCTGGTTAGTCCCCAGGTGCTGAGGCACAGGATCACAGGGTGAGAGGAAAGAGGCCGGGATGCTGATTCCCCTCATGCCCTGCTGCTCTGGCAGTGGCTGCATGTCTCCACCTATGCCCACAGCTCCTGTCTAGGGTCCCCTCTCACAGGGCTACCGTTCTCCCCGGGTTTAAGAAAACACTCCCTCTGCTTGGCTCTTCAGGCCTAGAGTGAAAACAGCTTCCCTGGGCATTTCTCCATCCCTTGTTGGCTCCCTAATACACTCTCACCTCTCTGTGTATTGTCTTTTTATCAAAACTCCTCCATTATCCCCTGAGTGTGCTGTCTGCCTCCTGGTGGGTCCCTGGCTGAACTCAATTATTGGTGCTGCAGCTCCCAACTGAGAGAGCCACCTTTATAAGTGCACCACGGGACCCGCCCAGCAAGGAGAGGCTGGTCTCCTCCAGGGACAGAGTGATCTGTCTTCCAGACAGACACAGTTTAACTTCATCTTCTTTTTTCATACAGGGAGTAGTGAACCCAGAAATAAGTAGAGCAGTTGCTATCTTGAAAGAGCATTTGATATTCAGAGAAAAACGGCAGCTTTGGAATCAGCCTTCCAATCATTCGGACCCAAGCTCCACCACCTACCTGCTAGCTGATGCGAGGCAAGTGACCTCTCTGGGCTTCAATATCCTAATCTGTTAAATGAGACTAAAAACACCTACCCTCCAGGGTCATTAAAAGGGGATAAAAGTTAAATGCCTGGTTCAGAGTATGTCTTTAATGAATCTAAATTCTCTCCCCCTTTACTTTCAGCCTTCTGCTATTTTCTCTTGGGTCCTGGTCTTCATCCCACTGCATTTGGGCCTCAGGTCTTTCTCCTGTTCCCCTCCTTAACATGAGATGAGTTCTCTTTGCCCATCCATCTGGAATACATAACTCCCAAGGGCTTTATTCCCGGACTGGGATGGGAGGATGACTTTCTGGATGAGACCTGAGATTCTAGGTGCAGGCAGTTTCCCCTGCTACGTAATGCTGTTCGCACACACACACATACACTCAAGCACACACATGGAAACCTGATCCGGACGAGTTCATTCCCACTTATGACTCATGCTTCCATTCAGATGATATTAATTGGTCCCTGAGGAGCATAATAGGGGATCAAATGGCAGGGATAACAAATGGGGGATCAGGGTGAGAACCTTTTTCGTAAATTGTCCTTAAGGGCCCAGAGAGCTGATGCCTAGCTTGGTTAGAATTTAATAGGTGTTTCTTCTAAGGCAATTTTGGGTTGATGCTCAGTCTTTTGTGGCAAATTCAGGATCATTTCCAATTAGTTCAGTCATGACCAGGGGGTGGAACAAGTCCATGCTTCCTCTTCTAGAGCTCATATCTGAAATGAGGAGGCCTACAAAATACCAATGTATAGTTCTCTATCAAGCCTTTACCAGCCTAGATGCTGCAGGAACAGTTTCAGGCAGTGGCTCCCAAATTTTCATGTCCATCAGAATCACATGCCCAGAATCATAATCATATGCCCCATCTAACAGTGTCAAAATCACATGCCCAGAATCATAATCATATGCCCCATCTAACAGTGTCAAAATCACTGTCACATTTTGAAGAAGCTCCCCATATTATTCTGATCAAAATAAAATATTGATAACAAATGATGTTAAGGGACTTGAAGAAGAGCTGGTCCCAACCCCTCAGGCGACCTGCCAGATGAATTGAAGAAGGTAGATCTAATGCTGGTGAATCCCAAAGGCCGTTTTAAAAGGGGCTTCTTGCTGATTTTTTTTCTTGCAAAAGATTCAGCCGACACATGCAACACAAACTTCCCACACAACATCTCTGGTAGGCAATTGATGTAGTATGTTGCTTGGTAAGAGAAGAAAGTGAGGAGGAATATAGGTAAAAAAAGTGGACCTCAATTTGGAAAGGGAGTGAGAGTAAGCCTGGGTGAGGCAGAGAATGAGCATGTGGGAGAAGCACAGACGTTAGAGCCAGAAGTTTCTAGACTGCACAGACCCACATGCTGCACTCACAGTGTCACCTTCCCTGCGTCGTACCCAGACCTACACTTGCAGCACTGTAGCCACAAGCTACATGTGGGTCATACTGAGATGTGACATAGATGTAAAACACACACCAGATTTTGAAGACTTATTACCAGAAATCACATATAATCCCTCTCAACAAGTTTTCTAGTTATTACATGTAGAAATGATTTTAGATACATCAAATTAAAGAGCTACTATTAAAATTACTTTCACTTGTTTTTTTTTTTCAATGTAACTAACAAAAAACTTATAATTACATATGTGGTAATTAATATGTACAATAGAGTCTCCTGTTGTATTTCTAGCAAACAGTGCTAACCTACACTAATGTTTACCTAATTTTTTTTTCTTTACATTTGACTCACCTTTTTTACTTAAATAAACTCAGCTTTTTATCCGAGGCAATAATAGCTATGAAATCACAAGTGTGATGTGCCAGTTAAATTTTTTCTAATAAGCATTAAAATAAATATATAAAATAGCTTGTCCACACACTACCTAAATTCGGTTTGTATCTTCCCAGTGGTACCAAAAACTACATTTTGGGAAACATGAATCTAGTCTAAACCCTTTGACATTCAGGAAGAGAGAAAATGACCATCCCATGGTCACTACTGTGATCTGAGCAGAGGCAGCCCCATGCTGTTCAGCAGGATCTGTGAGTGGGGTGGGGTGAGGTAATCGGGGTGCATGACTGTGGGAACAGCCCCCACACGAACAAACTCTCACGTCACTCACAGACAAGGCCCAGAGATTGCGTGACTCTCAGCAGAGAGGGAGTGATGTCTGGTCACTCTCTGGGTTTCCACTGTGCCCTGACATTTCACAAGGCAGATGCCTTTCTTAAAGGGCCAGTAGGAAGTGCGGCCTATGCCTCTGAGTAATTGTGGAGGCAGGCCCTGCCCTTTGATAACCCCGCCACACTCTGCTGACTGCTGGCCACTGCAGGCCTCTCCCTCCCCCCATCACCCACCAGCCCTGCTGCTGGGTGGCAGTTGTCATTGCCTGTAATTCACAGTCCCTCCGGATCACAGCCTGGCTCTGGCCACCCCTCCTCCAAATGCCCTGCCTGATCTCAGTCCTCCTGAGGGGCACCTGCAAGCCCCTTGCTTTGGCCAGAGGTAAGGACCTTCCAGTGAAGAGGTGGTGTCAGGCCAACAGCTCCTGTCCTGCCACTTTGTATATCTCATCCTGACCCAGCAGGTACTTAATAAATGCTGGTGAAGAGCCAGTCTGTGGTGTAAGAGTCCTGCTATTTCTGTCTAGAATCTCTCCTCTAACCAGCAATGTTCCCTCCTGAGGAGGAGGAGGAGGAGGTTTTGGATCAGTCCCAGCAGCCACTACTCACCACAGGTGCAAGGTGAGGGAACTCTACCTTCCCTCAGGGGATCCTTTTAGAACATTCTGGGCCCTATGAAGAGGCCGCCACAGGAGGTCCAAAACAACCTCCTCACAGACATCAGGGTTGCCCGCCATTGTCTTGGGTGGCTTCCCTTTTAGTTGGTCTTGCTGCTGCTCCTCACACCCCCTGAGCATTCAGATTCCTGAGTTCCGTATCTGCTCTTGCCCTACTTTATATTTCACAGACTGCTCGGATGGCTCTTTTTAGCTAATGTGATTTCAACTTTCACCCCACGGCCCAGATTCAGAGCTCTCCACAGCCCCAGAGCTGGCCTGAGGAGAGCCCACCCGTCAGAGCAGCTCCTGCCTCCCCCATAGGATGGGAGAAACCCCCACACAGAGCCCAGCTTGCACCCCTGTAAGAGAACCTGGATAGCTGTGCCCACACACAGGGCTGGCGGGCTGTCCTGTTTCTCATGAGACCACCTGAAGACCAAGACGGGAAAGAGTATCTGGTAGGAGACCTGGCCTCTAATCCCAGCTCGGCCTCCGTTTACTCATCTTTAAATGGGTGCACTGGGATGTTGTAAGGCCAAGTGGAGTTAAATGCACAACCTAAAATGCTACTGAAATAAGGGAAAACCAGCATGGAATCCAAGCTGTTTTGTGCCTTGCCTCCATAAAAGTGATAATAATAGTGGATAATTGCTGAGCATTTACAATGTGCCAGGCCCTGTGCTTAGCAATGTATCATGTCATGTGATCTTCACCACAACCTGAAGAAACAGGTTCAGAGAGATTAAGTAGTCTTCCCAAGGTCACACAGCTTCTAGGTGGCAGAGCCTGTCTGTGTCTCTAGCGTGCTCTGCACACTGCCTCCTTCCCTTTCCCTGTGAGAGATGGCAGAAAGGGAGGTTGGAATCAAGGGGGAAAGGGGGGAAATACGTCAGTGCAGCTGCCCAGATGTCCCTCAAGGACGGACACAAAGGGATGGTGTGAACCAGCATGATGGCGATTGGCCCAGGTGGCTTCTTCTCATTTGTCGCTCTTATCACCACAGTCCCACACTCAGCAAGAGCCTCCTCAAGGTCATCCGCCACATGCCTGTCCCCAGGGGTCCGTGACAGGCTTTCAGGGTCTGTGTGGTTGACAGCTTGAATTTGACAAGATCTGTGCTGAAGACAGAGCCTCACACTGACTCTCAGGAAAATGCTCACAGCCCTGCCCAGGGACCCTCATGATAGATGGGCCTCTCTCTGAGGGTCTGAGTGGACCAGCTGGGGAGGACCAAGGTCTACAGGGCCTCACTTGAACTGCCAGGAGGTCAACAGCCATTTTAAGGACTACCAGTGCCAGCCGCCTCTCACTTGCTCAAAAGCTCAGCCCAGCCCATGTCCATCTTTGGCAAACTCCACACTTCCTGAGCGCTAGGCACAACACTGCCCCAACACTCGCTTCTCCTGGCAGGACTGCAGGCCCCCTCCTATCCCCCACTTCTACTCACAGGCCAGGGCCCAGATAGACCTGCTGGGCTGCAAAGCTAGGAAAGCCTCTCATCTCAGTATGGGGTTCCCTTCTACCTCTTGCAGATGTAGATACACAGTATCATGACACGACAAGCTGGTGGGCCCACCGCACATCGACAGGGAACTGGGGAATACATGCATTCATCCATTCATTCAACAAATATTTGCTGGGCACCTACTAGATACCAGGCCCTGCTGTAGGCACGGGTGACCAACAGTGAGGAAAACAGACATTGTCCTTGTTCTCAGGGAGCCGACCATCTGTAGCAGTTTTTACATGCAGAAACTCCTGGGAAGAAGTAGATGCTGCATGATTTTTAGAGGCCACTGATCCCAAACACAAAAAAATGAAGGATAAAGCAGGACAACGTTCCCCTAACAGCCCTCTGTCTTGGTTTCCATGCCTTCTCAGAGCATTCTCTACGCAGTAAATTCCCAGACTAGAGGTTCCCAAACCACCCGTGCCTCAGAGTCACGTTGCAAACATCTTAAATGTACAAATTTCCACAAACCTACTCCTAGAGATTCTGCTTCTGTGGGTCTCAGCTGGGGTCCAGGAATTTGTATTTGTGAAAACTTTCCTAGGTGACTCTGAGATAAATACAGGTTTAGGAGACCCTATTCTTAACTATGAGTGCCTCATTAGTCTAGGTGAGTGAATGAATAAATACACACTTGAAGGCACATTTGGAAGCTTGCGTGTGGCCGTGGTCAGCAGTAGGGGTACAGAGGACTGGAGAATCAGTGTGGGCTATGGTCATGGGGTGTATTAGTGCCACGTGATGGGTGCACAAAATGGGGGCAGGATGTGGGACCCCATGCCAGGCACTGGGTAACCCGCTAGTAAGAGGCAGATGAGCCCAGTGTACGTGAAGTGCTGACGACTCGGGAGGATGGGGAGTCTCAGGCAGCCCGTCTGTGCCAGTTAAAACAGAGATGGAGGTGGTCAGGCAGCACGGGATGGCCCTGAACCATGAAACCCAACAGCCACCACCTTGCTCTCAGCAGTTACTAATTTTACACGCTGGGTAGAGTTCTGCTGTAGGCCAGGCACTCACCCAGCCACTGGCCTCAAGAATGACGGAGTCTGGTGGGGGAGACAAGCATGGAAAGAGATAGAAGTGACAGAGGTTAGGACAGGAAGCCTCTGAGAAGAAGCCAGGAATCCTGGCTGAGAAGAGAGCCACATGCCCGGGGAGGAATGAGTCCTAGAAGTGCCAAAAGCTAAAGAGAGGGTGGGGACTCTGGGGTCAGGGTAAAATGTATAAGGTTCAACTGGAGAGTAATGTGGAAGGATTCCTACACTGGGATTTAAATCCAGTTTTTACCACCTACTAGCTGTGTGATCAGACAAGTTACTTAACCTCTCTGAGCCTCAGTTTCCTTATCCATAAGATGAGAATAATAATTCCTACCTCACAAGATTATTGTGTTAGAAAAAAAGGGGGGGGAGGCATGAGAACACTAAGCACACCGTAGTTATCTGATAAAATGTAATAACAACTATTAATTAAGCCCTTTTCAGACAATTCTCATATGTACAATACGGTCTGAAGGAGCTGTTCTTAGCCCCAGCTTTCAGATGAGGAAACAGACTCAGCGATGTGAAGCAGATGAATAGTGAAGCCAGAACATGAACCCAGGTCTGTCCCATTTCAGAGGCTTCACTGTAATACTAAGCTATATACTCAAATATATTTTTAAAAGGGAAGATGTTTAAAAATCATAGTATCTGTGATTATCATAATCATCAGTGGCCGTTCACTGGACTTTCACATAGAATTAAGAATATTAGACTATATTTACCCAGCATAATGCTAATAATAGCTTCCTTGTATTGAGCACTTACAGGCACCATACAAAGCACTCAAAAAGCCACACAGGGCCGTCCCCGTGGCACGCTCGGGAGAGTGCAGCGCTTGGGAGCGCGGCAGAGCTCCCACCGTGGGTTTGGATCCTGTATAGGAATGGCCAGTGCGCTCACTGGCTGAGCGTGGTGCGGACGGCACCAAGCAAAAGGGTGCAATCCCCTTACCGGTCACAAAAAGACACACACACAAAAAAAAAAACACACAAAACACCCACTTTACAGATAAACCAAAAGGGACTTAAAAAGATTAAGTGCCTAGCCTAAGTTTACTCATGAGCAAAAACAGCTGAGCCAACATCTGAACCCATGGCTCCTAGTTCCTGTGTCCTTAAAACGATTCTTACTGTAGATTCCCACCAGAGAGACCAGTGAGCAAAACGTCCAGAAGACAAGATGTCTTGAACACACAAGATATTTCTCTGGTGAAGTCCTCACTGGGACTGGAATCAGACTTGGTTTTGGGGGGTGGGGGTGAGAAGTGAGAAGGAGGGTGGGGGACAGAGGCAGAGTCCAGCCCGGCATGAGCTGCTACTCTCCCTGCAGGCCATCTGCCAGAGCTTCAGGGACAGGGTATAGGACACCTTCTTGCACAGAAGCAGGAATCAGGGGAACTCTCGAAATCTCCTGTCACACCCCAGGTATCTGCCCCAACTTCTGGATGGCTTCTCCAGCAACTCCAGTCACAACTGCATCTTATCTGTCTGCTTGAAAGGCTGTGTTTTGTTTGTTTGGCTTGGTTTCTTTTGTTAACTAAAAATGAAACCCAAGCATTCTAAACCTGCCCTGGATTTGGAAGCCCACTGACGTTGGATGGGTCCCTTCTCTCTTCCCATCTGAAACCTCCCATCCCTCAATGACTCCTGTCCCCCTGACCTCATGAGGTGGCTTCAGAGAAGAAATGAGGTCATTTAAATGCATGTAATTTAAAGCATTACACAGAAACAAGGGATTTTTTTTTTTTTTTTTGGTTTGGAATTTTGTTGGTTTTTTTCTTGTTTTTTAGGTTTTTTTCTTGCTTTCTTATTTCAGCATTGCCTCTCTTTCAATGGGTAATGTAAGCACTTGGTTTTGATTGAGGAAAATAAAGAACTGAGTACAGCATGTTGTTGAGCTGTACTGCTCACACATGCACACACTCACATGTGTTATTTTTACACAATTGGCCAGATGGACTTCCAACCTACCCCTCCATCATCACCAGATAAAAGACAAGTGAAGAGAGGATTCAGAGACAAGAGGAGATTTTCCTCACTCTTTTGCCAGTATGAGCAGAAACACTGGAGGTCCAGACATATGCACAAGCCCAGTGGTCCCTTGGCTTGAGGAGAACATAGAATGAGAGAAGGGCCTCTGCCCCTCATGCCGCAGGGAAATGGAGCAGTCACAGACCCTTCCTCTAGGAAGTGAGCCTTTGCAAAGTCCAGCTACTGCCTCAGAAGAGGCTGGCAAAATTTGCCCACAAATGATATTTCAGTAATTTACAACTGCCATGTCTAACCATTCTCTCTGTTCAGCGAAGGCTTCACATGGAGAAGTGGCAGAATGTCAGTCTTAAGTGTTTGTTTTGATGCGTTTATAGATCGCCCTCCCCAAAAGCTGTCATTGCCTTTAGGTAGGACAAATCTCTGACATATACCCCCCATTATCTTAGAAAATTTCCTAAATCCATTTCTCTACTTTGACCAAAAAAGAAATAAGGTAAGTCTGGTATAGCTCAGGCCAGCAAAGCTTCTCACCCCAGAGGCCAGGAAGCTGCATAAGTGATATGAATGTTCTATTTCTTGGTATAGTGTCTTGGGGCTTTACCCCCTCCTTCCCAAAGTCAGGCCATTCTGTGGAAATAAAGGTTAAATGAAGTGAAAATTTAGTGACTAAAGGGTTCCTCTTTCTTTGCTGAGAAAAAGCATCTGCATTTAGTGGTTTTTATGGGTGTTTGATTGGAGCTGACCTCTCTGAAGGAGAGAAAAAGGGAAACCGGTGAACACAAGGACTGGGAAAAGAGACAGGGTGCCTTACCAGGAGGGGGGTGAAAGCAGCCTCATTCTGAGAGCCAGCCCCATGGGAATCAGGAGCTCTCGTTCAGGGACAGAGAGCCCCCGTGGAATTGGTGGAGGGAGGGGGAGTGTGGTCACCCACCCCCAACACGTCCGCACAAGAGAGAGCAAGTCCCAAAGTCTGAAAAACAAAAACTCATAAACAGGGAAGTGTCTGAGGCTGAGAAAACCAGCAGACACCTGACAGCTTTCCTTACGCAAATCTCAATTAGTATACCAAAACAAGTGACTAAAGCCGGCATCACTTATGAAGAAGTTGACCCCTTGTTTCTACAGTCGGATGACTAGAGTCAGAGGCTTAAAAAACAGGAAGCACCAGATGTAATATCAAATGACCCAGACGGTGAAAAGCAAGGCAGAGAACTAAACTGGAAGACAGGAAGTCACAATCACACCACAAACAATACAGATATTTGTCTGAGATATGCCTGGTGGGGTGCCCTATCACAGCCAGAAAATTCAGGAGTGGAGCCAAAAGGGGGACATTTACCAGAGGCAAGGCCACCAGAAATGGCCAATCTGATGCCCCTCCTGAAAAACCTCATCTCTGCGGTTGAGTACACCCTCAGAGGTTAGGTTGTTAGGACGAACGTGCACCTTGCAGGCCTAAGGCCAAATACCATTACTAAGCCCTGGGACTTAGCCCCTAAAATAAAAGGTCTGGCCTCCCCCAGGCCTCCTTCTTGCCCAAGGTAAGAGTGGTGGACATGTGTTGTTCCTGGCAACTCCTCCTCCTCCAGGTAACAGTGCAGTCACCTTCCTTACCCTCCTCCACTCTTGGTCTCCATTCATCTGGTTTGAGCAGCCCCTGATGCTAACAAGCACTGCACTCCCTCTGGCCACACCGACTGATTCAGGGGTTCTTGGAGCCTATGAACATGAGTCCTGGGATTGATTCTTCTGGAACTATTGGGAAATATAAGCTCTTTACCAATAATCTGGTAAGATAAAATCTTACAGCTTCCAGAAGCCACCATGTGGATAGAGTCTACTGGAGAATTAAAACCAACACAAAGGAAAGCAGCACAATTAAAACAGAGAAAAAGAGAGATTTGTTTTTATGATGTAATTATGAACTCCTGGATCCAACCTTACCTGAAGCCAGACCATACTCCTGGACTTTTCATCTGTGAGACCAATAATGTCCTCTTTCGCTGGATTCAGTTGGGAGTCTGTCACTTGCAACCAGAGAATCCTAATATAATAAGGAAAGGGTCTAGTCTCTGGTCTTTATGAGGTATTCAGAGGTTCTCTCTCTTCCCCTCTTAGTTTGTACTGAGTGCAAACTACAACTATATTAGCTATGAGATCTTAATAGCAAAGCTTCTTTGTCTCTCTGTCTCCTCTGAAATGAGGAGGTTCGACCAGGCGCACTCCAGGGTCCAGGCAAGTTGTAAAATTGTGATTTCAGAACTTTGTTATATTCTCCTGGAATGTTCCAGATCTCTAAAAGCAGTACTCAGAATATACTCAACTTTTCATTAGAGCAGATGATTTCTAAAACATTATCTATGTAGCCCAGAGGGTCAAAATTTGCCTGGGAACTTTTTCAATGTTATATAATACAGATAGGAAAAATATAAGTTATCTGGAAAATCTTGATTCAGGAAAGCTCCCCAACTAAACATTCACTTTGGCTCTCTCCTCTAAGTCCAGGTAGTCATAAGTCACAGGTACTGAAGATGTAAAAGCACTTTCCTTCCCTGCCACCTAAAGTTTCTGTGGTCCCGGGATGGGTGACAGTCTGTTGGTAAATCAGAGACAATATGCAAATGCATAGTCATCAAGAAAATGTAATTTCATAAATCTAATTGTAAACTTTTTGATGATCTATAAATGTAGATTATAAATTTGATGATCTAAAATTTAATTGTATAACTTTCTGGTGAACTTTTGTATTACCCAAGATTATTTAGGCTGAAAGTGACAAAAACACCAGCTCAAAATGGCTCAAACTAAAAAGATAATTTATTTGGCTCACATAACTTAAAAAAAAAATCCATATTCCATCTTCAGGGACAGTTGGACCCAGGTGCTCAAATGATGTCTTCAGGATTATGTCTCTCTCTCGATTTTACTTTATCCTCTGGGAAAGCTCTTACCTGCTCACTTAGACATCTACCAGCAGTTCCAAGTTCACTCCCTTCCAAGTTAGCACCTCCAGGGGAGAAAGGGCACCTCTCTGCCAATAGTTACTTTAAAAACCCCAGAGCTAACAGCTTGACTTATAGGTGTCTATCTCTGAAACAAGCACTCTGATGCCAATTGGCCATGGCCAGGTGTCACACACACACACACACACACACACACACAACAGTGCTTCAGGAGGCTAAGACCGAGGGAGGGATGCTGACCCAAAGGAAAACTAGAATGCTGCTTCTGGAGAAAGGGGAAATGGCTGCACAGCAGGGAAAAACAAACACACACTACACAGCTTTGGGGCCAGATGCAAAGGGCTTGACCCTGGGGTGCAACATGTTTCCTTCTAAAAGGAGAGGGAGTCATTCTTTTCTCAAATCAGAGAAAAATCCCCCTAGAGGGGTGGTGAAGAAGACACAGGAGTTCAGCTCTGCGGGCTGGAGTTTGAGGCTCAGCACAGGTACTTAGTCCACCTGGATGGAACAGTCTCCCTTGCTTTGCAGAACCATCATGTATGGGAAAGACCTTATACCTAGGAATCACTTCATGTCATTAAGGCTGTGCCCTGAGCTGTGTTTGGTGCCCTCCTCCTTCTCCTTCAGGTCCCTCTGCCACAACTCTGGAGCACAATCTGCTTGTGCTGCTGGCCACCACCATCGTCGTCTGTCTGGCTAACCAGCACATGGGGACCAGGGCCAGCCATGCAGTGGTAACTGGCACTGCCGGGCATCCTGCAAAAGCATCAGCATTGAATGACCTCTCCCTCCATCGTGTCCAGTTCAATTCCACTGACACTACAGCTGGAGCACAGTGAAGACCTATTGACAAAAGACAATAGCTGGATTGAGCCTCTGTGTGCACCTGATGCACCATGAGTCACATCCCCCAGGGGATCAACTCGGCCCACCATTGTTATCAATTTTAAAAAGTCACGTACGTCCGGCATATAAGAATGTCAGGTCACAGCTGAGTCTGAGAATGTTGTCCTTGGGCTTGGAATATAATTCTTCACTAAGAAGTCCACTGATAATGGCGCTTAAATAGTATGCCTCCCAAAGGTAGCTAATTTTAGTTAGGGATAATTTAAACTACAACATTCAAAGGAATGACTAACATTCTAAAGGATCTGAGGTATTTGATGCACTTTGCCAGTCTTGTGTTAGCAATACTCATTCCTAATCTTCTGCAAAGTCTTTCAAGGACTGAGCCTTAAGTTTGAGCAGAAATCACCCTGGTCCCTTCAAATTTTCTACCACCTTCTTCACAGAATAGAATTGCCTGACCACCGTCAGTCACACACCTCTTTCTCCTCACTCTCCCTTCCACCCCCACTCCAAAGAAGCCTGGCTGATAACTGTGGCAAATACTAACAGAGGAGAAGTTGTAACTAAATGTCAGTGTGTTTATATCTATGTGTGTCTTCTGCAATATAAGATAAACAGACTAATCTTCCTTACCAAGCTTAGGGGGATAACGAACAAAATTATAGTTGAGTAACCTGCCAACATAAATATTTCACAAAAGCTAAGTGACAGTAAATAGAGCCAAATTATGAAATAGGAGTGGGACTTTCCAACAAAGATCTCCCTAAAGCATTCTCAAGTTCACCTCCTTAATGGAATGATTTCCAGTTGTTTTTAATATTTGACTTAAAAATTACTATCATTTTTACCATACTGATGAAATAAATATTAATATTAACCTGCATATAACAGCGATTTATTAGGCTCATGCTGTGTGCCAGATATTATGCTAAACACTTTACACAGAGTATCTCCTTTATCCTCAGAACAATTCTGTGAGAAGGGGCTATCATTATCCCCATTTTGCAGACGGGTAAATTAAGTCTCAAACAGGCAACACAGCTTACAGCCAGGAATCAAACCCAGGCAGCATTACCCAGGGTCCATGTACTTAACTAGTTTCATTGCCACATTCCAATGTATGGGAAGAATCTGTGACCGCCAGCAGTTACATTACATCACTTCCTCCCCTGAGAGCCACACAACACCACCCCCACCACTCCCAATGCAAGGCTCCGCCTTAGTCTTGCACTCACAGCCCTCCCAGACCTAGCCTGTCTTCACCTCTCCATTCTAATCCCTAATCTACCTCATTTAGTACCTTCCACTCAGGGCTGCACGTTTTCTTCTCTGTCCCCACCTGTCACTCACTTCCCCACCACCTCTGAATGAAACACACAAGCCAAACTTACTCCTACTACCACACCTTCCTACAAGCCGTTTCCTTCTCCAGAAGGCTGCCTTGTCTTCACCACTGGTGGAGGCACTGGCTCAAGTCCCATCTCAAAACACCACCTTATTATATAGCCCTCCCTCTGTCTCATCCTCCTAGAAACTCCATGGCCCACTTGGTCTTCTTTGCCATTCATTTGAAGCTTAGATACTGCCTCATGATGTTGGTTAGCTTTGAATGCACACAAATGATTAGCCCAACTAGACTGCAAACTCCTAGGGGGCATGAACCACACCCATCCTGGCTCCTTCCAGTCACTTTCACACCTAGCAACTCAGCACCCAACAAGGGTATAGTAAAGATAACTGAGTGCCTTCTAGCTGCTGAGACATTTCTATATAAAACATTCCATGGAACAGTTGGTTTGCGCTTGATTACCATAACACAGCTTAAATCAATACCTGAAAAAGGACAGCCCACAGTAGACCCAATCTCCAGCCCTGACCCCCACTTGGCCACCTCTCACTGCAGCGTGGCCTGGGCTTGTGAGCAAGCCCAAGGAATAGCCAGCTGCTCTTGCCCTTTGGAAGCTGAGTCAGAGGATGCTGCCATGGCCTTCAGGGTGGAAATCTGTACAACATGCTGCTCAGACCCTCTCTGATCTTGCATTCAAAAAAAAAATCACTTATTGTTTTTATTTTTCTGATTCTCTATGTAATAAACTATTCATGGTAAAAAATATATACATATATATGAAAAAGTATAATTTTTCATTTTTATTATCACCCATTATCTCATCTTTTTGGTGTATTTCTTTGCAGTTTTAAGAAACTGGCACAGTGCTAAAGAATAGAGACCAACAAATGTAAAGACCTATCCCAGCATGCAAGATAATAGTAAAGTGTCATACAGTATGAAAGCTCAGGCAACTACCACGGATGAGGCCAGGGAACATTCCACACAGAGGGAGAAGAAAGGACAAAGACTGAGAATTACGAAAGGGTCTAGCATTCGGTTCTCTCCAGCACAGTTACTGAGATCCTGTGTGCCAGGGTGGTGAGGAACTGCCCAGACCCAGAGGGCATCATGAGGCAGTGGAAGTCACAATCACAAGGGGCCAGGATGGGTGTGTTTCATGCCCTCTAGGAGTTTGCAGTCTAGTTGGGCTATTAATTTTTGTGCATTCAAAGCTCACCAACATTATAAGGCAGTCATGGAAGTGACTTGTTCAAGGTCACTCAGCTAGTTAGGACCTTTAGAACTATTTCTGCAATACTCACTGAACCACATGTTCTGAAACCACAAGATCCTAAAGATGACTTTATGTAAAAAATACACGAATCAAAAAATAAATGTATGTATATGTGCACATATTTGTATATTTCACACACACAGACACACACACAAATACACCATTTATCAGATTCTGTGTGGTTACACACGAAATGAACTGTCTCTCTAGAAAAGACTAAAACTATGTGAAATTGGGGACCATCCTGGAGAATCTGGGACACACCGGTTAGCCACCATAATTATACTACATGTTTTTTCTCAATCCAACAGGGATTTCTTAAAATAACTTTGCATTTCAATGGGATATAAAACCTTGTTGAGGATACCTCAATCTGGAATCAAAGAGTCAAAGTGGCTAGAAACAGATCTGGTTCACTTCACTCTGAAACCAAAATAGGGTGCAAAACTAAACAATGTCATTAGGGAGCCAGAACTTCATTCACCCAAACAGTCCTTTTAACCTAGAAAGCAAAAGGGCCTGGGCCATTAGCAAGCAGAACAATTTCTCGCTATTTTGCATTTCCTTCCTCGAAATTACCTTTAATAGTTTCAGCCATGGAGGAGGAAGAGAGCAAACAAAAATTAATTTTAATTAAATAAAAATCACAAAATAAAGTGCAGGCAGAAATGTCCTTAGCCCCAGAATTCTATGTGCTGTTGTCCAGAGCTCACTCCAGCCTGACGAAAGGAATGAGCAGAGCTGGGCTCTGTTCCGCCTGATTAAGTAAACATTGTTCAGTAAAGATCGGCCCAAATGTTTAGAACAACAGCTAGATGATAATCACGAAACCCTCAGTGAGCAGTTAAAAGTGAATTTGTCTGATAAGTTTGCAGCCTCGACTGAGCAACATCAAAGGAGCTCAGGGCGCAGCAGACTTTGTTGAGTAACCGGTTTTAGGTAGGGTAAAAAATGAACATTTTCCTGCCTGAGACTCTAAAAGCCCACCTTGTGTTCTCAGAGTCCAGGAGAATAAATCACCCAAGCAAAGAAATAATAATAATAAAAATGAAGACATATGGTGTGATTCCTAAATATCATGTGCCAGTCACTAATATAAAGCTGATCGTTCATTAGAACATGGGTCATATCCTTACCAAAATTGTAAGTCACTTTGTAGCTCATAGAAAAAATGTAGAAAATAGAATAAAAATCACACAATTAACCTCATGAAAAAATGACTAAAGGACCTTTTTTTGGCTAAAAAGGAAAAAAAAGAAAAAAAATCACTGTCTTTTGATGACTCTTGTAGGGACAAACTCAAATGTATTTTCGTTCTCCCTTTCTCTGTAAGAATAATTTTTTTAAGAAACCAGTTAAGGCACTAGGATGAGCAGCACCTAGAGGATGATCTTCTGGCAGCAGGAATTCCCAACACAGAAAACTCTGGAGCCAAGGAAGTGGGGCATTTGGCTGGTTTTCACAGTGGCGGCTCAGCATCCATGCAACTCACCAATCCTCCTCTTTGCTTTATTGCACGTGTTGCTATTTTCCACACATCACTGGCTCCAAACTTTTCTCTCCCCAGACCCCTTTCATCTCACTTACCCTCCCTACTACATTCTGGGTCTGTCTACTTTCCTTCCCAGCCTTTATTAATTTCAGCAA
The DNA here is from genome assembly GCF_027409185.1 of Cynocephalus volans. NCBI lineage: Eukaryota > Metazoa > Chordata > Mammalia > Dermoptera > Cynocephalidae > Cynocephalus > Cynocephalus volans. Next base: position 207,149,119 of record NC_084460.1, on the reverse strand, counting down.
ATATATATTAATCACCTACTCTTGCAAGATGCTACATCACTTCATCTCTCTTTGTAACACTCCAACACCCATTTTCCTTCCTGAGCAAAGCTTCCCTCCTGATTCTCAACACATTCTGTGTATAGAGGAGGGATGTGGATAAGTTCTTGTGGAATATTTCAGACTTACAAATAAAGCTACAAAGAGTAATATAATAAAACACCTCTGTACCTACTGTCCACATTAATGGATAAAACACAAATACAATCGACATCTTGTGTATACCTCTTCCCTGGTCATATTCCCCTCCCTATCTCTGCAGAGATAGCCACTAAACAGAATTTGTTTTTTATTATTCCCATACATTTTCAATAGTTTTACTAGGTATATATGCATCCAATCACAACTGGACACAAAATATGTAGTATGGTTTTACATTTTCCTAAACTTCGTATACATGGTTTTATGCCAAATATTTCCTTCCACTTGCTCTTTTGCTCAGCCTGTGGAGTTGGAAATCATCCATGTTATTACTTGCAGTTCTAGTTTATTCCATTGTCATCACTGGCCATTATTCCGCTGCATGAATTCCCCCTAATTCATTTATCCAGTCTCTTCTTGATGGACATCTAAGTTAATTCCAGTGTTTTTGTTATAAAAAACAGTGCCAGTGCTGTGAACATTCTTGCACAAGGCTCCTTGCACACATTCCCAATATCCTCTTGAGCCTCGCCTACACACTGAATACCAGAGGGATTGCCGTTCCTTAAGTTGTCAACGAAACTCTTTGAGACGCAGCTATGGTTCCCTCAGCCTGAACTCTGGCCCTTTTCCATCTCATCCATGACTTAAAAGGACATGGCCAGGCTACTTTGATCAGTGAAGCCTGAAAGACAGATTCCAATAGATGCCACCGCCAGGCTCCCTGGTCTTCGGCTCTGCCTCCTGTCCACACGCTGTGGAGCTAGAGAAGTTGCATCCACGCTGTGAGCCTCGGTGCAGAAGCACATCATTGCCGTTGGGTTTTATACAATACTTCTGACCCACTGTTTGTTCCCTTACACAAAGGAGTTGATGCTTTTCTGCGAAATTAATTTGGATTTCCATTACATTTTAAATTGTAAAACAAGAACAATAAGCATCTCAGCCTGGGTGGTCTGTTTCCTAGCTTATTTTCCTAATCCCTTTCCCTGCAGTTGGGCTGACAGCATCATTATCCACCCCTAGCCAAGGTCTGGGATGTCATATCCCAGACTTCTTCAGTTCACTTGGTTCTCTTTATTTCCTTTATCATTTCTCTTGTCTGTGCTTCCAGATGTCATTAAATAATCCTCTAGATATGCCTCTCGTATTTGCTACAAAGACACTTGAGATAAAGTATCTGTCAGAACCAGCCTGGTAAGAATAAATGAGAAATATTTGGTATGAGAGTCAGACTTTCCCCCAGCAACAATTATGCCAGAACAAAACAGTTTCCGACTGAAGACAGAGCCTCTTCCAGGGTCTCCTTTATCAAGACATTAAAATCTTCCTCATTCTTCCTAAAACTCAAATCTCCTTTTTCTCATTTTCCTGAATACTGAGGATTTTTTAAATGACTTTATAAGATGCACATAGAGAGTCTGAATAAAACCATACTAGGAATAAACATATTTGAATGTTATAAGAATGTTAAGAAGGAATACCCAACTAATAACTAAGTGCAATAAATTTTAAATAGCCATAATCATTGGTATTCCAGACACAAAGACAAGATTCGTTACAAAGAATGGAATGAACCAAGACAATATAAGGAACTACTAATAGGAAAGACCACATAAAGCACACATCTGAAATATATATTCCCAAAGGCTTTATATATTAAAAAACTAGTGGTGGGAAGAAAGACAATACCTTCTAAAATTCCCACTTGAGACCTAAATAGATAGAGAATTTGTCACCAAAAGACATGGAAGGCAAGTATGAACCATAGAGTATGTATTCTTTGATTTACACATGCAAGAACGTGCACATACACACTCACAAAGCACGGAGGCCGATGGGTTATGTGCCTTAAACTTGCAAGTTTCGCTGAATTTCTGCAAGTCGAATAATACTGAAACATTTCCGAGGTGCTTTGTTTTGCTGCTGGACTAATTATGTAATTGTAGTCTATTCAGTGAACACTTACCATAGTCACATATTGTGCGAGCTACTTTTATGAGGATTTAATACACACCCAAACCAAGGCAAAACACTTCACATGTATTATTTCATTTGCTTCTTACAGGAGGATTTTCTTATCCTCACTTTTCTAATGAGGAAACTGGCACTTCAATAGGTGAACAACCTACTGAAGTTTCCTCAGTTAGCAAATGAAGAGCAGGACTATGTATCCAAGACTGTTTTTCAGGCTCCAGAATCTAAGACCTTAAGCATTCCCCTAACCTGGCTCCATACAAAAGTCAACTATGATACTTACAGCCTTTTAGTCCTCACAATACCTGGAATATAATAGGTGTGGATGGGTAGATGGATGGACGGATGAAGGGAGGGACAGACAATGAACAGATGAACAAATGGATGGATGGAGACTAAGAAGCTTCAGATCTCAATAGGGAGATGAAGAGAGGTTTTTCTCTTCATGATAAGGGATGTAAATAAACAAACATCCTTCTGGATAAGTAGAGCCCCTTTTATTATCCATAATAGATAGTAAATCAGAACTATTTAATTTATCTGTTCATAAATTTAATATTCCGTTATGAGTTTCCTTTAACCTTTGCATCTGAATCCACAGAACAGGAGGAAGTGCTTAGAAAATGGGATTTCCTGAATTGTTCCTTTATACCCTGAGTTCAGCTGATGAACACATGAAAAGAGCAAGGCCAGGACTTAATCTTTACGCAGGTCTGTTGGTTTCACCAGTTCTTGTCACACCAACCTTTCAGCATAGCCAGCTGCCTACCTTGGCCAGGAGGGGCCTGATCACAGCAACCTCCAAGAAAGAAATAGGGGATGGATCCACACACCCACATCTGTTGTCTACCAACTGCACGGCCCCCGTGGATCCACAAAATCCTCTCTGAATGGGAGGAATATTTTCTCAGGGTTGCTAAACCTTGACCATGAAACCAGAGAGCTCAAGTCAGGAAGAATAAGCCTGCAAATGAGCTGCACAAAGCACAAGTACCAGGACTGTCACAAAAACTGGGACAATACATGTCCCGTGAGCCACAGGCCTGACACAAGCCAGGCACTCTAAAGTAAACCCTGGTGGCACACTCCAGGAAAGTACGACGCACACATTATTTAATGAGTCTTCATCTTGCTGGAGTTCATATTGTGTTGATCCCATTTTGCAGATAAGGAACGCATGGTTTTCGAGAGGTCAGATCACTTTCAGGACAGAGCCAAGAGTCAAGCCCTGGGCTTGGTCTGTCTGATTTCAAAGCTGGCGCTCTTTCAAATACTGAACTCCTAATGGTCCCTTCCTGTTCCTAGTCCATGCATCTGTCACCCAGCTGCACAGTATGACTCTCTTGGCACACAGTAACGTGAGACTTAATTAAATAACGGCAGTAAAGGCCCATATAAAATTTTTATAGCCGTATTAAGTTTTCCTCCATGTGGAGTGAATGGGTGCTTCCTGTATCTGAAGAGCATTTGGCTTTGGGATTCCACCAAGACTGCTCAAAGTTCACAAACACGGCCTACAAGAGAGTGGATACTGCATCAGAGTTAGGGACATCACCTGTGTGATCCATTCTGCGTGCAAGATGTGATGGCCCAATTAACTTCGGTCCAGTGGGCCTCTGAGATGGACATAAGCCTCCAGTACAGTCTTGAGCATATGAATGCATGTTCCTGGGAACCTGGCCCACAGCTCTCACCCATTTCCCAAAGGGGGCCTATGATCCCCAAAAGATGGGAAGCACTGTCCAAGTGATCTTGTTTCATGGCCAATTCTTTGGATGTTGTCCCAGGACAGTTGTGGGGAAGGCCTGGCGTCAGCACCTGTTTGGCATTCAAGGCCTTGAACATTCTATATAGGCCCCTCTCCAAGCTGAACTCAGTATTCTCCTGAATCCCTGTCCAACCCGCCCACAACACTTCACCGCAAGCTATGGTGGTTGTAAAACTGGGTTTCTGGACTCTGTTTATTACAAGGAGCACACTGCACAGCTGATTTCAGATTTCCACGGACGACAACTCAGAAGTCAGGCAAACAACTGGCCCTTCACTGCTGGCCAAAGAACACAGATTCTCAGGAAAGAGAAGTCGGGGAGGGAGCCCCAGCAAGATTGACATTCGAAATCTAAACTTTGACACTGCTGAGAAGGCCCAAAGGCCTCAAGCCCTTGTGCCCTGGCAGGCCCTGTTTCACTAAAAAAGAGAAGGATGGCCCTGTCAGGTCAAGCAAATGTTTTCAGGACATTGTGGGGTTCCCAGCCACATACTGTGTGTGAAAACAGAGACGGAGAAGGTGTGGGCATTGGCACAATTGATGTGAGGCCCAGGGAGGCCAACAGGAAACAATGAGATAAGAAGCCCCACTGAAGCCTAAAAACCAAGAACAAACACACACACACACACCCAGGGTCCTTGGGATGTCACATCCCAGGCCTCCTGCCAGGGAACACTTTGGGGGCACAGAGCTGCCCCTCCCCTGCAACCTGTCTGAACCCCTCCACTCGAATTCGAGGCAAAGGCCATGCTCCCCACAGCTAAGTTGTAAGGGAAAGAAACTTCTATAAACCATAGTGGGAAAAGTCGAGACTTCAAGAACTAGTTTGCATAGCAGGGAGATGGACAGAGAGCATGTGCCGGGTGGAAAGGCTCCCCCAGAAAGAATCAGTCAGGGCCAGAGCCTCATTTTTTAAACTAATGGGAAACCCAAGGAGCAGAAGACATGGCTCCCAGCAGAACATTTTTAATAAGAAATCCCATGTTTTATAATGTGTTATATCTTATCATACGCATGCATGACTTCTATATTTCTTTAAAATAATGGGCCGACCCCGTGCCGCACGGAGCGCAGCGACGCTCCCACCGCGGGTTTGGATCCTATGTAGGAATGGCCGGTGCACTCACTGGCTGAGCTCGGTGTGGGGCGATCCCCCTACCGGTCACGAAAAAGACAAAAAATAAAAAATAAAATAGTCACTAAATATATAAAAAATGAAAACTTTCTGAGGTAGATATCATGGGTATTATTGTCCCCACATTCTATTCCTTACCCCAGGCCACACAGTTAATTAGTGGAGACCTAGAACCCAGGCTTTCTAACTCTTCACTATTTCTTCAGCCCACCCCACCAGGGATATTTATAATAGCTGCCTGAATTCCAAATTTTTATAAAATCTTCTATAGCAGTTGAGGTGATTTACAGGCCCAACAAGGTGGGGTGACTTCCTTCAGAGGTCAGCCATGGTGGGTGGGAGAGCCAGGGCTACCGCCCTGTTTGGTCTATGCCTCGTGTAAACTCTGCGAACACCAGTGGCAGCCTCCTAAGCCCTGGGCACTCCCCTAGAACACAGATATTAAGAAATGGTTCCCACCCTCCTGAGTTCTCGCCACACAGGGGAGGCAGAGAAGTGAAGAGAGAATTGACAATACTGCGTGAGAGTAGCAGGGCAGCGGAGGGTGCAGTGGGCAGGGGCAGTGTCTGGCCAGCGTTTATTGGGTCATACATTAGGCCAGGCCCTGGTGACTCAGGGACAAATAGGAAGAAGTCCTTATCTTTGAGAAGCTCTCCAGCCAGGGGAAGCAGGTAACTCAGCATAATACGATCAGCACATAAGTGCTTTAGTGAACATTTGAACAGAACTCAGAGGACTTGGGGGTGGGAGGAGTTGGGGGACAGGATTTGAAGTTGCTGGACAATTGGCATTCACTGGGTAATTCCTAACAAAGGCCCACAATCGGCCATGCCCAAATGTGCCAACCTCTCTTCTGCTGTAGTGTCATCTTGAGGGGCAGCCTTCCTCACAATCCAGAAGAGTCTGTCTGTGGGTAGGAAGCTGCGCTTCTCCGCCTGTCCCTCCAATTGTGGTAGCATAACTGATGAAGTTCGGGGGCTCACTTCACTTCAAAGCCATTTTCCTCGTGTTGTTGTCCTTGTGAAGTCATCCTTCAGCTCTCTGTTTGTCTTTTCCTTATCACTGTTTTCTCTGCCAGGCCTAGGAGGTCCTTCGGAAAGAAATCCATTCAGGAATATCCCTCCTCCCAGAGAAGTCCATCAAAGGGCACTCCTTTGGGTAAAAAGCTCCGCAAACCTAGGGCAGCTGTAGGAACCATACCAGCTGCTCTCCTGGGTCAATAGGTCAAGCCCAACAAAAAGCCGAGCTCATATTTCTGACCCTGGGTGTCTTAATAAACTTTAGAGATCATTTGAGGTATTGAGGTGATACGTGCAAAAAGAACTAGACATGTGGTATCCCTACTACTATGAAAGCAAAGTAAAATTCAAAATGGCTGACCCATGGCTGTCTTTGAGTCAAACGAGTAGACTGAAAAACATGCTAGAAAAAGGAAAACCCTCCTGAGATGCAGAGAGTTGGAGGTGTGGATTCTAAATAGATCCTCCAACACAAGGAGGCAGTTCAAATTGAGAAGTTATACATAAATCAAAAGGGATCTCGATCCTCGATCATCTGGAAGATGGGCAGGAAGAAAGAAACCTGGGCACATTCGCAGTCTCTCCAAGTGTCTTCACGCAGCAATAACATACAAGATAGCAGTGAACATTTTCAACAGCTTGTTTTCTTAAACTAAGCATAGTACCTTGCTACGTAAAGGCAGATCCTAGTCAGCATCACATTAATAAAATTCTAATATGATTATTTTTACTAAAAATAAGTTTTCATTGCAAATGTGGGTGGGTCTATTGATGTGTACTTTATGTCTTCATGTTATTTTTAGAAAGATAAACAAAAAAGTAGGAACAATGAAGACAGGGGCCAGCCCCAAGAGTCTCTGAGGAAGGTCCCCACCAACAACTTTTTTTCTTTCTTTTCAGCAGAGGGAATCTGAAATCACTGAGTCTGTCGCAAAGGCAGCCAGTCAATAGCTTGGAATGGAAAACGCCCGTCTGGGGAAACGTATACAGTCAACCCAGCAGAAGGGGAGCAGTAAGAGTTTGCTTCATGCAGCATCTCTACAGGTCAAAATTACCTAACTTTGGGATCAATATGAGCAAAATAACCTGATAGGTCACTATAACAAAATTAAAATGAAGGTCAGGAGAGGGAATGGCTTGGTGGAAGCCAAGTACCTTCGATTAATCATCTCCCGCAAGGACAATGTGAAAGAGAACACAGTGACGTCATCGGTCAGTCATTACATAATTCACCTCCCTTTCCCCTCCTTTCTGGCTCCATCCTCCCCCAATATCACAGGTGGATTTCTAAATTCTCTTAGCACACTCTCCCAGCATCAACTTCATCCTCTTCTCTAATGCCTTCAGGGATGTAACCAAAGCTGAGGACTATGTTCAGTTCTATGGAGAGCACACGATCAATAAGTGGTTCCTAGATAATGAAGCGACAGGAGATAGGATAATCCCTTTGCTCTCCAGCAGCTGTTGGAGTTCACTATGGAAGTGCTAAACTGAAGACAGCCCAAGATAGCACAGAGAGTGATTTGGACAGGGGGGTGATAATTGCTGTCAGAAAGAGGACAAAGCTGGGAGCAATAGGGCAGGCCATTTATAAACAGGGTCAATTAATCTCTTTTTCTGGGAACTGTGGTGAGAGACAGGAGATATTTAACTGATTTGGGAGAGCACAGTTTTCTGTGTGTGGGTATTTTTCCAGAGGGAGTGCCTAAGTGCTATCAGAGTCTCAAAAGGGTCCTAGAACCTTCTTCCACCCCCCCCCCCCAAAAAAAAAACTTAAGAACCATTAGGAAGCTGCCCAAGAAATTAGGTCAAATGTGAAGCAATACACAAACAAGAATTCCAAAGCTGGACAACCAGGAGGTCTGTGGCCTGCCTTCAAGCACAAGTGTGTGGATATTCTCGGCCCATTGGCTTCATCTGTCTCCTTTACTGGCCTCCATTCTAATGTCTCATAGTCAGGAACTCTTTCTTGGTAAATCCTTTGTAAGTAGAGCTTGAAAAGTGTATCCAGATTTCCAAAGACCCCATCCAAGGATTTCCCTCACCTAAAACCATCTCTTCATGCCCCAACATAAATGCCTCAATTCCCTGAAGAGGAAGACTTGAGAGCCCCCAAGTCTGCAATTGATTATTACTACAATGGACAACTCACTGAGAACAGAACAAGTTTAAACTTTTAAAATTTAAATGATTTTGGTTGTGATTAAGGTTCTTTCTCACTATTTATTCACATACTCATTGAACAAGTATTCACTGATCCAAGCCTCAGGAATGCTCCATGAAAGACATTAGCCCATCCCTCAGGAAGCTCATTGTTTGGGACACAGTCCACCTTTCCTACCCACAGTGGCAATTTTTAAGCTTTTTACAGGGTCTAAAATAAGAACCCACCATATGACCGTCTAAGGTAGTTATCCTACTCCTTGGAACTGATGGATTTTGGACGTGGTCGGCACCATTGTGCACACAGTAAGCACCAACACGAAATAGCCACCGGCCTCATCTTCTACTCCAGCACCGAGCCGCTCCTGGCTTCCCTTTATGAGAAGCCTCCTGACTTCAACAGAAACAGCTTTCCAGCTTCTGCATCGGTGCAGTTCTCCACCCAGTTACATCAACCTAATGGTCTCTCCCCACCGTATATTTCGCGCCCAAAAGCTAATATAAACCCTCACAAACCCATTGTTGGGGCTGTCCCCCACTTTCAGAGCAGCCCCGGGCTGTCCTCCACTTTGAGTACAGCCCGGCAGATTTCTTTCTTTAATAAAGCTTGAATGGTCCCTGGCATCTGGCTCACTTTCTTTCAGGAACCAGCTTTGAAATTTACTGGCCAAATCTATCCCAGCATCCCAGTGAGAACCACCTAGGGTTATGGGGAGGATGAAGTGAGAAGATGTAGGTGAAAGGTCTTTGAAAATGCTAAAGAACTTTATAAATATAATGTATTATAACGATAGCTTCCTTCTACCCAATGCTTACTATTTACGGAATTTTTTTTTTTTTTTTTTTTTTTTGGTCTTGGTATGAAAAGAAAAGAAACTGTCAGTAAGACTATGTAGACAGACTTTGAAATTTAGAGGGCATTGGAAAGCCTGGAATGTGAACACCTTTCTGCCACCACCACCACCACCAAGAAAAGGAAATATTTTCCGAGAATGAGCAGAATGCAGAATGAGAGGGCAATTTGAAGCAAGCAGACCAGCAGAATAGATGTGGGTGGTTAAAACACAGAGATGGGTAGGAGTGCTAGAATCCTGGAAGATGGAAAAATACTGCCCTGAATTTCAAACGAAGAAGAAAATAGATACTGCAAACAGACCTCAAACTCAACATTATTCTTGGGCAAGAATTAAGAACTGATTCTAATAACAATTGCTAATATATACAAATGCTTACCATGTGCCAGATACCATGCTAAGCATTTTCCATATATTAATTCATTTAGACCTTGTAAGAACTCAATAAGTTAGTTAATACATGCATAGTTTTTTGTTTTGTGTGTGTGTGTGTGTTTGGGTTTCTTTTTGTTTTTGTTTTTGTTTTTTGGGTTTTTTTGACTTTTGGAAAACCGTTTTATTGAATATCTAAGTGCTAGTCTTTCTTTACATGTTCTACCTGCAACTGGGGTCAGTCTGAGGCAAACAGAAAGTGAGTAATGTTTGCTTTTGGTGTCTTCTCAGTCCTTCCTTCCCCAAGCACCAAGGGCTCTCCCAATCTTCTCCACATGCCTATGATTTGTGTACCAGGTCGCACCTGCACCTCTTAGGAAGTGCTTCAAGTTTCAGATATTTATCAACTTCCCCACCACCTGCCCACTGATTGTATTTGATATGACATGTATGAGGACTTTTTTTTTTCTTTGTCAATATACAGTGTGGTTGATTATTGCGGCCCATTACCGAAACCTCCCTCCCTCTTCCCTCTCCCCCATCCCTCCCAACACCCTCCTTTCTGTTAGCTTGTCATATCAACTTCAAGGAATTGTAACTGTTGTGTCTTCTTCCCTCCCCCACACAGTTTATTTGTGTATTTATTTTTAGCTCTGACAAATAAGTGAGAACATGTGATATTTCTCTTTCTGTGCCTGACTTATTTCACTTATTATAATTCTCTCTAGGTGCATCCATGTTGTTGAAAATGGCAGTATTTCATTCTTGTTTATAGCTGAGTAGTATTCCATTGTGTAGATGTACCACATTTTCCGTATCCACTCATCTGATGATGGACATTTGGGCTGGTTCCAACTCTTGGCTATTGTAAAGAGTGCTGCGATGAACATTGGGGAACAGGTATACCTTCGACTTGATGATTTCCATTCCTCTGGGTATATTCCCAACAGTGGGATAGCTGGGTCATATGGTAGATCTATCTGCAATTGTTTGAGGAACCTCCATACCATTTTCCATAGAGGCTGCACCATTTTGCAGTCCCACCAACAATGTATGAGAGTTCCTTTTTCTCCGCAACCTCGCCAGCATTTATCGTTCATAGTCTTTTGGATTTTAGCCATCCTAACTGGGGTTAGATGGTATCTCAATGTGGTTTTGATTTGCATTTCCCGGATGCTGAGTGATGTTGAGCATTTTTTCATATGTCTGTTGGCCATTTGGATATCTTCCTTAGAGAAATGCCTACTTAGCTCTTTTGCCCATTTTTTAATTGGGTTACTTGTTTTTTCCTTGTAAAGTTGTTTGAGTTCCTTGTATATTCTGGATATTAATCCTTTGTCAGATGTACATTTTGCAAATATTTTCTCCCACTCTGTTGGTTGTCTTTTAACTCTGTTAATTGTTTCTTTTGCTGTGCAGAAGCTTTTTAGTTTGATATAATCCCATTTGTTTATTTTTCCTTTGGTTGCCCGTGCTTTTGGGGTCGTATTCATGAAGTCTGTGTCCAGTACTACTTCCTGAAGTGTTTCTCCTATGTTTTCTTTAAGAAGTTTTATTGTTTCAGGGTGTATATTTAATTCTTTAATCCATTTTGAGTTGGTTTTAGTATATGGTGAGAGGTATGGGTCTAGTTTCATTCTCCTGCACGTGGATATCCAGTTAGCCCAGCACCATTTGTTGAAGAGGCAGTCTCTTCCCCAGTGTATAGGCTTGGTGCCTTTGTCAAAGATCAGATGGCTGTAGGTGTGAGTGTTGATTCCTGGATTCTCTATTCTATTCCATTGATCAGTATGTCTGTTTTTATGCCAGTACCATGCTGTTTTGGTTATTATAGCTTTGTAGTATAGTTTAAAGTCAGGTAGTGTTATGTCGCCAGCTTTATTTTTTTTGCTCAGAATTGCTTTGGCTATGCATGGTCTTTTGTTATTCCATATAAATGTCTGTATAGTTTTTTCCATTTCTGAGAAAAATGTCATTGGAATTTTGATAGGGATTGCATTGAATTTGTATATCACTTTGGGTAGTAGGGACATTTTCACAAGGTTGATTCTTCCAATCCAAGAGCATGAGATATCTTTCCATCTTCTTGTGTCCTCTTTAATTTCTCTCAGCAGTGGTTTGTAGTTCTCATTATAGAGATTTTTCACATCCTTAGCTAACTCAGTTCCTAAGTATTTTAATTTTTTGGTGGTTACTGTAAATGGGCAAGCTTTCTTGATTTCTCTTTCTGCATGTTCACTATTGGAGAATAGAAATGCTACTGATTTTTGTGTGTTGATTTTGTATCCTGCTACTTTATTATTTTTTATACATTTTTATAATTTTTTATTTTATTTTATTTTTGCTCAGAATTGTTTTGGCTATTACATGCATAGTTTTTAAAACAGTGTCTGGCACATAATAAGTACTCAACACACTCACAATATTATTATTGGCTCCATTTTATAAGTGTGGAAACTGAGGATGAAGAGATGAGTTGACTTGCCTAAATTTACACAGTGAACTTAAGTAGCAGAGTCCAGCTGCCTGATCTCAAAGCCCAGAGGTAAAACATCTCCACAGACCCTTATATTTAAATCCTTATCATTCTTTGAATAACTTATTCAATTCGACAAACATTTTTAAGTTCCTACTTTGAGCAAGACTCCAGGTTTCAGGAGGTTATATCACTGGGTTATACCACTGCTATATCTCTAGTCAGTTAACTAACTGACTATTCCAGGCATTTGGAAGAATAAGAGTTACAACATGGTACTGCAGATGCTCACAAGCCAGTGGGAAAGATACCTGCTGAAATAACCTAACACCTGCCTGTCTGAGTTGTGGACTACAAGAGGAGGATGTGTTGGGGATGGTGGGGGGGATGAGAAACTACTGATCAGGGAGAAACAATTTGAGCTGGTGTCCTTCACAGTGAGTCAATATTATTAGAAAAGCTTTGAAGCATAAAGGAGGGGGAGAGAGGGAGGGGCAGGCAGGGAGGGGGCTGATGCCCTCTTGGCATAATAAGGCCAGGGTTATTAGTCTGCCTGAAACAGGGTTAAGGTTATGTTAATAGGAAGAATATGAATTTCTCCTGTTGACCAGATGGGGGTCTTTGGAAAGCAATTAGTCCCAGGGGTCATAAACAGTACTTGAGTTCTTATACTTTGGGAGAAAGCCAACCCAGCCTGGAGTTAAAGCCCCTCTGTGTGTCCCCCTCCCTACCCCCCACTCCCACCAAAATCCTCTGGGCCAGATCTCATCCTTGCATGGTACCAGAGAGTGGGGTGCCTAGACCTGGGATCCAATGCCTACCTCCTCTGCTACCGCTACTCCCCACCCATACTTGACAAAGAAAGCTTTAGAAAAATCACATAAAGCCTTTCCAAAAACTAAAAAATAAGCCCTTAAGTCCTCAATTAATCTCGTAGGGGAGTAACTGGCTAGAGGCTATTATGTTAGGGAATCAACATAACATTTAATCAGAAAAATCTACCTTTTTCCAAAGTTTTTTGTAGATTGCAGTGGCCACATGAAAGTTCTAACCTTTGAAATATATGTGGAAGTTTTTAAGCACGGCTTCAAAGAAAGTTCCTAAAAGGGAGGAGAGGGCATTCTCAGCTGGCATGCACCCTTTTTTCTTTCAATCATCCTCCTTCATGAAATGCAGACATGGTGGCTAGAGGTGTGGCAGCCCTTTTGCAACCATGAGGGAAATGCCAAGTCACTCATAGATCTCTTACCTTAAAATCTCTGAGCCACCAAATCAACATCACCAACTGAATACCTAAGGATTTCTTCTTAAATGAGAAAAATTAATTTCTATTGTGTTTAAGCCATTATTATTTAGGTTTTCAGTTATCTGCATTTGGACTCAAAATTCAAAGCATTCATCAACTAATGGGAAAAGCAGTGAGGTACAATATGAAGAACTTAGAAATCAGACTCAGACTGAGGCACCAGTTCTGTAGGAGATGTGTGACCTGAATCAATGAGCCTCACCTGTAAAGGGTGAGTGGGTGGGGGGTGGCTTACTGTGAGTGCTTCCAAAAGCCAAATTTGAGCAAGAACTAGGGTATGGGGCAGGTGGCTGATTTGGAAGGTGATCCGAGGAAGCCAGAGAGAGATGGTGGGACAAAGAAAGAGGGAACACCAGTAAAGAGTGTGCTATTAAGCTGGGTCCCACTGTGAGCAATTCTGTTTCAAACCCCTGGGGAACCTTTAAAGAAACCCTGTAGAACCTTCCTTCTGAAAGTGTGGTCCATGGGTCAGCAGCATCAGCAGCATCTGGGAGCAGGTTAGAAAAGCAGAATGTAGTCCCCACCCCAGACCTCCTGAACCATACTCTAGACTTTAATGAGATCTCCAGTACACATCAAGTCTGAGGTGTGCACATTCAAAATGTGCTAATTTTGAATGTGTGCATTCAAGTCTGAGGTGTCCTGATGTAGAATGCACCTCAGTGCTGAACCTCAGAAAAACAGGAGGCTCTCATCTCTCATTGGTTGAGGAAATGTTTGCTCTCCTGCATTTCCAGGAGATGAACAGACTTCCACAGCTTAGGAGAAAAGCTGGGAGAGTCAGCAAGCACTTGAGGTGGGAAGCCCCAGGGAGGAGCACCCACAGCATGTGTGGCAGGATGGCTACAATCCCTAGCTCATATGGACATTGGAGACATTAAACAAGCTACCATACATAGTAGGATAGCTGCCCAATAATCAATTGCTGTCATAATCATAGCTATAATAACCAAGAACATTTGGAAAGACATATTATAACTAATATGATAAAAGCTAACCCAGTTCCTGTATCTCCAAATCCCTGAGATAAGGATAAGCACAGTCACTGACCTCAAAGAACTTACAAATCTTGATAGGGAGATAAGAGTTGGGGACATGAAGCAATACAACACCAGTGCCACACATAATGTACTAAAACACTCACATGAGTATTAACAAGATTTCTTGGGTGTGCTTACTAGGTACTAGGCTTTCTTCTAAGGGCTATAAAGTGTGTGTATGTGTGTGTGTTTTAACTCACTTGATTCTTACAAATATCCAATACGGTAGTAGTATTATTAGCACCATTTTAGAGATGAGGAAACTGAGGCAAAAAGAGGTTGAGTGACTTGCCCATAGACCACACGTTTAACTGCCACACTGCCACTAACACTAATACAGCTCCACATTGTTTGGCACCCTTCCTGCAGTGAGCCCACAACTGTGATTTCAGGCATGTTCTCCTTTTCCATGTTTATCTCTCCTTCAAGGTAAGCAAGTCACCTAATGCTGTCCACTGAACTAGAGTTTGGTGGGATTAAACTGCAGAGCAGAGCAGTTGCAAGGGCTCCATTCCAGACTTCAGAGGAACCAAAGCCAGTGAGTTTCTGGGAGGTGGGTGGACAGTGCCCAGACCTAGAGGCAGGAATACCAATCTGGCCACTAACAAAAGCACTTGAACAAGTCATTTAGCCATGGGGGTCCCACTGTTCTCATCTATATCCCAAAGGGGATGGGGTCAGCTACTGCTCCCTTTAAACTTTAAATTCCTATGGCTCGATGACCCGCTTAAGCCCTCTAGTCATCTGTCGACCCTTCTAGGAAAACAGCTATAATGTAAAATCTGAAAGTAAAGAGCTTTTCTAATCTTATTTGCTATAATGCTCTTTCATCAAAAATTTAAACACTGATCGTTTAAGAAGCTTCAAAGTCAAAGTCCCACATAATGATATCTGTAAATGTTCTATAGATGTCACCTCCCATCTAATTTCAAGGTGTTCTGTACTTTTAAAATTCTTTTCTAATTTTACAGAGCATTTGCCCTTGGGCTAACTTGAACTTCCATGTCTATACTTCCACACTCTGTATGTCTAACGGATTTGCTCTCTGTGACCCGATGTGGCCCCCCGCACTCTTCCGCTCTTTCCCCATTTGTACCACATTACTTCATAATTAACACCACATGTGGACTAACCCCTACCACTTCTTATCATGTGTGCCAGGTTACTGATGCTACAATATTGACACAATCTTCCTACAAATGTGCAGTTTTGAAAACTGCACATCGAGCTTTTTTCCCAAAAAGGCACCCTCCAGGCTCCAATTTTCCAGAAACCCATCCATTAAAAATACCAGTTAGACAACTTCATTGCAGACAGAAAAATGCCATCCTGCAGCCTCCAAGGAAAATATTTATGAAGGTGCCCCATCCAGTCAGTCCTCTCTTTGTCCACACATAATCCTCCTCCACCCTCAAGGAGGGGTCCTGTGAATCAAGAGAAGGCTAAAGCCCTAAGAAAAAGCCCAGAAAAGGAGTAATGTGAATGGCACATTGTTATATTCTGCCAGTTGCTGTGACTCAAGGACCACAAGTTAATTTCAAAATCTTCTCCTTCCACTCCCCTTTCTAGTTTTCCTTTAAAGCAAACAAGTCATCAGCAGGACTCTCAAAGCAATTCAACAGTCATCTTATAAGTATCTATCACTCCGAAGGATACAGCGTCCACTATATGCAAAGCACTGTAGAGACACAAATAGCACAGACCCAGTTCCTGTCTCTCCAACTCCCTAAGATAAAGGCAGCACAGTCCCTGACCTCAAAGGACTTACAACCTTGATAGAGAGATAAAGCTTGGGGACATGAAGTAATACAAGATCGTGCTACCTGTTACATAACACACTCACGTGAGTATTAGCAAGCGTCCACAGACAGAATTTCCCCTGCTGCCTTCCCCTGTTCGCTGCCTTCAAAGTCTGCTCTTAAGCCAAAGTTACTTGTACCCAGTTGAAAAGAATGCTTTCTCCTATAACCAGACAGTAGAGATAAGGACCCTGGTTTCTCTAAGCAGCTTGAAAAGCAACAGAGGGGAGTTGGTGCAGTTAGAATTGAGTGCTTGGCAGAGATGTAATAAGACAGTATTCAAAGTCACAGACTTCACTCTCAGCATCTATTGACTTTAATTCAAGAAAGGGAAAACAAAGCCCCCCACACACACACACTGGAGGTTCTTTGGGATACACACCAAACAGCTTCTAGGGCAAAACTCGCATAATCTTGATACATGACACTCTTCTCCCCTCCTACACCCACAGCAGACTTCACTGTGTCCTTAGCATGATTCTCAGCACAGCACTCCAGACAGCCACTCCCAATTGATCAGAGTTGCCACGTGAGATGAAGCCTCCTTCCATACCAGTTAGTCAGAGGGGGCGAGGTGCTGCTATCTGGGTCCCCTCACCTTCCCATAAATATGACAGGCTCACTCATACCTCCAAGTCATCACATGCCAGGACTTTGTATTTGGATGCTCTTCTTTCTGCTTTTTCAAAGCAGTGTCATCCTTCTAGGTCCAGCTGAAATTCCATTCCTCCCAAAAAGCCTCTAGGATGCCCCAACTCCCCCAAATTGAGTGAGTGATTCAATCTCCCTCTCCTCCAATCATCCAGGGCTGGTTTCTGCTGCCACACAATGGAACTCTGTCCTATGCTGTCTGGTTTTGTTTCCTTATTACTCTTCTTCCTCAACTAGACTTTAAGCCTCTGATGTTTTTCAAACTTTTTAAAAACTTTATTCAAAAGTAGCCTAACACAGAAGGACAACAGATATATATAGTAGAGTACCTGGTGACAAGGGATTTTGCTTGTTTTTAATTTCAGTAAGGGAATTGTTATTTGGAGCATGACTTTTAGTTTTGGTTTCTAGAAGCCGAGGTTCTCATTTCCTTTGGAGCCTCCCCACCCCCCTTTATTTGGGGAAGCTCATAGGCCTTTCAGTTCCACCAATGGAAGACAAATCATCACTTATCCCTGGAGGAAACTGAGGTCTTTGTATATTTGCAAGCATGTGCCACAGAAAGTCATGTAAAGTGATCTCCCAAGCCAGACTGTGTACCTGAAAGCAGAAGAAAAATGGCTTTTCCTAGAGAGTCATGCATACTAGACTGCCAGTTCTACCCATTCCCTGCCTATCATGAACTGAATGTTTGTGTCCCCCCTAAAATTAATTTGTTGAAATCCTAACCCCTAATGCAATGGTATTAGAAGGTTAGGCTTGGGGGTTGATTAGGTCACAAGGGTGAAGCTCTCATGAATGGGATTAGGTACTTATAAAAGAGGATCCAGAGAGCTCTCTCACCCCTTCTTCCACATGAGGACACAGCGAGAAGACAGTTATCTATGAACCAGGCCCTCACCAGACCCTGAATTTGCTGATGCCTTGATTTTGGACTTCCCAGCCTCCAGAACTATGAGAAATGAACATTTGTTGTTTAAACCACCCCATCTATGATATTTTTGCTATAGCATCCCGAATGGACTAAAACACTACCCCCATAGGGTTATTTAAGAATGAATAACTGGGACTCTGAGAAATGTGTTATGGGCCACTAGTCAGGGTTGTGGAGTCTGCCCTTAGACTTTGGGAGGGGAGGGAGAGAACTGAGTCTGGGCTTAGAGCAAATCAGAAGGAACTGATTCTTCCTGGGAATCTGGGGCCAGGATAGCAGGGGAAGCAATAAGCAGAGGAGCCCATGGCTGAGCCGGACCACCAGGTTTCTGCAATGGCATCATGACAACCCTGATAGCAGGGGGTAGTGAGCCCTCAGGCAGACTGACCAGACTTTCTGACCACAGTAACCAGGCTGATGTTCTGGGACAGGGTAGCAACACTGGAGGTTCCCAAGAACATCTTGGAAAAATCACCACAGGAAAATGGACATTCCGAAATCTATTCAACGAGGGTGGTGTGGGTGTGGTGGGGAGACACAAGGTCACAGTCATATTAATTATTAAGAAAGAGACAAAGCTGCCACAGCTGAACTGCTCCAAGTAGGCGACACAGATCTGGGGTCCTACTTTTTTGGACCCTCTCTCTTCTTACCTCTCCCACTTTCTTAAAGGGCTCAAATTGAAAACCGTAAGTTCTAATCCAAACCCCTTATTTTGTACCTAAAAGGTCCAGAGCCCAGAGAGGTAGAGAAAATCATGCAAGAGCACATGCCAAGGTGAAAACAACACAAGGGACAGCACCCTGACTTCTGACTCCTGGTCCAGTGCTCCCTCCAGTTCAGCAAAGGGCTTTTGGATTCCACTTGGCAGCAAGTCTTCATCGAGTGCCCACCATGTGCCCAGCCCCGTGATGTCCTGAGTGGACCATGTAGACTTGTAGGATTTAGTGCCTGCCCCCCACCACCCACCCAAGAGTTTATAAATTGGGGAGATGAGGCAAGGGGACTCTGACTTCATTCTCACGCCGTGCAATGGTATTAGAAAGTGGGGCTTGCTTGAACGATACTTCTCTTGCTGGTCTTTTGCCAGCTCCACTCTAACAGCTCTACCCAGACAGCAGAACCTCTCCCTCCTTAGTAACTTCCCAGGCTCAATCCAGCTCCTGGGGCCACCCTGTGCTTCCTTCCTTCTCCTTGTCCACACCCCCGGATGCTACTAGCACAGAAGAAATCCTTCTTTTCCCGGAGGCACTTCCTTTCCTCCACCTCCCCCGCAAACCCTCTTCACCTCTTTTTCCTTCACAACAAACATGATGACCCATCACACCTAGAGCTCACATAAGGGAAGAATCAGGCCCCCTTTCCTGAGAAGAGGAAAGACAGAACCCTCAAACTCTCTCTGGAGGTTAAGGAAACATCTGCATATCAGCAAGAAATACAAAGCATTTCACTTCTTTATTAGTTTATATATAGGATAAGCTGCTACAATGAGGCCAAAATTACAGAGGCTGACACAAGACATAAATTCCTCTCTCTCTCTTACTTAATATCAGCAGGTAAATGGGCAGTCCAGAGCAAGTAGGTGACCCATTCTACAAAGCCAACCCAGGACTCAAGTCCCTTCTCTTCTTCCATTATCCCAATGGTATGTGCCCATCTATACTCCAACCAGTTATAAAGGGAAAAGGGAAAAAAGGGAAGGAAGGAAATTTTCTTTTACGGAAAAATTGTGGACTACATAGGACATCTAGTTACATTCCATCATCAGCCAAGCCCTGCTGCAAGAGTGGCTGAGAAATTTAAACCATAGCTGGGTGGTCATGTGCCTTCTGCAAGGGGTGGGAGGATGGGAGAAATGTTTTATTAAAAGTAAGAAGAGGGCTGGCTGGTTAGCTTAGTTGGTTAGAGCCCAGCCTTATAACACCAAGATCAAGGGTTTGCATCCCCATTCCAGACAGCCACCAAAGAAAAAAAAAAGTAAGGAAGGCACAATTATCATTCTCTGCCAAAAGTCCCCAGATCAGAGCAGTCTGAAAAGTCAAATCCTACTACACTACGACAGCTGTACACAACCATACATGACGCAATACAGAGATGATGGTACAAATGAAATACTACAAGGATTCCAAGGAGGGAGGATTTGTCGTAAGGTTTTTGTGTGGGTAAAAGCTCGCCTGGGTCCTGGGAGGCCAACAATCATTGGACTGAGTAGATGGAGAGAAGGTGCACTTTCATTTCATCGAGAGATGACTTTTAAACTGAGTCACCAGTACCAGTGGGGACATCCACTTGTTATGATAAATTGTTATAAAAAACTGGGTTTTTGATAGACTTGAAGCACATACTTAAGACATTCATATCTCAAGTTACTTTGCAAACAATACATTAAACCTCAAGCCTCTCTTTCTTTCTGATTTTACAGGTGTGTACTAAGAAGTTAAGCAACTAAAACATTGTAAGGAGATAAGAATGAAGTTCAATTTCCTCTCATAGCCCTCCACTCCTCCTGAACAAAGTCATTTCCTGACTTATCAAAAACAACGTTAATCATCCCCACCTCATTAAATCCATTTGCTTTCATTACGTGCTCCTAATCCAGTAGAGTATGGACAAACCACTGGATTTACTTCCCTTGAACTTCACCTCTTATTTTAATAACTACTTCCTTCGCCTATTTTCCCTGTCTTACCTTTCATCTTCTCCCTAATCCTTCAGCTTCCTCATGATCTGGGATACAGAGAGCTCAAAGAAGCTGTGACAATGTCCTCTCTTCACATCAGCCCACTCCCACCTCCACCCCCAGCTCGGTTCTATGCCCCACTGGTTCCCAGCAGTTGTCTGATCTCAGGGTCAAGAGCCTAAGAACTACAGGAAGATATTTTGCAGGCAGAGGCACTGGGCAATGGCAAGCTTCCCCATCCTCCAATCCCCTCTGTAACAACATTTTGAAACAGGTGTAAAAAGTCACCTCAAACCCCTTTTCTTTCTGAGGCACAAGGTCAAAAGGACAAGCATCAAGGGCTGGCATAATCCCACTCGTTCTCCTTGTTCGCTCTCTTTTGCTGCCAGGGAAGGAGAGTCCAGGGAGAAATTAGCTCCAGAATTATAGCCTGAGCACCTTGGCCTTCTCTAAAATGAATGCTTCAGAAATGCCCAGTAGGCAGATCATTAAAACCTCCTTAAGCATTGTTACAGGAAGGCCTCCAAGGGCCACAAATCTTGCCACAGGTACAGTATTTACCCAGTCAGCATTTCCACAGCGAGCTGACAGCTGGTGAAGGATTTAGCAAGGTGGTTCTTCCAGCCTCCCCACTTTACAAAGTGTTTGTTGCAGGTATGCTGACCTTGAGCAGCTCATGTCCCTTCTATGAGCCTCAGTTTCCTCATCTGTAAAACGAAGGGATTGGACCAAACACTAACAAGTCTGAGTTGCAAGGAGATGGTTTTAAGGACACTATTACCTCTATCCATTCCAAGGGAACTGAATTCTACTCTGGAATGGAATGGCGGTCCAGTCTTGGGAAAACTGGTTAACAGTCCCCAAACTCAAATAGATTAATGGGTGACAAAGTCATTTAACCTAAATATTTTATTAGTGGGAATAGACATCTCAAGTGTCTGCTCAGCTCACCACAATCCCTTTACCTCCCCAACACAGTTCACTTGGATGAGCTTCCAGCAGTTATGTTGGTGACCACACCCCTTCTGGTGATTGGATCAACCACGGACACTTGACTCACTGACAGCCAATCAGATTGGGATTGAGAATTGGGACTGAGAGACTGCAACTCAATTTCCACCTGAGACTTGAATTGCAGCATACTCGTATTTGTGGGCCATCCTGAGTTAAGACAGAAAATGCATGCTCACCCTGCATCACTTCTTTCTAGTGTTTGAACTTTAAAATGTGACCTGTTCATTCTTACAGAACCACAGTTGCCTATGTGTGTCTTCCCAACAAAACTTTCACCATTTCTCTCCTGATGTGATACACAAGGTGAGAGTGGTGTGAAAAAAAAATACCAATTGTTTAACCACCATTTGGTGCCAGCACAGCCTCCCTGCTGGTTTGCCTCACTTGGAGGCATGGTGTGGGGGCTTAGGCACATACACCAGCCTGGAAGGTGAGCTTAAAGACAGCATTGAAAGTACCTTCCTGAATTGGTGATTTGGAGCTAGAAAGCCTGTACCATTTCATTAGTTCCCCCTTGCACTAGCCTCTGTGGCATGTGAATAACACGATCCTGGCACTTACTGCAAGTTAGAAGGCTAATGAGACTCATCTCTTGACCATTTACACTGATTTTGGAGGTCACGGCAGTGATGCACAATAGGGGGTTATGGAAGGACTGCATAACAGGGCCCTGGGCTATATATAGGGCTGTCATCGTTGGCCATGTGGACCAAAGAAGAGAATGTTGATCTGCTGAGGGAGAGAAGATGCCAGGTTTGGCTTTTATTAGCTGGAGTCACTTTCTATTACTGGCAGCCAAACAGGCCACACAGAGTTTTTCAGTTAAAACCCAATCTGAAGTCTCCTTGAGAGTCCTTGGGAGCAGAGGGTCAGAAGAGAGGCTGACAAGTCTTGACAAGCCTCTCCATCACTGTGATGATGCCCAGACATCTGCACAACCACCTGCCCCAGCTTCCCCTTTCTTGTGCTTCAAGCAGCCCTTTCGATTCTTCACCCTATTACCAAGTTTGTTGTCACTAGGCTCCCTAACTGGCTTCAGGGAGAGAGCTATTGGTGGGTGTGCTCACTAGTGACCTGGTGCTCAAACTAGAGTGAACCAGAAAGACAGACTGGTGGGAGGAGTAGCTAAAAGGAAACCAGGACTCAGGATCAGGAGGAGTAGCCCACTGATGAGCTGGGTGCTCTTGGGCAAGTCCCTTAACCTCACTGGCTTTCACTTAACTCCTCTGTAAAAAGAGGAGGGAGGATCAGGTGGCCTCCGAGATCCTATGACCAGATGTTATGATCACCCCCTCCTCCCACGACGCCTCCTGTGTCCAGGCTAGCTCCTATAAGGATTACTCCTGGAAATGTGTCTGCTCTTCCAAAGCCTTTCCCAGACGCTGCCTGCCCAAAAGGGAGTGAGCTGATTGGGATTCACCCCACACTTCTTTCCTCCATCACCAGAAGTGCTCATTTGAATTGATGAGCTTAAGACTGCCAGTGCGGGTTGCTCTGGCAATAGACAGTTGAGTTTATTGGAAGTGAACACCAGGCTTTCAATTCACATCAGTCTGGGTCCTCAGATTTGCATGATTGCACATTCAGAGACAGGCACCTGCACTCGGAGGATACTTGGCCGTCCACACGCTCCACTGAGCCAACCCCAGCTGTTATAAGCCGCCTGTTTAAACAAGGCCTGCCGGGAGCTGAGCATGGCCACTGAGGCGAAACTATGTGTTAGTGGTTGAGGTGGCTCCCACAAGCGAGTCCCCACGTCGGCCAGGCCTGTTGGGGCTGCTCTCTTACAGGGAAAGCTGTAAAGGGTGTGCAGCCCTAAGGAACCTCCTCCCTCATGGGTTGGGGCATCTGCTAAGGCCTGTTCTTCATTCTCCCCCAGCTTCAGAGCTGGGTCCTGGGATGCTCAGCTTCCCTAGTAGGGAGACCTCCCCAGGCCTCAGGCTTCCCTCAAGTGAGGGGTCCACATACAGAAGCCCCCCTGTGAAGATTCCATAGTAATGGACAATCCATAGTCAATTTCAGGATTTAAGTCCCAACATTACATGTACCAGCTGTGTATCCCCAGGCCTTTGAGCTCTGTTTTCTCAATTGTAAATGGGAATACTAATACTGCCTACTTCATTGAGTTGTTGAGAATTAAATGAATTCACAAACGTTTACCACTCAGAACAGGGTCTGGGACATAGCGAAATCTCAATAAATCTTAGCCGTTATTGTTGTTAATTTGGTCAGGAGGTCAGATGTGGAAGGCACCTGGAAAAAGACAATTTAAGTTCATTGTTGAAAAGCAATAATCTAAGTATCAAAATGTTCCTTGTAAGCAAGATGGAATTGTTTAACTGTGACACTGGGTACTATGAAATGCAAAGTAATCTCTCATGAAATTTTACACATTTAAGGTTAAAATGCATGATTAAGAACTGTAGGCTGAGGAAAGAGTAGGAGAATGGGAGGGATGTATTCACCTTTAACCACATCTGATAGACCACTCCTCAGGCTTTCTAGCCTCCTCCCCATACAATGACTGGCCCTCAGCTCTAAGCAAGAAAACTAAGGAACAGAGAAGTTAAATAATTTGTCACTCCTCTGTTGTTCAAAACCAGATCCACATGGATCAAAAAAGCTTTTGCCATTTCTACCTCTCCTTCCAGTCGAGCATTGCACCAGGCAGGCACTTAAGAGGAGATGTAAATATGATATGGCCCAAACCCAAGGTGCCATCACTGTGACAGGAGTATTTAACATTACCCAAAAAGGCTGGTGGAATATGGCCAAGAAAATCTTCCAGCAATTGAGAGAAGGAGAGAGAAGAAAAATCAGAGAGAAAATTAGAGGATCAAAACAAAAGATCCAATATGAAACAAAGAGGAGTTCTAGGAAAAGAGAATGGAAGACAGAAAAATCAAAGAAATTTAATTAAGTTTCTCAGAACTGAAGGACATGAGCTTCCTTATTGAAAAGGATGTGCTAAGGATACAGAACAATGAATGAGTGGAGAGAAACTCATCATCATGAAATTTCACATCAACAGGGATAGAGAAGATTCTAGAGGCTTCCAGAGAATGAAAATAAGATGCATACAAAAGATGATACCCAGAATGGCATCACATTTCTGACCAGCAGCCCTGGAAACTAGAAAAAAATGTAGCAACACGCTCAAAGTTCTGAGTGTAAACCACTCCAAACCTAGATTGCAATAACAAGGCAAAGTCAACTGAGTGCGAAAGTAAAAAAAGTAATTTCCCAAAAATGGAAGTTTTCAAATTATTTACTTCCCATGTACTCTTTCTCAGGAAGCTATTAGAACATGTGCTCCATCAAAATAAGGGAATAACCCAGCAGTCTGCTGTAGCCAACTCTTTCCAGCTCATAAGAGCATAACTTCACAACTCCAAGTTTAGTGACATCACATTGGTCACTTAAAGCCAGCCATGGTGGGAATATCAATAGCACAGAAATTGTCCAACACTACAAACTAGGACTTCCTGTCTGCTTCAACCCTCCCTCACCTCCAGGTGCTTGTTAAACAATTACCAGCCTATTACTGGAATAAACCAAGAAAGATAAAGTTAAGTGATTTCCTATGTTCTGAGTGTTTGTGTCCCTCCAAAATTCATCACTGAAATCTAATCCCCAATGTGACGCTATGAAGAGGTGGGGCCTTTGGCAGATGATTAGGTCATGAGAGCTCCTGTGAATGGGATTAGTGACCTCATAAAAGAGGCCTGAGGAAGCATGTTATCCCCTTTTGCTCTTCCACCATGTGAGGACATGTAGAAGGCACCACCCATGAGGAAAGGGCCCTCATCATACACCGAATCTGCTGGTGCCTCAATCTTGGACTTCCCAGCCTTCCAAACTGTGAGAAATAAATTTATATTGTTTATAAATTACCCAGTCTAAGGTATTATAGCAGCCTCAATAGACAAAAACTGGATCTATAGGAGAAAAAAAATGCAGTGAATTCCAAAGAAAACGATTAAGAGAAATCTCAGGACAGCTGAGGAGAAAGTAGATAGATGGTTCTAGAAAAAATGTCTCCCAAAAAGGGACTAGGAAGACTGATACATTATCTGATAGCTTCAACCATGTTGAGAGGTATTTTAAGACTCTGGTAGAGACTTTAGAAATATATTATTAACAAGTGCAAATGCAAATGCAAATGCAAAAAAAAAGGCAATTATTAACTACAGGGAAAATACTAAATTTAACAAAAAAAGGAATTGCAACTGTAGTACATCATTTGGCTCTCTTGTGAACAGTGTTTGTATACAAAAAGTTTGTGGAAAATAGAATTAAAAGGTAACATGAATCTTTCCACGAACTTTGTGAAGTATCCTCATAGTGTTGGAGTGAGCAGGACTGAAGCCATGTTGGGACCTAAAACAATGTGCACTTTAGGGAAAAAAAGAAAGAAGGGGACACAGTTTTTTTCTTAGCATTTCTCTGAGTTCCCTCTTTTCCCATGATTATTTCATATTTTTAACCTTGGTTATGGGGCAGGATGACATTGTATACATAAATGTAAAGTTGTTTTCCAGTCAGCCTGGAGTTGCAAACTTGCGACAAGACACATACAGTGCAGACCCTCAGAAACCAAGGAAGACATCAATAAAGCTGTGCTGATTCCACTCTGAAGCAGATCAAAATCCTGCAGGACCCTAATATAATGTCAAGGATGAGAACAGAAACCACACGGAGCCTTGGCAAGACTCTACACCTGGCTCCTTGCACAGAGCCCCATAGCTCACATCTCCTGCTCTCCTGCTTTTCACTTCCCACATTCCATTCCCTCAATCCCCTCTTTAAAAACCCCTCAGTAAAACTGAGCTTTGAGATGAGTTAGTCTACCATCTCCTTCAGGTTACCAGTCCCGAAAAAAGCTGGCTTCGCTTATCATCAACATTTGATTTTTGAGTCTTTTGTTTGGGCAGCGGCAGCCAGACTTGGATTCAGTAACAATAATTACAGTGATGAAAATATTAATATTGATCTAACTACAACTGTAACATAACTCTATCAACAGAATGTAAGGAGAGGAATTGGGAGATGTTAAGATAATAGAATACTCTCTAAATCCTATAGTAGGAAAACAATAGAAAAATGTAATAAAAAATTATAATATAGCATGTTATAAAGACTTCAGGAGACAGAGAGCTGAGGAAACAAAAAAACTATAAATGGTTACCTCTGGGGACTGATAATTATGAGGTTGGCAGGGGTAAGGCAGGCGACGACTGTCGTTTCTTGTTCTGATCCTTACAGAACTGTGTCCCTAATTATTGGTAAGGATGATCTCAGCTTCAGGCTCTGTGGGCTCCTGAGATAAAGTGCAAGACAGGGTGAACTGGGGTAAGCTGGAGAACCTCATACATCCCTCTGCTATAGATCTGTGAAGGGAAGAGAGAACAATGTGAGAGGAAAGAAGAAACAGAAAGCACAGGCACAAGGATCCATCTTGGAGTCGATCAGCTAAGACCTAAGATTGAGTCAGCTGTTCTCTGCGCTGTTCCCAAACAAGGCTGCTAGCTATAAAACCCAAAGTTCAGTGGATAAAAAGCATTATTGAGAACACTGTAAAACACATGATGTGAAAGTGTGCCACCATAAGGCATGGCTTCAATAAAAATAGTGTATCCATATATAGAATACCAGGCAGACATTTAAAAGATGTTTAAAAGGCTATTAAATAACATGGAAAGGTATTTACAGTCTATTCAGTTTAAGTGGAATATAAGGAGAGAACCAAAAAAGGAAAGTATTTGACAGCAAGTCTTTTCGGTTTAAAATTACATATGCAAAAAATAAAAACTACATACATAAATACATGCATGGAGAAAAAACTGGAAGAAGAAAACTGGTAAGTAATATTTTAAATCATCTATATTTTTAAATTATCTACATGAACGTATCATTTCTTTTGTAAGAAGGATAAAACAATAAAAGTTCCTGCTGTCATTTAAAATTTTTGATCATTAAGAGGAAAGGTGCAATGTTAGGTGCATTCGCTGGCACTCATTTCTCTTCTCACTCCCCACCCCACCACCACCTGCGATGGAAGGGAAGACCACACGTCTCCATAAAAGATGAAGAAGTATTGTCATTAACTATCCCAGCCACCACTGCTGTGGGATAAACTGTGCGTCACCATCACTCTCACTCAATGTGGTCACATATAAAAACCTGACCCACATTTCAAATTTCACTGCAAAGCATTTAAATGACAAAAGATTGGTGCATTAACAGAGTATGGCTATCATTTTTATTCAAGTTGGCCAACCTCCCCCAGAAGGGCTTTAGGAGTTGTCTAGTGTCTTAAGTCTGTTCTGCTTTGCTATAACAGAATACCAGACTGGCTAAAAAGAAAAGAAATTTATTTCAGTTCTGGAGGCTGGAATGGTCAATATCTAGGTGCTGGCATCTGGTGAGGGCCTTTGTGCTACATTATCTCGTGGTGGAAGACGAAGAGCAAACGAGTGCAAGAGGCAGAGAGGGCCGAACTCACTTTTAGAACATCCCATTGTCACAATGATAAACCCATTCCTGTGATAACAACATTAATCCATTCACAGGAGCATAGCCCTCATGACCCCATCACCTCTTAACAGTCCCATCTTTCAATACCATCACAATGGCAATTAAATTTTTTTTTATTTTTAATTTTATTTTTTATTAGCATATTAATTCTTACAAATCATGATATGTCTTTATGCCCTTTGACAATGGCAATTAAATTTCAACATAAGTTTTGGAAGGGGCAAGCATTCAAACCATAGTGTCTTGATACCAAATTTTTTTAGTAACACTCCAAATTTGGTCATCTGCCTCTAAAACTATCAGGCAATAAACAGACATCCAAACACAATGTGCCAAAATGCTGGTTTCTAAATTAAAGTAGAGCTCTTAATTTGGTCAGCAGTTACAAGTGAGTTCAAAAGTGATCCCTCTGTGTTGGGGGGAATATAAACTAAGGCATACATTTTGGAACACAATTTGGAAATATGTATTTAAGCCCCCAAAACTGACTCAGTAAATTCTCTTCTGGGAATATAATCTAAGAAAACAATTGAAATTCAGGGGAAAAAAAGAACATTGCAACATTTTTTACAATGCAGATTAGGTAAAGTATTTAATCCCAAGGTTTTGACATTATGTAGCCGTTAAAAAATACATTTTCAAATCACAATAATACATTAAACTTTCAGAAGGACATAACAAAACTTTGGTTACTAGAGGCGGGAAGGGGGGGGAGGGGATTAGCAGGAAATTGGTTAATGGACACAAGGAATGATAATGTTTTATAATGACAAACATGCCAATTACCCTGATTTGATCATCACATAGTGTACACAGATATTGCTATTCAACTCTGTACCCCACAAATATGTACAATCAATTTTGCTTCAGTAGAAAAAAACAGTAGCATGGGTGAGGGAGTGTGTAAAGGTGCCCATTATATACGTGTACTTAGTTTGTGAAAATTCATCAAGCTGAAAATTTATAATGTATTTTTGTGTGAATACTATATTTGAATAAAACAATTCTTTAACATAAAAAAAGTTTTCAAACAGTTTTTATGACACAGCAGAAATGCTTATGATATAATAGTGGTTGAACAGAAGGATGCCCAATTGTAAAACCTCACATATTTAAACAAAACGTACAGCATCGAAAGTGAGAAATACATCAAAACATTAATCGCCTATGAGTTATCTTTGAGTGGTAGAATTGTGGATGATTTCCATTCTCTTATCTAGACTTTCTATGCTTCCTGAATTTTGTACAGTGATAGCTGAGAGATTGACATTCCCAAGTTTATACAAACTAATATATTTTAAACAACTTTATCACTTACTATGCTAAAGTTGTTTTAAACATATTTGTTCAGTTATGCTCATAAACTGACTTTCTAGAAAACAAAAAACAAAAAATAGCATGATTTGTAGCATTTGCTATTTCCATGGTGTAGATACTCCCACTGTGGCCAATTTCGTGTTACAAACAGCCAGCCTCATAAAGGTGGGCTAGGACAGGGCAGAGGTGGATGAACACCAAGGACAAAGGGAAGGTAGGAGGAACTAGGAACGAGCTGGTCACTAAGCACATTATCCAACACCCCACCCCAACACTAGCTCCCAGTTCCTCCTTCTGGTTGTGGAGTTCAGCTAAAGAAAGTCACTTTTACCTGTATCTCTGATAAAGAGCATCAGTCAAAGAGTGAGATTTTTCAGTCCCAAAGGCAGATTCCAAAAAGTTGGGTGGTCCAAAAGCCAAGCCAAGGCCAAATGGGTCAAAAGCTGTGATGATCATCAGGGGCAACCAAGAGCAAGTAGGTAACTAGCAGGGAGTCAATCAGGCATGGAGACCAGCTGCCTGCAATTTACCACTCTGAATCCCAGAGTAGGCAGTGGGATGAGGGATGGTGTAAGCATGAGGCTCCCCACTTGAAAGAACATTAAAGTTACCTGAAGGGCAAGGTAAAGGCAGATCACTGGGCCCCACCCCCAACATTTCTGATTCCCAGTAGCCTTAGGGTGGGGCTGGAGAATGTGCATTTGTAACAAGCTCCCAGGTGATGCCTATGCTGCTGGTCAAGAGAATCACTAGCCTGGGTGGATCATGTTAGGGACCATGTTACCAACAAAGAAGGAGGAGGATTTCAGTAGATGAGTGAGTAGATGGGTCCACATGTAGATTAGAGGAAGGAAGATAGGTTCTGTTCCTTCTAAATGCGCAATTAATATACAATGGTTTTCAGTTCACATCTTAGTAATTTATAGACCTCTAAGGTAACTTTACTTCTTATCAGCTTAAACATATATTCGGGAGTGCAGAGCTGGGCTAACGTCGGAATCCTGCGACGTCGCCAATTGTCGAGCTAGGGCTGGGTCTGGAGCTCACAGACACCTCAAGCCCATTGTCCAAACTGGGTCACAAACCCTTCACAGGTCAGGCTGGGTACCCAGACCCCTTACATTTAGGTCTATGAGCTAGGTAACCTGCAAACAGGTCCTTGGAAGCCATAAGTTGGAAAGCATGGCTATGCCCGAGGCAGTCGCCGGCCAGGAGCACCAACTATACACACACACACAGTATTCCTTTTCATATTCCTTTAAAAAATATATGACCACAGCTCCTTACTCTTTTTTTTTTCCTTCCTTTTAAAACTTGAAATGAGTTATCCTTGCTCAGTAATTACCCCAGGAAACACATGAAATACGAAATACACTCATATTTGTGCATTGACAGGACTTAACAAATGTCACAGCTCCAGCCTGCTTTCTAAATAATAGAAAACATCGTTGGTTTTTTGAAACTGTATTTTGATCCATAGACCCATCTTTTTTGGAATCATAAGCTCACCAAAATCCTCCCCGTAGGGTTCTGTGCCAAATCAGATCCAGTATTAGCTGCAGAACATTTTTGGCTCCTTAGAACACATTTTATGTCATTCCTTAATGGATCTTAATTAATGCCCTAAGATTCCCCCACCCCCAGAAAAATGACTACACTGAAAACTATTCTCTTCCAGAAAACCAAAAGCCAGTAACAATGTTCTCTATCATAGTTGCAAAGGTAAGAAAAAACTAACAGTGTTTATTCTTTTCCCAGACTTTCTAACTGTACATGAGCATACTGAGGGAACTAGAAGTTAAATTTCTACTTTTTAATAGTGGGCATCTCTGCAGAGTATGCAGTGCCGGGCATTCACGTTGTATTTCATTGCATTCCCCAAGCTCCTGCCCTTTCAACCATTTATGGAAATGAGGGGGCCCAAAGAGCTATTAATGCAAATTTCTTTAAATAAGTTTCCTGAAAACCAAAAGGCTCTCAGTGGTTTCAAAAAATATCTTACAGGAAAACGCTGTGTCCATAGTGAGCTGTTGCTGCATGACCCTGGGAAAATTAACTTGTGTGGAGGGAAAAACAAAGAGCAGCAGCCTGAGCAAGACACCTCAGTCAGTTTTCCAGCACAAAATCCTGCAGCTAGGCTTGCGGGGAGGAAGATTTTGAAAGGCGATTAGGAGGAGCACTGATTCTTTTTCATGGACTTGAGGACTATTCTTTAACAGAAAATGTCTGTAAACATCATGCCTAATAATTCATTAGTATATGCGCAAAGGAGACTTCATTGGAGGGATGAAATCCCAACACCTATCCCTGGAAACTGAGACCATTGTGCTAATATTACTAGAAGGCCCTCAAACCAAAGATCCCCCTGGCCTCATCCCACAGCCTCCACCCAAGACTCCCCTGCCACCAGAAAGCTACTCCACTGGCTGCGGGAAGCTGGTTCCCCGGTTTGGCTGTCAGAGCCACTTCATGCCTAGGGTTTTTCCTGCTGGGTAGATGGACTGGACTTTATCAGGATATGAAATCTGTAGGAAATTGGCTTCTCCCTTGAAACATACAGTGTATGTTCTTATCAGCATATTGTTAGACCAAGAAAGGGATCTTCTGTAACCAAGACCTTGGGAATCCAAGAGAAACTGGCACAGTGGTGAAGCACGCAGGCTTCCGTTACTCAGCCTTTCAGTGCCTCTGTTTCTCTTTGTGAAAGGAAGAATAATAGTACCTGCCTCACTGGGTGTTGTGAGTAACTTCAAGGTCAGCCAGTTCAGCAGCTATTCAGTGTATGGAAGAAGCCAATGAATTTTACAATGTCTTTAACCCAGCCCCAAACACCTGGAAATGCACACCTTTATGGAAAAGTATTGAAAAGTATTGATTTTATATACATGTATCGATTGGCCTGGAAAGTAAAGAACATTGTTCATTAGAAACAATTGGCCATTTTTTCAGAAACCTGCATTCCTACACTTTTCAAAGTGGTGGAAAATGAGCCAAAATGCTGCCGTAAATCCTTCCTTTTGCTGGAACCATGGGCAGCCACTGGCTTGCAATCCCCGTGCTGCTACACCTGAAAGGGGCTCAGAGAACCCACTCCCAACAACACCCGGGATTTATAGGTGAGATGCCGGGGACCAGCAACATCCATTTGTCCACAGTCACCCAGCAGATCCCAATCCAGAATTCAGGATGTCCCTGATTCCCAGCCCAGAGTTCATCTTCAGCTCCACAGGGCCCTCACAACCATAAAAAGGTGACACTGATTTTCTTTCCTCTCCACCAAGTGCATTCCACCAGAGTTGCTGGCAGTTGAAGATGCAATTTAAACCACTGAGTTGCCTTTGAATTTACAGCCTTTTTGAAGGCATCTGAACTCAGAAGCTAAAACTAGAAAGTCAGAGGTTTGAGGGAGAAACTTTTCCATGAGAACTGTCAGTACACATTTGTTAGTAAGGTCCCGGTCCCAGTAATTTGCCTTACCTCTCAGTAGATTTCACTACTCCATTAATTTTATTACCTTTGAAATGTCTAAATGCAATCCTAAATTCTCTATACCCTAATAGCACTTTAAGAACAGCAACCCTTAGAAGACAAGGTACTGAGCACAGACAGCCTCAACCATATACGAGGTACAAGTTCACAAGCAGCCCAGCCAACACCCCAAACCCATCACACACCTGCCAGCCTCTAAATTCACACATCAAAGTCCATACAAGTGCTTAAGGGCCCACCACATACAATCATACTCTACACTCTTGCCTCAAACACATAAACATACCCAGTACACACTATATATATAAAACGTACACACACATATATGTACCATAATCAGCCTAAACGTGCTCACATATGCACAAACACACATGAATACCCTATGTACACATGCACGCACATACACACTCTCTCTCTTACTTAATTCCCTACCTGATTGCTAATCCTCCAAGTCTTGGCTCTATGACCCTCAACTTCAACCCTCAGGCCTGCTTCTATCCCTGTACATTTGGCATCTACTCTTGGGTCCTCTGGAATTTGAATATGAACTGACTCTAATTGTCTTTATTTCAATTTGCCTTACTTCTCATGAGATCTGCAACCCAGACATGCCACATCCATGTTCTAGATCAAACCTCTGAAGAATCCAAATTCTGACACCTCCCATTTGGTCAAAGATCCAACCCAACCAACCCAACCTGTCCAGCCCCTCTTCTTATACCACCTTGCTTGCAAAGACAGAGGACAGTGGGGAATGGACCAGGCAGGACAGTCCCAGAGAACATTAAAGCGAAAAACTTGCCCTCCTGAGCCGGTTGCTCAGTGCAATCAGCCTGAAATTCCACATCCACAGACTGGCTTGGAGTGATCTCCTCACTGGACTATTCAGCACCCTACCCCACCCCTCAAAAAAGCCAGAGGGAATTGGCCCATACTTGAATGTCTTGAGTTAATTTCAGACACCATGTTGGTTTCTGTGGATTTTTTTCAGAGACAAGCCCGGCACCCTAACTCTCCCTTGGCATGTTCCAGAGACAGTAACGCAGCCATCAGCAGCAGCCAAGAGTAGCCTGGCAGAATCTCTCCTGGCCTCCTCAGCTGCAGCTGCCCACCAGAACTACTGCCCAGGCAGATTATGGCTGAACTGGCATGGCCCTTAAGACACCCACTGCCCTTCCGTGTTTTGATCTTGTCTTCATTTCCCACCTTCAGGGTCTAGGTTGGGGTCCTTCACATAACTGAGGTCTCCACGAATATTACCAACTGAAGTTTGGCTACTTTTTCCTCCATTGTTTTCGCACAGTTTTGTTCTGTGCATCCAGACATGGGGGAGGGCGGAGGCAGAGGGAGTGATCTTGGATGCCACATGGAGAACATTCATTTCCAATGACGCCTCTGCTGCCCACTCTTAAACCCACTCCCAGAAGAAAACAGAGACTGGAGCCCAAGTTCTACAAAACTGCCATGGGCATTTCACATGCACACAAGTGACTCACCCTCCCCCACAAACTCTGCAGTCATCTTAATAGCCCATGACCTCATTTTAATTGAAACCCATCCATTGTTGTAATGAGTGAAAATGGACTTGGGAAGAGCAGTCCAATCTCACTCTCCTTTCTCGCTCCTGCCTCTGAAGAGGAAGAGGTGTCGGTGCCAGTGATCCACAGAGGATCGGATGAGCTGTCAGCACCCAGGACAAGTGGATCCCTTCCCCAGACTGCCTTAACCTCTAAGAGAGATATGGGAACCCAGAGAAACTCAGGACTGGGTACACTGATGAACTGATACATTGCCAAATAATTAGAAGACACACTTTATCATCTGAGCTCAAAAATGATGACAATATTTTATTTTTATTATTATATAGATTTATACATGCAACTATACGTACATAGACATACATAAGTTTTTTTTTAAATATGATTATGTTTATTTCTTTCTATTTGCATTTAGTTAATTTCCCCCCATCCTTGTTGATTTTATTTTATATCTTGACATGCTTTAACATATGTCCAAGAATTAAAACAAAAAGAAATACTCAGAGGAGTTTCGCTTCTTCTCTGTCCTTTCTAATCCATTCTCCATGTCAACAACTTGTGGGTAAACAACTTTATTGTTTTCTGGTTTATTATTCCTGTGTTTATTTTTGTAAAATAAGCAGATTTATCTTATTTCCTTTCATTTCTTATGCTAAAGGTGAAACGCTTTCATACCTTGCCTCTCTTCATTTGAAAATATATTTTGGAAATCACTCCATTTTCTCTCCACAGAGATTGTTATCATTCTTTTTTTATTTATTTTTTTTTTTTCTAGGCATAGTTGTTTTATTTTTTTATTTATTTTTTTTAAGGTTCATTCTTTTTTTTTTTTAATTTTATTTTGTCGATATACATTGTGGCTGATTATTGCTCTCCATCACCAAAACCTCCCTCCATTCTCCCTCCCCTCCTCCCCCCAACAATGTCCTTTCTGTTTGCTTGTCATATCAACTTCAAGTAATTGTGGTTGTTATATCTTCTTCCCCCCCCCCCGGTTTTGTGTGTGTGTGTGTGTGTGTGTGTGAATTTATATATTAATTTTTAGCTCCCACCAATAGGTGAGAACATGTGGTATTTCTCTTTCTGTGCCTGACTTGTTTCATTTAATATAATTCTCTCGAGGTCCATCCATGTTGTTGCAAATGGCAGTATTTCATTCGTTTTTATAGCTGAGTAGTATTCCATTGTGTAGATGTACCACATTTTCCGTATCCACTCTTCTGATGATGGGCATTTGGGCTGGTTCCAACTCTTGGCTATTGTAAAGAGTGCTGCGATGAACATTGGGGAACAGGTATACCTTCGACTTGATGATTTCCATTCCTCTGGGTATATTCCCAACAGTGGGATAGCTGGGTCGTATGGTAGATCTATCTGCAATTGTTTGAGGAACCTCCATACCATTTTCCATAGAGGCTGCACCATTTTGCAGTCCCACCAACAATGGACATACATAAGTTTTAATTGCCTATCTGTGTTCTGCCTTATTATGAAAAATTTTGAGGTGGCTAAAAGCTATATACAATAAAAAAAAGTGTATTTTGAAAAAGAAAAATGAAACAACCCAAATGTCTGTCAACTGATATAAACAAAATGTGGTATATTCATTAAAATAGAATAATATTCAGTCATTAAAGGAAGGAAATACTGACACATGCTACAATATGGATGAACCTTCAAAGCATTATGCTGAAGGAAAGAAGCCAAACAAATACGAGTACGTGTATAACTCCATTTATAGGAAATGTCCAGAATAGGCAAACCCATAGAGACAGAAAGAAGGTTAATGGTTGCCAGGGACTGAGGGGAGGGACGATGGGCAGTGACTGCTTACTGGGTAAGAGGTTTCTTTTCAGGGTGATGAAATGTTTTGGAATCAAATAGTGGTGACAGCTGTGCCACATTGTGAGTGAACTAAAAACCACCGAGTTGTTTCCTTTAAAGTGGTTAAAATTATAAATTTTAACCCCCCCCAATTTTTTTTTAAATAGTCATGAGGCATGCAAGGAAAACAACAGGTAAGAGATTAACATGAAGACTGGAAGTGGGGGGTGTAGCAATTATTACACAGTGCAAACTGCACTTGCTAGATGTGGAGCCACAGCAGGCACACCTGATGTCGGGCTCTTTTACCTGCCGGTAATCCTGCCGACTGGGACGATTTTTGAGCTAGGGCTGGGTGTGGAGCTCACAGACCCCTCAAGCCCATTCACAGACTAGGTCACAAACCCTTCACAAGCCCAGCTGGGTCCCCAGACCCCTCACATACCAGGCTGGGTCACCAGACCCCTCACATGCAGGTCTATGAGCTAGGTAACTGGCCAAAAAGTCCTTGGAGCCATAGGTTGGAAAGCATGGCCACACAGGGCGAATGCCCGAGGCAGACGCCCGCCCGCCTGCTTCACTAAAACTCCTCTCTCTACTCTCTCTCTAAAGAGCACAAGAATAGCAACAAAACTAAAAAGATACACTGGCTCACGTGCACACTAACTACACACACACACACACACACACACACACACACACACACACACACAGGCACAATTTGCTTACAAAGGATGTGCTAAAACCACACCCAGCTGGACGCAGGTGAGGGCCCTGACCAAACTATTCTATTTTCTCAACACTAGAGATGGGCCACACTGATTGAGCTATGATTCCCAAAGGAGAGAGCAGACCAAGAAACCCAGGCAGGGCTGGCCAGTTAGCTCAGTTGGTTACAGTGAGGCCTTGTAATACCAAGATCGAGGTTTCGGATCCCCATAGCAGCCAGACACAAAATAAAGAAACCCAGTCAGTCAGTCAGGAGACTGAATCCACAAGATAAGAGCAAACCAGTTAGTGAGAAGCACATGTCTCCCAGAACTGGGATGCAAAGGACTCTACTCTGTCATGTGGTGGCTGGGTCCTCCCAACACCCTTCAGCAAACACAAGGGCATCTCTCAGAGCAGGATGAAGGCAAAATGTTCAATAAAAACAAGCCCATTATCAAACATCCACTTGTGGCTTACTTAGGTCCTTTAAACTGTCTTTAGGGCCAATGTTTCTCAAAGGATCTTCTTATCTCTCTCTTCCCTGCATTTTTTTAGTATATGCTTGTGTTGTATATATCTTTTAAGCCATTTTGAATGCTGTATTAGTAGCACCTAGAGTGCTTACTGAAATGCAGATTCTAGGACCTTATGCTAAATTAATGCAGATTCAAAATCTTTGAGGGTAGAGTCCACAAATATGCAGTTTAATAAACTCTTCAGTTGATTTTTATGAACACTAAAGTTGAGAGTCCTCCACTTGGGTTCCTGGGGACCCTGAAGAAAGCCATACTACACTGGCAGCCAGAAAGAGCCACGGTGTAGCTCCCTCCTCCTCCCCCTCCCCCCTCCCACCATCTGTCCAAGGTTTCCAATTGCTGTTTAGAGATAGGGTCACTTAAGAAAAGTACTCATGTGGTGTCTTCCAAGGTCCCCTCTCAAGCCCTTTCAGAACCTCCTGCTTTGGGCCAGACACCCAGGGGTCTCCAGGACTCTGCCCTGAGAGGCAGGAGGATACTAATGAATTCATTCCTAAAGTATTAGGAATCAAATTGAAGAGGAATCATATCTGCTCACTCCCAGTCCAGGCTCGTCTACTCACAGGAGCAGCTGATTCTCAATGCAAAGTCCAGCCACTCTCTCCCCAGCTCTGAGCTAAGCCTAGGTCCACGTTCACCACTCCATGCTGGACAGCTTCAACCAGAGGTTCGCAGGGCACCTCAAACCCAACAGGCGCAAACTGGCCAATGTCTCTCCATTACCTTTGAAGGAAAAATTGATTGAATCTCCAGACCTCTACAGGTAGGCATACCTTCTGTTCCTTCCTTCAGTCTGTCCCAGTGCCTCTTAAATATCAGGGGCAAAGGCTTGTATGCACAAAATCATGACACTGTACTTAAGGGATTTAAAGGATCTATTAAGGGTAATTTTGACTCAGTTGATTTTTGCTACCATCAAGCTTCAGAAACTAACACACAGGTGATATGACTTTTCTGTGCCTGTTTCTGTTTACAACACTTATCACTTGTTGGCTCCCCTTACTAAATTTTAGATCCAAGGCAAGGGCCATTTGGGGCAGGTGGGAGTAATCTGCTCCTATCCTTTGTCCATTTTTCTACGGTGTGCGTCTTTTTCTCATTGATTTATAGGTGCTCTTTACATATTATGCATATTGACCCATTAGTTGGCCTATATTGTACAATTATTTTCACCTACTCTATTGACTAATTCTTAATGTTGTTTGTACCATCTTTTACTACACCAGAGTTGTTCTTGTTGTCATTAATGCTCTCCATTCTATCTTTCTATTCTTGCGAGTCAACCTTCTAGAACGGTGCCTGGCACATAGAAGGTTTTCAGTAGAAACCTTACGGGTTAAACTAATAAGTAAGCAAATTGGTGCTGATGGGAGACTTTAAACATCACTGGAGAAATTCTCATGTTTAGAGGTGGAAGTTTGAAGGACAGGGATCATGTAAGTACAACACCTAAGCCTACTATGAGATTTTCATTCTCATGCGCTCACGGGAAGCTACATCCTATCTTCTCCTTTCATGTAGCCTCAGCCTCCAGGAAAGGTGCAGAGTAGAAAGATGCCCACTGTCTTGCACAACTCCAGTCTCTTCTCTCTGGGCCACTTGCCCATGGCTCCCTCAACCATTGAAGAGCACAAATGAAATTGCTCAGGTGGGGTGGAAGCAGCAGTGTGTCCTCCCTGCCTCCCCACATCTTAGAAATCTAAAGAATTTAGTTTGTACCACACAAACAACACATGCTGGGACCTTAATCCTAAACTTACAAGAAAGATTTTTGTTCTCTTGCCTCATCTGGCCAGTCCGGTCCCTCTAGCCTGATTGGAATCTTACTAAGGAAAATAAAACCCACCACCTTTAAACACCCACAATGTGCTTAGTTTTTAAGAAATGCTCCAAGTGTATAGTGCTAAGAACACAGGCTTCAGAGTCATGTAGACACGCTCACACCCTGGCTCTGCTGCTACTTAATCCCAAAGTGACCTACCTTTGCTGTGCCTCAGTTTCTTTATCTGTAAAACCCTATCATATAGGGTTGTTGAGATGATTAACTGAGTAAATATATATCTAGTGTTTGACAGTCCTGGCTGAGAAGAAAGTCTTCAAGTCTTTTGGATATTCTGAATATACACTTCTTGTCTTGAGTCTTATCTGAAGG
Organism: Cynocephalus volans; assembly: GCF_027409185.1. Taxonomy (NCBI): domain Eukaryota; kingdom Metazoa; phylum Chordata; class Mammalia; order Dermoptera; family Cynocephalidae; genus Cynocephalus; species Cynocephalus volans. The sequence continues at coordinate 207,109,647 of NC_084460.1, read as the reverse complement.
GAAAACCTTCTGGTGGTGGTCCTGGAGGATACTATACATTAAAGTCTTCCATGCTGAGGAGAGGTGTGATAGCTGAGCACATACCTAAGCCCACGGGGCTAATTTGGCCGTTGTTCTTACTTTAAGAGGCGGTTACCATATATCCTATTTCCTGGGGCTAATTTCAGTCAAACTAGAAAAAAAAAAATGGCGTTAGGGTTTAATCAAAGCTAAAACAGGAAGGCTGGCCAGACCTAGGCCACCTGGGGAGTGGGGAATGGGAGCTCTGGCAGTCAGCAGTTGCTTTCTGCTCACGCAGAACTGCAGTCAGATGCTGGAACATCCTGGGCACTCCCTGAAGTGAGGCTGGATGCAGGTCCTGCTAAACATTTGCAAGTGTTTCAGCCAATCCACCTCCTTCAAGCTTTTCCCCTGGGCTCCCTGCACCCAAGTTGTGGGTGAAGAAGAATCCAGGCCAGATTTTACCAGAGACTTTTTCTCCCTTGTGTCAGAAGAGAGTTTTCTCTCAGTTTTATCCATTTTTCATTTAAAAGTTGGTATTCAACTTAACACAGTGAAACTTCACTCCCCAGAGAAATAGAAAAATGAGCCACCCAAATCCTATTCAATAGGGCAAATATTGGGATAAGATAAACATCTGAGCTGCCTTAAAAAAGACCATTGTATTCAAGCAAACTGCCATTTCCTTACCTTGAGGAAAGCTCTGAATTTAGAAAGCCCGAAGCCATTCTTGCCACTGAGCTGTGGAAAGAGAAGGCCATTATTATAGTCACCTTATCCAGGGCCTACTAGTACCAGGTTCCAATCCACTGGTTTGCTCATTCATTTAGCAGCCCTGCAGGTTGGCGTCTCTATCCCTATTTCTCAAAGACCCTGCTCTTGGCCACCTCCCTCCCACAACCCAGTTAGATGGATGGGTTGGATCAGAGGAGCTGTCTTGGTTTAGTCCTCCTTGACTTGCAACATGGCCTTAGGCAAGTGGTTCCTCCTGTCACCTTATTCTCTCCATCTTTGAATTTGAATTTGCCACCTTCTTCCTGGAATACAGTATGGGTCAACAGTAACACTAGTGGATGCTGTTTACTGAGTAATTCACCATGTGGTTCTAAGTGCTTTTCATCCATTATGTAATTGAATCCCGTGAATTGACTACTACCATTAACCACGTTTTTACAGAGGCAAGGGAGGTTCAATAACTTGCCCAATCCACTGACTCCAAATCCTGCATTCTTAACCAAAATTGAATCCAGACAATGGGTAGGAAGGGCAGAAAAGCAGCCTTGACTTACTTCTTTAGGCCAAAGTCTGCAACCGTGAACCTTCTGGCTGACATTTTCCCAAAGGACCTGTCCTACAGGTGTTGGTGAGGTCCTTGTTCCAGACTTTAAAAAGCACTTGGAAAGGCTTGGACATTAAAAAATCCATTCAATCTCAGAAGGTCACTGAGAGTCTCAGAAGTTTCCTTAGGGTGCAAAGAGAGGCAGAAGCCATGTGAAAAAATGAGAGAGAGAGAGAGAGACAGAGAGACAGAGAGAGGGAGAGGGAGAAGTCTTCTAATTGATTCCAGATAACATGAAGGTTCTTCTCAGGACTGCCTGGGTGTTCTGAAGCCTCAGCACAGAGCACAGTCCCAAAGAGACTGCTGGAAAGTGGGAGCTTCTCTAGGAAAAGGGAACTAAAGGGCACCATAAAGATGGTGAAGTGGGAAGTTGCAGATTGGTACTTTTGTTTGGGGGCTTGGTGGTGAGTTCTGTTTGTTCTAGTCAGGGTTGGTGGGGTGTGTATTTTGTTTTTTTAAAATTCTCCTGAAGCTTGTGTTTCTAGATGACTATCTCCGGAACAGTCAAGCAAATGGACAAACACATTAGGGCAAAAACAAATATTTACATAGACAGGGAAGTTGTTTCTCCCAAGTCCCCTCATTCACAGGACTGTATCCATTTAGGAATTAAAACAAGCTGGCTTTTTTTTTCCTGTGGAGAGTGGGTTCTTTCCAGAATTCCCCTACTCTAGAGAGCAGGAACAAACTTTGATGACAGGATTCTTTCTTCTCTTTCCACAAAGGAAAACCCAATTCTGATGAGCAATGCACATTTTTACTGTTCTCAGCCTCACCATGCTCCAGCAAATAAGTCCCAGCAATCAGCCTCTTCTTTTCCATTAGACCATGTTCTTGAATTCCAGACAGCTACCATGGGAGCCAACCATATACATAATTTTTTTTAATTGATCTAGCTGGGCTCTAGCCAGTCACTACTGTGTAAGATTAATCATTCTTTCTTCTTTTAAACCCATGCAGCTCATGTAGACCTAAAATTACAGAAAGTTCAGGCTGAAAGGCCCCTTAGGGATCATCTAGTCCAGTGTTTTTCAAATTGAGCCTAATGGGGGTCAGGAAGTCAATATAATGGGTCGGAACTGGCATTTTTTAAAAATAGACAACAGAGAATTTCACATAGTAATGATGAATATTATTTCATGAAACTTTTGTTTCAATTATGTATGTGGTTTTGAAGGTGGTAATATAGAATTGTGGGCACTTCTTACCATGCGTCGTGGTCTAAAAAGTTTGAAAACTGCTGACTCACTCACTCCCTGGTATTATAGATGGGGAAAGTGAAGGCCCGAGAGGGACAATGACTTATCCAGGTTCAGTTGAAGATTGGACAGGGCAGATTGGGGAGGGACCCAACCCCTCTCCATCCCCTTCCCAGCATGCCAACTCCCCCAGGCTCCCCCCGACCAGTTAGCATGGAGTCAGCACATGTCATGTCCTGCCTGGTGCTGGGTATGTCAGCATTCAGTTCTTTTCACACAGATGACCCCCTAGAAAGTCCAGTGAGGCCCAATCTCCTTGTCACCCCACAGCACTGAGCAAGGTACCTGGAAGGTGTTGAATGCCCACCTGGTGAATCACTGAGGTGATCAGAAGAGGGCTCAGGAAAGAGAAAGGTAAGAAAATGCCCAAGGGGAGAGGAGAGCTCCACAGAAAGAGTCGCCATGTTTGTGAGCTCCTGGACACTAATGGCAGTAGCAGTGATGACAATGGTGATCCCATTGATGACCCCCTATGAGCTTGTTCTGTCTGTCTGTCCTCTGCGGTACTGGGCTGAGCTCAGTGTATGCAATGCCTTATTCAATCTTCACGTGAAGCTGGCAAAAAGGTATTATCCCAGGGCCTAGAGGGGTTTAATAACAAGGTCACTAAGCCAACCAGGATTCAACTCCAAGCAATCAGGCTTCAGGCTCCACACTCTTAACCACTCTACCCACTCTACCTTGTGAGGAAGCCCTCACAGAACGTTAGCTGTTGCAACCATGATTAGGCACTTTATGAATTTGTTGAAAGTCTGAATGGGTGGATAAAGGAAGAAGGGACCCGCTCTGGCTTGCTGGGAGGCTGAAGCCCGAAGCAGAGAACTGCTAGGGCAGAGCAGGTCTAGCCTAGAAGAACGAGAGAGCACAAGATGCACGTTCTTCAAAGCGGGGAGCAGATGCTCCTAGAACACAGAATCAGAGACGTTTCCATCCTTCCTCCCCATTCCCGTTGTCACCCATCGCACCCACCTTTGCTGATACAGCCAAAGGCAGCAGCCACATCCTCAGTCTAGTGGCCTGGAAAATGGGTTTGTCACCCAGTGAGGAAGTCTCATAAGGGTATTCTCTAAATGAATGCTGTGAAGGTTAATTCTAGGTGTCTACTTGGTTAGATGAAGGAATGCTGAGAAACCTGGTAAAGCTATCTTTTCAGGTGTGTCCATGAGGGTGTTTCCAGCAGAGATTAGTATGAGAGTCTGAGTGGCCTGGGTGGGAAAGATCCACCCTCAGTGTGGGTGGGAACCATCCAATCCACTGGGGGTCCGGAGAGAACAAAAGACAGAAGAAAGAGGTGAAGCTCTCTCTCGATCCGCTGGAGCTGGGATACACTCTTCTCTCCTGTCCGTGGACATCAGAGCTTGAGACTCTTCAGCTTTTGGGTTCCAGAACTTACACCAAGGACACCATCAGCTTCCCTGGTTCTGAGGCCTTTGGACTTGGACTGAGCCACGCTACCAGCATCCAGTTTATAGATGACCTATCGTGGGACTTTTCTTCATAGTCACATGAGCTAATTCTCCTAATAAATCCCTCTCATATAATTATAACATATCCTATTGACTCTGTCTCTCTGGAGAACCCTGACTAATACAAACGCTTTTCCAAAATTCCTGTTTAAAAAAAAATGATTTAATATGAGGTCGAACCGTGGAAGAAAAAATTAACTCAACTTTTCATCAGCTTGGACTCCTGGGGTTGTCAAAGGCACAGTGTCAAGTTAAAACATACAGCAAAAATAAAGATGAAAAAGAAAAGCCTGTCTCTGGGAGAGAGCCTTTTCTTCCTATTCTTCACTGTCAACAAGGCAAAGCTGGTTGGGTTATTCTTTTTTACTCCCCTTGAGAAATTCTCAATATGATTGGCAAGAAATCAGGAATAACAAGATAAAGTGGTGATGTAAATGCCGGTGGAAACAGTAGGTCCTTTGTGCTGACCTTGTCTAAGCAGTCTCAAAGTGGGAAGAAAAGCTGGGATTTGGGCTTTGATGCAAAGCCCTTGCATGTAAAATTTACAGTATCCTTCCTATCGGAAATGCTTAAATACTTTCCCTACAGGTATTTACAATCTGTCTCAACATTTGGCTGACTCCTGGCAATTTTCTGCTTTCGTTCACATTAACTACTTAAAGGAAAACTCCAGGGCAGCATTTCGAGTAGCATATTGAATTAACACAAAGGATAAATCACCAAAGAAACATTGGAGGGTCTGGAATGCAATTGTCATCTTTAGAAAAAATCATTATTCTTCACAAATACAGAACAATGGCAAGATATTGTCAAGGACCTAGCAAGCTGAGAAAATTTGTCCAGGAAAAACTGCATTTGAAGCCACAATATCCCTCTCTTTAAAACTTCCAAAGCTCTGACTTTCCATTGTCCCTTCTTGCTTCCATTATAGAATCTGTTTAACAATCACAATAGACACAATCTTTCCTTGTGTCTAACTTAATCTCACCAACTGCAGTTTAATTTGAGTTGTCTTGTGTCTGTGCTCAATAGAAAGAGAAACACTATTTACTTGCATCAAATAATACCCCGGGGTCCTGGGATTCTTGCCTGGAAGCAGTCTCAAGCCCCCTGTTTTATCTTACGAATTTTATTCTCTATACTAATATCCATGTCTGTTTTCATCTGAAAGTATTATTTTAAGCTGTCATGGAGTTGAGTGTACACACTAGGAAAATAGCCCATGTTTATCCATTTGCTGGAAGTATCCCCCAGCACACTGACTGTAGGGACCCAAATGCTCCAAGGGATCACACCCCGATCACATAAGCCCTTCTCGGCCACACCCCTTCATGGCGCTGGTTGCCCTTCTCTTCCGTACTCTCCTTCCCGCCAGCGTGAATTACACACCAATCAGCTCCCCCCCAAAACCCCATGTGGTATGCTAAGTAGGGATTGTATTTTAAGCCAATCAGCTTTCCCCTTAAAGCCCTATATATGTGTGTGTGTGCTGCCTAATAAACGGGCTCTCTCCGGTGGATCGTCAACTGGTGTTGACTCTTCCTTTCATTTGGTGCCAAAACCCGGGACGGAGTTTCTCTCGAGCGGCAGCACTTTCCAAGTCGCGCCTTGGGAACTCCGTCCCGCCAGGACCGGCCTCCCTTCCACCGCTCACCATTGACAGTCCACCCTCGTCCATTGTTTTCGGCGCTGGCTCCTTCCACTCACCACCGGCTCATCATTAGGTAAGCCCCCTTTTCTAAAGGGCACCGGCCCTTTTCAGGCTACCACAGGGAGTCTTGATCATCCGGTAGCCCCTAACACCCATACCCACCCCACCACAGTCTTCATGACCACTATAACAGGTTCCAAAGCCCCGGTAAACTTTTACTTTCATTTTTGGAGGTTAAAAGCCCCATTCTGTTCTCTCCTTCTCTCTTTCACCCTCTTGTCCACCACTCTCTTCTAATCTCTGTCCGATTTCCGTCTCTCTCCACTTCCTGGGTCCGGACCCGACCAGAAATTCCTAGCGCTAGGTTCCTTCAGGCACCGAGCTTTTGCCCTAGAGAAGTGAAGGTCTGGGTGACGACCCACACCTCCCTTCTCTCCTCCTGGTTCGTACCTGAACCTGCCGGGACTGATGTGACCTACTGGGGACGCCCTCTAGGATCCCACTTTTCCCAACCGGCTGAAGGATCTGTCTTATCACTAATCTCTGTCCAATTTCTATCTAAAATTCCCATTAAGAGACCAGAATGGGCACTTCCTCCTCCTCCCTAGAGGACTCTCCACTTCAATGCCTTCTGAAAAACCTCACCAATCTTTCCCTGAGGCCAGATATTAAGCCCAAACTCCTTACCAAATTCTGCACACAAGATTGGCCTTATTATCCTTTAGATAATCAAAACACATGGCCCCCTGAGGGCACATTAGATCCTAACATTCTATGCGACCTCTTTAACTACTGCCAGCACCTAAAAAAATGGAAGGAGATCCCCTACATCGAGGCTTTTTGCCTCTTGGCTCAGAACCCCACCCTCTGCTCCTCCTGTGCTCCCTCTCAAGTCCTTTTAGCCTGTAAACCCTCTTCACAGTCACCCCTCGATCCTTCCACCTTCGACCCTGCTGATGAACCCCCACTCTACCGACCTCCTCCTCCCCCAGTGCCTCCAGCGTCCACTCCTCTTCCCCGTCATCCGCGTCACCTTCTGCACCTCCTGCGCCATCCACTCCCCCGTCTTTACCCTCGCCTACCCCTGACCCACTAAGCCCCCCTTTCACCCGTTCCCGAGGTCCTCCCCCTGCCCCTTCAACAATCGCCCCACTACGTGAGGTAGCTGGGGCTGAAGGAGTAGTTAGGGTCCATGTTCCCTTTTCCCTAGCTGACCTTACAGAATTAGAAAAAAGACTAGGCTCTTTCTCTACCGACCCTACCACCTACATTAAAGAATTCCAATGGATCCTGCAGGCCTACAGCCTCACACATCATGACATCTTCATGCTCCTAGCCAATACCCTCCTCCCCGAGGAACGCCGCAGGGTCTGGGATACAGCCCAAACCCATGCCACTGACACCCATCATACCAATCCGAATCGCCCGCCAGGCCCCCAAGCAGTCCCAGAACAGGAACCTAATTGGGATTATAACACAGCCCAGGGAATCCAGGCTCGAGACCGTTTTGCCTCTTGCTTAATAATTGGCCTCAAAAAATCGGCTCGCAAGGTCATCAATTTCCAAAAAATTCAAGAAATTGTCCAAAAAAAGGAGGAAACTCCCTCCGAGTTCCTCAATAGATTAACTCAGGCCTTTCAACAATACACTAACTTAGAACCCAACTCAGAAGATGGCCGGCATGTCCTTATGACTTATTTTCTGGCCCAATCCTACCCCGACATTAAAACTAAACTTAAAAAATTAGAGCAGGGTCCGGCAACCCCTCAGACCGAAATCCTGTCAGTGGCCTTCAAAGTCTTTCATAATCGAGAGGAGGAAAAGGAATGTCGAAAACAAAAGGCCGACCATGCCAACTTCCAGATGTTGGCCCGGCTTATCAAACCCCCTGGGCGCCCTCCCACAGCCTCCACCTCTAAGCCTCCACCTGGAGCCTGCTTTAAATGTGGAAAGGAAGGGCATTGGGCAAAGGCTTGCCCCACCCCCAGGCCACCCACCACTCCTTGTCCAAAATGCAAAAAAGAAGGGACATTGGGGATCTGATTGCCCCTTTGCCCAAAGGGGTGAGGGACCAACTGCCCCACAGTCCCCCGAACCATGGACACCACCTATGGTGGGCCTCGCTGAGGAGGACTGAAGGAGCCTTGGGCCCTTCCCGACCATCTCTATAACAAAGCAAGAGCCCAGGGTATCCATGGTTGTGGACAGCCACCCAATATCTTTCCTCCTGGACGCTGGAGCCACCTTTTCGGTCTTAAGGGAATATAAAGGCCCCACCACCTCCAGCAGCTCTCCTATAGTCGGGGTAGGAGGTAAACAAATCTTTCCCCAAAAAACCCCTCTTTTAACCTGCTGCCTTCAAGGCACTCAATCCATTTTCTCCCATTCCTTTCTAGTACAGAATTATGGCCTCTCCTTTGCCCCTGTAGCATACCTATCAAAACAGTTAGACCCCACTGTACAAGGCTGGACACCCTGTCTAAGAGCCCTAGCAGTGGGGCAGTTGCTGCATAAGGAGGCATCCAAATTAACATTTGGGGCACCTCTTACCATTCTCTCACCACATCACCTTAAAGACCTCCTTACCTATAAGGCTCTCCACTCCCTCCCATCTTCCACAATTCTAACCCTCCTATCCTCGTTTCTGGAAAATCCTGCCCTATCCTTCAATACCTGCCCACCCCTAAACCCGGCTACTCTACTGCCTATGCCAGATTCCCCCAACACACCTTTGCACAGCTGCGTAGAAAGCCTTCAGAATTTCATACCTTACCTCTCTTCCATCACTGAGGGGCCCCTGTCTCACGCTGATCTCACATGGTTCACGGATGGATCCTCATTCAAGGAAGGAAACACTCATTATGCAGGTTATGCCATAGTCTCCCTTGATTCGGTTATAGAAGCCCAACCTTTACCCAGGGGTACTACCAACCAGCAGGCTTAACTTATCGCTACCACGTGAGCCTGCGTTCTAGCTGAAGGAAAAACTCTTAACTTATACACAGACTCCAAATATGTCTTTCATATACTTCTCTCTCATGCCGCCATATGGAAAGAACGCGGTCTGCTTAACACCAAGGGTAACAGAATCACCAACTCAGCTTTAATCTCCACATTAATCGAGGCATCCCATTTACCTTGTAAATTAGGAGTCATTCATTGCAGATCCCACCAGAGGGACGATTCCCCAATCACTCGCGGGAATTGTAAGGCTGACCTCGTCGCACGCACTGCGGCACGGCACCCACAGACACAAAACCAACTTCCCATTCTTCCTTATGGCTCCCAGGGTTCACAGACACCCTCTCAGCCCCAACCACCTAATGATGATAAGTCCTCTCTCTTTCGCTTGCTCCATGACCTGTTTCACTCTAGCCCCCAAGCTTTATCCCAGTTTTTACAAGCCTTCTTCTCAATCACCCCATCTGACAAAGCCCTCTTACGAAAAATCTCCTCCTCATGCACAATCTGCCAGCGTACCAATCCTAACACCCCTCTCAAACCTGGGCCATACCCCTCCCACCAGGCCAGAGGTCTCACACCCGCGGCTGACTGGCAAGTCGATTTTACACACATGCCTTCTGTCCGGCGCCTCAAATACCTCTTGGTGTTTGTTGATACCTTTTCAGGATGGGTAGAGGCATTCCCATCATCCAATAAAAAGGCCTCCACCATAGCCCAGACTCTCTGAGCCCAGTCACTCTCTCTCCCCTGGCACTTACATTGCCCTTACCGACCTCAAGCATCTGGAAAGGTAGAGAGAACCAACAGAACCTTAAAGGACATACTAACTAAATTGTCTCTGGAATTACACCTTGATTGGGTCCGTCTTCTACCTCTCGCTCTACTCAAGACCAGAGCTCTCCCAAAAAAGCCCTCTAATCTTTCCCCTTTTGAAGTCATGTATGGTAGGCGCCTCCTACCCCCGGGGATCACAGCAACTGAAGGACCCATACCACCCGCCATGGCTTTACCTTTGCTCTCCCACCTTCGCACCGAATTATGGAAGCACCAGGACTGGCTACTTCCATCACTTTCCAAAAATAACCTTTCACTCAGCCCAGGCCAATTAGTATTCTACACTTCCCCAGAACCCAAAACCCCCCTAACCCCTAAGTGGGAAGGCCCATGTCCTTGGCCTTCTCCTGTTCTTTTCACTTCACCCAGGGAGCTTTCAGGCCTCTTCCCATATATGGAAATTTGAGGCATTTGAGACCTACACTGAAAAACAAACCCGGATCAGCGGCTCTCTAGCTGGGACCGCAGATTGCCCCACCTCCGGTTGCTCTCAACCTGTAAACATCCCTCTCGCTACGTCCAAGTTAATCAAACAAGCCACCCATTCCTACCTATGTTTTCTCTATGACCAAACCGTCGCCCACTGTAAACGGTGGCCGGACACTTACGGAGGCTGTCCGTATTGGTCCTGCAAGATCCATGACCCACTCATTGGGGCAGGCGGCAGGTTGTTTACATTCAACAGCGGGCAATACTCCCTAACAATTTCCGATCCCTGGGACTCCAGATGGGCTACCAGGATCATTGCCTTCTTCTATTGCAACGGCTATGCCTCTCATCCATGCGGAAATCTAGAAATTTCCTGCAAATACGTTCCTGTCCACAATCCAATATCTCATGTCTCCACGGACATCTCACATCAGGAAGAACAGCTTTCCTCTGCCCTAGAACAATCCTCTTCCTTTTCTGCTAGTTCCCCAGGGTCACCCATTTACACCTGGCAACAGATCATTTCTGAAACACTTATCTTTCCAACCACACCTCGCCGGCTCTCTCTCCCGAAAATTGTTTTCTCTCATGCGACCACTCCTGGCGGCTGTCCCCTTAAACGCTTCCCTTCCTCAACCATTCATAACCACACCTACGCCCCACCAGGCACTTTCTTCTGGTGCAATGGAACCCTCTCTACCTCCATCCTGCCTAATCTTACTGTCCCATGCCTTCTTGTCACCATTGTCCCTCAACTCACTCTGTACTCCAATTCAGAACTGTTCTATCTTCTTCACCCACCCTCAAGACAAAAAAGGGCCGCCTTCCTCCCAATCATGGTCGGTATTTCCTTAACAACATCAGCGGTCGGAGCCGGCCTGTCGGGAGGAGCCTTAGGGCACAGTTTATGGGCGGTCAAAGACATCAATGCTAAACTTGAAGGGGCTCTGACTTCCACTGCCGAATCTCTTTCCTCTCCACAGAGACAGATCACCTCTTTAGCTCAGGTCGCCCTCCAAAACCGCAGAGCACTAGACCTCCTCACTGCAGAAAAAGGAGGTACTTGCATCTTCCTTGGGGAAGAATGCTATTATTATATCAATGAATCTGGTCTAGTAGAAACAAACATCATCAAACTCACCGACTTGGCTTCCAGCCTACGAACCACATTCAGTTCTAACCCCTTTTCCTCCTTTATCTTAAGCCCTGTCCTAACTTGGATTTGGCCCATTTTGGGACCTCTAATCCTTATCCTCATAACCTGCCTTTTCTTGCCCTGTATCATTAGGTTTCTTCAAGCCCAAGTGGGAAAAATCTCTAATCAGGCCTTTAACCAGCTTTTGCTTAGAAACTACCAGCTTCTAGGTACCAATGAACCCCCGGCCTCATCTGGTGAGCACCTCAGCCGATGCTGAAGAGACACCACCTTACAGAGGAAACGCATTCCTACACGCCCTCGCCACCGATGCCTGGCTGCTCCCTCCAGTCTCCAACTACGAACAATGGAACCGGTGCATATTCGACTTGTGGCTTCAAGGAACGTTTATGGACTTTTCCCCTTTTGAAATTACTTGTTTCTCCACCTTCCTTTGGGGTTTCATAATGGGTATTTATGTACCTTCCTCCCTTTGCCCCCTCCCACAACGCCCCAGTTCAGCAGGAAGTAGCTCGATGACTTCAACGTCCCCTTTCCTAAAACAAGAAAAAGGGAGGAATGTAGGGACCCAAATGCTCCAAGGGATCACACCTGGATCCCATAAGCCCTTCTCGGCCACACCCCATCATGGCGCTGGTTGCCCTTCTCTTCCGTACTCTCCTTCCCGCCAGCGCGAATTACACACCAATCAGCTCCCCCCCAAACCCCATGCGGTATGCTAAGTAGGGATTGTATTTTAAGCCAATCAGCTTTCCCCTTAAAGCCCTATATATATGTGTGTGTGCTGCCTAATAAACGGGCTCTCTCCGGTGGATCGTCAACTGGTGTCGACTCTTCCTTTCACTGACCCATATCTCCCATTAAGAAGCTCAGCTCTGGATCAAGTCTCTGTTAGAATGCTTTCATCTGCAAGTAACAGGATATCCAATTAACGTACCCTAAACAGTGAGGGAAATGTATTATTGCACATAAAAAATTCCAGAGGTGGATGGTGCAAAGTTGTTTCCAGGACTCAAAAAATGGCCTCAAGGACTGAGGAGGTTCTTGGCAGCTTTTCATTCTGCCAGCATCAGGGTGCAGGCTGGTTCCTTAGGTTTATTCTCACACAGGCACAAGAGGGATGTCATGGTTTAGGCATTTTATATAAACACAGTATCATCCAGCTGAAGAAAACGGATGCTTCATCTCATGAGTCATGCTTACTGGGGAAGAAAACCTTTCCCCAAAGAGCCCCAGGAAACATTCCCTTAAGCCCCACTGGCCAGAATTGGACCACATGCCATGCCTTAGTGGCAAGGGAGACTGAAAAGTAGAAAATCCAATATTTGCAGTTTCTATAGTAGAAGGTGAACTCTGCCAGCAAGAAGTAGATGGGGTGAGGGTCTCACAGCACCCTGCTAGGCAACCAGAAGGATCTTCCTCAAAGCCCCTCAGTCCCATGGGCCCAGTCCTCATGACAGTGAGAGGAGCTAGATACCACCACTTTGAACGAGCAAGATTCTCAAGATACCCAAGCAAGTAACCCTAAGAGCAGTGGCTTCCTTATTTTTGTAAAGTTCCTTCACACCCTCTTTCAGTCCCTTCTTTTTTTTTTTTTTTTTTTTTTTTCCGTGACCGGCGCTCAGCCAGGGAGTGCACCGGTCATTCCTATATAGGATCCGAACCCGCAGCGAGAGCGTCGCCGCGCTGCTAGCGCAGCACACTACTGAGTGCGCCACAGGCTCAGCCTAAGTCCCTTCTTTTTTTTAAATAAATTTTGTTATGTATATGTGAGGTTTATAGCATAATGTTATAAGATATGCATAGATAGTAAAATGGTTACCATAGCATCATCACAGCTACTTTTTTTGTTACAAAAGCAGCTAAAATTTACTTATTAAACAAAAATCCCCAATACAATACAATTTTATTAACTATAGTCTTCATATGGTGCATTAGAACTCTAGACTTGTACATCCTACATATCTGCTACTTTGTATCCTTTGACCCACATCTCCCCATTTCCTCCCCCATTCTTTTAGTCCTTCCTGACACACTACTTCTGTCTCCCTGTGTCCCTTCTCTACCTGGCACTAGGTACTCCTGGGACAAGTAGGGTCTCCTCTTCTGCCGTTGGACCAGGGCCCAGCTCCACTGGTGTAACCCTTGCTCCAAATCAAGTCACAAACTCAAATGCCTTCAGGTGCATATTTCTATATACACACAGAAATAGTTGCCTACCATAGGGAAACCAAAAGACGATTCACAGATAAATAACAAATGACACTCAGCCTCAGTGGTGAGGAACAACAAGGAATGGTGGAGAGTGTGGCCAACTGAAAAATCACATCATTTTCTAATGGGGACAGTGAAGTCGCCATGTAGGAATACAGACACAGGATTGCTGGATAGTCCTGTTTCTCTACAGAAGTCAGAAATCAAGATTGTTTTTCATAAAAGTAGTTAAATGTTGGATCAGGTCTTTTTTGGTTTTTGTTTATTTTTTTTAATAATGTGCAAACAAAACACTATGCACATCTCTGCTCAAGATCTTGCCCACTGTACCCTTATCAAAGCATTTTCCTCTCCCTAGTGGACTTGTTAGGTCTAGCAAAGCCATCTCTTCACATCATGGCTTTTCTTGACAACTGACCCTCCCCATGACCTAGTTCTTCATCCTTGGATAACTTCAGTCCATGTTATTTCTGGCCACCCAGGGATTCTCAAGACTTCAACATCCCTATTGACAACACATCAGACCTCTTGACCCTGTAGTCCCTGGATCATGGCCTCATTTCACATTAGTATTTCTGGGCTGCTTCTCTGCTGAACTCCCAGCTGAGGCCTCTCCCTCCTAATAGCGTCCTTCCACTCCCCCATGGTGTCAGCTCTTCACCACCACCAAAGCCTCTCTGGAGTTGACCCCACTGCCCTCTCCTTATGCAGCTGTCGGCAGTACAGACTGCAAGAGCATCCTGTGTACTCCTGTAACCGTCTGCTGGGTTTGAAGGCTAGGTCCCGGTCCTGGATCTCCTCACCTGGTTCTATGTTCTCTGGTCTTGATCCTGGGCTGGGGCCATTGTTAAACATCACTAGGCACCACAGACGTGGTCCACTATTGATCCATGCCATCTCACTTCCACTGAGTCCTGGCTGCCTCTTGCTACTACCATCCCACAGTGGCTCCTCCAAACATTGGTCCCTGAGTCCCCAGGCTACCCAGAGTCCCCCACTGTCAGCAAACAATGAGTATGAAGATGAGAACGACAAAAGAAGGGTCATCTATTGAGAGCCTGCATGTGCTGGGCACTCTGCAGTATCTCATTTAATCAGCTCTTAAAGTTAGATATTATCATCCCCTTTCATAGACGTGAAAACTGACAATCATTAGAAATACAATTAATTGTTCAAGATCAAATGGCAAATACCTGAGACGAGGAACACAACTATGCCCACTGGCTCCAAAGCCTCATTTTTACCCTCTGGCCCACTGAACTGGTTCTGCCAGTCTCCTTCTCCCCTCTCTGGATTCTCTCTCTCTGCCCCCCCCCCCCATGCTTTCTCCCTTCCCCTGTACTCAGAGGAAAAGTAGTTGCTCCATTCTAGGGCTAGCAGCCACCTGTGCCCACCATCGCCTCCTCTGTGTTCCCCTCCAGTCTTTTCATGGTGCTTGATTCTTTCACTTCTCCCTCTACTCAACACTTTCCTGAGTCCCTTCCCACTGACTGCCTCCCTCCACCCGCAGCCAGTAACGGGGATGCCTGTTCTGCAAAACCCGTCACATGTGTCCTCTCTGCCACCCATTAATGTTTCCCTTCTTTGTCATCAGTCTTGGGTAGTCCCTAAACTAATTCAAGCTAAGGTGTTAATAGCCTTCTAAAGACTACATTTTTTTTATTAATGGAAGCTTGTGGAATTTTACCCACAGAAAGAACAAGCTGAGGAGAAGGAAAGTTCAGGGTCATGAATCTGAGTTGAGAGACGGTAGACTAAATGCACAGGGCCTTCATGTCTCTCATAAGTATGCAGGAAGAGAGGGGATCCTCTGCTGGATCACCCACAAGGGACTCGTCCCAGTTTCTTCCCAGACATGCTGCAGATTTCGATCCTCATCACAACCCATTTGAGGTTGGTATTATGGGTCCTGCTTTTCAGCTTAGGAAACTGAGTTTCAGAGAGGTTAATAGTCACACAACTAGGTGGTAGTATAAATAGGGATTTAAACCCAGTTCATCTGACTACATGGCCCTTGATCTTTTCATAAAATGAAACTTCATTGGGAAGGTCAAGGTCATGTGACTTGTGCTATGCAAGTGCTAAACCAGACCACAAGACAGAGCACTAAAACCCACATTCTTCCCTTCTGAGTCCTACAAGTTCTGAGTTCTAACTCCTACACCGCTCCCCTTCCCACCCCAGAAGACAAATGACTGCCATTTCAGGCATGCCTGGAGTGTGTATGCTCCTCTGACTTCCATCTCCTCCTTCCCAGATACAAACTCTTCCAGGAGGTACGTGGTCCTTAATTACCTGAAAGTGGAAAGATCCATGGGCAGGAGCCCAAGAGGACATGGCTAGTATGAATCAATCTGAAAGAAGACCAAGGCCCTACATATTACGTGGACTATAAAGGTCCACATGAAATGTTTTGTTGGGAAAACAGAGTAGTTTTGTCAGGGCCCTCGCCTTAGGTCCAGTTGGGTGTGGTTCAACATCCTTTGTAAGCAAATCGTGTGTGTGTGTGTGTGTGTGTGTGTGTGTGTGTGTGTGTGTGTGTGTGTGTAGTTAGTGTGCATGTGCGCCAATGTATTTTTTTTAGTTTTGTTGCTATTCTTGTGTTCTTCAGAGAGAGAGAAAGGGAGAGAGAGAGAGAGGAGAGGAGAGAGGAAAGAGATAGAGACAGAGAGAGAGCTTGGTGAAGCAGGCAGGCAGGCATCGGCCTTGGGCATCCACCCAGCACAGCCATGCTTTGCAACCTGCAGCTCCAAGGACCTTTTGGCCGGTTACCTAGTTCATAGACCTGCGTGAAGGGGTCTGGTGACCCAGCTTGGTGTGTGTGGGGTCTGTGACCCAGCCTGGTGTGTGTGGGGTCTGTGACCCAGTCTGTGAATGGGCTTGAGGGGTCTGGGAGCGCCAGACCCAGCTCTAGCTCAACAATCGGCCCAGTCAGTGCAGGATTACTGGCAGGTAAAAGAGCCCAACAACTGGCATGGTCGCCTAGCTTTACAATTGGCGTCACAAACAGGATTAAGAGTGCTACAATTGGCGATGTCAACAGGATTCCAGGCATTAGCCATGGCACCACATGTTTGTTCTGGGGTATTATTTAAACACACTTTGAGTTGGGCCTACCTGCCAAATGGCTGACAAGTGACCCCAGGTTCACTTAGCCCATGTGCTGATTAAGATTACTAGGGGCTAGTCTGGAATACTCTCAGAGAGCTTTTTATAATTCCCAGGGTAGCAATTCAGCAGAATATGTTTTCACACAGCCCGAAGAACATAGAAAGTCAAAAATGTTCTTATCGTCATCAATACGTGTGTTCTTATTATAAAAGCAGAAGCAGACCAGACAAAGTGTTGGAGCAATGCTCCTACTGCAAGTCCTTACAGATAACATCTTCAGATAAGACTGAGGTAAGAAACCCAGGACGCAATCACTAAAATGATTGTTGCTGTGCAACCCAGGGGCTATTTTAAAAAAAGAAGAAGAAAGAAAAGACTCTCAATTGTATCAGCAAACTTTCAAGGCATGCCTGCTGCAGGGCCTTCCAGCACAGCTTTGGAGCCTTTGTGTGAAGCTCATTGTTAAACAAGACAGCTACTCTAGCAGAGGAATCACTGTCTGTCGGAATTCCAGCTACCATTGAAAGCGTTATCAGCAGCTATTGTTTTGATGTTTCTCAATTTGTAGTGTTTAGGGGAGGAAACAGTCCTATCCTTTATGGCACCAATTTATTAAAACATACTGGTCCCCTTCCCAAGGCTTCGGAATAATTTGTCATTTATGAAATGTCCTCTCTTCAAACTGTGCAAATCCCAAGCTATGCATTTGAAGTTCATGACCCCTTTTTCCTCTTTATGCTCCCAGCTTTCCCTCTCCCACAATTTGCTGAGCTGTAGGGCAGGAACAACCCCTGTGAACCGCAATGCAGGAGAATCCAGGCTCCCCCACCTCCCTCCTCCCAAACAGACAGGGTCTAACTGTTCGCTCCACTCCACCCCCCACCCACCCCCACCCCCACCCGCTATCCCCATTCACACAGCTGACTCCTCTCCATTCCCTTATTAAGGAAACAATGAAGCAAACACACCAGGGTATTCTGGTGCGGACAGTGATCTCTAGCAATAAATTACTTCCTCACTTAGTGACTTTTATGGGTCAGGGAAACCATATGGCCCATACAGCTGACTCCAGGTCAAATCCAGCAAATAAGATCCTCGTACATTTCAGCTGATGGTATCAGAAGACCGTGGGGTGCCCAGTGCTAAAGTTTTTCGTCCCCTCTCACCCCAAATGCATGCCATTTACTCTTAGTGATCAAGCTGCCTTCTTCTTCGCTCTGGTGACACCCCTTCTCAGCCTGTTGACTTTCTTGATTTGTCCTGTCTGGTTCTCTCTCTGCCAGTGTCTTTCCTGTACAGCCTGGCAAGAGTAGCCAGGAGTGGGAAGAATATTCCTTTGGGATTTATTGCCCTGAATGATGTACTTCTACGCGTCTTTATCTTGCCTTTTCTTTATCTTGGTGACAGGAATTATGTAACATATATTGCCTCTGGCACAAGTTTACCAAATTGGGCAAGGAGAGCCTAACCTGGGTCCACTTACCCCCTGTTCCCACTCCCTCACTCTGGGGCCTCAGGGCCACCACCCCTTTGTGGCACAACATTGATCAGGACATGGCTTTCCAGTCCGATGCTACTCAGAACGCTCTGAGGCTGTGCCTCTCACACTGGGGGCACAGATCCCCAGTGGCAGAGGTGAGGGCCAGTGGACGAGGGGGAGGCACACGAGGCCATTTCCTACTGGAGCGTCAGGTAGGGAGAAGAGGGCTGCAAGTAATTGAACCAGCAGGTAATTTAAAACATCTTTACACTAAAATGGGCCTGAATTTACCATCAAATGGAATGCAAGAACTGTAAGTTTACACAAATTGCTTTCTCATTTGCAGGAGGCCATTGTGGGTCATCACCCTCCCCCTGACTCCCACCTTCAAGATAATTTTCTCTCTTTCTGCTCGCGAAAGTACTTTGGTGAAAACTATGAGTACTGGGCTAGGTGGTGATTCAGATGCTATTTACAAAAACGATAGCAGTCACTACCATTCCCTCTGAGATTATTTTTTTTCAAGCAATGTTATCATCATAATTCTGTGGATGGATTAATAATAATAATCAAGTATCTGCTACATGCCTTCTCAAGGAAGGTATGTATTATTCCATTTTACGTTTTACAGATGAGTAGACCAAGACTCAGAGATGTTAAATAATTTGCCTGAAGTCTTTAGCCAGTACGTAGCAGAAACAGAACATGAGTCAGTTCTATCTGACTCCCAAAACCACTTCTTGTTGCAATAGAAAAAATAGCCAAACTTTAAAAAAAAAAAAAAAAAAAAAAAGAACCCTTGGATAGCCAAAAAGTTCAGTATTAAAAACTACTATCTACTATTTATTGGGCACCTACCATGTGCCAGGCATTATTATAAACACTTTATGTATCTCATTTAGTCACAACCACCTCAGGAAGTAGGTGCTAGTGTATACCCATTTTACAGAACTGAGGAAAGAGAGTTATATTTCATGAGGAAAGAAATCATGTCCACCTGTTCACTGTTTTATTATAGCATTGTGCTGGTATATAGGAGGCAATAGTTCAGTGAATTATTTGAATGTTATAATCACATAATATCGAATTTAATATTAATAAAGCCAATATGGGTAGATCAACCATATTGTCTGTCTTACTTATAATTTGATCTCTAGTAGCCAGCATAGTTTTGGCACATAGTATACATTAGTTTAATAAATAAACTAATCTTATGTTCACATAATATTTAATTTACTATTAATATATTCAACATGTATCAACCTGTTTAGTGTTAGGTACACATATAAGGTAATACATGAATCAGGACTCTTTTAGTTACAAATGACAGAAATCAGCTTAAAGTTATTTAAGATAAAAGAAAAAGAAGGAGAAAGGAAGGAAAGAAAGATGAAAAAGTTCAGAGGTGAACTGCAGGAATGGCTGCATCCAGGGACTCAACCAATAGCATTAAAACGATATAAATGCACTTATAAGTTGAAGTTTCCTTTCAGAGCCTTTTTTATGGAGTGGCAAAATGCTGTAGGTTACATCATTCTTATAGCCAATATAGAGAAAAGAGAGTGCCTCTTTCTGTTTAGTTCTAATACAAGTTCCAGTAAGAACTCAGATTATACCCACTAGAGTCACATGTCCACCCCTGATCTAATCACTGAGGTTAGGGAAACAGATTCTCTGACTAGAAAGAGCTGGTTATTTGCCCTTCTCTAGAAGGAAGAAAGAGGTTGGTCACTTATCTTCCCAAACTACATGGAATGGGTTCCGTCTAAAAAAGGAAGGTTTGGGTATCAGATGAAATGAAGAAGGGAAACAGTGCTGGGCAAAAGCTCTGGCTGCCACAATTCACTGGCAAGAAAAGGTCCAACTTTTCCTTGTAGGTTCCAAGGCGTTGGAGATGAGATTCCTGAGCCTGCAGATTCCTTCCCATTAGTCTTTCCCTCCTTCTGCCTGTGTCTGGGGCTTCCTGGAGATGCAACCCCGAGGAGTGAAGCACCTGTGGGCAAGTCTCCTTCTAGTCCCCTCTGTCCCCAGGCCCACCCCACAGATTCCCCAAACAGGTCTCTCCCCTTGGTGTGGGCAATGCTGGTGTGTAACGCAACTGTGCGGGGGGAGAGGAGGGGAGCTATACCCCTGCCTGAGACCATGCCCTCCAGCTCAGGGGCTCATCTGTCCCACGCACATTTGCACTTTTAGTTGCAATTCTCGGTTCTCACTCTGGATGCACTTTGTTTCCTATTCGGATGCCATTTTTCAGCAGTTTATAATGGGCTTCCCTGTTACATGCTTAGCGTAAATCTAAATGTGCTGGAGCATCAATCATGATCCTGCAATGGAGATGAGAGATGGCCTCAATTCTCACTCATCATCACAAAATTGGTAATGCTCGCTGAGAAGTCAGGTCCATTTATGTGAGGCTATGATCTGTAACAGACGAAGTGACACATTTCCAAGTGCTCCTGCAGGGCGGCCAGGGAGGGGGTCATAACCACTGCAGTCCAGTTCAGCACCGGGTCCCCTTCCCCACGTGTGGATTCTGACAACCACAAGTAACACTTGGTACCTCAATTGCACAACTTTTAAACGGGACAAAGCAAGGCTTAATTTTACATTCGGTGATGCAAGAACCTTCAAAATTACTTTCAAATCCTTGTTGCAATCTCTGATAAAGCGCCTGGTAAAATGCTCATCAGAGTTTACAGTCATGATCCAAAGAACTTAAAAAGATGGTGTGGAATGTCCTATCCAGGAGCTGCAAAGTGGCAGCATCCCAATTAAATACAATTCACAGAATATGTTTTGTTGGGTTCTGGTGGTGCTTACAAATAAGGAAATTCTACCTTTAAAAAAATCCAGTTCTCACTTATCTTGAAATGTGAAAGATCAGACAAACTAAGCTCACAATCCAGCATGGTAGCCATCAGCTGAGGCTGAAGCTGAAGCTGCTCGCTTTAGGCAGGTGTAACCGCTCTAGTTCTCCACAGTCCCCACCACTCCCTGTTGTCTTGCATTCACATCACCCATTGCCCCTCACATAGACATTTGTATTTGCAGTCCTGACTGTCCAGGTCTTTCATTTCACAGAGGAGTCAAAGAGGACCAAAAGGAAAAGATGACCTGCCCCATTCAAACTAAAATTTTGTCTATTGGTTGGTTTTGGTTTTGCATTATTTTCTCTATATGCTGACTTTTCTTCCCTTTAAAAAAAAAAAATCACACAGTAAAATTGACTTTTGGGCTATAACTCTACAAATTTTAACACATGTATAAATTCAGGTAATCAACACCACCCTTAGGACACAGAATAGTTCCACCACCCAAAACTCTCTCAAGCCACCTCTTGATAGTCACTCCTCACTGCCATCCCTGACCCCTGGCCACCACTGATCTGTTTTCCATCGCAATAGTTTTCTCTTTCAACTGTTCTAAAAATGAAGTTGTACACTACGTAACCTTTTAAGATGGCCTCTTTTCATTTTAGCACCTTGATACTCTCAAGGTGTTGAGTGTATCAGTTCATTCCTATTTAGTACCCAGGGTTGTTCCTCTGTATAGATGTACCACAGTTTGTTTACAGACTGAAATTCTTGAAGTTCAGAGGGGTTTTGGAGGGAGGTGGGGCAGTGGGATGCTGGAGCTCATTCAAACTGGATCATGAGAGCCAATTGTCGACTTGGCAGAAGTTGTGCAGGCTGGTTATTAAACACAGCTATTAAGAAGTTAAACTACATTAAAAGGTAGTAAATATTCAGAAGTTGTCCTTTTCTGATTGTTACTGCATTTTACTACTACCCAAGCGTGTGAGGTTATTTCATCTATCGTGTGTGCATGGTGGGAATATGCATGCTGTATAATGATGTACAAGTGCCCATCTCTTCCCAGCTTCCTGTTCAGTGACTTCATGTTGATGCCATTGAATCCATTGTGATGGGACTATTTACACCAAGGAAATCTACAAGTGCTACAGGGCTCCCCCCTCCACCTTCCTTCCTTCCTTCCTTCTTTCTTTTTCTTTCTTTCTTTCTTCCTGTCTTGCTTTCTTCCAGAGAGCCAGTTATCAAATATTTACTAGCACACCACGGGGTGGGGGAAGTTAGAGAGAGCCTAGAACCTCCTGACAGAAGAGGCCCCACCCTTGTCTTCACTGGCCCTACCCTACCCCACCCCCAGCTTGTCTTACGGATTCATGTTGGGTCAAAGCATGTTCCCTTGTTGGGGGGAGATTGGGGTGACTAGATGGTACAAAGCTGACATACTACGCTTGGCCTAAAAGCTGCTAGAAGCAGTGCGGTGCAGTAGGTAGTGCCTGAGCTGCAGCAAAGATGGCCGGGGTACCGTTCTCTGCCTTCCCTACACAGTCTCTCCTCACGGCGACAAGGAGCGGGAGTGGGATTATTTTTGACTATCTCTCCACCTTTTTCCACAGCATGAACACCCCCTAGGCAGCCCTCCCACCCAAACCCCACTCCTCGTCCAACTCCTCCCTGCACTGGATCTCTTCAATTAAAGGAGGCAACCAGGCGGAATTAGAGTTTTCACATGGCGATCAACAGAACCCTAGCTTCAAACGCACGCCTCCGGGGATCACCAGCTAGAGGCAGCGGGAATGAGAGGACGGGGCCAGGGACTCCAGACCCCCAACCTCCTACTTCAACTAAAGCCGCTTCACTTTAATGTTTTATAGATGAGGAATCAAGATGACATTTCCTTTGAAAAAAGGTTTCTGCTGCTAATATAAAAACTTTCTGAACACCAGTGATTAATCCTTAAAAATCCCTTCTCTGGACTAAAACAAAGGCCTTCTGACTGGTCTCCCAGCTTCCACTCCTGCCTACCCCTTTTCCTGTGATCCCCCTTTCCCCTTCCCCCCAAACAGCAGTCACAGTGTTCAAAATGAAAATCAGATCATGTCACTTTTCTCCTTGAAACTCTCCAAGAGCTTCCTGTAGTAGTTAGAATAAAATCTAAAGTCTTTAACATGTCCCATGAAGTTCTACAGGGTCTGGCCCCAGAACCTCTCTGACCTCATCTTCTCTCACCCTCCACACCTATCACACACCTGGCCTCCATGCTGTACCTCACAGGCTCAAGCACATTCCTACCCCAGGACATTTGCACATCTTTCATAAATGCTCTTCCTCTCAGTGTCCACAAGGTTTGCTCCCTCAAAGATCTGGCCAAATGTCACCAGCAGCAGAGCCTTCCCAAGTTTTTCTATCAAAACTAGTACGTTTCATTTTAGGAAATGTAGAAAATATGAAAAAATTAAAATAAAATAAAAACAATTCATTACCATAAACTTAGAGATAAATGACTAATATTTTGCTATATTTCTTTCTAGTGTTTTCCTTTTCCTTATTGGGGGTCTTCTTCTTTTTCAGTGTTAATCATGCACAGGGTTTAAGTGATCAATTAGGTCTACAAAGTTTATTATGAGAAGCAGCAATTTTCTTCCCCTTCCATTTCCCGTATTCAGAGCCAACCACACTCAATGACTTTAACTGACTTTTTTCTTGTTCTTGTTGTTGATTTGCCTCTAAGTTTCTTAAAAACAAAAAGGAAGGAAGGAAGGAAGGAAGGAAGGAAGGAAGGAAGGAAGGAAGGAAGGAAGGAAGGAAGGAAGGAAGGAAGGAAGGAAGGAAGGAAGGAAGGAAGGAAGGAAGGAAGGAAGGAAGGAAGACCACCCAACTTGTAGACATTATCTACTGACTTCCCACTGTGGAAGGTGAGGCTTTTGATTCTCTCTTCTCTCTGTCCCCACCACACACACACACACACACACACACACACACACACACACACACACACACACACACACACACAGTCTCTCTGTCCTCCCAATATATAGCATTTTTTAATAAGTCAACATTCAGTGTTACATAATTATAAATATGCAAATGCAATCAATAAGCCATTATTATTTTTATTTCCCCATTATTTCTGTTCTGCCCAGAGTTATTAATTTTATTGTTTCCTGTTTGCAGGAGTTCTGTCTTCTTATCAATTATGAAACCCAAATTTCATCCATTGCCCAAATCTTCTTAACAGATATTCAGACCTGTTACATGCCCTGTACTTTAATTTCTTGGAGCTCTCTCCCGCCTATGCCTCTGGCATGGTCCAGTCTAGAATGGCCGCCTTGTATATGAGGCACACTGCTGATATCCTGGAATCTCTCTTCACCATCCTAAGGATCTTCTCTTTCCTGACTCTACTGTCTTCCTTCTTCTTAGTTTACTCCAAACACACACTTCAATAGCTTCCCAAGAAAGGCTGCATAGAAGAAACATTTTTTTGAGACATTGCACATCTGAAAATGCTTTTCTTCTCTGCTTACAGCTCATTGATTATTTGGCTGGAAATAGAATTCTAGGACTGAAATCATTTCCCCATAGAATTTTGAAGGCATTCTGCCATTGTATTCCAGCTCCTGAAGTTTCTATTGAGAACTGGGACCATTCCGATAAATGATCCTCTGTAAGTGACTTGTTCTGCTCTCTGCAAGGTTGTAGGCTCTGTCTTTGGCTCAGTGTTCTAAAAGTTCATGATGATGTGAATGTGGGACTATTTTCACCCATTGTGTAACTGCAATGGGCATGTGGTGACCTTGTTTTCAATTCTGGGAATTTTTTGTTTAATGCTTTCTTTGACAATCGCCTTCCCTTTCATTTTCTGTCTTCTCTCTTTCTAAAATTCCTATTATCTAGACCACCTGGGCTGCTCCTCTAATTTTCTCATCTTTTCTGTCCTATGTATCTATCTCTTTGTCCTTTTAGTCTACTCTGGGGGAGGGCTCTTCAACTTTCCAATTCTACTGAATTTTTCATTTTTTGCTGTCATATTTTTAATTTCCAACAGCTCCTTTTTGTTCTCTGAATATTACTTTTTTTAGTGTCTTATTCTTCTTGCAATATCTTCTTGTATCTCTCTATTTAATCACTTTCTCTCTTCCTCTCTCTTATGTTTTCTTCTCCTTACCCAATCTGTTTCTTCCAAGATGTTTTCTGTTTGTTTGTTTTCCATTTGTTTGGTTTTTGTTTGGTCTTTCCTGTTAGAACCTTTCTGCAGATGTCTGGTAATCCTTGGCCATCTGCTCATCTGAAGAAGAGGGAACTAAAATGCTGACTGGTCGCTCCGAGTGCACAGGTGGGACTGCTGACTGGAGGTTTCGCTGGATGGTGTGACCACATGGCACCATTTGGTCCTTCTCTCTTGTGATGGTCAGACTCTCCAGAAAAGACCTCCCCAATCTCCTGCTGGAGGATCTAGGCCTGGCTGCCGTCTTCCTTGGGGAAGGGGGGCCTTGGCATCCAGTACATATACACTCACGTTATCTCCCTACCTGTTTCCAGTTCTCCATCCTTGGCTGAGCCTGACGCCATCTGCAAAGGATAAAGCTCCAGTCTTCCACAGAGTGCAGAAGACGAGAAGGTCTGGAGAGCCGACTGCACCTTCGACAATCTCTCCACTGGTCCTTTTTATTTTATCTCCTGTTCCCTTCACAAGTGCACGCACATACACTCCACCCCATATCACCTGACACCACCAATTCCTGCACTTTGGAAGGTGATTAGTGTAAAGCAGGGCGGTTCTCAGCTTTCCCCTCCACCCACTTAGGATGCAGTTTTTTTCAAGTTTGCCTTCCAGCCCTCCCTTCATTACTGCTGTCTTCTCTCCTCTTTTCCTTATCCATAAATATGAGTATTGCCTTTAAAATTAAAAAGTACCTTTATTGGCATTCTGTAAGGTTTCAGGAAGAGGCAAAAATAGAAGTGCAATTTTCAACCTGACATCTGTACCCAGAAGTCTGTATTCTACATCTACTTCTTTGCTTGTCTGTCTTGCCTCAATAGAATATGAGCTCCAGGAGGGCAGGGACTTGTACGTTTTGGGCACCTTTATATCCTCAGCTCCTAGAAGAGTGTCCCTGGAACATAGTAGATGCTCAATAATTGTTGACAAATAAATGGATAAACATAAGAAGGAAGGAAGAGGAAACAGCTCTACTTCTATTTTGTAAATTCCTTAATCTTCATTTCCCAAGTTTATTATAACTTTTCTTCTCTTCAGCTCTGCTCCTTTCACCCAAAAGACTGCCCACTTCACTGTTTTCCAATCTTGATTTTTTCCTGGCAGCCTTTTTTTTTTTTTTCCTGGCTCACTCCTAACTCTCTCTCTCTTTCTACTGCCTGGCATTGTCTTCAGTCTTGTTTTCCATGATGCAGATTGATTTCTCAGTCAGTAAACACACCCACTACATTTGTAGGAGCTAGGGGGATACAAAGAGGGAAGACTTGGTCCCTAGGTTCTCTGGAAAAATATGATCTAACTAACTGTCTTTTAAAAATCAAGATTCCTGTTGAGACTTTAATTCCAGCTAGGTGAAAAAAATTAAATTAAAATTAAAAAGACACCAAATTACCAGAGTTCCAGGAGCAGGTGAGTTAATAAAAAGAGATCTAGGGAAAGGGAGTTTGAGGAATTATGGAAGAGAAAGAGAACTAAGCCTCTAGACCGAAAAAAAAAAAAAAAAAAAGCCAAATTAACACTGCTCACATTCACTGCTCTTATTCTTCCAAGCCCTTCTCTTCTGCCTCCCTTAGTAAAAACCAGGGCTGAATTAGAAAAGAAAAAAATCCTTCATTTTTCTCTTTCATTAAGAAAACGTATTGAATTCTCTAATATGTTCCAGTACTAGATGAACAAATCATATCTGCCCTTATGAAGTCAAAGCCTAGTGGGAGATTCAGACCATAAACCAGTAAACAAACAGAATAAATAAGTACAAACAGTAGCAGGGGCTCTGAGGGAAGTGAGTGGGATTCAGTAATGGAAGACAACAGAGGGGACTTCCTCAGATCCAGGGGGCAGTGAAAGCTCCTCTGAGAAAGTGTGATGGACATATTTTTTTGGTTGCATTCCAAATACTCATCTCCCACTTCTGCCAGAAGTACTCTTCGACCTCCCCCATATGCAGCCATGTTGTTTGATTGTATGCAATCCCATCCTCAGCTCCACAAGGTGGGGTGTCCTGACTGGCTTAAGAAAATCTAATTCCTCCCCCTTGCATTATCCCCCTACCAAAAGGATTGGTTTACACTGGGCATGTGATGCCACTTAGGCCAATGCATAGCAGGAGGAGCTACGAGAAGAGGTCTTCTTCCTTGTCTTGGAGATTATGGTGTGAAGATGTGATCCTGGAATGGTGACAGCAATTTTGTTACCATGAGAAAAGAGCTGTAGCTGTACAGAAAATGAGAGAAGCAGGGGTTGTGGGTGACATAGATCAAGCTTCTCCTGAAGCCAGCACTGTTTCTTGACTTGCTAGATACACAAGCCAGTAGATTCCCTTTATTTCTTAGGGTATTTCAAGTGGGGATTTCTCATTTGCAATCAAAGCAAAATAACCCTAACTACTAAAGAAATGACATTTAAGCTAAAGACTGAGAAAGAGCTAACCAGGAAAGAAGAGGAAGTAGGAGCAATCCAGGCATAGGAACCAGCCCTGAGAAAGCTCTGGGGGGAGAAAAATCTCAGTGTGTCAGGGAACTAAGAAAAGGCCCCAGTGTGGGAGCCACAGGAAGAGAGAGTGAGCTGAGGCCAGATTGGCAGGCAGGGGCCAGATCACGCCTTGTGGGTCATGGGAAGGAATCTGAATGTTTATATTTTATTCTAAGAAAACAGGAAGTCCCACTCTGATTCGTGTTTCATAATGACGTGGTTTCAGAGTGGAGAATGAATTGGATAGAAGCAAGAATGGAAGAGGGATATCAAAAGGGGCTCTGTGGTTGTCCAGGCAAGAGAAGACAGTTGCTTGAGCGAGGGTAGTGGTAGTCGGGATGAGAAATAACGAGAAACTGGAACATTTTGTAGTCATTTCTTTCACTTATTTGTTCGTTCATTAATTCAATCACAGGTATGAAGAGTCTATATATAGCATTGTGTTTAAACTGAGGGGCTAAAGATGAAAGTATACTTTCCCCATCCCCAGGAGATTTCAGTTTAGAGGAAAACAGCCAGGGAAACAGAACAAAACAGAAAGGGCTGTGATGGAGATGACTGCAAGATGCAGTGGGGACCTTGGAGAACAGACCACTGAGTTGCCCAGGGAATGTCAGGGATGGCTTCTTAGAAGTGGAGACTTACATATGTAGGAGTTTGTCAGGTCAGCAAGAAGAGTATGTTAGTCAAGGTGGAATGCCTCAGTGGAAAGACACGGAAGCTTAAAAGAGTCTATACTCAGGGAACAAGTAGTCAAATATTTCCAAAGCTCCAGTTACCAGGAAGGACCATGGCAGAAACAGTAATGCTCACCAAACATTGCCCTGCATTTCCCAGCCTCCTTGCATTAAGTGATTAACTTTGGCCAATGAAAGTCGGTACAACTTTCAGGTTAGGCACAGAAGAGCTCTTGCCCTACCTTCCAGCTTTCTCTTCCTCCTCCATGGAAAGGAGAAAACCTGGTGAAATGAAAAAATCATATGGTTAAAGCAGCCTGGATCTGAGTCCCTGTATGGAGAACAGTTTCTCTGGAGTCATCCAGACCTTCAGTGGACTTTGTATAAATAAGAAATAAATGTTTTTTATGTTAGGCCACTGAGATTTTGGAGTTGTCTGTTAATATATTATAACTCAGCCTGACTAATATACAGAGTAATGCGGATAAGACTAGACAGGAGAGCAAGGGCCAGAACCAAAGAGAATTGGCACATGCCCTGCTAAAAGACTAGACCCCATCTTGCAGGGATTTAAGAGTCACCAAAGAGTAGAGAAGAGAGTAACATTATTATCAGACCATTCTGGCAGTAGTGGGATGGATGGATGGATGGATGGATGGATGGATGGATGGATGGATGGATGGATGGATGGACGGACAGAAATCTAGAGTTGAGTCAGGGGTGGAGGGAGGGCAGTCTCAAAAGCAGAAAAAGTAGAACAGAGGTTGTTGAAATAGTACAGGAAAAAGAGGATAGTAGCCTGAACTAGGGCAGAGACACCAGTATAGAAAGGAGTGTGTAAGTTTGACAGAAATTTTAGGACAGAAACTGCACAGAGATTGTTGGTGACTGTGGGGGTCGGGGGAGGAGACAGAAGAGGGAAGTTTGACTCCTTTAAACCCCTTAAACTATTTCCTTAGTCCTGATGACAAACAACCTTAATCACTATGGGTCCAACCACCATCAGTGTCAAAAGGACCAGGAAGAACTATAGGAGAAGCTTAGTGGCTTCACAGCAAAACAGGAAAAACATTGACTCATGAGTCAGAGGAGAAAAGAGACCAGATCTGGTCCCTCTGACTTGGACAAGTAGTTCATTGTACCTCTCTCGATTCAGTTTCCTCATCTGTAAAATCAGGCCATTAGACTTAAAGATCTCCCAAGTGTCTTTCCATTTTAATGCTCCATAACAATCAAAAAGAAAACAGAGGAACAGAAGCGAAAAGAGGTGAAGAAGGGAGGCGAGGAGTCCAGCTAAGACCGACAAGGGGGAGAAAGGAAGGAGGGGAGGAGAAAAGACCAGGGAAGCATTGCTCAAAGTGAGATCCGTGGGACCCTGGGTTACCCCAACAACCCTTCAGTTCATTTAGGCCAACGTTCACTTACACTGGTGGATTTTGTGTCAGCTAACATATATCATTGTTTTCACTTGCTTAGTTTGTATCTTTAGTTGTTCATATTATGATTATTTCTAATTTACACAAAATGAGTCAATGGTTCAAAAGTGGTGATGATGTAAAGAGAGAATAGATTCAAGGACAAATGAGGGGAGGTGAAGCAAATACATGCTGGAGAAGTAAGAACATGACTGCAGTGATCTTTTACAAGCTAACAGAAATGTAAGCATATAAATCAAGAATAGAAAGTATGACCAGAAAAATCTGAAAATTGGATTGCATCGAACTGGTAATGTGTTTTTGCTCCTAGACCTCCAGGGTGGCATCTGTTATAAAAATGTTTTCCAATAACAGCAGGAAGTCATGAAAGCTTCGGTGTCATTTTCCAACAAAGTACAATGACTTCTCTGATAGAACAATAAAGTTTTTCTATAACAAGTGCAAACGTTACAATTGCTTCCCAATACAAAACTGATGAATTTTGTTGCTAAAGGTAGTGGAGAAACCAATACTACAGAGGCATCATAAAATAGGTATATGCCACACTATTGCCAAGAAGTTTGTGAAACCAGCTACAAAGGTAAGGGTAAATATTATGCTTGGAGAGAAAGCAGAACTGTCAGCAAAATTTCTTTATCAAAGAACATCGGTAGATGTTGATAACACCAGCAGTGTACAATGTGGGAGGAAGGTAGTACCATGTCTGTACAGATATTTCGCTACACCTATTCACAAAACTCAGGCCTGGGGCTGGCCCCGTGGCGCACTCGGGAGAGTGCAGCGCTGGGACCACCGGGGCTGCGGGTTCAGATCCTATATAGGGATGGCCAGTGCGCTCACTGGCTGAGCGGGGTGCAGACGATACCAAGCCAAGGGTTCTGATCCCCTTACCGGTCACAAAAAAAAAAAAAAAAAAAAAAAACTCAGTCCTGGTGGGGCACATATACTCACGTGAAAGAGAAGTATTTCATAATTTTCCCCTTCAAGACTTTTTTTTTTGAAACAACTCTATCGAGATATAATTTACATACCATACAATTCACCCATTTAAAGTGTACAAGTCAATGATTTTAGCATATTATATTATTGATTTTTTTATTGTGGTGAAATACAAAATATAAATAACAATTTTCCCATTTTAACCATTTTTAAGCAGCCAATTCAGTTGCATTGATTATATTTACAATGTTGTATGACCACCACCACCATCTAAAAGACTCTTTATTTTTACCAAGATATAATTTACGTCATTGTTTATCACTGAAAATCCATGTTCTAAGTGAAGATCATTTTCATTTGTTTAACACTTATTTTGTGAGCCATGATGCAAAGTGGGAAAGTATGTTGGTGTCGGTTTTGGGCGAAGTTCCGTCTCTCTGTGTGCGGTAAGGAAGGCATTTGCAGCGAATTGAAGAGGGTGTATCTGAACAACAATCTATTCACTGCTTCCCTAAAAGTGATCAGTTGGCTGCCAGCAACATGTCTTTTGGTCTTGATTTAGTTTGGAAGGGGTTCTTTAGGAAGGAGTCTTTGAGATGCAGATTAGCATTCAGGATGTTTATTAGGGCATAGGCTTGGCATCAACACCTGTTGAATGGCAAGAAAGGAAGAAAGATTGGGCAGAGGGAGAAGCAAGATTGGGAGAAGCTGAGCTGCGCAACAACCCAACAAAGTCCTCAGCCAACCCTCCAGGGAGCTAAGGATCTAGGGGAGAGCACTTCAGAGTTTAACTGAAGGAGAGGGAAACAAGCCTTTATACCTCCTCATTGGTCAGTCATTGAATATAGGTTGACCCTGGGGCAAGAAAGTTTCCTCACCAAGACAATCCAAAAGTGCTGGGAGCCTAGAGCCATCTTCCAGCAGCATTCCCAGCATTCCCAGCAGCAAGAGAGATTCATCCTTCAGTCCTAAAGGAAGAGCTGGAAAGTACATTACGTGTTCAGCCCACTCCACCCCTTGAACTGCTCAGATCTACTTCTTTGTATGAGCTCTGGGAGGTTCTACAGGATTCCTGGGGGAAACTAAGGAGAGGAAGGTTAAGGAGATGACGATAGCCCCTATCACTGCAGCTGGTCTCAGGGCTGTAACCAATACTCATCACTTCCCATTCTATAACTCATTCTAGATGCCCTTCACCTTCAGCTAGCACATCAGTTGTTCTCACTGGCTTACTTGGTGGCATGACCCAGATCCTCACACATGAGGGGTCTGAGCCCCTGGTCACCATGCCCTTCTAGGCCAGGCTGTCTGAGCTGGTCCAATCATCACAGTTGCACAGGGCAGTTCAAAGAGGTATCCACAGGGATCACTGGGTGCATGCCCCTCCCTGCCCTGTTTGTGTAACAGCCCTGACTCCTCCTGATGACTCTTTTTGCCTGCTGATCCCTTTGCACAAGGAGCATGAAGTGTGCAGGCAGCTTGTAGTTCAATGGGACTCTTACTTTGCTCCCAGCTGAAGTGTTTATATTCCCCTTTGGAAGCCAGGATCTCTCAATTATAAATCCCAGAGTTCTGGGGATGAGAAGCACAGATGTCTATGCTATTGGGCCCATGCACAGCCTCCATCTCCTCACCATGGCTACTTTATTCATGCCTCGTTGAGCCAGTGCTGGGGCAGTTGATGACAGAGGCTGGTTGCTGGCCAAGTCCTTTTGTTTACCTGGTTGATTAGTGCCTCTGCCATGGTAGATGCTCTCTGGTGGCCTAATATGAGAAAAAAAAAGATCTTCCCCCTTCTTTCCTCCTTCCTATGACCATCCATATGCATCTACCACAAACCTTCTTGTTCCTGATCTTCCAATCTTTCTCCTCCCAGGCCCCTGAACATTCAGCTAAGACATTTGCCACTAAGTTTGAGTCTGTATATATTCCAACATCTAAATCACTTCTCTTTCCACACAAAAGTGCACTACTGAAAGCACTACCCATTGGGAGCGTTTTCCTTCACCACTTCTTCCAATGCAACCCGGAGAAGGACTGTAGTGCAACCACCATGATTTTTAGATTAACCACACATACCAAGTCAGGCCATGCATGAACCAAGCTCAGAGCTTTTCCTCTTCCATTGGTTGGTCATAAAGGATCCCTTAACAGTCACAGAAGTGAGCTGAGGAAGGGGCACTGGTGTAACCATAGTAGGTGACATGGGGCTCTGGACCCCTGTCTCTGCAGCTTACTTGTGCCCTCTGGTTTTTTCATACTCAGTCCTGGATGGACCACTTTCATCTTACTACGGACTGTAATTGGGCCTTCCCAACTTTATGAATCTGGCAAATGTTGCAGGGAACCCTAAGCATTTTTAATTGTTGAGCCTTTCCCTTTTCCACTTGAGAAGCTGTTTTAGTAGCTCTATGCTCCACTGGAAACTCAAGCCCCTGCCATTTACCCTGCTTGCTTCTTGGGCCCACCCTCTATGAGATAACAGTAGTCTCACACCCTTCCCCCAGGGGCCAGAGGCAAATTAGGCTCCTAAAGTGACCAATGGACTGTGTCCCACAATCAGCCAATCCAAATTAGCAGGACAGCATCCCTTATTTACATAAGAGGACCTGAGTGAGAACCTAGGAGGGAGAAGGGTGGGAATTTAGGCTATATAAGGGGGTCGGTTCCTTTGTTCTGGGAGACATTGGCTTGGGAGTTTTCTGCCCTCCAGTGCTCTCCTTGCTTGCAAGCAAAAAGAGGTGCTGTAACACGGAACAAAGAGCTGCAACCCTAAAATAAAGAGCTATAAAACTACAACACTGATGCCAGTCTTGGATTCCTCTGTGTGTTTGTCCACAACAGCAAAATTCAGTCCATTATGGGTAGTTCTGGCCATATGGTTACTTGGTATGCCACAGTCAAGCAAAAAGTCTCTACTAGAGATCACAAGCTATTTTTCAAAAGGTGTTTAATTCTCACTGCAGATGGCATTGCCTTGCACCAGAAAACTAATTGTCTGTA
Source organism: Cynocephalus volans (assembly GCF_027409185.1). Taxonomy (NCBI): domain Eukaryota; kingdom Metazoa; phylum Chordata; class Mammalia; order Dermoptera; family Cynocephalidae; genus Cynocephalus; species Cynocephalus volans. The sequence continues at coordinate 207,076,191 of NC_084460.1, read as the reverse complement.
TGTAATTCTTCCACTGGATTTTCCATAGACTCCACAAGGCATCTTTTTCCACCACTGATAGTACTGTAGGATTTACCTGGTTGTATAGCACAAGACTGTACATGCTGCAGAGCCCTTTCCTGCCCTAGGCACCAGCCAAAGCTGCATCCTTCTGTGTTGCCCACTACATGGACCAGAGCAGTACTCCCAGGTATGAATGTGCTGCCTCCAGAACTAGAAGCAGCCTACCAAGAGTTGTACATTGTGCTTCCTTCTTTCCAGTCAATGTTCATGATGCAATAATTTGTTCTTTACTTTTGAAGAGATACCCTGGCAGACACCAGAGCAGGAGCTCATAAATATTTTACTGATGTGGTAGGTGTCTGAATCTTGGTAGGTTTTATCTCCCACTCTTTCGAGTGTATTTGTCTTACCAAGGTATCCATGGTACTGGGTATTTTTCTTTATCCAATCTGATCAGCATGATTTCATTGATATAGCAGACCAAGAAGATATTCTTTAGGATATCCAAATAAAGATTATTTTATGACAGAGGGCAGGAGAGTTAATGTAGTTCTGGGGGAAAACTGTAAATAGATACTCTTGTCCTTCCAAGTCAATGCAAGCTGTTTTGGATTCTCTTTTCCAATATAGTTGGAAAAGGAAGCATTATCCAGGCCGATGACCATATTTAAAATACCTGAGTCCATGATAATCTGCTCAACAAGGAAGGTGCAACTGGGGCTACTGTTGGGTTAAGTCTGCAGTGGTCCACTGTCATTTTTCAGGATCCATCTACTGTCTTCAGGTGCCAGAATGGTGTATTAAACATAGATTTTATAGGGACCACCACCCTGCATCTTTAAGGGTGGTACTAATATCTGCCATTCTCCCCACCCCCAGAATACAATATTATTTTCAACTTGTTATCTTGTCAGTGGGCACAGTAGAAAGAGGCCATTTCAGTGGCTTCCACTTGATCTCTTACCCTACAGCCCAAAGACCCAGTGTAGGGGTTGTGCCAACTACCAAGTAGGTTTATTCCAATTATATTTCCAGGGTCTGGAGAAATGGCCAGCAAGTGTGTCCACAGATCCCATGAAGCCACTGTGAACCAGACCTGAGCCAGGACTCCATGTATTCCCTAGCTCCCAAACACCCCCACTTTAAGAGGGGGCCCATGATGATGCTTTGTGTCTCCAGGTATCCTTGTGCCCAAGAGTCCACAAAAATGTTTGGGTCTTCATCTTTCCCTGGTATAAAGTTATCAGAATAAATGGCCATATGTTCCTTTGGAAAAGGACTGGGGGACTCATTTATGAACACACTTATTATGGTGTTTCAGAACACTTTCTCCCAGGGAACTGAACTCCCCTTCAATCGATGGGTTCATGTACAAAAGCTAACTTAGGTCCAGAAAATGGGCAAGGGATCATGAATTTTATTGCAATGGCTCACGGTCTCCCAGTCATCCACCAATAATTTCTTTTGAGCAGAATTGTTGTGGGCTGTCCATCTCGTTTGCCCCTAAAGATAACTGAATTCTATGAACTATCTCCACAACCATCTATGAGTCAGGCCCCCTTGGATACTCATTATAATGACTGCACCTACCTGGCTTCTGACAGGTAAGTGCTGCCACCTGGTCTCTACCATTATGGCTCCCATGATCCCCATTGTTATCCATGAACCCAGTTTTGTAACAGCATCTCCTACTGTCAGGCCTGGGATATGGAGCAGAGGCACTGCTGAGCTTCTCAGTAATGCTGGTGCCCCTTTCTCCGTCACATTTCTTGTTGATGTGGTCAATGGTGTATCCTCCTGGCTCTTCTGTAGGGCATGGTCATTTTGTGGGTTTTCCAACCTTAAGTAGTAAGGCACTCGCACATGCCCACTTCACTGTCTTTTAATTCTTTCTTCCATCACCTGCCACAGAAATTTTGTCATTTCTGCTTCAATTAGTGTGGACCACCATGTTTTCATACTTCTAGGAACCATCTTAGCAGCACATTTGCACCATTTCCTGGGTCCTTCCCAGGATGTTAAATCCTGTATCCCAGGAAAGAGCTCCCATATCAATAAACTCTCTTTTATCAAATGTATGATCTGCCTCCTCAGTCCCACATCTTCAGAATCCAGTCCTGTCCTGGGTCCTGCTGGTATAAGTTGGCTAGTTCCTGCAGTTCCTTTGGGGCAAAACCTTTTCCTTCCCAGGCAGGCCCAGCATGTCCTTAGCTTATGATGTGACTTAGTCCTAGTCATTGACCTAGTGGACAGGAAAAGAAGGGAAGAGTATATCCTACAGGGAAGGAACACATGTCATCTTACAGAAAGAGACCTCTGCATCATGTCCAGGCAAGAAGGGAACACCAGTCCTTAGTAGGGAGATGTGGGTCCCTTCTTCAGGTTCAGAGGATTCAGGCAAATCTCAGGATTCAAGATTTTTGAAGGATCAGTTCAGATGTTCCTATCCAGAGTCCCATTCTTTCCCAACCAAGGCCTTAATCTTGTAAAGGCAGACCAGCCTCTAGAGTTCAGCTACTCTTACAACTAAATCCGGGCCTGATCCTGGGCTTTCACTCCTGCTGAAGGAGAAGAAAGCCTCTTCACCTGCTACCAAAGAGACCCTCCAGATCTCACACTTAGATTTTAATTGCCAGTTTATCACCACTTTTTTATCTTTTTCCAGAATGGAGTAGCCACCAAAGTCCACTGTCCTTAAAGTTACCATTTCCCTCGTATTTCTCAAAAGCCTAACACACTGCAGGAGCTATCACATTCTCTTCCACATGTGCACCAACCCAGTTCACCACTAGTAAAAGTTTTAATAATCGTGCTGCCACATTGAGCCAGGGGCTATCTGGGCTTCACCTCCCACCAGTGATGGGATCCTCATTACACCACCAGACAGCTCGTGATCTAGACCCCAAATCCCATTCCCGTGACCGCTTTTTCCTGTCTTCCCTGCTATGAGCTAGCACAGGTTGGGTTCCTCAGGAAGCAGACTTGGGAGATATTAGCATGCAGGATGATTTTGGGGGCTTATTCTTGAATCAACACTTATGGAAAGGAGAAAAAGAAGCAGGATGGGTCAGAGGGAAAATCTGAACTGTGATCTAGTCCTAAGCCAACCCCAAGGAGAGTTCTGGAGCTAGGATGACCCTTCAGAGTTATCCAAGTTGGGGTGGGTGGGCCGAGCTTCTCTACTCTACACCAATCAGTCAGGCCCTGGAGGGAAGTGTGAACTTGGGTGAGGCACTTTTCTTCAACTGAGGCATCCCCAAAGAGGACTGACACTGAGCACTGTCTTCCATTAACACCTCCAGCAACATGGGAGCAGGGGGAATTAGTCTTCCATTCTCAGAGGGGGATCTGGGCAGTGGACATCCCAGCACCCACCACCACAAAGGAAGTGGTGAAATCTGGGAACAAGATAAAATCGCAGTCACTGATAGATAGGGACATATTTTGGCTATTCATGAGGAAGAAGGTTTTGAAATGAGAGATGAGATTAAAAATAATTTCTTCATGACCATTTCTACATTTCACATGGCTTCCTATAAGAGCATTTCTTATTGATATATTCAGTACCTTGCACAGCCCGAACCTACATGGCCATGTGAGATATAAGATAAAGGGATCTTTTAAAGACTGAACCATAATGTAAAAATGCAAAAATGCCAAAAAAAAAAAAATTTTTTTTAATTTGTTGCCAGCATTTAATGTCTTTCCTCACTTGTTGGAAAACAAAACCTATTATGTATTATTTTATATATTTAAAAACACACCTGAATGTGGCAATAAAACATAAATAAATACTTTCAAAGCCAAATGGAAACCAAGAATAGACTAGGTCTGTTTGCTGCTATCTCCTGATGCCTAGCATCCAGCCGTTCCACATGGAATGTGAAAAGCTCATCCGCGGAGCACCTGACAAAGCACCGCACAGGCGTCAGAGAGAGTCCTCCCCAGAATTTCTGAACCTGGGTGTGACTGAACTATCCAAATCAAATATATGAGCCTTTCCACAAACCTTCATAATTGCAAGATATGATTTTCTAATTTAAGAAAAATAGGAAAAGAAATAAGAATATGAGATAAAAAGAAATAAAGAATAAGTAAAGAAACTGACCTAGCTCAGACCCTGATCAATGACTCAAAGGAATGATACGGATTATGAATATCTTAGTGAAGGATGGCCAGTCACATCGTCCATCTCATTGTAACAAGACAATTAGTACTTAAATCTTAATATTGGTTTTTATTTTTATCTTGTGATAAATACAATTTTGTAATCAATTTGTTATCATTAACCCAAATTGATGGAAAGGGCTCTGACACCTCACACACACACACACACACACACACACACGCATGTGACCACACACACACCCCTACACATTAATTAGAGCAGATACGCTTTTACCTTTATCATATGTTGAGGGTTTTTTAATACTTTTGGTTTAAAAAATGTAGGTCCTGTTATTAAAATCAAGTTTGAAGACCACAACATTAAATTATCCAGAGCCTTATTGTTGGGCTATAAATTTATCTAATTATTACGCCCATTTCTATCACATTACCCTGTTCTATTGTCTCCACAGCTTTTCATTGTCACTATCATGTACATTTGCTTACTTGTTTTTTGCAGCCTCCTGCACTAAAATGTAAGCTCACTGAATATAGGGACCTTGTCTTTTCACGCCTGTCTTCCCATCACCTAGAACAATGTCAGGCACGTGGTACTTTTTAAATATTTGTTGAATAAGTGAATGAATGAAGCCTTTACTTATCCATCTATCCATCCATCTGTCTATTTATTCATCATGCACCTATGCATTCATTATATGAGAAAGCTATGCATACTGGTAAGCTACTTTTATTAGCTACTTGGTAGACATATATGGTAAATAGTAAACAGAGTAAGTATATATGCATATATAATGTGAAGTAATGTTCAGGAGAAGGAACCCTAAGATACCGGTCCATAGACCCGACAGACTGGTAACTGGAGGAGTCATCTTCCATTTTTATTTCCCAGTCCATCCACGTGGTGAGGAAAGTGGGACAGCCAGCAAAGGAAAGAAAGAGGACCCAGAGCAGGCACTGCTGCAAACTTGTTCAGTCAATCCTATTATGCTTTGTGCTGCTTTCATATTTTAATAACCTCCTCCCAAATACCTTGCTAACCCAGCCTAAATCATCCCTTTGTAGAATACAGTACACACCTGATGCTCAATAATAACTTCTTTGTTCCACCCTCCCTCTGCCCAGTATAGCTCCATTTATTATCTAACCCTACTTAGGCTTTTTCAACAATCTTTTCATGTTCCTCCACACACATTTTCTAAAAAGCCAGCTGTGCAAGTTGGACCATCCCTGGAGATTACTGACCAGGCTGGGTTTGCATTTATGAGCACATAACTGAAGCTGACACGGCCCTTACCAGAATTAATAGCTCTTGGAACAATTTGCCTTCACAGCATTTTACAAACAGCTTCATAATACATCTGAGGGCAAGGCAGGTTTTAATCAGTGTCACTAATAGCTAAGTAATCCAAGGTGAAATAATTAAGTGGCTGGACCAATAGGAGCAAGGAGTGGAAGGTGAACTTGGAGTCTGTGCAGGTTCAAGGAGGCAGAAGTTTCCACCTGTCTTTGGGGTGATGTCAGGGAGTCTACTATTAGCACTGACCAAGAATTACTTACTGCTGGCAGACTCAGTTTGTACGCATGCAATATCATTTTGAAACACCCGGTGCTTCCTTCCTCCCACTCTCTCTCTTTAGTTTTTCCTCTTATTTAATTTTGGTTGCTCTGTTTTATATGCAAAGCAGCTGCCTGAGTGGGGAAGAGGTACACCATTCAGATTCATGGTTTACAGTTTGCTAAATGTAAGCCTGCCTAATCCTTTCGCATCATTGGATTACTCTCCCCAAGTAAATTTTCCCAGCTTTCATCACAAGAATGGGCTGCCTGCCAAGAAAGCACTCATCCCAGCTCAGGCCCACCTGGCCCTTCCCAATTGTAGACTCCTTCATCCTAGGCCATTAAAGGAGCTTTCAGACTGAATATTTGCCCAACCATTTCTGCAAGTCCAATACAAAGTCTTTGTTCCATAGAATCACGAACCTCAATGCAGGATTGTGTTCTGAATTACTATCAGGAAGAGAGAGAAAAAAAGAGAAAGGGAGCCTGGGATCATTTGGTCAGTTTTCTCTTAATATCATCTAATTATATAAAATAAATGTATAGATTCCTTAAATATAAAGTTTAAATAATAACGAAGTTCAGATCAGAGGATTTAGAGAAGACTGTACACCTATTAGGATTAACGCCACTCTGCAGGTGGCTGTATTCGGAAAGTAGGTTAAAAAGCCATCCTGAAGTTTGTAAATGCCTCATAAACTCTATTTAAATTCAAGTTTTAACTGATTTTTAAAATTTTTCATGGTTATTTGCTGCCTAATTCCCTCCACAGGCCTAGAGAAGGGAACCTTCTTGGATTTCAAAGGGAACGGGTTCTTTGTGACTTCAAAACAGAACAAGGGAGTTAATTCACACACACACCTGTCAATCACGTCTAATATTCTGAGCATGTGTAAACTCTCTCACGAGCCAGGACAATAGCACCTTGCCATTCGATCGCTGATTTGATCCTCCTCAGCTAAACTTTAACAACTGTAAGCAAGCAATTGGGGGTGTGGGTGGGGGTGTTGAAAGAGCCCCTTTCATACTCAGGTACTCAGACTCAAGGGATTTAAAGACCTAAAGGTCGCATTCATTGCACAGGCAAGCACCCAGAATTCCACTTTGAAAACGAAATCTGTTTTAAGTATTATGAAAATGAAAGTTTCCTCTGCACATTTTCCACTTTTTCAGAAAGCTTTCAGGAGCCTGAGGGAATGAGGCATTCAAGAGGTTGAATGTGCACTCAGGAGCAATACTCTGGGTGGATTTCCATTATGCTGTTTTATTGATTTACTTGAACCCAGCATATCAAAGTGTCAAGATAGAAGAACGCATTTTTGGTGGCTCAGGGCCTCCCTCCCTTCACATTCTTCAGCCTTTCCGTTGCTTTCCAGAACTGCCACAGCCAAGCAGGGGGTGGGGGGTCACCCTTACCATGTGCCCTCACTCAGACGGAGATATATTAGGGACAAGAGCTCTACCAGCCTTGCCTTTCCCTCCTCCCCTTCCTCTAATTTTCCAGAAGACAGGGAGCAGGAAGGTCTTGCAACCTACTCTCAAAAGATAATGTCTTAAAAAAATAAAAATAAAAAGATGGTACCTCTGGTTTACATAAAGTAGTCCAGATGAAGGTGGAACTTTGAAGAGAAAAATTAGAAAATGCCATGCTATTTGGTGGTTGACAATATATCTTATTCTAAATACAAGTTCCTTAAAGACAAAGGACCATATTTTTTATGAAGGGGACAGGGTGACATCTAACAAATGCTATATGCTGATAAGAAGCTTAGCTAGAACACAACTTCCATTCATAGAAGTCTGTTCAGTTTGATATGCTCTTGAACTCCCAAGTTTCACTTTGCTTTTCTGGGTTCATCAAACCCTCAGATTCAATTCTGAAAGTCAGAGTGAAACCCCCATGAAGAAAACCACACTGATTTTTACCTGCTTTAATGTCAATATTTTGAGAAACTCTGACAATAAATCAGATCAGTTCACTCCACACTTGTCTTTTGGGGTATATGAAGTATCTTCCCTAAAGGGTCAGTAAATTTGACTCATCTCAAAAACGTTCATCAATGCAAGGATTTTAAATATAACCAAAAGCCTTTATGCTGATCTAAAAGTGTTTTTAAAGAACCCTGCCTGAATGTCTCAAATTCAGTCATGTATTTAATGGTTGAGAGAGGAGAAACAAGGCATTTCTAAATTTCAACTTATTGTCAGTACTTTGTAAAAACTTGAATGTCCTGAATCCCTGAAAACAAAGGCCAAAAATGATTACAGTAGTCCCCCCGCTTATCCGTGGGGATGAGTTCCAAGACCCTCAGTGGATGCCTACAACCTTGGATAGTACTGAATCCTAAATATACTGTTTTTTCCTATACTTACATACCTATGATAAAGTTCAATTTATAAATTTGGCACAATTTATAAATTTGTTGATTTGGATTAACAAAAATAATCAGTAATAAAATAGAACAATTACAACTTACACTTGGGCCTACATATCCGAGTATTCCGCATCTTCTGATTCAACCAACAGTGGATTGAAATTATTTTTATAACAAAACAAATTAAAAATAACAGTAAAAATAATACAAATTAAAAATACAGTATAACAACAATTTACATAGCATTTACATTGTACTAGGTATTATAAGTAATCTAGAGGTGATTTAAAGCATACAGGAGGATACACATAGGTTATATACAAATACTGGCCCATTTTACATCAGGGACTTGAGCATCTGTGGGGGTCTGGGAACCAATCCCCTCCCGGATACTAATGAACAACTGTAATGTAGAAAAAATTATGTAAATGTGGTCTCTCTCTCTCTCTCTCAATATCTTATTGCACTGTATGCACCCTTCTTGTGATGAAGAAAGGACAGAGTGGGATGGCTCGAGATTTTATCACACTACTCAGAAGGGCGGGCAATTTAAAACTTATAAATTGTTTACTTCTAGAATTTTCCATTTAATATTTTTCAACTGTGATTGATGTCAGGTAACTGCAACTGTGGATAGCAAAACTGCAGATAAGGGGGCACTACTATATGTAAGTTTCTCCATTAACATTCATATAGTAACACTACCAACAAAAGAGAAAAAGAGAAACAGCCCAAAGAATGAGGATAGATGAAAGAAGAAGAAAGTTAGAAGGGAAAAAAGACCCAAAGATAGGTTTCTTTTTTAACCCGTTTTGGAACAGGTAGAATTTTCACCTGGTTTAAAATGTTCACATCAGATCTGGGGATGAATTTGTCTATCCAGTTTACCCAGGGCTGCATTTGATGAGTTCCATTTACCTGTGCTATCTTCATCACACCTAGACAGCATCCTTTGGTGCTATTCTGTCAGTCACCCTCAGGGTATAGGACAGGGGCCAGCCCAGATTTGTGAGGCCTAATGGATGCTGAAAGCCAAAGAGAAGAACTAGGAAGAAAGCCAAGATGCTGGGAATGTACAAACAGCAGAGCAGGAGTGGCCAAGTCAAGGACCAAGGTCACGGTCACAGAGCCAGAACTGGATCAGGTGGGGACAGGTCAGCTGGGAAGGTTGGAGATGAATAAAGGGAGAGTTGGGGGGGAGGTGGGGACAATTCTTAGAAGATTGTCTAAACTACTCACTGTCATCTGCTAGGAGGGGAAGTTGGGAGGCGATGAGGGCACCCTAGTCATGTTGGTGAGTGGTATGCTTGCTGCTAATGACAGAATGCAACCCATCTAACCCTTGAACTCAAAACCTGGCAACCTTAAGCCCAAAAAGTCTTGCTCTTTTGTGGAAATGGAAATACTCAGATGCTTTGTCATCTCTTTTTTAAACAGAAAACAATAACCCTGGGCTTTAGTTTGCTGTCTTCACCAATAAAATTCAAAAGATCCTGAGTGGGAATTCCATGAAGGCGAGGATGAGAAGAGGCTCTCTCACACCCTGTATCACGTTGCTCAGTTACTCATCTGCCACCCCAACTGGTGAAGATGTCCTTGTGGATGATGGCTTATACCTCTCTGTCCTCAGGGCCTAGCCTAGTGCCTGGTACTTGGTAGACAGTCAATAAAAGTGCTCAGTTCAATGACTAGGTGGAGGAATGGTCATACAATCTGATACTTTCTATCTGTCTTCAGATGTGTTTGAAGCATTTGTCCCCATAGCCAATTAAATATCATCAATTTTGAGGAAGCCCCATGAGTGCTACCCTTATGTTTGGTCTGCCTTCCCTAGAATGAAAGTGGCCGTTTCTTTTTCAAAAACACACAAGGAAGTGTCTTCTGGGCCACCCATCTTCCCGCCTTTTTGCCTACATAACAATGTCATCTCTCTTTGCCTCAAAAAAATATAGTATGTGTGTTTCCAAGCTGCAAAGAAACCGTTGAAAATTAAACCACAGAACAGCATTTTAACAAGAATGTGATTACCTAACATACCACTGTGGTTTCAGATGGACTTGTGCCAACCTTCCAAACTGCTACCAGAAGCTCAGAGCTTAAAAAAAAAAAAAAGGAGAAATAAAGAGAAAAAAGTAATTAGCATCCCTTTAGTGAAGGTAGATTCTTGGATGGCTTCCAAAAAGATCTCTCTAGAAGGACATAGGTTATTGGTGCTTGTGGTTGAAGAAAACTTTCTTCCTGTTTTGAGCAGTTTAAGAGAGAAAAAAGGGGGGTCACCCTTGAATTAGTACACCATGTCCTGAACTAGGTGTTTTTAGCACCAAAGCTCTGCTGTGAGCAACTGTGCCCAGCACGCTGTCTCGTCAACTTGCCTTCTGCATACCCACTTGCTATTTCTGTAGCATAGGTTACAGGACGCAGCTGTTGATGCTGTGGGTGGAAGCTCTGCTGACCCTCAGAACAAAGCCCAAGCGAGCATTGTCCCTCCCTGGTTAGCAGTTTGCACTGATCATGCCTGGTGCTGGGCACAGAGAAGAGGACAGAGGCACTGGGGGTCCTGTGGGGGTCATTTCTCAGGGACATTCTTTCCTTGGTCTCCAACTAGCCCAGCACATAAGCATTTGGGGCTGTGGTTTCATTTCCAGGTTGGGTTTCCTGACTTAACCCCTGAACCTCCTTCTGCAGTTGTCTTCTCACCACTTCAATGACAACCAGATGACCCTGTGAGGTCTCAGGAAAAAGTGATCACAGAGCTGGAGAGGATGCTGGTTTGGAATCCCTGCATTCCACACATGAGGAAACCAAGGCCCAAAGGAAGTTTAGAGATTCACCCAAAATCACACAACTGTTCAGCAGCAGAGCCAAAAACACACCCACCATCCTGATTTCCAGGCTGTGGGATTGCCCTAGCCATACTATCTCCAATTCCCTTCAGTAACAGTAACTTAAACACCCTCCTGCACCCAAAGTGATGGGCACAGAGCAGGCCCTCCCTGAATGCTACTTTTCTTCCTTGCAAATTACTGTGCTAAACTCTGAGAAGGATGAGTGGAAAAGAACCACAGACTCTTGCCCTAGAGGAGTTACGATATCTCGAAGGTAACAACACGTACGCATCAGGCAGAGAAACAATACAGGCTGATGCAAAGCTGGGGTAAGAAGATGCTTAATAGCAGAACATGAGTGCAAAGAAAAGCAAGACGCTTGCTGTTTTCACTCCCTTCACCTGGTTAACTCCCACTGAACTGTTTTATGTTAGTTTTGAGGTCGCCTCTTTCAGGAAGCTTTCCAGGTTTGGTTTGGTTGGACTATAAGTGCCTGTGCCTTTGTCTGGGTCCCCACAAGCTCCTCAAGGACAGGTTCCTGGCCCACCTTGTGCACTGTAGCACCCCCATGTCAAGTGCTCAGAACAAGGCAGTGCTCAGTAACGTTTGGGGAAGGAAGGAGCTAAATATCCATCAGGAAAGATAGTGGATAATACACCCCCATAGAAAAATTACAACGATGTATGTTGGTAAGAGGTCAGAGAGGAAACCCCCATGGATGTAACAGTGGCCTTTGATGAAGAGGAGCAGGAAGACACTATCGGTTAAGTCAGGTGAGGACAGACTCCAGGAGGTCATGAATGCTACGAAGCAAGATGGTTTATGAAGAAAGAATTAGGAGAGAAAATCCAAGCCACTAGCAACCTGCATATAGTAAACCACTCAGCTCAGTTTCAGAATCTGATTTTGGGAAGCGTTTTCCTACACTCAAAAAGAAAGCTTTGGGGCTCCCCATCGGTAGCTGGGTTTTTCAGCCCTCCCAACATTGAAGTGTTGACTCTCTGGACACCTAAAAAGACAGGCTGAGTTTCACCTTGGGAAAATGCAAAATAGTCAGCTGCAGTGAAGAAAACATGGTCTGCAACCTCAGTCACAGATTTCTTTGAAACACTATGTTAAAAGGAATTCTGAAAGGACCACTGACTCATTTCGGTCAGGGAACCAAGGTGAACGTTTAATGTGGTGAGTTGGTGACCAAGAAAACCACTTTTCTTTGGGGAGCTGTTCTGAATCTCCTTATCTGGGTGCCTGTACCAAACAAACAACCATCCTCTTTTACTTGGGGGCACCTGGTAGGCATTTATGAAAAGAAAGGCGTTCTGAGAAGAACTATAATTATCAACAGCAGAGAGGGCTCAGTTTCTGCTATCTTGTGGCTCACCCACAGGGTTAATCATAATCAAGGAGCAAAATGACTGGTCTGGGAAGGTGTGGGGGGTTGGGGAGAGTGAAGGAGGAACAAAGAGTCATAAGGAACAATGGGATTGGTGATATAAAATATGCCCCACCCCCACGCCTAAGGTAGAAAGTGCCACCTTGTAGGCAGCCATATGCTACATGAAACACAGCAGACATTTAATGTCAACTCGAACCATCCTAGCAAGATGTTAACTTAGTGGAAATGCCAAGAAAGTGAGAGACTGGAAGAGAGAGAAGGCAAATCCTTTGGACAGCTAGTTGCCAGGCAGTCCTGGACTGTTGCTGGTACATTCTACTCCAACCTATAGTAGACTTCATGCAAAAATATGACTCATCTCTAAATAAGATCCCTGGACAGTTTCATGATAGCTCTGCTGCTCCCCAGGGAAGATCACCTGGAGGTTATAGGTTTGGAGATCTTACCAGTGTGGCCCATGGGCCAAGATGCCATTGTGCAGGGTGGCAAGGCCCCACTTAGATAAGAAGACACTGCATGACTGGCCTCATTGGCATAGCCACCCTTCTCTCAGGACCCCTCTGGAAGTGGATTTGAACTTCTTGGGGCACCTCAAACAGTCCAAGTCTCAGTGATCATTAAGATCCCTGTAACCAAAAGAAGTCTCTCCTCATTAGATGTGCATTCCTCAGGGACCAGGTAGGAGACAAGAGGGCTGGGCTGCCACCTTGTAAGCAGCCCTTTGTTAACACCCCCTCCACACACACACACACACACACACACATGCACACACACTGGAGTGGCTGTAAGAAATGGGTGCTCACCATCAGCCTTGGGGTGGGGGACTCAGGAAGGCAACCCCTGCTACAGGGTACAGGAAAGAGTATCAAACATCTAGCTTCCCTCATCCTACGCTCCTTCACATAAAGAACAAGGTGAGCTTCTGATGCCCCTGTTCTTCTTCCCCCAGATCCTCAAGTGGGGCTTCCATCAGCTTCTAGAGGCCTCCCCAACCTAGGACTAGCACAGAGCAGGTGTGAGCAGGTATACTAAAATGTTGATGTTGATAAGCAGACTCATGGCAAGAGGTAAGCACCATTATTAGCTCCATTTTGCAGGTGAGGAAACTGAAGCTCTACAAAATGGAATAACTTGCCGAAAGCCCCTGGGCTACCAAGTCCAGATGTCTTAGGATGGACAGAGGAATTGGGTGCGTCAGAAGCCTTTAAATAGCACTGCCCTGCCCTGGTTGCAGCACCAGCAGTCTCTGCCACTGGGTTCATACCTATTTCGTCTTTGCAGTCTCGTTTGTGGTTCGAGGTCATAACTGTCTGTCTCTCCTCTAGAGCTCGCCACACCCACTGTTCCCGGGTTTCATTTGTACATTGGGGTTCCAACTGTCACTCCCCAGCCAGCACGTTGGTTTCAGTTCCCTGGGCCCTAATTCACTCGTTTTTGAAATAGGGATCTATCTACCAGAGTGGGTATGAGAAATAAGAAAAGGGGCTTAAATATAAAGCCCACAGGAGCCTCACCATGACGCTGTTCACGCATTAGTGAGCACTTCACAAACAAAAAGCATCGTGATGAAGTATTTTTGTCTTTTCATAACAGTCTTCTGTGTCAACTCTGGCTGACATCAGAATCACCGAGAGCATTTTTTAAAAATACAAATGCTCAAGGCCCCACCCCAGCTCTGCCAAACCAGAAACACCAAGGATGAGGTCCACAGATCTGAATTTAACCTTGGAGTAAGCTCCCTGTTGTGCAGGGGACAAGGCCGAGCTAATGTTCATCCTTCCGGGAGGTTCCATCAGGGATTCCTGCCCAGGACAGGCAATAGGTTTAGAGGATTTGAAAGCTCCCTCCCAAAGAACAATCCTCTTATTTGGTTGATTCTTGGTTAGTAGCTCCCTGCTACAAACTGAGTAGTGATTAGTGTACAAAGAAATATTTTTTCTGTCTCATTCCACACTGGCCGTTTCTCAAGCTAGTCTCTGTGGCAGCCCGAGAAGGGGTAGGCTCCATGCACCAAACAAAACCCATGCTCCCTCCCAGGCTGCCTTTCTTCTGCCAAACATGAAGATCACTTTTAACAACCACAAAGTTTCGTGAACCACCAGATGAAAGCTATCATGCAGGTAGTGTCTGCTAATGAACAACATTCTTAAACACACACACACACAAAACCTAAAACAAACAAAACTCCTATGAATTCAAGACACTTCCAAATAAATTCAGTATTTTATTAATCACAATGGCATCCACATGTGTAGCACATTACTTACTCAGTCTGCAGTAAGATTTGACACCTGGGAATGTCTAGACCCTTTGCAATCACTTCCCTGGGGGTCTACTGCCCACAGACTGAGAACCAGCCTGCACCACCCTGTCAGGGTCCAAGGTCTGTGGCCCACCCATCTGCCCTCACTTGCCCCTGCACAGTAAATAGCACCCCAAAAATCCAATTGTGTGATAGCAGTGTTTGAGATGAGCCACTGGGGAGAAATGTGATCCGAGGCCAGGAAGGAAAGAGAAAATGGATCTGAAAACAAACTCTGCCAATAGCAAATTATATCTAGGGCCAGCCTAGAACCAAATTTGGACACCCAAAAGTAGACCAGAACACTCAGCGAAGCAACTGTCACAATGAAGGTCTGCAAGGAAAAGGTGCCTGTTTTCCTTAAGAATGACCGTGGTATACCTTACAAATAATGGCACAAGTGCAGAGAAAGTTATTTTCAATGGTCTGCTAAAAATTATGTTTGCGGTTAAGGAGCCCTGAAATTATTTTAACTTCAGGTGTCTTGGGTATGACATTCCAACAATGTGCCCAATCAGGAGGTGAGTGGTGTGGTAGCAGGGTGACCTCCCTGTAAAGCTCAGCTCCGATTCCAACTGTTCAGTTAAGCTTTCCCCAGGCACATTGGTTTGAAATGACTTCTTCCTCATCTAAACTACTGGGTCCCGACCTTGCTCATTCTGGTTCTGTAGGTCTGAGGAGGGTGGATGCCACCAACTCCTTGTTTTCTGTACCATTCATCTCTAATAAAAGTTATAGATGACTGTATTTGAACTGCTATTATTACACCACGGATGTTGATTTGAACTCTTATTTACATTTCCTCGGACATTCACTTCTTTCCTCCTACCTTTTCTCCCATAGCTCTTAGCACAGTCCCCAGCTGTAACTCATATTGAATAACTCCATATTGATTTTCTTTGATCTAACATAGTGTCCTATCTCTCAGAAACAACTCCAGGTTTCACCTTACCCAGATAGAGACCTTAGAAGTGTAAGGAAGGATTATTTTTTCTTTTTTCTTTTTTTTGTTGATTATGTATATTCATGGGGTACAAAGCAGACCATCACCACCTGTGCCTAGATATGATGGCCAGATCTATACTATCAGCATGCCCATCACCACAAAGGATCTTGAAATCTACATTTTTTTTTTGTCTGCCAAGTATGCCACCTCTGATGGTTATCTTTTAAGATGTGCAACAAGATGAAGTCACTTCGATGACATCAGTAACAGGATATCACTGTGCTTCACAGAAGCCCACAAGTCAGATGCAGGTGCTGGTTGAGAAACCAACACCCAAACTTTGAAAAATAAAAGGGTAAGCCTTCAGACTTTCTCTAAACAGGCCCACCTCCCCTCCCGGATAGTCTCCCCTTGAGCTTCTGTCCTCACAACCTAGCTGAAATTCCAGTCCCTTGACCTCCTCCTCCTTCTGCAACCCCCCATTAACAAGTGGGATTCTTTCCATTAGCCTCCTTCCAATTCCTGCTACCATCCAGCTAGCTCAGTCCTTTCCAACCTCCAACCTGAGCTATCCAGATTCCTATCTGGTCTCTCCATTTCAGCTTTCTCCTTCCAATCCACTTGACACTCCACTTACAGATTACTTATTCTAAAGCCGAGCTCTGACCATATTATTCTCTAACTCAGGATCTTCACAGTTTTCCTATTGATAAAGTCAGGACCTCCTAGCCTTCCCTACAAAACCATCAATGCCCTGGCCTCAATGTACCTCTCTAGACAGAACTCCAGCCTATTTTCCAGTCAAACTGGCTGATCCCTGTTCATGGCTCCAGCCTTTTGTTCATGCTTTCTCACTTCAATCAGACTGTCCTCCTTCCTGCCCAATTCTTTCCAAGTCAAGATCCAGCTCTTTCTTCACTCGCATCTCCTGTGTGAAATGCCTCCTCCTTCCCTGCTCGACCCTGTTCACACTTCGCTTACACTGCCCACCTTGCTCTGGCTGATGTCACAGTTATTTATGTTCCTCCGTATCTCCCATGCCCAACTTATTGTCTTGGGGCTAAGGACTGTATGCTATTCATCTAGTATCTCTCCCAGGGCTTAGCAGAGCTCTGCACATTGGAGGCACTCAAAACAGTTTGTGGAAAGAAAGGAGGGAAGAAAGGAAGGAAAGGAGGGAGAGAGAAGGGAGTGAAGAAAAGAAGGGAGGGAATGAAGAGGCCTCAGAAATAAAAGAGAAGGACATCAGAAGGGGCTAGACAGAGCAGGAAGAGAAGCCACTGAAGGAGAAGGCAGGCCATGAAGATAAATGGAAAAAATAAAATAAAATATGATGCTATGGGACAGATTCTGGACCATGTGAGAGTGTGCATACCAGATTTACAAGGGAGAACAGAGGGAACTTGTTTGCATCATGAGAGGACTTAACACCAACCTTGACTTTATCCAGTGGCAAACTCCATCATCCCCTTTCACAGCAGGGGTGGGGGCTGAAGGCCAGAGATTGGTCCCTGTAATTTATGAAGCCGTAATGGGTAGAAGCTCACCTTCATCGTACTCTTAATCTAGGTTTAATTAAAACATCTTATCTCCATAATAATTAACTTTTAATTAATGTTATTCCAGTTTACAAAGTCCTTATAGATTACCCTGAGCAGTCCTCATATCAGTCCTGCAAGGTAAATAATTAATAGAATTCCCTGATGATTGCTCTGCATTTTAAAGGCTGCAGAGCTCCTCATCTTACACTGCCATCTCATTTGGTGCTCACTCACATTTCCATTACTCCCTTAATGCCAACTCACGCTCAGGGAAACCCATCTACTCTGGTTTCCAGAACATGGCCTGCTGCGTAAAGCAACACTTCCAAGTCTTTGCCTATATGGTTCTCTGGGTAAAACTCTTTTTTAGTCCTTCAGCATCTTCACCTCCAGAAGCCAGGTCTTCCAGTTAGAGAACCAGAGTAGCATCAGCCAAGGGTCTCCCTAAGGTCCTCCCAGGGGGGTTGTGGTGTCCATCACTGTACAGACACACCTGGCACAAGGTGGCTGCCTCAGCTTTTGTGGAAATTCTGGAAGATGCCCCAGAACCAGGGAGAATATGAGACCCATGCCACTACCTCTGGCTGGGGAAGAAACCCAGACACATGCATATACATGTCTGCCCCCAGCGCACCCACCCCAGCAACACAGACAAGGCAGAGCTTGAGCAGTAAAACCCACTTCCCTCACTCGCAAAAGAAAAGAGGAAAGATGTTTATACTTACAACAAAGCGGGACAGCAGCAGGGGGGAAAGAGAAACTCAGACTTTGTATTGGCTTATTTTTGCCAATTTCTAAGTCTTATGGATGCTTCACATTCCCCTAAGTTTGGCTCTTTCTCCTGCAGAATTCATTCCAGACAGCCCATTCTGTTCACGGGGGACACAAAGGCCTGGGCCAGAGACTGCAGACAACTGGTCAGCAGATAAGAGCTTTGTAAGTGGTTCTTTCTGATTTGAGGTGGGGGTAACAGATTTTCAAGGAGCAAACAAAGGGTACCTATTGAAAAATATGTACCTGATAATGTACTTTTACATATTTGGAAAACGGACTATTGTTTTCACAGTACAAACTTCAGAAAGTTAGCCAAGTTCCATAAAATTCTCTTAACTGCTGGGGAATGGATAGAAGAAATATCTTCTACATATTTCAAGAAAGAGGCTGAAGATATCTCATGGGAATTAACAGAAAGGGGTGGTCAATAAAATGTTTATGTTAAAAAGGGTGGGGGCAGTCTTTGCCTACCTGGGACAAGGGAGCCCTTCTCACTTTGTAGGCAAGTCTGCTGATCCTCAGCATCTGAACTCCTAGATAGAAGCCTAATCAGAAATTCATGGCAGAGCCCACGTGGGCTTTCCCCTTTCTCGAATTAAAGGTGGGTCAGAAGGGCAGGCAAATGACAAAGAAGAGAGAAAGTAGGTGCTGCTGGGACCTCAAGAAATTCAGAAGCACTAGAAAACTTGAGTTTCTGGTGTGGTTGGTTATGATCTCGCGTGAGTGTGTGTGTGTGTGTGTGTGTGTGTGTGTGTGTGTGTGTGTGTGTGTGTGTGTGTGTGTGTGTGTGTGTGTGTGTGTGTGTGTGTGTGTGTGTGTGGGCGCACTCACATGTGCACTCACGTGTGAGAAGTTGGGGGAGGGCTTTGGTTGAAAGAGGGAGGGTAGTTCTTTTTTTAGCAAATTTCCAACTTGTGACAAACACCTTAGCATAGCCCATAAGGTTAAAAGGCAAAAATCCCCCTCAGAAAAGTAATCAGCTGCCAGAGCCCTAACCCTGAAGTGAAAAGTTACCTGGCAAAGAACAAAAATTCTATTCAGTCTCAAGGAGCCTAATCTAAATCGGTTCGGGGAGATGCTAGACGGTGGGTTCGGGGAGATGCTAGACGGTGGGTTCGGGGAGATGCTAGACGGTGGGTTCAGGGAGACGCTAGACGGTGGAGCTGGAATGCCCTCCCATTTATCATCAAAGATAAGCTCTCAGCATCTGGATGTGCAAATGGAGACCTGTTTGTGAAAAGGATTAATCCAAGTTGTTCAGCGTTGTTAAGTGTCTCTGTGGAGGTCGTTCTGTCTCCTCTGCCCCCAAACAGTCAATAAACTATCCAAGTGTGAGCCGATTTCCGAAACATAAAGGGACAATGGAGGCAGACACGAGACCTTTGATGCCCGCTCCCTCTGCGGGGCTGCCCTATCTTGGCTCTCCAAGGCAAGCAGGGCCAAAGAAGACACACTGTGCAAATCGGAACCCTGTCAACCCAGTCCAGGGGATTATGCCACAACCGGTTAACCACGGGGATAAATGAGTGGAAAAAACAAGGAAGAAACCCTGAAACACACCACCTTAGTATTTTCAAATGACACTGAAAATGGTTTCATTTCCTCCATTTGAAAAGAAACTGCTCCAACACAGAGTCACCCCCAATTTACAAAGATTCCAGAAAATGCCTTGAGCTTTTGATTAGAGGGAGTCGGAGGGGTATCTAGATGATAAAGCAATATTTTCTCTAGGCAGCCATCAGCACCTGTTGGAAAGAAACCCATTTAGGCACGTATCTTCAGACAATTTTTTAAGTATTCATTTTAACCTGGTTTTGCCTAATGTAAAACTAAGCAAAGATGGGGTTAATCTCATTCTTTATCAGCCTGCTTCCAAAGCTGCTGCTTTTTCCCCACATTTTCTCTCCAAGGCAAATACGTCCGAAAGTCTCAGAAGGCCTTAAAAAGTCCAGCACTAAATCTTTTGAGTCACTTAATCCCCAAATCTTCCATGTTTGGAGATAATTTCCTTTATGAAAAGAACCCTAACCTGGCCTGATTTCTCTCTCAAGTGTGCTAATGGAACAAAGAGGCCTCTCATTAGACTCATCCCTGTGGCTGCAAATATTAAGTGTCTCAGAAAGAGCAGGTTTTGCTTTAGGTTCAGGATGATTTTGGCAGCTGCTCTCTTTGGTTTCCTCTTGTTGAGTCTCACTTAGTCAAAGTCTAGCTGAGTTAGACTCCGTGGATAGAAAATAGGAGAGACAGGTGCCTAGGAGAAAGGAAGAGCTGTCTGGGGATCAGATATACCCAGCAGTGGGGTGTGTCCCTTTCCAAGTAATGGGCTGCCCATCCCTGGGAGTGCTCAGAGGTGGGACCACCCACGTGGTGTTGTAGAAGGAGTTCCTTCCAATGGTTGGAAGATAAGATCAAATGGTTTCAAAGACACCTTCTAACCCAGAATCTGAGACTCCTTAACTACAGGAGAGCCTTTCAAGGCACGTGTGAGAAACTTTCTTACTTCTCTTCCCTTCCCTCATCACATATGTCTCTCTCTGCCCCACAATTACAAATAAGAACATTTACCTATTACAAATAAGAACATTTCACACTCCATTTCCCTTTACCTCACTTCTGTAGGTCACAGTGGAGAAAGCCATTTGTCTGGTTAATCAAAGCCCTCCATTGACAAGAAAGACATTTCAGCCGCTGAAATACAAACCTATATTAATAATAGGTCATGTCTTTTGAGCACTTGCTATGTGCCCCACACTGTACATGCATATCATATTTAATCCTCCCAACAACCCAAAAAGTGAAATGCTATTGTTATCTAGATATTACAACTAAGGAAACAGATTTAGAGATATGCTTGCCCAGGAACTAGACTGGTAAACCATGTGTAGTAAACCAGCTCTCAGAAAATAATAAGTAAATCCTGATTTATCACCTTTGCTGATTTCCATGGTATAAATATTCCTACCATGGCCAATTTTAAGTGACCAACATGATGTCTCTGAATTTAGTATCAGAAAAGCTGCATACAGTTGGCACTCAAGCACCTCTATGAGCCAACTTCAATGCCTGGTTCTAAATAACTAAGCTGTACTGTCTGGCTTGCGGTCCTCCTTTCTACTGTCACTCTTCCTCTTTAAAGAGAAGGAAGAATGTCCCTCTTCCTGAAGGATGCTGTCTTCCAATAGCTAAGAGACAAAACAGGCCCAGCACTCATGCATCAGAGTAGTAGAGAAGACAGAGAGCCTGGGGATGGAAAAATAAGAGTCACAGAGAGCTTGTGAATTCAGGGTCCCAAATATTAATCTGAGTATGGTCGGGAGCCCCAAAGCATACTCAACTCACAAATGCAAAGTAATTAATTTCAGTCTCAGAGAGATGGGCAAACATGACACAGAGGCCAGCCCAAATGTATTCTGAGATCAGCTGTGGCTATTTCCATTTCTGTCCATGTATGTCTGTTCCACTCTCCCAAGTCTCCCAACCCCCTAATCCCATTCTTTTTTTTTTTTTTTTTTTTTATTTAAAAGATGACCGGTAAGGGGATCTTAACCCTTGACTTGGTGTTGTCAGCACCACGCTCTCCCAAGTGAGCTAACCAGCCATCCCTATATAGGGATCCGAACCCATGGCCTTGGTGTCATCAGCACCACACTCTCCCAAGTGAGCCATGGGCCGGCCCCCATCCTTTCTTTTGATGCCTAATGCCAAAACTTTAGGCCAGTGTAAATTGGAAGCTTGTAGAATTTTTGTGTTTCTTTTGAACCAACATTTATAAGTTGCGATTTTTCTTCAGCTTCTCTTTAAAAATTGGAAGATATGGCCCAAATTCCCACATAGGGCAATGGAGGGTAGTGGCTGCCACTTTTAGATATGGCATGTACCCTTCAGTTCTCTACATTCCCCACCATTCCCTATTGCCTCACTCATTTACAACATCTCCAGGTTTTAAACTTTGTCACTTGTGCCCTAGACCTACAGCTAGCTCCAAGCATATAATCATGGCTTTCGATTTAGAAAACTGCTCAAGCAAACATTGCATGGATACACACACACACACACACACACAAATAATTCCCACTCTGTCCCTCTGCTAATATAATGCTCTTGGTAGAATGATTGTGGCAAGATCTCAAAGGCCATGTGTATGGGCCATCAGATGACCACATTTCTGGGAGAGCCATGGTTCTGCCGTGGGATGCATAGTTCTCTTTAGAAAGCCAATTGTCCATAGGGCTCTTGGCTTTTCCTCCTGTTATATAGCTGCCTGAGATCACCACCAATAAATTACTGGTTTAAGGAAAACAATGACAAGCCTTTTCCATGGAGAAGCGGGTTTGCTCACTCAATTATTTCCTAAAGTTGTGCCCTCCTTCCCAGCTTGACACCATAATTTTTGAGGCAACAGCACTGAGTCTGTTTGCTGCTGTTCTGTTCACATCCACAAAGCCACACAGCACCTGCCACATGAGCACAGCAAACTTTGAGAACAATTCATCCTGCTGGCAGAGGAATTAGTCAAGTAATGATCAATGCATTGTTAATTAAGTGGCTGCTTTGTTAAAATGACTTACCAGGGTGATTCTAAATTGGCTGTATTAGTTTGCCAGTCCAGCTTTTTCTCTCTGTGTAGGAAATTTTGTTGATTGTTCTTGACTGCTTATAAAGCTTTGATAGAAATCATTAATAACCTGATTTTAGTGAAGGCAGACATTTTAGAAATTCAAGACATGACTTAAATCTAGGGTAAAAAAGTTTCACAGAAAATCAGTAATAATATTCCTAAATTGGGATAGAGCTGCAAGATGAAAGGCTTAGGTTTATTTTCCAAAGTTGTTTTTCACCTGTAGGTGTTGGAGACAGAAGAAGTTAGGAAAGGAGGCGTGGGCTGGGTGTGGTGAGGCTGGGGACTATTTCTTCTACCTAACACCAGCTTGGAAATAGTTGATATTTGATAGCATTGTCTCTATGAGATTTATGACCCTCTGCCAGAATTACATACCCTTTGGGAAATAGCCTCTCTCTCTCTTTTTTTTAATCACTTGGGAAAACATTAACTTTGTCCCTTTGAGTATGCCCTACTATCATCAGGGAAATGTGTATTTTTTTCCTCTCTCTCAGAAACAAAAGTGGTCAACTTTTTTTAAGAGACAGGGGAGGGGCCTGCGAGAGGACAGAAGGACCCTGTATATTCCGAAGGCCTTTAATGCTACTGCCTCCTGCTCCCCACCATCGAGAAGAGGTCTGCTCCTAAGCTTTCTCCCTGACTGACTTGGAGCATATCTGGGGACCAAGTACAGCTTTCTGTCATACACACACAGATACACACACATGCACACACGTTCATACTCAACCAGCTGCAGAGTGAGCAACAGGAGGTGGCAGGATGCTTGCCACTGTGTCACTGGATTTGCAAGCATCCCCTCCAGGCCGCAGCCAAGGCTAGTTATTCCCTGGGCTAAAGCCAACCTGAGAACTTGGGGACCCTGCCAAAGCCTTGACAGTCCCTAAGCTTGGCTCTGTTGCCAGAGCCACACAGGAAAGTCATAATTATTTAAATAAAGGTTCAGTGAATGATTAGTGAACCCATTGTTTGTTCAGCAGTGGGCTAGCTGGATGTAGGCTATCTGGGCACTCACTTTAAGGAACCTAGAATATTTGGGGGAGAGGAGTGAGACATAAACCCGCTTAAAAGTTGAATAACATCACAAGAGATGCCCCTCAATGCAGTGACCATATAAATGCCAAATGACCTTTCAGAGGAAGAAGCTTTCAGAGGGTAAATTGCAGTGGTCAGAGAAAGGGAGACATTGTGATGTAGCAAAGCGAGCCTGGGCTTTGGAGCCAGACAGGTTGGGTGCAGATCTTGATTGTGTGACCACAGGCAAGTTGCTCACTCTCTCCAGACCTTAGTTCCTTACCCAGAATAGAGGTGATGGCACCTGCCTTGTAGAGTTGTCAAAGGGCTTATATGAGGTCAGCTGTGCATAACAGGCACTCAAGAAATGTTTGAGTTGTGTGTGTTGGTTTTTTAAAGAACATCATAGAGTAGTTGAGCATAGAAGTTTAGGTAGGATTAGCCAGAGAAAAAAAAGGGGAGACCATTCCTTGAAAAGGGAAAAGGACAATTGTGGAAAAAGCCATTACAACTGGTGGATACCTTAGTGACTGGAAGGATTTGAGAAAGAAGGCATTAAGATTCTGTTTTTGTCATAATATTTATTGACTTTTTTCTAAATATGAAAACGATTCGGGGCTATAACAAAAAATTTGGAAAGCATAGAAAAATGGAGAGAAGAAAGTAATATAATTCTGCACTCAGTGAAAACTCCTATACACATTTGGTTTTCCTCTCAATCTTTTTTTTTCCTAATGCATATTTTGACTTAAAAGAAATCACACTATTCACACAATTTTGAATCCTGCTTTTTGCACTTAGTATTTCATAGATATTTTCTCATGTCATCAAAAATTCTTCACAAACATCATTTGCAACGTCCACATGGAATTTCATATATGGATGTACCAAAACCTTCTCAACTATTCCACTAACATGGGTATAAAGGGCTATTCAGACATTTTACTGTTACAAATAATGCTTCCAAATACCTTTGTGGCATAAATCCTATTTCCTTAGGATATGTTTCTATGGGCAAAATTACTGCTCTAAATTTCCTGCTGAATACAAAATACTTTCCAATAAGGCGATTGCAATCCACATTCCCACCAGTGACAAGCAAGAGACAGCTGGTGTCTTTTCAAATCCAGAAACCAAATATTATCTCTGAAAAAAACGTTTTTTGCCTAATTTGACAGTCACCAAATAGCATTTCATTGTTTTTTTTAAAATTATCTGCGTCCTTTAAGCACACATACCAAAAAGGATCTAAAAAGAGTCTTCAGATAATGAAGGAGCTTTCTTTTGTCTGCCAACAATCAACAAATATTTATTATGCAAATCGTCTACTCCAAATGTATCCTCTCTCTATTGTGGGGCAGGTTTGGAAGATTCCACCTTTCAGGTTTTAGCCAATGTGAAGAGAGGAGTTTTGAGCGAACATTCCAGGATAAAACATATTGTTTCTGCTGCTACCAGGCTTCGTGGAAATCAAGTCATGTAACCGGTCTGAAATTTCTGTCCTTACACGAATAGGATGGCTGTTCTACCTAGTTTATGAAAATATGAAGATCCTGATGTTTTATTAATGATTTGATAAGTGTTTATACAAAATGTTTTAATGCTACATAATGTTATGATTGATTTTATGTGATCATTATTGTGTGTCTGAATTTGGCAGTTTCTTGGACTCCCACCTCCTGACCCCAATATCGGCTTTCCTGGATCGGTGAAAGCGCACAGTAGATGAGGGCCTTCACTGACGAACATGAAGAAGGGCGCCAGACAAAAGAGGAAAATCATGCTCTGTAGAGAAAAGGTTCCAGCCTCAGGACTACCTCTGGAACACCTCCAGACTGAAAGGTTTTATTTTGGGGTAAAGAAAAGGGGGTCGTGTTTAGGGTCCAGTCTGGGCAATTACTCTCGGTGGAACAGTCCCGGGATGAAGGGCGCCTGGGGTCCCCGTCTCGGCGCAACCACGGCTGTCGCCCGCCGACGCACGCGCCTCGATGCCAGCGATCACCGCAGCGGTCGCCCTGTCTGCCGTGGCGCTATTTCTCGGCCCCGCCTCTCACTCGCTCCCCGGCCCCGCCCAGGCTAGGCGCCAGCGGGAAGTGGTGCGAGGCTGGAAAGCACTGTCTGGGCGCCCACTGCAAACCCCAGCCTGTCTGGGACTGCTTTAAACATCCAATCCCCACCCCCGCCCCGCTCCGTCCAGCTCAACTTAATTTCTCCACCGTGCCAACGCTCGTCCTCCGCACAAAATCGTGGAAGATGCCGGATGCGGGGTCTGAAGGTCTGGGTTCAAGCCGGGCTTGGAATTCCCAGCCGATCCTAGCATTTCATCTCTCCAGCCCTGCTTCCTGTTTCCTCCGTGTGCGGGCTTTGTGTGGCTCACGGCTAGATATCCAGCGCCTAGAACAGTGCGTGGCACGCAGTAGGCCCTCTGTAAACACCTGTTGACTAAACGCATCTCTGCAATGGTAACACCCACTGGGTGTCGTGAGAATGAGTGAGGGATTCCGTGCAAGTTCCTCGTGATCTGTTACAGAAAGTACTGTTCGCTAGATTTCTCTTATAATAAAGCACACTTTTATAATAAAACAGGTACTTTTCACGATTTTTTTTTGTCACTTTTATGATATTCCTGCGGGAATACACATCTTCTCGATCACAGCATGAAAATGATGCCAAGTCCTACCTTCTTCTGAAAGTTTCCTGATCATCTACCCCTGACCCTGGTGTCATTACTGTGAATGTGCACGTAGAGTTACACGCAGATGTGCTCCAGCGTAAGGATCTTTAACCTATTTTACCTTCTGAATGGACTGCATCTGCTCAAAGAGCGGGAAGTGGAGTCGGACGCTCGGCCCCACTTCCAACATCGCCGCCTACTGGTTGGGTTACTCCGGGAAGTCACTTCCCCTTCTGGGTCTCAGCGTCTCCATCTTTAGCATTCCCAGGTCTGGCATTCCATCCACGTGAGCAAGGATGCATGCGCCTCTCAGAGAAGCGTCCCTCTCCCGCGCTTCCCGCCTCCCTCTAAGCGCTTCCCATTTCCCTCCACGCGCATCCCGCTTTTCCCAAGTTCGGAACGCCCCCGACGTGACCGCTAGTGAATCTTAGCTGCTCCCGGGCTTGCCAGGCCGCACACCCCTCCACTCCGCCCCTGCGCTCTCCTCCCCCTTCCTTGCCCCTCTCCCGCTTCCCCGCCTTCCCCGCCTTCCCCCTCCCAGCCACTCCCGAGCGGCGCATGCGCTGCTCTCCGAGCGTGTTTTTATAAAAGTCCGGCTTCGGCCAGAAACTTCAGTTTGTTGGCTGCAGCAGCAGGTAGCAAAGTGACCCTGAGGACTTGGGTGCTCCGGCGGCCACCGCGGCTGGAGACCGTGCGGTTACCATGGAAGGGATCAGTGTAAGTCCAGTTTCAACCTGCTTTGTCCTAAAAGTGCAAACGCAAGAACTTAGAGCGCAAACCCTCTCTGAGCGGGAGCGGGCGAAAGCGACCAGAACATGGGAGGTGCCCGTGCTCCTTCCAGAAGGGGCATGGAAAGTAGTTTTCGTGACCATGGCTATATGGGGAGTAGGATTGGAATCTTTTTCTCTGTAAGTACAAGAGAAAAGATTGGAATGAGTGTTTCGGTGGCTGCATGTGTCTCCCCCTTGAGTCCTGCGGCGTGCGGCGGCTTGCACGCTGTTTGCAAACATAAGAACAGTCTGTGCACAAGTGCAGAGAAGGCGTGCGCGCTTCCCCGTGACTCAGACCATCGGTCTCTTCTTCGGGGCAACGGGGGTTTCTTGGAGTTAGTTACATTTTCTGAATTTAGAGGCGAAGGGAGGCGTACCTGGGCTGAGTTCCCAGTAGGAGACAGCGCCCTGGTTTAATTTCGGGCAAAGGCGTCTGTGGACACTTCTTGCAGTTGGACGCGTGTTTGCCAAACTTGTGCGGCCGGTGGAGCTGTGCCAGTCCCCGGGCACAGTGGGCAGAGGGCGGGAAAGGAGGGGGGACCCACCGCGCCGCTCGCTTGAGGGGTTTGAGTGGTGGCAGCAGCTGGGAGGTGGCCGGGAGCAGAACGCACGCCTTGGGATTGCGAGCCAGACCTTGCGGGCGTCCGAAGCGCGCCCCTTCCCCACGGCCGCGAGTGGGCCCCGAGGTTCGGGAATTGGGGGTCGTGCTGAGGTCGAAGGGGTACAAGCAGGCACGGTGCAGATGCTGGCCCCTAGATGTGCGGTGCCGGGACTGAGGGGTGACGGGTGTCGGGACTGCACCTGGATTGTCGGGTCTCCGCGACGAAGACCGGCAGGTGCAAGTGGGGAGACCGTTTGACTCTCTCCCAGCCCAATGACGGCGTTTAACCGTCGGTGGTTTCCTGAAGCCCTTTGAAATCCCCTTGCTAGGGAGGCTTTTCGTTTCCTCCCGCGGCGCGCAATTCAAAGACGCTCACAGCAGGGCCGCCCGGTCTCTCCGGCACCCTGCGCCCTGCGAGACAGAGCCTGGTGAGCAGCCGGGAGGAATCCCTGGAGTCGCTGCCAGCCGGCGGTGGAGCGGGGCGACCCGGTATGCCCACCACCTGGGGGGTTCCAGCCGCCCACCTCCGACCCTATTAACTGGATCGGTGACAGGGTGGGAAGCGACCCGGGAGAGTGAGGAAATGAAACTTGGGGTGAGGACCTCGGGTGCAGACCCAGTGACTTTCCCCACCCAGGAAAATGCCGCGCTTCAAAGACGCCTAGTAATAAACCTGGAGCTGGCAAAAGACCTCGCCCCAGAGGAGAGCTCGCTTGGGGGAAGCAGTGCCGTTTGCCTGTTTCTGACACTCGCATGCAACGCCCCAACACCAAAGGTCCTTCGCTTTAAGGCCGCATTCTACTTACCCACTACAATTTGCTTGAAGCACAGAATGGTTTGTGTTTAGACAGGCGTGGGAAAAACAATGTTTTGAGCCTTTGGAGAATAAGAGTCTTTGGGACCCCCGGGTGCACCTCCCTCCCTCTTTCCTCTCTTGGCTAATCTTCATACGAAAAGTTAATCCCAGCCCCTCCTCCTCACTGGATTCTGCCCCCACCCCCAACGCTGGCTGGGAGTGGCCTCTTTGTGTGTATGGGTTTTTTTTTTCTCCCAAGGATTTTTTTCCTTTCCTCTAGCGGGCTGGGCAGAAGAGTTAGCCAAGATGTGACTTTGAAACCCACAGAATCTCAGCACCCTTTTGTTCTAAACAAAGAATTTTGTAATAGGTTCTACTAAAGAAGGGATATAATGAAGTAATTATGGAGAAGATGGGGAGGAGGGTTGTAGGATTCTAAAATTCTCTGGTGCCCTTACCCCAGTACTTCAGAATTTCCTGAAGTCTTGCCTGAGTCGGATTTTATAAATTGCTTTTTTTTAAGTGCCAAAAACATTTTTTTTAACTTGGGTAATGCCTGCTGGACTTGGAAATGAATGCTCATGTCCTTGCCTATTTTGCAGATATACACTTCAGATAACTACACAGAGGAATCAGGCTCAGGGGACTATGACTCCATGAAGGAACCCTGCTTCAGGGAAGAAAGTACCAATTTCAATCGTATCTTCCTGCCCACCATCTACTCCATCATCTTCTTGACTGGCATAGTGGGCAATGGATTGGTCATCTTGGTCATGGGTTACCAGAAGAAACTGAGAAGCATGACGGACAAGTACAGGCTGCATCTATCGGTGGCTGACCTGCTCTTTGTCATCACGCTTCCCTTCTGGGCTGTTGATGCCGTTGCAAATTGGTATTTTGGGAAGTTCCTATGCAAGGCAGTTCATGTCATCTACACAGTCAACCTCTATAGCAGTGTCCTCATCCTGGCCTTCATCAGTCTGGACCGGTACCTGGCCATTGTCCATGCCACCAACAGTCAGAGGCCAAGGAAACTGTTGGCTGAAAAGGTGGTCTATGTCGGTGTCTGGATCCCAGCTCTCCTGCTGACTATTCCTGATTTCATCTTTGCCGATATCACCCTGGTGGAGGAGAAATACCTCTGTGACCGCTTCTACCCCAATGACTTGTGGGTGGTTGTGTTCCAGTTTCAGCACATCGTGGTTGGCCTTATCCTGCCGGGTATTGTCATTCTGTCCTGCTATTGTATTATCATCTCCAAGCTGTCGCACTCCAAGGGCCACCAGAAGCGCAAGGCCCTCAAGACCACAGTCATCCTCATCCTGGCTTTCTTTGCCTGCTGGCTGCCCTACTACATTGGGATCAGCATTGACTCCTTCATCCTCCTGGAAATCATCAAGCAAGGATGTGAGTTCGAGAGCATTGTGCACAGGTGGATTTCCATCACCGAGGCCTTAGCCTTTTTTCACTGTTGCCTGAATCCCATCCTCTATGCTTTCCTTGGCGCCAAATTTAAAACCTCTGCCCAGCATGCACTCACCTCTGTGAGCAGAGGGTCCAGCCTCAAGATCCTTTCCAAAGGAAAGCGGGGTGGACATTCTTCTGTTTCAACTGAGTCTGAGTCTTCGAGTTTTCACTCCAGCTAACAGTGATGTAAAAGACTTAATAAAGCAAAGAACTTTTTTTTGAAGTTACACATTTTTCAGATATGAAAGACTGACCAATACTGTACAGTTTCTATTGATTGTTGGATTTTGTCTTGTGTTTCTTTAGTTTTTGTGAGGTTTAATTGACTTATTTATATAAATATTTTTTTGTTTCATGTTGATGAGCGTCTAGGCAGGACCTGTGGCCAAGTTCTTAATTGCTGTATGTCTGGTTGTAGGACTGTAGAAGAAGCAACTGAGCATTCCAGAGTGTATAGTGAATCACGTAAAGCTAGAAATGATCCTCAGCTGTTTGTGCATAAATAATCTCTCCATTCCTATGGAACATCTTTTTTTTCTGTTCTTAAGTTGTTTGGTTACACTATGTGATTTTGCTGTAGAAAATGGCACTTGTAACCAAAGCCTGAAGTGGTTTAGAAATGCCAGTTTTTTCAGTTTCAGGAGTGAGTTCATTTCAGCGCCTACAATGTACAGTCTTGTATTAAGTTGTTAATAAAAGTACATGATAAATTTACTTAGTGTTATGTTCTGATTTCTGTTGACATTCCTATGGCCAGCAAAAGACAAAAATAGACACATTTATGGCATGCCTAGGTACTGTGCTATATGTATTTATGTTGTAATATTTTACTTAACCTTTACCACAACTCTGTAATAGGTTTTACTTCTATTACTACATTTTATAGAGGAGGAAACTGAGGCACAGAAAGCCTAACTAATTTAGTCAAAGGCATGTGGTAAGTAACAGAGCCAATATTTCGAATTGGTAGCATGACTTCAGAATCTGAAGGCTTAACCACTTTCAGCTCAGACGGAAGTTTAGAAATGTCCAGCCAGTACCCATTCCTATGAAAGATCATCTTTTGGAAGGATAAGGTCTTTGGATTCTCCTGCTACTGTCTCCTTGTGTGATCCAGGTCTGCGCCATGCCAGGTATTGTATACTGTTCTTACCTAATCTTCTCAGTGCAGATACTATCACTCCCTTTTCACAGACAAGAGAACTGAGGTCCAGAGACTTTCCATAACTTGCACTTTCAAGGGGCGGAGCCAAGAGCTGATTCAATTTATCCTTCCAGTGCTTGCACTTAACCATTACCCACTATGGTCCCCCAGAACACCTGGCCATAATTCAACTGAACTGTTAATAAATAAAGCCAAAAGTGAATGTTTTTTTTGTAAAATTAACCATGCCCAAAATACCCCTCTTGCAATATCTTGT
Organism: Cynocephalus volans; assembly: GCF_027409185.1. Lineage (NCBI taxonomy): Eukaryota > Metazoa > Chordata > Mammalia > Dermoptera > Cynocephalidae > Cynocephalus > Cynocephalus volans. The sequence goes on along the minus strand of NC_084460.1, from coordinate 207,044,983 downwards.
ATGCAAATCTCAACACTTTTATCCTTAATCTATTACAGCACCTAGCACCTCCACAAGGGCTAAGCCAAGCAGCTGGAAGTTAATATTGGTGCTTTTTAGAGCTCAGAAGAAAGGTGTGCTGAAGTGAGCTCCCCACTGCCCATGTTTTGCACAAGATTTTGGAGTCTTATGTAATATCATCCGTAGCTATTTACAATACCATTGTGCAAGCCCCAGGCTCTTCAGTAAATTTCAACTCCAGTCTCCATTTAAAGATAATTTCTAAACTAGTAGCCTTACCTACCTCGCTTGGGAACGCAAACGGGGCACTCCAGGCATGCACTAAAATAAGACGTAGGATATAATTAAGGCAATATTTGGTCTACTTTTAGTAATTGTTTCTGGCACAGAAAATCCATTTTGGAGGAAAAATTGCAATGCCTTATCTTTCTGAGGCAAATCACATTTGTTCAAGGCAAATTATAGATCCTGTGAAGGGAAATAACTTAATTACTCAAAATAGAATCCAATTTGGCTGTACATTTTTGCTGCAGTCTATGGATCTGGGATAATTCAGAGTGGTTTTCCTATTCCACGTTGAGAACACAATGAGATTTTAGATAGGAAATTATCTTGAGGTTTCTCAGTTTTCCCCAGCAAGCCTAATTGGATCACCTTTCTTTCATTTAAGCATAGTTTTACATGTACTCTCAAAGGCTTAGTATTAAAGCCACGACCATTGTGACAGATTTCACTTGAACCTTCTCTATAAATATTTATTCTCAGGGAGACAATAGAAGAAATGCTTGGAAGAATTTTTTTTCTTTCTCATCTTAGCTTGAAACCTCCTAACCCCAGATTCCTTTCTTTTGCCGTGGAGTCACAACAAAAAGAACTGAGCCGAAACAAAATTCCCAGTGTCACCAGTCTTAATGGATTTTTCATTCTCCCTCGGAACAAAGGTGGATAGCTCCTTTTCAAAGTGAAAAAAAAAAATGCCTTGGCTCTCTCCCTGTCCCAAAAGGGTACTCCCACCCCCATCCTTCTCTGTCCTGACCCTGCCATGTTCAGAGCCTCTCCAAAGAGTTCCCTGTGTTGTGGTTTGTCTGACAATGCGGGGAAACCCAGTCTGCTGGCCAGCCTGTGCATGAAGTAGCTGATTGTTCCCTCTCCTCATCCTTTATGAATGGGGTCCTTGAAGGTCAGCAATGTAGATCCAGTTGTATAGTTGAAGATAAAATATTTAAATTGTATGCATGCTACCAGTAATGACATAAATATGACATCTGACTTATTAATGACATTAATCCTGTAACTGGGAGGTTTGGGGGGGAGTGGTTGTTTTTACCTCGCAAAGCCATTGCTTTCCTAAAATGCCACTTGGCAGCTTACCTCCCCCTACTATGGGCTTCCTAGCCCCCTTTCATGGTAATGTTTATATTAAAGTGAAGGTTCTAGGGTCCTGTTTTCCCAGCCTACTCAGCTCACACAATTCTCTTCCACCCTTATTTCAGCGTTTCTTTGTCATCATGAACACATCTTTCTGTTTGTTTCTTCTCTCACTAGATTATCAGCTTCTCAAGGGCAGGGACTCGGTCATTTCTTCTCTATTCCCTGATGTGCTGCTGCACGCCATGCTAGAAAGGCATCCCATAAAAGGAAACCAATGGTAAAAGGGTGACTTCTGAGGATTCTCTGATTCCCATCAAGTATTTGTCTCTCTAAAGCTCTTGATGTTTACTTATTTAATCCTCACCACTGCCCATGACTCATTTTGGAACACTTCTCATTTTTCTCCTTTTATTTAAAAAATAAACAAGGAGTGATGAGGTACCAGACCATTGTTCCATTGTCTACAACTGACTTGGATTAATTTAAATCAATCCTATTAAATCCAATGATTAAAATCTTCCAAAACCTTCTGAAAATCCTTCCTTTAACTGAAAAAGCAAGCTGGTTGCAGGCCGAGTTGAGAGATGCACAATGATGAGAAGCCACAGAAGGGAAAAGAATTTTTCAAAATCAAACAAACAAAGGTGCTCAACCAAACTATACCAGGTGCTGAGTGTTTATCTGGCAGAGCAGGTCCACTATTAAGTTGATTTACATATTACAGTTCAATTAACCAGAACCCAACTCATCAACACTCTTAATTAAAGGGAATTACTTCCTCATATTTGACCCTGTCAGAAGGAAAGTAATATATATTGAAAGCTCACTAAATTCCAGGCACTCTCATAAGACAGGAGACCCACCAGTTAGATAATGCTATCTCCATTTTCAGGCAAGGGCACAGTCAAAAAAGTTAAACTACAAATACAGGGATTATGCTCTTTCTACTGTGCACACTATGAATGGCATTAAAACAGAACTCCAAAGTTCTGGGGCATATCCTCAAATTCCCAGTGTATTCAATTAAAATTCCTCTATCTTTTCTATTTCTAGGTCAAGTCCTATTTGATAACAGTTTAATAACAATTTAATAAGAATTAATAACAGTTACCATTTACCTGGAGAGCTTACTACACACCAAGGTACTTTGATTATTGACTCTTGATAACAGCCCTAAACAGTAGGTATTATTTGACTATTTTACAGATGGGAAAACTGAGGCATAGAATACAGTTTAAAATTGACCCAATGTCACATATTTAATGAGTAGTAAAACGTGCTTTTGAATCCAGGCAGTATGACACCATAGTGTGCCTTCTTAAGCACCACAGGAACTATTATTTGCTATGATTTTAGTCAATAATCATGAAAATAACCATGAGGTCATAAAGATCCTTCATACTCTTCAGTACTCTTAAGGGTTGTATAATGAACAGTTGACTGATTGTGCTTTTTAAAGTGACAAAGCAGACACTGACATTTTAGAAAGATTTTCACTATTAGTGGTTGAAATAAAATGGATTTCAAGTTAACCCAATACACTATGCCTGGTACATAGTAAGAGCTCAGTAATACTTTGTAGAATGAGCAAATGAACACCTACAAATTTCTATTCCTTGGAAAACACCATTCTCTAAGCATTCTTGTGGATGATTTGACTTCCTCCTTCCTTCATTCCTTCATTTTTTTACAGCCATTCTTTTATTGAACCACTAATTAAACAACACTCTGGACCAGGCAAGTATGAAAGCTGCTCATGCTAGAATGGAAGATGTAGTCCTTTGATGTTCTAGACGTGCTGTGTTTAGTTAGCTAAAGGACTCTCAAGACTTTCCAACTTCTAACATTTTTGTTTGTTTGTTTGTTTGTTTTGTTTTGTTTGGGGTTTTTTTGTCTTTTTCGTGACCGGCACTCAGCCAGTGAGTGCACCGGCCATTCCTACATAGGATCCGAACCCGCGGTGGGAGCGTCGCCGCGCTCCCAGTGCCGAACTCTCCCAAGTGCGCCACGGGCTCGGCCCCAACTTCTAACATTTTAAGAAATCAAAGTTTCCACCCATCCACCCAATTTTCCTATTACTTAACACCCCGCGGTTTAGCTTCCACTCTTTCCCCACTTACGGAGGAGCAGATCCCAGCCCGCTGCACAAGGTGAGGCCTCCAATCCTGGTCTCCGTTCCTGCCTCACCAGCCCGAGGGAAGCTGTTCGTGTCCTGAGAGTAAGAGCAGAAATTCTGCCAAACCACAGGATATGGGAAAGAGCCCTGAAGAGAGTTTTCAGCCTTCTCTCCACAGGAGACAATTTGTTAGGCCCCTGGGACTGAAGAAGGAAATCAAGACCATCATTTTGGGCCATATCCCACTTCTTTTGGCAAGTCTACTAAGTCCTATCAGTCCAAGTGAACTTTGCATCCTAAATTCTTAACACATAAAGTCTACGGCATGTAAGCTCACACAAATGAAAAGCTTTTGAAAAGTTAAAAACAGCTACTGTATATGCCATTATCATTATTCTTTTTTAATTTTTAAATAACTTTTGCTTCTCAACTAATTTAATGTCTTAAGTGCCACAAGACTTTTGCACTTTACCATAGTTAATTAATAGATATTTGATTTGATCTGATGAAAAACTAACCAGATTCCATAAGGTTGTGCCAATGTTGGCTAAAATTATGTAAGGTTAGCTCAGGTGTTTAGAACTTGATATTTCCAAAGCCAGAATCAGGGGTGTGAGTTCCACTGGGGACACCTTTAAAGTGATGTTACACATGAATGTAAGCTCTATGAACACAAAGACTGTATCTGTCTTGTTCATACCTGTATTTCCAGTGTCTAGAACAGGAATCTGGACACCTGTAAGGATGTCTAGCTTTTTCTGTAAAGGGCCTGATAATTAATATTTTAGACTCTGTGGGCTATGCAGTTTCTCTCACAACTACTCAGCGCTGCCATTGCAGGAAGAAAGCATGCAGAGACAATACATAAATAATGAGTGTGGCTGTGTCCACTTTATTTGTGGACACTGAAATCTGAACTTCAGAGAATTTTCATGTGTCACAAAATATTCTTCTTTTGTTTTTTTTTAACAATTTCAAAATAGAAAAACCATTCTTTGCTCCTGGACTATAAAAAATAGGTGGCAGCCATATCTGACCTGCAGGCTGTCGTTTGCTGACCCCTAGTTTAGACAATGCTTAAATTATAGTAAAAATTCACTAAACATGAATGAATCCGTGAAACTCTACATATAGAAAATTTTACTCTTTAAGCTTAAGGCACTTAAGAACCCCAGTGAACTAATGACTTTTATCTGTTCACATAAATATGACACCTACCACTTGGAAAGCATTTTACCATGCACAAAATGCTTTCATAAGTAAGACCTCAGCGTAGGTCTGGGTACAGGTTTGCCATATCGGTTGGCAAGATCCTGTTGCTGCTTTACTGGGTCTATTATTGCGACAAGAAAAGTCTGGAATAAGAGAATTGCCTTTTTTATCCACCTTTGTGCAGCTCTATCACTCTCATCTCCCGGAGTGTGGGTGAATGTGGCATCTCCTTCTTTTATAACTCTTTGTAGCTGCTAGAACATACACCAGCTCACTAATAAAAGTTGTTGAGGTTCACTGACTAACTTTCCTCAGGCATCAGCAACACCAGGTTTGCTCCTCCAAAGTGATAATCACCAGTCACAACTTTTGGCAACGACTCCCCAGTCAGTAAATAGGACAAAAGAAAAAGCCATAATCCACAGCAATAAATAGTGTTTCATGGCCACAAGCTGAGCCACAAAAGCCCAAGGAAAATCAATGGTGCAGAAAGTATTTTGGGACCTGACCCCAGCTTTGGGGGGAAGGAAGATAATTCTGCTATTTCTTTTTAGCCTTCACGTGCCTCATGGAAATGTCAGAATTAATCTCCAAGGGGCTGCCACTATTATGTCTCTTACTAAAAACGTCTCCAAGCAAACTTCATTACTTTATAGAACATTCTTACCAAGGTGAGAGGACCAACTTCTGTCTCAGATAAGAATACGCTGAAGAAACTGAGAAGTGCTTTCTGTTTTAAAATGAGTTTTCTGTTACATCTGTACAATGACGATACTGTACAAAAATGGCTGCTCAGTCCCCTTGGTCCAGAGCAAAGGAATACGAGCTATCTGGGCTAATATAGCCCTGGGAAAAATCACTGGCTGGGTTCAAATTCTATCAGTGTGGATTGGAAAAAAGAGAGATGTGTGGAAATAATAAATAAAATGGGAAAGGACATCAAGTGCCAGTCCAAAAAAGAGGAAATAAAACTGATAAACCAAAATATGAGGAAATGTTCAACCTCACTGGCAACCAAATAAATAAAAATCAAAACAACACACTGCTTCTCACCTATCAAACTCGCAAACATTTTCAAAGTAATAATGTCCCAATGGCCAGAGTGCCATGAACCAGGCACCATTGAGCACCGCTGGTCACATGTAAGCTGGCCAAGCCCTTCCAAAGCCAAGAGCAAATGCCCTGGAAACCTCGATGCTCAACCACTTTGACATAGGGAAACCATTTCTGGACATCTAATTTCAGAAAAGAAATCCTAAGCCTTGAAAATTTTTTTGTACATAGAGTTTTGCATTTGTAGGAACAAAAAACTAGCATTCGTCTAAATATCTGGCAGCAAAATGAGGATTAAGGAAACTGGTAAAACTGGGCAATGGAGTATTATCCAGCCTCTTCAGTGGTGTACATAAAGACTACTAGGGAATGTTTATGGTGAAATGAAAGAAGCAGTTTACAAAACTGTGCATGCTATCTGATTATGAATATTTTTAAAAGTTTATGCATATAAAAAAAGGTAAATAAAATGTTATTAGCAGTAGTTGTTTGAGTCATATCTAAATAGTTTTTTTGTTTTGATTCTTCTGTATTTTCCAAACTCACTATAATGAATAATGAAAACATAATCAACTTATTTTAAATGGTGTAGGGCAGGAAGAAAAGAAGCGTACAAGCCCGAAGCCCCTATCTAGGCTATAAATACTCCAAGATGGGAATATGGTCTTTTCCTTTTTTGATTTTTTTAAATTGGCTCAGGGCCCAACTAGGTGCTAGATAAATGATTATTGAGCTGAACTGAAGTAGGCATTTATAGGATATTTAAAGAAAAAAATCAGATATATATGTTACCCTCAAGGCATTTAGAATCTAATAGTAGAGTTTACTAGTAGCAGAAATCTTAACATTATATTCCCAGTACTGCCTGTGATACAGTCCAGTGTCTCTGAATTGAAGGTCATGATCTTAAGGAAGCATTCTAGAGAATTTTGGAAGTACAGGAGAATGAAATTCAGGGCTGTGTGGCAGTAGCCACAGGTCAGACTGAGCTTACAGTGAGTGAACCTGTTTCAAATCAATACATATCACAGCAACATTTTTACAAGACTGGCCCATAAGACTTCAGTGGATACTGTACGGATCTGGGGTCTCTCAAAGGACTTCTCCCAGAGAGGTCAAGTCTTTCAAAATCCACAGGAAAGTAAACATACTAGAAAACCCTAAAGGAAATCTCTGAAAGAGTTAGGCATTCATGCATAACAGTAATAGTGTGGGACCTGAAATGGGAACAATGTGTAAGTGGTCAACCCTAAGTATTCTATTTTTGTATTGTATTAGAAAGGAAATGTCATGTTGGGGAAGAACTTCCTTCATTCTAAGTCGTCCCCCAAATACAGCAGCACACAACAATAGTGGTGTACAGCATGACACATAATGCAAGGCCCTGAGGTGGGAAACACCAACAGAAAAAGACCAATGTCACTTTTATGGAGAGGATTCCACAAGTCCGTTACTTTTATTACTTGTGATACACTCAGGAATCAGATAGAAAGTAGGGACTAGAAAGGAAAAATTAATATTTTTTTTCTATGGTTAAAATAAAACTAACATATTAACAAGCAATGATTTAGCAATTTTTATTATTCTGTGAAACAAATTGTCTGGCTGAATCAGGACTGATGGTAAGAGACAGCCTCAGACCACAGTGCTGATATGACAAAGTCCCGGCCAACCCAACTGAGAGTTGCAGAGAAAAGGGTACCTGTAGAAAGTCCTACAATGGGCAGAAATGGCTTGCTCCTCGTACTTTAACCACGCTCCAATATTGGCTGGGGGCTGCCTCAGAGGAGCAAGCGTAGTGGACTCTCCTAAAGGGCTGAGACTGGGCCAGAGGTGCTCACAGCTGGAGACTGTCAGCTAATTGGGCTCATGCAGAATTCCTTCTTGATGGGAGATCTGAGTGGCACAATTGTTGCAGGCTCCAAAAGGTGATACAGGAATCTGGTTTTCTAGAGATTTTTTTTAAATCAGTACAAGCAATTCCTTTACACCTAAAACATAGGAACATCTCCTAGCAAGTGCTTTAATTGCCAAAATAAAGGTTGTTAAGGAAATGTATTTTTAACACCTGATATAACTTTAACTGACCAAATATTTACATAGTGGAAGGAAGATTTAAACTGTAAATTTTTGTTAAAGTGTGATATGTCCCTATAGGCAAAAGCAGTGTTTTGCACAAAAAATAATGTTGTGCTTTTGGATGCAACATTAGGATTCCGAAGCTAAAGAAGTCAAATATTTGGAGTTTGGGCTCTTATTCATTTATTCATTCCATTACTGCATATCAAGCACTTATGCTAGGTGGTGAACACAGCAAAACATACATAGCCCCTGCTCATATGGAACCTGGAGTTGAAGATATAACATTACACAAATAACCAGGGAAATCATGCATATTTATGAACCGAGCATAGTGTTCCGAAAGAAAAAAGGAACCTGACCCAAGCTGACCTAGACTGGGATCAAGGAAATGTTGACTGTTGACTGTGCTGGCATCTGAAGGATGAGTGTATGTTTTGAGAGGGTAAGAGGTGCAGGAAAGACAGCATGAAGGACCTGTGTGTGGTACAAAGGCCCTGGGGCAGCAAGAAGTCAGCAAAACTAAGACTGTGGCTGGGGGCAGAAGTGGTGGCAGGTGAGGCTACAGAATCAAGGCAGGGGTCACAGCTAGCTGAATCCCCTAAGGCCCATCAAGGACTTTGATCTCTGCTCCTAGAGCAATGGGAAGTGTTTTAAGCAGGAGTGGGTAACATGACCAGGTTTGTGTTTTGAAATGATAACTGCAATCATAGTGTGGAGAAGCAGTTAGGTGGGGCCTGAGTAGATCTGGAAAGACCACTAAGCAAGAGAGTGTGTGGTCCGTATGAGAGAAGATGGTCCTAGTCATGGATCAACGTTTCTTTAACCTCCACAATGTGTGTTCCAAAATGGGGGCTCTGGGGAGGATACCAAAGAATAGGAGACACTATGCTGTCATTGAAATTAAAAGGTCACAGGAGGTTACAAAACAGACACATAAAATGACAATTCTTTCAGGTTTACTTGCCAAAGTTTTACTTTTCCCTTGTCACCTCAAACCCAGAATGTCCAAAATAGAAGAGTTCCTCATAAACCAGATCTGTGTCCAAACCCCCTTCTCCCACTCTCCACTCCAACCTTTCTCCTCCTCTTTTACTTATGAAACCTGGATGAAACTTGTGGCAATTCCCTCTCCTTTGTCCCTATGTCCAGTCTGTTGCTTAGTGACCCTGGCAGGAAGAACCTGTGCCCAGATCCCCTGGCTTCTTGCCCCTCCCTCATCCTGCATCCCCACTCCAGGGACTGGGTCACACCCAGGTCTCCAACCAGAAGTACAGTAGCTTCTAGCAACAAAGACCATTGAACTTTGTTTTCTCATCATATTTCACAAGTATAGCCATTAGGTTTAAACCTCTTCTCTTTCATGAAAGTTTCCTATACTCTGCCCGCCTTCTCCCAAAATTCTTAAATCCAACAATCTACATTGTGCAATTTATTTCTGAATCATCATCCTGTTCATTGATAGGCTACAATTTTCTAAACAGTGAAATGGGAAACTGAGACAAGATTTATAGTACAACTGATCTTCAAACAAAATCTTATGTGGATGCCCAGCGTGAAAAACATAATATTATCATTGCTCTGATTAAACAAGGGGTGGTAGACCCAGAAAACCTCCCCTCTGCCCTCTTCTTCCGGGCCACCCCTGAGACATTTCATCTGAAGGGTATGAGAAGCCTAACTTGAGAATCACCAGACTTGACTGCCTCTAAGGTGTCTTCCAGTCCTAACATTCTATGGTCTGTCATTTTAAAAAATATCATGTGGTCTCACCCTTTCCTCTTAATTCTCCCTGCAACCTAGTTCAGGCCTTTTCCACCACCAGCCTCCATGACTGCAAATTGGTTTCCTTATACCTCCAGTGTACTGGGCTGAATGGTGTCCCCTCAAAAATTCATGTCCACCCAGAACCTCAGACTGTGACCTTAATTAGAAATAGGGTCTTTGCAGATGTAATTAGTTAAGATGAGGTCATACTCAAGTAGGTAGGTTATAAATCTAATATGACTAGTGTCTTTTTAAAAATGGACAAGAGACACACAGGGGTACTCCATATGACAACAGAGGCAGAGACTGAAATAAGGCTGCCACATCCCAAGGAACCCCAAGGTTTGCCAACAACCACCAAAAGCTAGAAGAGGCAAGGAAGGATTCTCTCTCAAGACCTCAGAGAGAGCATAGCCCTGCTGAAACACCTCAGTTTCAGACTTTGAACCCCCATAACTGTGAGAGAATAAATTTCTGTTGTTTTAAGATCCCCAATTCATGGTAACTTGTTATGCAGCCCTAGGAAACTAATACAACCAAGTAAAATCCATTTTGCATATATCTTCCAGATATATTTTCTTAATCTCTGATCTCTTCATGTTCCTCTCCTACGTATTTCATTTCAGTGAATATTAGATTTATTGAGCAACTATTGTGTAATGATGCTGAGTGTATGGGGTGAACAACATCATCATGGCCCCTGCCTCCATGGAGCTTCCAGTCTACTGGAGAAGACAGACATTAACCAAACAGAGCCTCCATCTAATGTATAATTATAAAATGTGATGTACTAGAAATGAAAAGAATAGGTTGTCATGAAATACAATTGGAGATCTGAGGAAGATAGGGGTTAAGCTGAATGAAGCCTGAAGAATAACTAAGAACCAACCTGACAAAGAGTGAAGGGACAGACATGCAGAAGTAGAGACAACACGTGAGCAGAGGCCTGGGGTGGAAAAGAGTTGTAGTGTTTGGGGAACTGAAATGGAAAGAAGGCCCCTGTGGCTAGAGACTGGTGAGCAAGGGGAAAGTGACACAGAATGAGGTTGGGGAAGAAAACAAAGACTGGATCAGAGGAGATCAAATCTGGGACACTTGGGACTTCATCTGAATGAAATGGGAAGGCACTGAGAGATTTAAAACAGGAACATAATATGGTGCATTTAAATTTTTAAAACTATCTTTGCCTACAGTCAGATAAATGATATGGGGTTAAAAACAAAATGAAGTAACTAGTTAGGAGGTAATGCAGCAGCCGTGCATGAATTTGGGTTGCAGATGGATTTGAGATATCCTTTTTAGGTACGATTGACAGGATGTACAGATAGATTGGATCTGAAGAAGGATGGGATATCAACAGGTTCCTGGCTTGAGAAATTAGATGGATGAAGATGTCATTTACTGAGATGCAGAAGATTGGGTGTATTAGTTAGGGGTACCGTCTAAACTGCTATACAAAAGGGTCCCAAAGCACAGTGGCTCAATGAAGATGGAGACATATGTCTGACACATAATAAGCCATAGGTAGTGAGTCCAGGGCTGGCAAGGCAGCTTTGCCATCCTAAGCATAAGGTTTCTATCTTTGGGTCTAAGTTAGCTGTGTTAGGCTTCAGCCTTCACTACTGCATCCCAGCCATCAAGGAGAGCACAATTTTAGGGCCACCAACTGAAAGAGGCCTGCATCACTTCTGCTGACAATCCATGGGTCGGAGCCTAGCCACATGACCACACCTAACTGAAATGGAAGCATGAAATGAAGCCTTTGGCTGGGCAGCTATATGCCAAGCTAAAATTAGAATGTCCTTTCACTTAAGGAAGAAGAGCAGAAAGCCTCAGCCAGGCTACGGAGTGATCATTATGTAAGTGGGAAAGATAAATATGTGAATGGGAGGTTCCTGTAGGTTATCTAAGTGGAGATAAGAAATAGGTAGATGGAATATGTACCTAAAGAGCTCACGGGATAGGATGAGGCCAGAGATACATATTTGGGAGTTATCTCCATGCAGTCATGGGTCTTGATTAAATCAAATACAGTAGATAGAGAAGAGGGCCATGGACTGAACCCTGAGGGCCCTCAACACTTAGAATTTGGGTAGAAGAGGATGAACTTGCAAAGGAGACTGAGAAGATCAGTGAAGTAGGAGGAAAACCAAAAAATTGTAGGGTTTTATGGAAGCCAGGAACAGAGAGCTTTTCCAGAACAATGGCCCGTTGTGTAACATGCTAATGGGACACTTGGTAAGACAAGTATGCAGACACTGAAAATGTGTCTCTACTGCAAGTCTAAACTTTTCTACTTCCCATCAGAGTCTTTAGAATCTGTTTTTAGCCTACCTGTGCAAACTCATTTCTGTCTACTTCTCATTCTAAAATCACACCCATATTCTCAGAGTCCCTAAACATGTCAACTGGTTCCCACATTGGATCAGACTCTTCCTTCAACCTGGACTGATATTTCTCCCCATTATCTAGTCACCCAAATTAACCCCATTCTTCAAGGTTCCCTATTCGTGAAGCCATCTTTAACTCTCAGAGCCCATGGTTGAACACGAAACTGCTTTCTCCTTGCATTTTGTGAGTTATTTTTTCCTCTACTGAACTCCAGGGTGGAGACAACATTACATATATTTAATATTCGCAACAAGTTAGCCAGGTCCCCAAGTTAATGGGCAACCAATATTTACTGAATAAGGTGCAAATATAATACTTTCCAGACACATTTTGTAGCATTTTGTAGAAGGACCTATGTCTGAGATTTCTGATTCAAATCTTCAGTTTACACATGAAAAGTCTATAGTCAAAGAAACAGGAAAATGTTTTCTCTATATTTAAAACAGAATGTAAGTTAATATTTAATCCCCATCATCATCATTTGAAACACTGTGCCCCATGAAGTGCACTCTTCACTAATCATACCTTTGCTCCAATTCCGTCTATAGTTCCCCATCAAGCACCTATTAAGCACCTGGTAAGTGTCAGGCTCTGTGATTAAGAACAAGACGAGATCCTGCCCTTGGAAACTCTGTAGATACAGAAGCTGGAATTGCATCAATCTCTTTTCCAGATACTCAGCTACGTGCCAGTTTTCCAAGGAACCCTGAAGCATATGCACAGAAATAAAACAAAGCCCCATCCTGACTTATTTAGTTAACAAAAGCAACAGGTTGACTTGCATGAATTGAACTTTACCTGTCTCACCACAATCCCTCCACTCATATGCTGAAAATTTTGCCAAATTTAGTGTAAAGTATATTGAGTAAATATATTTAGCTTTTTGGAGTTATCAAGCTCATCTCCTTTAGTTCTAATAGCCCTCTAGGAATCTTACTGAGATAATGTCAATCTCTTAATAGAAGCCATATGATGATTTATAAATAAATTGTTAATATGGATCAGAGATGTTCTTAACCAACTTTTAATCCTCACAGTACTTTTTTTTAGCCCTGTGGAAGGATCATCATTATGCGTACAGCTCAGAGATGAGAGAGAACTTATTAAACCCTGGAAAGGTGCCAAGGAAAGGTCAAGGAATCTCCTATCACAGTAATCCTTATGAACACTTTAAAGAAGCTATTCTAAAACTGTATAGTGCCAGTTGACACTGACCCTGCTGTGCAGTTCACAGAAAATAGACAGTGGGCTATCAGAGCTTTCAAATCCAGCATTGCCCTTACACCCGGGCTACTGGGACCTCTGCCCTATAGAAGGCCTTATGGACCAGGAGTCCAAGGGGTCACAAGGAAATGCACACAAACTACCTGTGCCTCAGGTACTCCAGACCATGCTCTTTGCACCCAGAACCTGTAAATCCATGCCCTATCAGCCCTAAGCCTACCGCCCGGGCTTCAGGGACCTCTTCCCTGGATCACCCTCCCAAAGGCAGAACATATCACCAATATGCACATTCTTAGGTCCAAGGACAGCCAAGGCACAGCTATTTGTGGTGGGGAGGAAATGGAACTTGGATATGGCAGCTGGAGTGTCCACCTGCAAAAGAGAAGAAGAAGGCTTTATTAAATCAAACTAAATCTTGGCTTTAGAAGCCGCTGTATCCCAGCCTGGCCGAGTGTGCACGGATCAGAGAGGCACCCAGCCAGAGAAGCAGAAGCTCCGCGGAGACTACACGCCCTGCGGTGCCAGCACACGACCCAGCGGGTAGGCCTTTCTGCCACCGCCCAACTCCATCCCCAACCCAGCTGAGTGTGTGCAGATCAGAGAGGCGCCTCCCTGGAGAGGCCCAAGACCCAAGGCAACCATGTACCCAAGGCACTAGTGGGTGACCGAGCAGACACTGAAGCAGCCATACCAAATTGGCAGCCCCAGCAGCATCCTAGCCAGACAATAGTGTCAAACCAGTGGACCATAAAATCCCCTGCCACAATGACTAAACATCAAAGGAAAGATACCAGAAGTATGAAAAATCAAGAAAGTACACCGCCAAAGGGTAATAACTCTCAAGCTCTAGATCCTATAGAACAAGAAGCCCTTGAAATGTCTGACAAGGAATTTCGAGTGATAATTCTAAGGAAACTAAATGAGGTATACGAAAACTCAGCTAAACTACATGACGAAATGAGAAAAAGTATATAAGACCTGAAAAAAGAAATGTACAAGGAAATCAATGCCCTGAAAAGGAATGTAGCAGACCTTGCCAAGCTGAAGAATTCATTCAATGAAATAAAAAATACAACAGAGAGTTTAACCAGCAGGCTTGCAGAAGCAGAAGAGAGAACTTTGGACCTTGACGATGGGTTGTTTGAAATAACACAGGCAGACAAAAAAAAGAAAAAAGAATTAAAAACATTAAAGAAAATCAACAGAGATATCAGACAACCTTAAGCACTCAAATATCTGAGTCATGGATATTCCAGAAGGGGAGGAAAAAGGAGTTTGCATTGAAAACATATTCAACAAAATAGTAGCAGAAAACTTTCCAGGTATAAGAAAAGACACATATCTTCAGATTCAGGAAGCTCAAAGATCCCCAAACGTATTCAATCCAAAAAAGGTCTTCTCCAAGATATGTTATAGTCAAATTGGCAAAACTCAAAGACAAAGAGAGAATCTTAGAAGCTGCAAGAGAGAAGTGTCAGATCACCTATACAGGAGCCCCAATCAGGGTAACATCAGACTTTTCATCACAAACCCTAAAAGCCAGAAAGGAATGGGATGATATATTCAAAATACTAAAAGACAGATATTGCCAGCCAAGAATACTCTACCCCGCAAGGCTATCCTTCAGAAATGAAGGGCAAATAGTATATTTCTCAGACAAACAAAAACTGCAGGAGTTTACTACCACATGACCACCCTTACAAGAAATCCTCAAGGGAGTACTCGGTTTGGTACCTGAAAAATAACTACCACTGCCATAAAAACCCAAGAAAAATCAAAACCCACCAGTAAAAAAAAATGGCAACAATGAAGAGAAAACAAAAAAAAGTTTATCTACAACCCAAGGAACAAACAAATACAGAAAACAAACAGTAAATCAGAAAGAAAGGAACAAAAGACACTTAAGACATCCGAACAAAAATGAATAAAATGCCAGGAGTAAATCAATACTTTTCAATAACAACTCTTAATGTAAAAGGATTAAATCCCCCAATCAAAAGACACAGACTGGCTGACTGGATTAAAAAGGAGGACCCAACAATATGCTGCCTTCAAGAAACCCACCTCACCCATAAAGACTCACATAGACTAAGTGTGAAAGGATGGAAAAAGATTTACCATGCAAACAGAAATAAAAAACGAGCTGGAGTAGCTATTCTTATATCTGACAAAATAGACTTTAAACTAAAAACCATAAAAAGAGACAATGAGGGACACTACTTAATGATAAAAGGACTGATCCATCAAGAAGACATAACAATCATAAATATGTACGCACCCAATGTTGGAGCAGCCAGATTTATAAAACAAACTCTATTAGACCTAAAGAAGGAAATAGACACCAATACCATAATAGCAGGGGACCTGAACACCCCACTGTCAATATTAGACAGATCATCTAGGCAAAGAATCAGTAGAGAAACACAAGATCTAAACAAGACTCTAGACCAATTGGAATTGGCAGATATCTACAGAACATTCCACCCAACAACCTCAGAATATTCATTCTTCTCATCAGCACATGGATCATTCTCCAGGAAACATCACATATTAGGTCACAAATCAAGTCTCAATAAATTCAAAAAAATTGGAATTATTCCATGTATTTTCTCAGACCACAATGGACTAAAATTAGAAATCAATAACAAACAAAATTCTGGAAACTACACAAACACATGGAAATTAAACAGCATTCTACTTAATGACATATGGGTCCAAGAAGAAATCAAACAGGAAATCAAAAAATTTATTGAAATGAATGAAAATAATGATACATCATACCAAAACCAGTGGGATACTGCAAAAGCAGTACTCAGGGGGAAATTTATTAAATTTAATTCTTACTTCAGAAGAATAGAAAGATAGCAAGTGAACAACCTAACATCTCACCGTAAAGAACTAGAGAAACAAGAACAATCCAAACCCAAAGTTAGCAGATGGAAAGAAATCATTAAGATCAGAGCAGAACTTAGTGAAATTGAAACCCAAAAAATGATACAAAATATCAATGAATCAAAAAGTTGGTTTTTGGAAAAGATAAATAAAATTGACAAACCATTAGCACACATAACTAAAAAAAAAGAGAGAGAAGAGCCAAATAACAAAACTCAGAAATGAAAAAGGTGATATTACAACTGATACATCTGAAATACAAGGAATCATTTGAGACTACTATAAACAACTATATGCCAACAAATTTGAAAATCTGGAGGAAATGGATAAATTTCTGGACACACACAAGCTACCAAAACTGAGCCAAGAAGATGTAGAAAATCTGAACAGACTAATAACAATAAAAGAGATTGAAACTGTTATCAGAAGGCTCCCAACAAAGAAAAGCCCAGAACCAGATGGATTCACAGCAGAATTTTACCAAACATTCAAAGAGGAATTGACACCAGTTCTCTACAAACTATTCCAAAAGATTGGAAAAGAGGCAATTCTCCCAAACTCATTCTATGAAGCAAACATCACCCTGACACCAAAACCAGGTAAAGATACAACAAAAAAGAAAACTACAGGCCAATATCCTTGATGAATATACATGCAAAAATCCTCAATAAAACACTAGCTAACAGAATACAGCAACACATATTCAAAATTATACACCATGATCTAGTGAGATTCATCCCAGGGATGCAGGGTTGGTTCAACATACACAAATCAATAAATGTGATACAACATATCAATAAAATCAAACACAAGAACCATACGATCATCTCTATAGATGCTGAAAAAGTATTTGATAAAATTCAACACTCATTCATGACAAAGACTCTCTAGAAGTTAGATATAGATGGAAAGTATCTTAACATAATTAAAGCCATATATGATAAACCCACTGCCAATATCATCCTGAACAATCCAAGAACAGGAACTAGACAAGGATGCCCACTCTCACCACTCCTATTCAACATAGTGTTGGAAGTACTAGCCAGAGCAATCAGAGAAGAGAAGGAAATAAAGATGAAGTCTAACTGTCCCTCTTTGTAGATGACATGATCATCCTATATATCGAACAGCCTAAAGCCTCTACAAAAAAACTCTTGGAGTTGATAAATGATTTCAACAAAGTAGCAGTATACAAAATCAACACTCAAAAATCAGTAGCATTTCTATTCTCCAATAGTGAACATGCAGAAAGAGAAATCAAGAAAGCTTGCCCATTTACAATAGCCACCAAAAAAGTAAAATACTTAAGAATTGAGTTAACCAAGAATGTGAAAAATCCCTATAATGAGAACTACAAACCACTGCTGAGAGAAATTAGAGAGGACACTAGAAGATGGAAAGATATCCCATGCTCTTGGATTGGAAGAATCAACATTGTGAAAATGTCCATACTACCCAAAGTGACATATAAATTCAATGCAATCCCCATAAAAATTCCAAAGACATTTTTCTCAGAAATGGAAAAAACTATCCAGACATTTATATGGAACAATAAAAGACCACACATAGCCAAAGCAATGCTGAGCAAAAAAAATAAAGCTGGAGGCATAACACTACCTGACTTTAAGCTATACTACAAAGCTATAATAACCAAAACAGTATGGTACTGGCATAAAAACAGACACACTGACCAATGGAATAGAATAGAGAATCCAGAAATCAACCCACACACTTACTGCCATCTGATCTTTGACAAAGGCACCAAGCCTATACACTGGGGAAGAGACTGCCTCTTCAGCAAATGGTGCTGGGATAACTGGATATCAATATGAAGGAGAATGAAACTGGACCCATACCTCTCACCATATACTAAAATCAACTCAAAATGGATTAAAGAATTAAATATACACCTTGAAACAATAAAACTTCTTAAAGAAAACATAGGAGAAACACTTCAGGAAGTAGGACTGGACACAGACTTCATGAATATGACCACAAAAGCACGGGCAACCAAAGGAAAATTAAACAAATAGGATTATATCAAACTAAAAAGCTTCTGCACAGCAAAAGAAACAATTAACAGAGTTAAAAGACAACCAACAGAGTGGGAGAAAATATTTGCAAAATATACATCTGACAAAGGATTAATATCTAGAATATACAAGGAACTGAAACAACTTTACAACCAAAAATCAAGTAACTCAATTAAAAAATGGGCAAAAGAGCTAAATAAGTGTTTCTCAAAGGAAGATATATGAATGGCTAACAGACACATGAAAAATTGCTCAACATCACTCAGCATTCGGGAAATGCAAATCAAAACCACTCTGAGATATCATCCCACCCCAGCTAGGATGGCTAATATCCAAAAGACTGTGAATGATAAATGCTGGAGTGGTTGTGGAGAAAAAGGAACTCTCATACATTGTTGGTGGGACTGCAAAATGGTGCAGCCTCTATGGAAATTGGTATGGAGGTTCCTCAAATAATTGCAGATAGATCTACCATATGACCCAGCTATCCCACTGATGGGAATATACCCAGAGGAATGGAAATCTTCAAGTCAAAGGTATACCTGTTCCCCAATGTTCATCGCAGCACTATTTACAATAGCTAAGAGTTGGAACCAGCCCAAATGTCCATTATCAGATGAGAGTGGAAACAGAAAATGTGGTATATCTACACAATGGAATACTACTCTGTTATAAGAAAGAATGAAATACTGCCATTTGCAACAACGTGGATGGACCTAGAGATAATTATATTAAGTGAAACAAGTCAGGCACAGAAAGAGAAATATCACATGTTCTCGCTTATTTGTGGGAGCTAAAAATAAATAAATAAATACACGAATAAACTGGGTGGGGGGAGGAAAGAAGACATAACAATCACAATTCCTTGAAGTTGATACCACAAGCAAACAGAAAGGACATTGTTGGGAGGGAGGGGAGAGTGGAAAGTGGGGAGGGAGTTTTCAGTAATGGGCCACAATAATCAACCACATTGTATATTGACAAAATAAACTAAACTAAAAAAAAAAAAAAAGCCTCTGTAGATGTCCTACGTAACAAACTGCAACCTAACTTAGTACATGAACAAACTGAAAACCTAACTTAGGAATTTGCCTTTATTATAAATAGCTCGGCCTCAGCCAATCAGTGCTAAGTTTCAGCCAATGGCAGGCAGCCAACTGTTCAAACGAGGTTCAAATAAGGCAAACAGAGAATTGTAACCAGTCCAGTTATTTCTGTACCTCACTTCCGTTTTCCTGACATCCGTCCATCGCTTCCCTTTTTCTGTCCATAAATGTTATTTGACCAAGTTTGTAGCAGCAGAATTCTCTAAAACCTGTTCTGGTCTGGGGGCTGCCCAATTTGCAAATGATTCATTTTTTGCTCAATTAAACTCTGTTCAACGTGTCTGAAGTTTTTGTTTTAACAGCCCTTTAAGTGTGGGATGGAGCTATGAGTAGAAAGAAAGGGTGGGCTACAGCCTCTTTTCCCCAGACCCCCAAAGGTTAGGGGTGGGCCATCTCAAACCCTTGTACAAGGATGCTCAATGGCTCTATGACTCTATGTAACTAATCCCCCACAGGGTTGCTGCAGCAGGAGACAGCCATGGCAGGGAGTCTGCCGAGAAAAGAGCAGAGCATCCTGAGATTCACCCCCTTTGGTACCTCATCACTGGTGGGGCTGAAAAGGAGTCTGCCATGGAAGTGTGTGGGATGTGAGTTTTAATTAGTGCTCAGGGTTATACACTGGCCTTCGTACCCACTTAGCCCTGCCCAACAGCACAAACTCAACTAGCTGGAATGGGTTTTTGTGTGGTAGAATGTTGCTTATATGTTTCATTGTTTTCTTAAAATTTTAAAAAATCCAAGGTTTAACATTTAAAATGAACACTTTCAAAATGAATTTAAATTTTGGCCAAGATGTTCATTCTGCTATACTTGGGGTAGCATGCAATTGCTAACTTTTAAAGGAGGCCCTTCAATTCCTCCAGAAAAATAATAGTAACTTAATAATAATTATTATTATAACCATTATTATCATCATCTGAAAATGGCTACCTATTTTTTCTTCATTCTTCCCCCTCCACTCTCCTCTCATTTTTCCTTTCTGCCACTGACTACATGTTAGTGGCTAGTGTGCACATGCTAATGAGTTGCCCAGGCCCTTCAGAATCTTAATCCCAAATCATAAAGACCCTAAGAAGGACCTCAGCTGCCATCCATAAATTTTTATTTAAAAGCAAGATAAAAGTGAAATTAATTCAGCACAGAGCCAGTGCAGTGAGGGAAAAAAGAATGTGTCAATTCAAAATACTTATGTGTGTCCCTACCCTTCCTGAGCTCATAACTTCTGCACATGCTTAATAGGTCATGTCATAGTTAATGCTTCTTCCTTCTAGGAGCAGCTTCATAAACCCCCTTGAAATCCAGTTATTTCGATGACAGGGGAATAGGAACACGGAGATGACTCCCTACTTTCTCTAATTGGAATGGCTAATTCGGCCATAACAGCAATTCCATCCAGATGCTCAGACTTGGTTCAGAGTATGGAAATCTGTAGTGAGGGGATTTATTCATGATGCTGAACAAAGAAAGCCATCATTATCTGTGGTCAGGAAAAAGTACTCTAATTAGTGTTAATATTCCCCTGCTGAGCTTCCTGTCATCCACATTTTGATCCACATCCTTGGGTTTTCCAGATCTGATGTCCCGGCTATTTGCAAGCAAGGGCAGGGTACTGTTAGGGGCAAACTGAAGTTGAGACAAGTGTGCTGTCCAGAGGAAAAGAAATGGCTTTAAGATCCCACCCACATTGACTCTCTGGAATGAGATCTTTATAAAAGTTGGCTCAGCATGCATAAGTCTAACGCACTCAATTTATAAACCCATAATAACAGGTAGTAAGAATAAAAGTATGAGAAGAATACATGGAACATTGTCTTCAAATATGTGAATTGCCATTGCAAATGAATCCAAAACAATGGACACCCATTAAAGGCTGAGATTTCTCAACAATAAATTTAAAGTCTAGGGGAGATCAGGCACAAGTCAGCTCTTAACAAATCCTTTTGATGATGTCAGTGACAGGAAGAGGTGCAGATGGGCCTTCCCCTGGATTCCTTTCTTTTCACTTGCCCCCTGAAGTAAGTGTCCTGATGCACTGATCTGAAAGCCAAGGAAACAGGTCTACAGACAGACTCAGGAAGAGAAACTTGATGCAAAAGCTCCATGTGGAAAGGAGGAAGGAAAAGAAAGATCCTAGCAAGATATAAATTTCCAAAAGAACCAACACACACAGTGTTCTAATAATTGGGAGATTTAACTGATCCAGCTGAACCCCTCCATACGAGGTTTTTTGAGCATTAGGCACTATGCCAGCCACATATTTTATGTCACATATGACATGTGTGGCTCATGGTCAGAGCCAGGCTCAAGGAGAAGCCAGCTCGGCAGTTATCCAGGAGGGATAATCTGAAAAGTAAGCTTCTCCTCATCTCTTTGCCTCCCTCCTAAAGTAAAAATGACTACAATAATCTGTGACAATGCTGGAAATGTCTGAACTGTCTACATTAGGAAGTTATCCATTTCTTTGACCATTAGATTGTTTTTTATCCCTAGAACTGGAGCGCAACAGATAGGTACAGTTTCCTGATTCAACTGATGTTCAGGTGCTGGAGTCTCAGTAAAGGCAAAAGGAAATCTACCATGTATTTGGCCATTTAACAATAAGACTCCAGCCCAAGTCCAAACATACTCACTAATTGTGCCACACTTTTCTCAAAACGAAGCTATGTGATAAAAAGTTAATTATGTATTTTATTCCTTACAAAACCTGGAGATTAGCTCACTAACAAAAGTTGGTGAGAAATAAGAGAAAGACTTCATTTGGTGTGCATTAGAAAAGAGTATGTTCCTGTTTTATTATTGACTAACAAGTGAATAAATAGAATTCTGATTTTAAAGTACAAATCTTGCCATTATCATTTTCTGTGTAATTTCTCTATCCACTTAGATCTAAGAAAACAAACATGAATAAATAAAGGAAATGTTAAAGATAAATACCAAGAGATCAAGATAAATATCTGCAGTAAGACCAGGGGAAGGAAGAGAAAGGAAATCTTAGAAACAAAACTTGGCTGTTGCTGCTGTCTTTGATGGTGATGTCGATGTTGGCAGTGGCGGTGATGTTAATGGAGAAAATTCAAGCAAACCAAAGGTGTTCCTCATACAAATGCAGATAATTAAAAATTATTGGGGAGGGGGAAACAGAGGACTATGAATTGAGGTAGAAGAAAAGAAATACGACAATATCTCCACAACTGTAGGGTCCTTTATTTTCACCTGCCAGGCTTCGGTAAGTGCTAAGTTACGAAGAGAGGAATTTAGGAAAGCGTACAAAGAACAATATATGTGATATCTATTTCCCAAGCTCTTTGCTTGGCTAGCCTCACCATAAGTAATATTAATGAAATTCATTCACTCTTTCATTCAGTAAATATTTATTGAGGGCCCACTATGTGCCAAGAACTGATCTAGGCCATAGGAATTTAAAGGTAAGATAAGCAAAATCTCCTATCCATACAGAGCTCACATACTGGAAAGGGAGAGAGTAAATAAATAAATAAACCAAAAAGGAAACAAGGTAATTTCTCCTTGCGGTAAGTGTTAGGAAAAAATAAAAATAAAACAATAATATAAAAGAAAGTGACTGGGCAAACTATTTACAATTTGGTGACATCTAATCAGTAATTCATACATCTCCCAACAAATATATATTGGGTGCTTAATCCATTGGCCTTTATAGCATAACAAACCATCCCAAACTTAGCAGCTTAAAACCATCACCTTTTCTTTAGTTCATAATTCTTTGGATGACCTTTTGGGATAGGCTCAACTGTAAAATTCTTCTAGTCTCAGCTAGACTCACTCATGCATCTGTGGTCAGCTCCTGGTCATCCAGACAGCTATACTCCTGGAGGCTGGCTGGTCATCAGTTGGAATAATGAGGGTGACTGTGCCCTGTGTCTCTCACCCTTCAGCAGACCAGTCCAAGCTCATTCACATGGAAAGTCTAAGAAGGATAGAAGTGTGCAAGGTCTCTTGATGTCTAAGCCCAGAACTAACATCATGTGGTTTCTGCCACATTGCATGGTCAAAGCAGGTCACAAGGCCAGGAACTGCAAAGTCATATTGCAAAGGGTGAGTATAGAGGGAGGGGAAGAATTATTGGGGTTTTTGCAATCTGACCCAGGTGTCTAGGGATAAGCCAAGTGCAGAGAATATAGTGCTGAACAAAATAGACATGAACCCTGTCTTCTTGGAGCTTATAGTTTATTACCTATGATAAAGCTACTCCGGAGGGAAATGCCTGCCTCCAGCTCTAAGAGAATGGATGCAGAATAGTTGTTTACCTGTGGGACATAAATGTTGATTTCATTAATTGGCACTTGGCACCTGAGACGAGGGATTCTGCCTGCTCAACATGGGACCTATTAACATGCCTTATTGAGAATAGAACTAATTACTAAAATTGGATTCTAACCAAGCCACCCTCAGTCACTTCTCTACAGAGTGCCAATCCTATTAAGCGAAGGACAGGCACAGTTCTGTCAAAATCTTATTTTCTTTTAAGACAAAGTCATTTGTTTATTTGCTCATTGCCTCAACTCCCAATTGCATCTGGTGCCCCTGGACCGGAATTATTTGTACAGAAGGTGACCTTCGCTGCTGCGGCTTTCTCCTGAAAAACAGCTTCCAACCAACATGCGGCAAGCCGAAGGGCCAGGAAGCCCAGCCAAGGCCTGTTGGTCGCCCACCTCCCAGATGTCAGAGCCCAGAGACAGAAGGAGATTGTCTCCAAATGGCCTCATCCTTGGGCACTGCAGGGGAGCAGCCATGTGGTAGACACGACAGGCCCCGCTCTGCCAGGGCTGTGCAGAACTTGCCACGGGGCCAAAACTTGGAAGACAAACTTGCCAAATTCTGACAGAAAGGCTGAGTAAAGCTTTCCATGTGCTTTGTCTCAATTTGTCTTCCTGAAAAAAATGGAGCTGCTACCACTTTATTCTTATTCCCAGATTATGCAATACACATGTCCTGTTCACCTTAGTGCTGTCGGTTGAGAAACTCTTATGATACAACATAGTAGAGTTACAAGAATAAATAAGACCCAGGCCCTGTCCTCAAGGCACTTGTTGGCTTGTAGAAGTGTACGATGAAGCTTCTTTAGATCTGGGACTACAGCCATCCAGTGGTTTTATTTAGTGTCACGCAGAGAGAGCAGGCTCATAAAAACATGGGTGTTGCTAATGGTGATGTTAATGCTTTTTGTAACTTAGAAGGAAAGACCTTCTTTGAACTGAAGTTATTAACGTTGCTTTTGTCATCCTTTTACAAAATTCTTTAGCCAGTGGGTTAAAAGTTTTAGAAGAGCTCTGTTGTAAAGAGATCACCCTGCAGAACTGGAGGAGGGCAGATTTTATGTTAGGAAATGGAGTTTTGTTGGCTGAGTGAGGCTTTATCCATCCCCTGGGAGAGAGAGGAGAAACGAAGGCAGGTGGGCTCCTGTCCGATCTGGCTCCTGATCCTCTGGTCCACTTGGAACACATTATGTGGTCCCCACTTCTATGACCTTATTTGTGCTGTTCCCTCCACCTAGAATGCATTCTTTTTCTGCATATCCAGATTCTAACTCTACTATAAAACTGAGCTGAGAAGACCCCTTTTCCATGAAGCCTTACCTGGTCATAGCTCTCCGAAAGTTTCATAGTGTTGGTATATAGCTTGCTGACATTTTCACTTTGTTTTCCCCACAGTGCCCAACACAATGCCAGATGCACAACAGGTTCTCAGTAAATGTTTGTTGAAAATCAATAAAAGTAAAAGAAGAGAGGAGGTAAAAAGGAGAAAGGGCACAGGGAAAGAGAGAAGCTGAGAGAGAATGAACCAACTGCTCTATACAAGGGTCCCTAAGAGTGAGCTAGCACCACCCCAAGAGAGCCAGAAGGAGCAGACGGCATGACTATTTTCAGGAACTACCAGATTCCATCTCTCGTGTCAATGCCTTTCTGAGTACACAGGTCTTCCTGACCAAGTTTGAGATCCAGCCATGTCAGAAGGAGCTGGTTTGAGATCCAGCCTTTCATGGCAACCCAGAGACTGCAGCCAATGAGAGGTGCCACCGACACAAAAGAATCCAGCGGCAATAGCTGCAAACTGAACATCAACGCGACCAGCCCTGCAAGTCCCCAGTCTAACTCCAAACAGGGCCCGGGCTTGTTCATTTCAAAATAATGGACGTGGGTCCTCAACTGCAGCACAATTTCCTCTGGGGGATCGAACATGATGATTTCAGAAGGCCACCCCCTGAGCTGAAGCAAGAAAGGGAAAGGAGGGGGGACCACAGCCTGGAAGCTGAGAATCACCTGCAGAGCCCCATTTTATCCTGTATCAGCTTTTTGCACTTCCTTTGAGCAACAACATGCCACAAAATAGCTGCAAGGAAGGGAGAAGTGGCTGCCTCACCCAAGACACAAGAGGCTTGTCAACCAGCTGGCCCCAGGCCTAGCTGCTCTGTTAATCGTTACATCAAAGCTTCTCCACACTCCATAAACCCTTGATAGCATTTCTCAGGTGCCAAAAGCATGTCTATATGCTTTCTCAAAATTCACCACTTCGTGTAGTGTGAAGTAGAGAGAGTGATGGTATTACTTCCATTCTGCAGATGGGAAGCTGAGAGGCTGAGAGTTTAAATGACTGATCCTAGGTCACAAGCTAGTAAATGGGACCTGGTGTACCTTCAGGACACTGTTTCTGAAACTCTGTGCCCCCCGCATTCCTCTCTCCAAACACCCGTTTCTCTTTCTGGTTCTCCCATAGCGCCCTGCAATGACCTCCATGGTAGATTTTCAGCTTTCAGTCTGTCTCTTTGGCCAGACCCAGCCCGACCTGTTTTTTTCCCAGCTCATGGCACATGGCACAGTGTCTGACTCAAACAAACCATCAATAAATATTTCTTGAACTAAATTATACCAATCCCAAGACTTCTGACTCCAAACTCATGGCACTGGAATCCATTCCTGCCTAAAAGTGTAACGCAGTGGCTAAAAAATATTATATATTCACTGAAGATTATTTGGAAAATAATGACAAATATAAAAAATAAAAATAGACTAATTTCATAACGCTGAGACAATTACAAGTTACATTTTGATGTATTTCCTCCAGCTTTCCTTCCCATGAATATGTGGTCTATAGATTGAGATTACAAATAATTTAACACTAGCTTATAAACATTTTTCCTCTTTATTTTTTTTAATATTCATTTCCAGTGGTTCTTGGAATTTATATTCCAGCATTCAAATACATTCTAATATTATAATACTCAAATATGTCTACATATCCTAAGATATTTAGCCTTTCCTTCTATTCCTTACTTAAGTTGTTCCTGACTATTTAATTATTAGTAGTAAACTAAGATTAACATACTTGTGAATAAATCTCTGTTCAAATTTCTGACTATTTCTTTAGGATAAAGTTCTAGAAGTAAAATTATTTTGAGTCACTTACAAATTATTGTTAAGTTGCTTTCCTGAAAGAATATAGCCTGAGGTTGTTTAAAGTGACATCAGGCACTTAGAAATACAATACTGAAAATAAGTTTAGGAATTATCTACCAAAAACCAAATCACTGTACAGATGGGGAAACCAAGGCTCAAGAATGGTTCATAAAAAGTCAGACTGATGTTGGATTAACATCTTTCAGAGGAAATCAGCAGAAAAAAAAGATTCAGGGAAACTGACATTCTTAAGGAACAGGTAGAGTCACAAAATACAAAAGACACTCGTTTAAAACATGGCCCATGCCCATCTGGCCAAGGGCAAAAAGCTCATTTAATGCAAGTCTCCATTTCTAGTTATACCATCATCCTCTTCCCCATTCCTATAATTCCTCTGCCTCATACTGACTGTCAAGGGAGTCAGTATAGTCCTAATATCCCCATTCTGACTCATGGCCAAATTGTTAGCAAACATTTAGAGTGAAGAAGTTTTAACCGAGCACCTACCAGATGCCCAAACTTGTGGTAGGTAATGAGGACACAGTGGTGAGCAACGGAGACAGAGATTCTGCCCCCAAAGGAGCCTATATGCTAATGTCAGAAACAGACCACAAAGCACAAACAAGGAGAGTTCAATTAGTGATGAACCTATAATGAAATAAAACAGCACAAGATCTATTAGCCCATGAGGAGAGAGAGATCAAGGATGACTTTTCTGAGAAGGTAATGTTTGAGTTAAGACCCAATGATGACAAGGAACAGCCACTGAATGATCTGGGGGAAGCAGTCTAATCCAAAGACTCTGAGACAGAAACAAATGGGCTGCCCAAAGGACAGAGAAAAAACAAGCATGGATAGAGGGAAGGGAGAGGTAGACAGAGGAAAACTCATGCAGGGCCTTGAGGGCCACAGTAGGCACCTTGAATTTTATTCTGGTTGCAGGAGAAAGCCATTGGAGGACTTTAAGCCTGGGAGCTATGTGATGTGCTTTCTGCTTTATATATACCCTCTCCACAGGTGATCCTAAGAACCAGAAAGAGACAAGAGCCAGAATAAAATTCTACTGAATTTTATTGATCCCAAGAGCCAGAATAAAATCCTACTTGCAACCAGAATAAAATTCAAGTCTGAGGACTAAGAAGGCAGCCTGAGTACTAAACCCCAGGGTCCCCAGAACTGAGAGGTCTTGTAGGGAGGAGAAGGGAGTAAAGGGAACTTTCATGTGTCTCATTCAGGTAGGAGGAGAACCAAGACAGTGTGGTCTTCCAGAACCTCAGAGAAGAAAGTGTTTGAAGAGGGAGGGTGTGACCAACAGCATCCAACACAGCTGAGAGGATGAACAAGGAGAGGACATTCACCATGGGGTTTGGCAAAATGAGGATCATTAATGACTGAAAAAAGAGAGTTCAGTGAAGTGGTTGATTTGAAAAGCCTGAATGGAGTGGACTGAGGAAAGAAAGGGAGACAAGGAAGAGGAGATAACAAGTACAGCTGACTCTTCCAGGGAGTTTTGCTGTGAAGAACAGCAGAGAAATGGGGCAGTCACTAACACGGAGCATGGGTCAAGGGAGGTTTTGTTGCAGTGCCGTCGTATCGAACTTTCTGGAATGATGGGAATGCTCTGTATCTGCTATTGGGCACTTGAAAAGTGGCTGTTAGGACCGAGGAACTAAATTTTTAATCTTATTTAATTTTAATTCATTTAAAATGCATTGTATAGCTACCTGTAACTAGTAGCTACTGATTTGGGCAGCACAGTTTGTAGTTGTTCCTTTAAGGAATGATATTAAGTCACGTCTGATGATGATAGGAATCATTACTTGCATTAATTAACTCACATGGATCCCTGAGTAATTCTAGATTCTGGGTGGTTCTTTCTACTACCACCACCCCTAGGTCCTTAAATCTGTTGGTATTTGACTCATAGCTTGTTTTACAAAAAAATCCACCCCTTATGGTCAATTCCATGCACCATTACACTTTCAGGTGAGTCACTTTAACCTCTATGTGCCTCAGTCTTTCCATCTAATAATGAAGTTTGTAATAAGAATACCTCAGTTCCCATTTTCTAAAGAAAAAGGAGATGAAGTCCCCATTGGGTCCAGTTAGAATGATAGTACTATAAGTGGTTAAGAACATAGGCTTTGGATATAGCAAACCATTGAGGTTTAACTCCCAACTCTTTTATGTATTAGCTATGAAACCTATGTGAATTATATCAACTTCTCAGGGTCTCAGTTCCTATGTCTATAAAATGGGGTTAATAAGAGTCTAGGGTGTGGTGAGTATTGAATGAAATCATTTGGTTACAGTGCCTGCCTCGCATATGGTAGGCACTTAATAAATGTGACCTATTATCATTAGTAGCTGGCATTAGAGAGACCTGCCCTGGAAACACCATCATGCCCTCATTCTAGTGTTAGTTTAAAGGAGCTAATGCCTCTGCACATTCGTTTATCATCTGAAAAGCAGTCACATAATTTATATGACACCAGGACAGCCTAATTTCTTAAACCAGGATCCAGATTAGGAGAGAGCTTCTCTAACTTTCAGCATGTGGCTGCTTCCTGGGAGCAAGGACAGGAGAGTTTGGAAGGCTTCTCCGATAAACATTACTTACTACTGGATGACTTGTTATTTTTCCCAGACCATTATCTACAAGTGCTGCCCACTTAACCCAAGAGACTTACTGATAATTCTGAGCCCAGCTGCCAGGCTAGCAGTCATCTGTTTAGAACTTCAAATGAATGCTCCCACACCCACCTACTTTCCCTGCATAATGCTGAAGATAAGTCTCCCTTGCTCCTGATAAAGGCTTTGAAGAACATCTTGCCAGTTAACAAACAGCTTTTGATTGTGCCTGAGTTTGATCTTTATTTTGTCCTTATTCATCAGACCCCTTTAAATGGGTTCTTTCACGCTCTTCAGATTAGCCTAAAGGAAACCCCATGAAACAATGGGCCCAATTCTCCCTGGATGCAGGGAGTGAGCTGTCAAAAGACCGCATAGGAGCTCCTCCAAGGCTGTGAGTGGAAAGAAGGATTGGTGATGCCCCCAGAACTAGTGGAAAGTGAATTAGGCTAGCTTCAAAAGCAGCAAAGTAGGGGGGAAAGCAGAGATACAACACACAGACCCTTGGCCCAGGAGACCAATCTTCACTCACTTTCAAAGGAAGCTTGTTTGCCTGATTCTCAGAGCAGCTTCTTCCTGGGAAAGCCCAAGGTCATCATTAGTGTCCAAACACCAGAGCCCACCTCCCACTGGCAGAACAGGAAACCGGCCAGTGTGATTCGGAGGGTGGAAAGTACACTGCCCCCCAAAGCTGGTGTGTTTCTGAGATTATTCAGTTAAGACTTTTCTTTTGGGGAACTGGCTCTCCTTGACCTAGAGGGACTGTTCCCACCTCTCCCAACTTAGCACTCAGACCACACTGGCCCATTAGAATCTCATCCCTCTGGACATGGATTAGTTCAGTAAAGAACACATAACTCACACAGGACCAATCAGAGTTCTGCTGGAGACAGAGTTACCTCCATCTCTTTCTCCTTCGAAGCTCAAGTAGCCAGGGTCCATCTTTGCTGCCACATGAAGGGAGTTGGGAGATGAAGAAGACACAGCCATAAGAACATAATCTGAGCCCCTGAATGCAGCCATGCCTGAAGGTCTGAAGTTTTATCTACCCCTTTGGACTTCATAGCTATGTCAGCCAATAAATGATCCTCTTTTGCTTATGCTAGTTTGAATTGGTGTTCTGGCACTTGCAACTTAGGGGACACAAAGTTGAAATAATAATATCCAAGGTTTCCTAAGAATTTGTGGACAGAGATGAACATGATAAAAGAAGTGTCTTAGGAAAATATGTTTGACAATGGTTTTTAAGAAAATCGTAGTATAGGCATCAGGTTGGGAGCCTCTTGCCATAATCTAAGCATCAGGGTTTTTAATTCCAAGCAAAGTTGACTCTAAGTGATTAGGTAGAATGGGTCTCCCATTTAAATGATATGGGAGACCCAGGCTGTACAACTTGGTCAAGACATTTCTAACATGTAGATGATCTGAATCACAAAGCTGTTTTCTTGTTCTTGAAAGTATCTGAATCCTATCATTTCAATGAGTATTTTAAAAACTGAACAAAACACTTTATATAGACATATTCATGACATAAAAGTTATATTGAATAATTATTTATTACTAAATAAGCCACAAGAACCATATTATTCTACTCATGTACCATAAAGATCATATATATAAAGCAAAGTAGAATTTAGAAGACTAAAATCACCCTTGAAGCTAAACTTCTAGAAACCATGCCCACCTCATTGCAGAACTGGCCTGATGAGATAACCACATTGCTACCACCAAGCACCTGGCATTTCAGTTTGCACTGCCATTTTTGTACCACTTCTGAGCAACTTTTGACCCTAGAACTCAAATTTCCACCAGTCTCTACTACTGCCAGCCCCATTGTGACATCCGAAGCAAGAGCTCTATGGCCTTGGCTTCTGCCACTGCTGCTGTTTCCTCACTAGTTCTTGAGTCGAAGCCTGGATTCAGTATGGTTGATTGGTAGACTATTATGGACTGAATTGTGTCCCCCAATATTCATATGTTGAAGCTCTAACCACCAATGTGACTGGATATAGGTCCTTTAAAGAGGCAATTAAGGTTAAATAAGATCATAAGGGTGGGGTCCTAATCCAATATGAATGGTGTCATTATAAGAAGAGGAAGAGACACCAGGAGTACACCTGCACAGAGGAAAGACCATGTGAGGACGTGAGAGAAAGTGACCATCTGCAAGCCAAACAGAGAGGCATCAGAGGAAACCAACTCTTTTGCGACCTTGATCTTTTACTTCTCGCCTCCAGAACTGTTAGAAAATAAATTTCTGTTGTTTAAGTCACTCTGTCACTGGTATTTTGTTGTGGCCTCCCTAGTAAACAAATACAGTGGACTGATTCATATGAGTTTTCCCTAGCTTAAGGGAGCCTGGGAAGTGGTAGGTTATAGCACTAAGGGTGAACTCAAGAGACCTCACAAATGAAGATAAAAGAGGATTTGGTGACTAATTAGGAGTTGAGGTGAAGGCAGAGAGTGAGTCAAAGAAGTCTCTCAAATTTAGAAATCAGTGGCTAGAAAATTGATAGTGATGTAATTGATAGACGAGTTGCATAAGGAGTTCACTGTGGGAGGGATTCAATTCTGTACATTTTAAAAATACAAAGGTATCCAAGTGGAAAGTGGAAGTGGGAGCCTGAGGCAGCATGCTGCTTAACTCTACTGTGGGGGGGTAAAAACTGAAGCTGTAAGAAGGATACTCTGTTTGAGGGACAGAGAAGTGTTGCACTCTCTTTGTTACCTCTCTTCCCCTAGATGACCAAGATGCAAAGGATTACTCAAAGCCCATTTCATCTGAGCAGTGAGAAACCCCAAAGAGGTTAATTTCCTGGTACCCTCAAAAGAGAGGCATTCCTCCTCAGGAAATTAACACCAGACTGGGGTTCTTTCTTGGTATTTATTCTCCAGGCAAGAAAGTTACAGAAAAAGAACATAGGTGGAGTTATGGCTATGTATAGTTTAACAATACAGGCTGGTAACATCAGTGAAATAACAAAGTGACATTCCATAATGCAATTTGCAAAAGGTTAAGTTGATCCACTGACAAAAGCTTGTTCTCAACAAATACTGTCTTTTCCTACAGCAGTTTCCTCAGTATTTTTACATAACAATAAAGCAACTTTAGGTTAACCTGCTCCAAGGGCATCTTTTCTTGAGCCAGCAATTTTGCCATGTTACAATTCTTTATCTACAACAGAGACTTTAGCCTGGGGAAATTTTCCTGTCTTTTGCAAGCTTAACATCTCTATATGTAATTTTAAAAAGTTAGGTTATACCCAAAACTACAGGGCTTTGGAAACTAGGCCCTGTGAAATATATTTGCTTTATAAATGTTGGTACACTCCACACTGAAGTAGATCCAAGATTTTGAGAAAAGTCCAGCTGGAGATGGTGGGAGCAGATATATCAGCTACAACAGTCAAAATAGTCAAATGTATGCTCTAGTGACAAACAACCTTAATATTTTAATGGCAATAAAGATTTCTTTTTTGCCCTGATTCATGCCCATCAAAGTTGTTTGGTGGCTTCATTCACAGTAATCCCTCAGGGACCCAGGCTGACAGAAGTTCCATCTTGATGTGTACTCCAGCGATCACCAACCATGCATGTCAGAGAGGCGTGTGGCAAATCAGGCACAGGCTCTTAAAGCTTCCATGCACTGAAGTCACTTCCATTTGTTTTTCATTGGCCAAATTAAAACACAGGTTGACACTCAACCTCAGTGGGATGAGAAAGCATAATCTAATCACGTATCCAAAATGGATAGAAATGGAAATATTTGGTGAGCAGCCTTAACGACAACCCCAGGAGACAAGAGGAAGAACAGGAACCAGTGGAAAAGGCATGCATCAGATCACTTGGATTCTGAACTCTAGAGGTAGGTGGTGAAACAGGACAGTGTAGGTTCAAAGAGGTCAATGCAAAACATACACAGGATCACTCACTGCCTTGTTTGCTGTAAGATTAGTCATGGACATTTGCATATATGTTTGTGTGTGTGTAGTGTTGATTGGTTTGGTTTATACAGCATCTGGCTTCCCTTCTTATTTGGGAGGATTTCCCCCTTGTGTGTAATCTTGGGGGAAGGAGATCCTGAGGCCAGATCTTCCCTTTTGCTACTCTCAGGAATCAAGTCACAGGCAAGTGGCCTGGGCAAGTTCTTGCCCTTTAAATCTGTCTTCTCATAGGAGTGGAATCCATGCTGGAGTCCAGCAGCCCTATGGGTGATATCCAGGCCCAACCATTCCTGCTGAAAGACCAGCTTCTCAGCCTTCAGGACTGCTTTGTTTTCTGCTCACTCCCAACCTCACACTTTTGGTTGGTTACACTCCCAATAAACTCATAAAGACAGTTAGAAATGGTCTCAGATTCTTGGATCTAAGAGCATCCTTTTCACATCCACACCAGGGTGAGGTCTGAAGGTGTGGTCAAAATTAGGCAGCTTTGCACTGCTAGCCAGATCCCCTGATGGTGTTTGCATAGTTACCTGAATATAAGAAAACAGAATATAGAAATTGTCAAAATCATCATTTCTAAAAAGCAAGATACACAGTGGTGGCAGTGGAGGTGGAGGGGAAGTGATTTAGAATCACCCAGGGGAGATTTTTGAAATTACATGCCTGCCTCCTTACCCCTGTTGGGTCAGGGGTAGAAATATATGTAGTGGACCTTTGTCATTTCTTTGACTGCCCAGTATCTGAGTTCCTTTCCTCTTCTTGGGAAGTTTAGCATTGTGTTTTGGTGGAAAGCAGGGCCAGCCTCCAACCACAACATTGAAAATGCCAGGCAGTCATTCTCCTATCCCCTGGTAGCTACAGCATGTGAGCTAGGCTCAGCCCACTGGAGGCTCCTGCCCAGAACTTTGAATCTTAAACAAGTGGCACAGAAAGGGTTTAGAATTCAGCAGTCTCAGTGCCAGAGGCAGCACAGCAAGCTCTGTGTTCAATGTCCAGGGGGCCAGGGCAGTGGTAGCCTTACTAGATAGGCACAAGTCGGGGGTACTGACTCCCTAGGCTATGTCACTTCCTGCCCATTTTTCATCCTGGTTCTTTAGTTTTCTTAGGAGTCTTGGGAGGTCCTTGATATGCTTCCAATAAATTCCTTTTCTGTTTAAGCTAATGTGATGGTTAATTTTATGAGTCAACTTGGCTGGGCTACGGTACACAGATATTTGGTCAAACATTATTCTAGATGTTTCTGGGATCAGATTTACATTTAAATTGATGAATTTGAGTAAAGTAGATTGCCCTCCATAATGTGGGTAGGCTTTATCCAATCAGTGGAAGGCCTGAATGGAACAAAAGACTGACTTCCCCCAAGCAAGAGGAAATTCTGCAGCAGACTATCTTTGGACTTGAACTGATATATCAACTCTTTTCTGGTTCTTCAGCCTGATGGCCTTTGGACTAAACTGCAGCATTGGTTTTCTCTGGGTCTCCAGTCTACTGGCCCACCCAGCACATTTTGGACTTGCCAGCCTCCATAATCACATAAGCCCATTCCTTAACGTAAAGATCTTTCTACATATATACACATTCTATTGGTTCTGTTTTTCTGGAGAATGCTGACTAATACAGCTAACCAGAGTGGCTTCTGTTACTTGCAGTCAGGAACCCTGACCTGTATATATTTTTTAATAATTCCTTAGGGATTCTAGTAAATTTTCTACTTTAAGAACTACTTTTCTAAATTCATTACCCCTTTGCTTTATTCCTTTATGTATTCCTCTATATAAGTGGTCTGCAAGAATCCAGGCCAGTGGACCCACTTGTAACTTGTAACTTGCTCATCTAGGGAAATACGCAGGTGTTCCTGTTGTTCTTCCAACCTCTGGGTTCTGACTGAAAACAACACCTTCTGTTTCTGTCATGCTTTTTTTCCATTGTGGTAAAAAACATAATATATAATTTACCACCTTAATCGTTTTTAAGTGTAAAGTTCAGTAGCATCAGGTATACTCACATTCTTCTGAAACAGCTCTCCAAAACTTTTTCACCTTGCTAATCTGAAACTCCTATACTCACTAAATAACAACTCTCCTTTACTCCCTCCCCCAGTCTCTGGTAACCACCTTTCTACTTTCTGTTTCTATGAATTTGACTACTTTAGATCCTCGTACAAGTAGAATCATGTGATATTTGTCTTTTTGTGACCAGCTTATTTCTCTTAGCATAATGTCCTCAAGGTTCATCCATGTAGTAGCTTGTTATAGAATTTCCTTCCTTTTTAAAGCTGAATAATATTCCATTGTATGTGTATATCACAGTTTTCTTTATCCATCCATCTTCAGATGGTTACTTGGGTTGCTTCCACCTCTTGGCTATTGTGAATAATGCTGCTATGAACACGGGTATGCAAATATCTCTTAAAGACTCTGCTTTTTGGACATATATTCAGAAGTGGGATTGCCGGATCATAAGAGGAACCTTCACACTATTTCCCATATCAGTTGCACCATTTATCTATCATGCTTTTAACTCCTCAAAGCACTCCTACATTTATAGTTTTGACCTCGCAACCCTATGAGGTAGGTAGAATGCAGTATATTATCCCCATCTTATAGATGAAGTCATTGAGACATAAGAGGTTAAACCACTTGCATAATGTAACAGCTATTTTGTGACAAATTGACTTGGTAGTCCAGCACACTTTCAATTGACCAGGGGCACTCAATCAGAGGTGGGGGTAGGTATGGCCCTGCGGGTGCTAAATCTGAGGAAGAACTTTTTTCAAACTGCAACCCCCGACCTAAATTAATTGAAAACAATTTGTTTTCATGGGAACCGTTACTGATAAGCATGTATTGTGCATGTAAATAGTACAGAAATGAGGAGAAAAATAGAGCCACTGCTGCAGATAACATTGTCTCCCCAGCAACTTGGCCTTATTTATACGTATGTTTATTCATTTCTCACCCAAGTGTGCTCTTTAAAAAAAAGTATCTGTCTAAGGATTGAAACAGACCTGATCGTTCTCAGCAAGAGCATTGGGAAGCATGGGGTAAATTTTTTGGTTGTCACAATGGCCGTCCCCTATTTCCTGGCATTTAGTGACCAGGGCCAGGGATGCTGAAAGTACCACAGCACAGGACGGTCTCACATAAAACAGAATGGTCCATTCCAAATGCCAGTGTGCCCACACTGAGAAACTCAGGCTCAGCACAAGATCAGAGGTGGTATCAAGGGGGAGATTAAGTGAGCTCCAACAGTTCTCCAAGCCACTACGAATAATTGTACAATCTAAGTGACAACAGTGTGCTTGCTACACAAACACAGCTTCAAGCAAAGTCCCCCAGCCACCGCTATTCTAACAGATCTCTACCCTAAACCCTCCCATAGAAATTCTAGAGCTGCCACTGAGGATGGTCAGAGTTCAATACCCAGAAGTTCTGGAACATCACTTTGACTGCCAAGTTCAAACAATGTTTTCCTTTAAACATCAACAAAAATAAGTTTTTTAAAGGGGTGGTTAAAAACAAGGCCCACTTAAACCCACTTGCTGTTCTAACAGAAACATGAGATTCCCAGTTTCAAGTCATCTTTTAGATTAGAAGAATCCTATCTCTTCCCAGGCTTCCCCCTGGCAAAGACGCTTTTCAGAGAAATGGCCTTTCTCTTGACAATGTGTGTTTTGCAAATAACAAAAGGCAATCGAGCCCTTTTTTGAAATATTTGTTCCTGAGACTGGAGCTGGTATTTACCCCATACTTCCCCCTACAATCACTCTGCATTAACCGTAAGTGAATCTGTACAGTGCCTCTAATCTGAATATGCGTGGCTCTCAGCATCCTGGGGCCTCTGATCTCGAACAGATCTAACTTAGAAGATGAAAGAAAGGAAAGCGGGCAAGGTGCTTTCATGCTTATTAGCATTTCCAATTTCCTCCCTCACCACTCCTCCTCCCTCAAACCTCGGTACAATGAACTAATTCTTTGTGATTGATTGTAGCCTGTAGATAGCTGGGTGTACTTTCCTGCTTTCATATTTTCTTGCCTGTCACACAAAGCAATCTAAATGCTGCCTAGAAGGAGAGCTGGCAAAAATCTGAAAAACTTAAATACCCACATAAAGTGTGTTCATAAAGCTCAATTTCAAGTTACTTTTTCCCCCTCCTGTTTTCATAAAGGAGGAAAATAATCTGCCTACTTCAGCCTTACTCTTCCAGAATCACAGTCAGAAAAGAGCATGAATCGTTTGGAAGTGAGCGTGCAGCCCATCCCTGACACACCATGGAAGCTATGAACATTTTCATTGCACATACACCACACACGGCTGATCAATTTCTAAGCACATCTTTGTTTTTCCTAAATAGCCACATTATTCATCTGATATTGACAATGGCATCTGCACTGTATGTAATTTCCATACTCACTTGGCACCATCAACTGCCTTTGATGACACTCAGGACTGCTGCTTTTTTGCTTTCTCCTTCCCTCCAGCTGCAAGACCCAGATGTCAGGTTCAGGAATGCATTTTCTCTGGCAGGGATATCTGGCCTCTCTCAGCAGTCCCAGAGTTGGTGGCTATTGTGGAACTGCCAGCAAAATAGCACAAGATCACACTAAAGACGGGATTCAGATGGTTTTGTGAAAAGGAAAAACAGTGTCCGCATCTGGGAGAAAAAACATATTTCTTATGCTTCTAATTATAAGCCAGGCAAGTGGCAGCCGGGCCTGAGCAAATTATGGATCCCACTATTTATCTGCTGCTCATCCATTTCCCCCTCTTGACAGTTTTTTATCTCCCCTGTCTGCATCTGAAATCAGCAGCTGGGCACAATGAAAGGTTTGCCTAAGTTAATCAAACCTGGGGTAGTGACAGGATCATGCCTGATGTAAAATATGTAGACAAGGAAAAAGAAATTAAGGAAGGAAAAAAGAAAGGGATGGAGGAAAGGAGACAGCCTGAAGGAACTGGTAAGGTGGAGCACAGATGGAGAGCAGAAGACCACCCAGCACCTCTGTGCCCAACAAGGTAATTTGTAGCAGCATTCATGTCACCTGGGTATTGAGACTCCACAATTAGCTTTTCTTTTTTAAGCAGCCTTTGTAAATATGAATGGAGATCAAGCACCAACCTGCCCGCTGTCCCAGCCTGGCTTACGCTGAGTCTATCTAGCTTCAAAGCATCTTGAGTGGGGCGTAAATTCAAAGAACCATGCCCCAAAGCACCACATACCAGCGGGGGCTGTGTCAGACCAGGAGGTGAAGAGAATCTCAAACCATAAAGAGTCCTTGTGGTGTCTAATTATTTTTTTTTCCTTTCTAATCAGCTGTGCTGGGCCAAGCAGCTGTGTGCAAGGCAGAGTTTGGAAGCTTCCCACGGTCAAGACAGTCTACGAAGTGCCCGCCCTGCTGCCCCTTGCTCACTGTCTTGGACACTCCCAACAGTTCAAAGGAGTTTGCTGAAATTGATGGAATTTGGCTTTCATCAATCCACCCATGTACACACATACCAAGCCATGTGCTGCTCTGTTATTTCACTGCACAGCCATGTGGATCTAGATTATGTCTCTTAGTCCATTCTAGTTGCTATAACAGAATACCATGCACTAGGTGGTTTATAAACAACGGAAATTCATCTCTCACAATTATGGCAGCTGGAAGTCCAAGATCGAGGTGCCGGCAGATTCGGTGCCCAGTGAGGGCCGCTTCCTGGTTCGCAGATGGTCTTCTCACTCTAACCTCACAGTGGTGGAAAGGACTAGGGGTCTCTCTTGGGCCTCTTTTATAAAGGCACTCACCCATTCATGAGGACTTTGCCCTCATGACCTGATCACCACCCAAAGGCCCCACCTCCTGATACCATCACTTTGTGGGTGAGGATTTCAATGTATGAATTTTGGGGGAACATAAACATTCAGACCATAGCAGTCTCTAAGGGAGGTCCACTCAGCTGCAGACTAAATTCTTCCACTTCCCTCCACAGGCTAACTCACGGGGACATCCCAGCTCCTTTAAGTGCAGATGTGAGTCTTCCCTTCATCCTCCATCCTTAAATCTGGGGAATGGAGTCAGTGCTCGGGAACGTCAACCGATCAGAGGAAACCAAC
Source organism: Cynocephalus volans (assembly GCF_027409185.1). Taxonomy (NCBI): domain Eukaryota; kingdom Metazoa; phylum Chordata; class Mammalia; order Dermoptera; family Cynocephalidae; genus Cynocephalus; species Cynocephalus volans. Next base: position 207,005,640 of record NC_084460.1, on the reverse strand, counting down.
ACCTGTAGGTTCCCCTGGGAGTTTACGCTCAGCCACAGCTCCTCCATCCACCTCGTCCTCACTGATTCCACTCTAGGGTTATTTTGATTTAACGCAGACCCAAAGAGCAATACAGGGATTTTGAAGGCTCGTCATACACTCCAGTGCACAGAACAGGCAGCACAACTGCAGTAACTCTGTAGGGAAAGGTGGCCACGGTGAATTTGTTGAAAGAAGGTCCATGCATATCACAGGGCATAAATAAAAGCATGAACTCTACAGTAAAAGTTTTTTTTTTTAAGATCACAAAGCTTGAGAATGATTGGAGTTTTAAGGAAATTTTCAGTGAAAATATGTTTTTACCTAAATTTGTGTTAATACTGCCCCTCAGGATCATGGCCCTCAGGTCAGAGGAGACACCACTGTCAAGGCCATGAAAGGGCAGTGCAGAATGACGATGTCCTTCTTTCTAGCCAATGTGCTTTCCTAACCCACTGATCACCTGCCTTTTCCCTGCCAGCTGGCCCTCAGCTAGGCTTCTCCTGCTCACAGCTTCAGCCAGACTGGCCTTCCCTCTACCCCGTAACTTACACTGAGTCACTTCAAAGACATCTCAGATGCTTCTCTCTGCTTAGTGAACACGCAGCTCTTCAATAGCTCAGGGGCTTTGGGTGCATCCCAAACAGACCAAATTCACCTCTGTCTTGCACCACAGCCTCTCATGGAAACTGCACCTTCTACCCCTGGGCACCCATCTGCTACTAGAGATTTTTCCAACCAATTCTTATTTACGTGCTGTCTCACACCCCCAGCATTACCTGTCTTGTCTCCACCATGCATTTTGACATTTAATCTTATGCTTCCATGCTAGTATTGAAGAGAGGTTGGAGGCTCTCACAGGGTCATCCCTCTGCTCTCTTTATCATACCACCTCCCCAGCCAGTTCCAGTGTAACACAGATGGCACCTGACCTGAGGTGTACCCAGCATCTGCAAAACAGGCAGCCTGGCGGTCTCAAATAGGCCTGTCCTGCTTCAGCACATAACATCAGTGCTGGGGTGCGTGTTGAGTCTCTCCATATGGGGACATCTGGTTGACAGTAGCTGAGGGGCTTCTTTAACTTGAGATTTAAGGAGTAACAATATGCATGAGATGAGAAAGACTACAGAAAGAGGATGATGACCTGTTTAACAACCGACTGTGGTAGATAACTTTGTCATATGTAGGTCATAAGTTGGAGAAAATTCCATTGATGGTCCCCTTGTCAGGAAAACCATGTGGGTACTTGGGAGAAATATTTTATTTACTCCCTTGAATTTGGGAGTGGCACCCCTAAGGGGCCTTCTCTGGCAATAATAGATGTTCCCCAAACCAAAGAGGGCCTCCAAAGAGGGCTTTTGTTTTGCACACTGAGTAGGTATAAGAGTTGGAAGCTGAGATGCCTAATGGAAAAAGTGGAAGAAGTGGAGGAAGAGAAAGGGATTTGGGCAAAAATACTTGTCTGATGACCATATTTGCAGTCATTTGCTACATAGTATGCAACATAAATTATTTCCTCTATTTTCCCAATGAAATCTTCCGTAGAATATTTTTAAAAATCACAGAACATGAACATGATTCGATTCTCTGGTGTGGAAATGGTAAAGGTCTGCCTACTAGCTGCTGCAGCACCAAGTCCATGGGAATGTGGGTGACTCTACTCACCAGTTTATCTGCTTCTTGCTTTTTTATGTTCATCTTCCCGAATTACTACAGGGCTCTCAGGGTCTCTGTGTTTTTTGATTATTACTGATTATAATGCAAGAAGTTTCTCTTCTTGCTGGCTAATTTTCCCTGCTATAACTGCTGTTGCAGCCGCAGCTGGAGGCTTCTTACAGCCTCAGCACATTTGTGTGTGTACAGAATGCCAAACTTGGCTCTTTCCTTTGTGATGCTATGCAGGGCTGTGCTTTGTCTCCATTTTTGACCATTTGCCCTTGAAGATGGCTATCCGGTTTCCTGGTTCTCCAAAGGATTTCCTACCCTCGGCCACATGGTCTCAGGGTCAAGCTTCACAGATCTCATCTCTTCTTGCTGCCACTGCACCACATGTCCACATGTCACACATTCATTCACTTCACAATGTTTGCGGAGCACCTTCATTGTGCCTGGCACTGTTTTATTTCCTGCTTCCTTGGGGCTTACAACCTAGTGAGGGAAAAAGACCATCAACAAATAACCAGATAGAGAATGCATGCTGGACAGTCTTTCTTTGCTGCTCCAGATCCACTCCTGCCCTTTTCCACCTTCTCTGTGCCCCCAGAAGCCGACCTCTATCTATTGCATCACTTGGGCTTCCTTGACCTCTGGCTTCTGGTTGGATTTGGCCCATGGGGGACACCAGCAGGAGATGTGAGGTTAAAAATGAGAAAGAGATGAGGGTGTTTACTCCCCTGGTGCTCTCTCTACCAGGTGGTCATTTGGAAGTGGTCATACTCCTCTACCTAAGCCCTCATCTCCCTATGGAACTCTTCTCCACCATGGCTACAGCTCTTTCTGGGTTCCAATCTCAACTCCCTTCCCTTGACATTTCAGGGCCACCTAGCTTTCTTTGAGATAGCTTCCCACTGTTTCCAAACTCTGGATGCTTCACCATCCTTGGCTGATTCTCTTAACTCTGCCCACATTCTTGAAAATAGCTCTTTCATTAAATTACCCCAATGAGTGTGTCATGTCTTTCCTATCAGGATCCAGTTCCACGCAAGTGTCAAATGATAAGGTATATATATATAAAATCAGGATAAGGGATAGGAGGGAGAGGGAATGAGGGGAGAAGGGCTAATTAGTATCAAGAGGATGGTAGTCAGGGAAGACATCTCCAAAAAGATGACATTTGAGGACAGACACAAGGGAATCAGGGAGTAAGTCTTACGGCTTTCAGGGAAGAGCACTTCTGGCAAAGAAAACATCAAATGCAGAGGTCCTTGGGTGAGAGTTTTCTTAAAAGGCTCCAAGAGGTCCAGGGTGCCTAGAGCAGAGTGAGAACAGGGGCAGGGACAGGAGATGAGATCAGAGTGGTGGCAGGGGTCCAGAATAAGTAGGGCAATGTAGACCATGGTAAGGATTTTAGAGTTTACTTGAAAGAAATGGGAAGCAGTTGGAGTGTCTGAGCAAAGGAATAGAATGATCTGACTTTGTTTTTTAAAGGATCACTCTGGTTCCTATATGGAGAGTACACTGTAGAGGGACAAAAGTAGAAGCAGGGAAAACCATTAATGGGCAATTCCAATGGTCTAGGCAAGAGATGATAGCAGCTTGGACAAAAGTATGAAGGCAGTGAGATGTCCGGAGTTTGTTTATATAAATGTTAATTTGAGAAGCTTACTCCATATCCAAGCAGAGATGACAAGTAGGCAATATGTTTTCAGCTTTGAAGTCTGGAGGGGAGGAAGCTATAAATTAGTGAATTATCAGTCTATAAATGGCATTTAAAGTCATGGAACTGTATGAGATCATCTTGTGAGTGAGTGGCTTTGGAGATGATGAGTGCAAGGGCTGAGTGCTAGGGCTACCATCATTTAGGGTTCAGAGGATCCATCCAAACAGACTGAGTGAGGTAGGAGGGGACTCAGAATAGTCCCAAAAGCTAAGTGAAGAAAGTGCTTCAAAAAATAGGGAGTGACCAACCAACTGGATATCAGACAGGGCTGAGAGTTGATCACCGCATTTAGCAATGTGGAGATCACTCGTGACCTTGAAGGGAGCTGATTTCATGGGATGCTATAAACAAATTCAGGAGAGAGAAAGAGAGGAAAGGAAATGGAGTCAAGGAATGACATATATGTCTTTTGAATGTTCTGCTATAAAAAGGGAGAAAACTGAGGCCATAGATGGAAGGGGACATGGAGTCAAGGAAGGCTTTGTTTTATTTTGATTTGTAAGTTGATGGGAATGATCTAGTAGAAAGGGGAAAAATAACAATGTGGGAAAGAGAAAGAGGCCAACCTTGCAGGAGAGAGGGGTTGGACTTCTGCAGGAGCACAGTCATGTCATCCCTGGTTACTAGAGGGAAGCAAGGGAAGGTGGATGCAGACAGAGATGGATGGGTAGCTGGGTTGGTGGGGTCTATGGAGGTCCTCTTCCAATTGCTTCTATTTTTTTACTGAGAAATAAGAGGGAAGGTCATCAGCTGAGAGTAAGGAAGGAGGAGGAGGCACTGATGGTTTGAGGAGAGAAGGTGTAAAATGGATATCTAGGAGAAAGGGAGAGCGAATTGACTGAAAATGAAATAGGACTACGGGACAGCACTGAGGCCCCTGGAGGTTTGTGGTCACACTGGTCAGTGAATTTTCACCGACCATACATCTTTCTGGTCTGACTAACCCTCACATATGGCTCTATGTTCCATCTTCAGTGTGCCCTGACCCTTGGGAACCACTCATCCCTCGACAACCATCTGTTGGCATATTGAGATGCTATTTTCCCAGCACCGCAGCTTTGGAAAGGATGCCTTTTGGGCAGGGTGCCCCTGGGAAGACTGTCCTCCTGAAAACAACAGAGACTTACCAATTCTTCCTATGTCTCTCATTTAAGCTGTCTTGTCTGGGAGACAGGGATTAATGCTGTGACTCTGCTCTCACTCCCCTGGGCATTGTGTTAGGTGCTTCAGGAATACAAAGACTAATAGGGATCCTGCCTGCACTCAATGAATTTATAATCTGGTTAGGGAGCAGTGATTTGTACACAAGCACCTATGTGTAATAGCTAAGCCCACTTGACTGTGAGCACTTCCAGGGTTAGAACTGTGGATAACTAGGGTGGGGGTATGTGATTCGGATCAGATACTAGAGAGGACCAGAAATGGAAGAGATCAGGAAGGGCTTGGAGGAATCAGGGAAAGTGTCTACTGGGGACTTGAGCACAGTCATTAGGCATGCAAGTCGTCTTGTGGGCTTTCCAATGTGTGCTCTGGAATATGTTAATGAGCTCAATTTCCCCCAGTACTGGAGCACTGCTCTGTGCCTTTGAACTGACACACCCTGCCAAAATATGTGGAAATTGAGTACCCTGAGTCCAGACGTCCCATGGAGACTCTGAGGGAAGAAAGATCTACTCACATGTTGTCCACCACCTCTCTCTCTCCCAGGCAGCTGGATGTAGGACCTTTGCCCATACTTCTCAGTTCATTACCTTTTCGAGACTTCTTTGCCCTTGGCATTTGTTTTAACCAGAAATTGCCCATATTTGGCAGTGGTGGGGGACATCCATGGAGAGATATAGTCCCACCCTCCCAGGATGGCCTCCTTCCAGTTCCTGGGAGTCTGGGATGTGGACATTACCTCTATTCTGGATGGCTAGAGCTAGGGCAGGAATTAGCTTATTTTGCCTGTTTAAATGAACAGATGGAAAGAGTGCTGTTTGTTTCATGTAATCATATGGATGAGTGACAGATCTATGCCTTTGCCCGATGCTGAGGCTCCATGGGAAACACCATGTACTCTTGCTGAACTCCGATGGAAGACAAAGGCCACAAACCATTTAATTTTTAGATTGCACCTGTCATTCACTTTACCTTTACAGTGCTTCATGGTGATAGGAAACTCACCTAACGTTTGTCATTCCAAAGATCCTAAACAAGGCTAGTTCATTTTGTAACCTTAAGAAGGTGGCAGAAACTACATTATAGCAAGCAATAAAAATACTGTTACAGAGTGCCCTGGGGTAAGCATTAGGGATTGCTGAGAATATGTTTAGAAATATCACAGGGAATAAAATGACTAGCTAAGCAGAGAAAATAAAAGGTGCATAAAACTGATGTCATTTGGGCTTAAAGGGTAAACTATAGGTATATCTAAAATTGGCAACCTCGAAGATGAAAGCAAGAGAAAAGACTAAAACAAGTTTAGGTTAAACAAATTTAGATTCAAGAAGAGTCTACTTCCCGACTAATGTCAAAAGCTGATTGTCCCTTGACATGAGTGGGACAAGTAACGTTTCCTTTTGCGAAGCTCTGCACTCTCTGATGGGTGTTCTGTTCATGGCTGGAGCTTGTTACAAGTTTTTAGTAAAGAAAAGCAAGACTCTTGCATTGGCAACCCGGGGAGGGACTTTCTCACTAAACAAGACTTATGTCAGAATGGGAGTAAGTGGGCACTTCTCTTAGAGAAGGAGAGACCTGTGCTGGTTGAGGGGGAGGTGGACACCACCAGTCTTGAAGCTCAGGGCTTGGCCAGGAATGCTGCTTGCTTAGGCAGAACTGGGAGCAGATGGGGTCTTTGGATGCTCGGGAAGTTCAGCCAGTGGAAGTTCTGCAGGAGGCTCTGCCTGGTCTGAAAGTAGAACAAGGGCAGGGCTAAATGGAGGATCTCGTTTCTGAGCTAGAGAGAAGTGCTTGGGTTAGAGAAGGGCTAATCACATGTATATGAATTTTTCAGCCATACACTTACTTGGCAAATACACTTACTTGGCAAATCAACTCTGCATTGTTATTTAACATTTATTTGTAGTCAGCATCTCCCCAACTAGATGGCCATATTCTGGAGGGAAAGTTTTTTGTTGTTGTTTTTTATGTTAAGCATTTAATCTCTGGCAACCTATGAGATAGGTACTTTTACTGGCACTATTTTGCAATGGAGAAAACTGAGGAAGGGAGAGAGATGGGTAAGCAATTGATCCAGGATCAGCCAAGGAGAGGTTCCTTATATTTTTGTTGAATAAAAGAGTAAATCAATGAGTAACAATTTGTACAATTTCAAAAATGTCCTTTTTAACTTTCTCAAGCAAGTTTAAGATGCCATTTGGAATTCATAATTAAAGTATTGGAAGCAAATTATTTGAAGGGAGAAACTCAAATTGAATGCATCGACATGGCAAAACAGCCAAAGGGTAATCCTTAATTAGTTTATTTGACTGTAAAATGCAAAACAGTGGAGCCTGTTATCTAAAAGAAAAAAAAGATAAAAGGCAGAGTCAAAGATAACACATTTCAGCAGTCACAGATTTCTCTCTCAGGAAATCACAGCTGTTTTTTATATCTGCCAACCAACTGGAATTCATCAAATGACTTTTGTTGAAAGCCCACAGGTCCTGGCAGGTCCTGGCAAGAGCTTCAGAACACATGGGCCCTCTCTTTCAGGACCTTACATTTAAAAAAGGATTCACCATGAGAACTCAAGGGAAAACTGACCTGGTGAGGGGCAAAGGACAAGCTTCTGGAGCATGCTTTCACACACCCTAACATTTCAGCCAGGGAGCACAGCCCCTGCCACTCTGTACAACACGGGGGAAACAGGAATACTAATAAATCTACATGTACTGAAAGGCTGCTATCAATTTTAGTATTTACAGGTGGCATCCACATTGACAATGGTCATTGCTATGGATGGAATGTTTGTCCCCTCCCAAACTCATGTTGAAATTTAATTGCCATTGTAACAGTACTAAGAAGTGGAACCTTTAAAAGGTGATTTGGCAATGAGGGCTCTGCCTTCATGAATGCATTAATGTCATTATCTCAGGAGTGAGTTCCATATAAGAAAACAAATTTGGCCCCCTTTTGCCTCTCTCTCTCTCCCCCCTCCCCAACTCTCTCTTTTTCTCCCTCTCTTTTTGCCATTTTGCCATGAGATGTTGCAGAAAGAAGGCCCTCATCAGATGCCAGCTCCTCAATCCTGTATGGCCCAGCCTCTAAAACTGTAAGCCAATAAATCTCTGTCATTATAAATTACCCTGTCTGTGGTATTCTGTTACAGCAGCACAAAAGGGACTAAGACAGTCATCTAACCAGTCAACAGTATTTGGCAGGGCCCACTATGTACTGAGCTCAATGCTAGTTACAGATTTGCCAGCACAGTAGAGCTGTCCCTGCAGTCTGTGCAACTCAAGGGACCTCATTCCTCTACAGAAACCAAGCTCAAGTTGCATGTTGACTCAAGTCAGCATCAGGTAGCAGGCCAGCTGGATTAACAAGTCATCTGATAAGCTCTTATCCAATCAACTCATTGCCTCCTTGCTTGCCTTCCCACCACCAAGGCAACAGGGGTAGGCCTGGAACTGGCTGCTAAGTGTACCCACTACCAGGCCTCTGCCCTTTTGTGACATTTCCCTCATCTCGCCTCTTTGACAGACTGGCTCCTTTCACAACACTTCTACCCACTATTGTTCCTAGTGTTGACACTCAAACTGATCAAGGCTGCCCTTGAAATTTTGTTTTTACTAGGTTTCACATGTCTGCTGCGTCACTGAGGTGCAGACATCTTACCACCACAGTAGAGCCCTGTGAATAGTTGCTAACAAGTGGTCTGGCGGAGATGAAAGGAAAAACAGGGTTACCATTTACCGAAACTGGTCAGGCTCAAGTGGAAATCCCCAAAAAGAAAGATGCAAAACACTCTACTGTTTCTAGTAGGGAAGGAGAGATTTGTGGAACCAAAGTGAGGATGGGGGTGGATATATGGTGCAGAACTGGTTATATGGTGAGAGGAAAATGAGCTGAAGCTTATGTCTCTGTAGATGAAAAACGAAAATTTTCAAACATCCAGAATAGTAAAGGAAATAATCTAATAGTGCCCAGATGAAACACAGGTTAGCATTATGCCTTTTTGTTCCAATTCTTTTGTTTTAAGAAATAAGATGTTACAGATCTAACTGAAGCCTCCTTTGTAATCCTTCTGATCTCATTTCCCACCCCAACCCCCAAAGTGCAGGTCATCTTCCAAAAGAACGGGAACTACTGAATCATCATATTGGGATCATTTTTTATAGCCTTTCATTGGTTTTTGCTTCATGTTAAATGTAATAAAGCATTGTTAAACAACTGCCAGTTTGTAAAAAATGTATGTAAAATAAACCAGTTTCTATTTCTTGTATACCCTACTGTGCTCAAATGAACCAAACCTGGTTTACGTGACACTTCTTCGAGAAAGTGTCTCATTTTACAGTCTAAAGAGACAGAGACTTAACAAGTCTTCTCCTAAATATCACCCATTATGCCCCAGAAAATAATTTCTCCCTTTGAGCCCCATTTTTTAAATTCACCTTTTTCAACGTACATTTTTTCACATATGCCCCATGTCACTTGTGTAGCTAGCTAGCACCTCCTCCTAAGAACATCTCTCAGTGTATGTAATACAGGTCAACAGGGACTGGTCTAAGCTCCTTATATATATTAACTCATTTAATTTTCACAACAAACTATTGAGGTAGATACAGTTCTTATCCCCATTTTAAAGATGAGAAAATGCATCTGCAAAATATACTGGTCTTTGCATAGTTCTATGAAGGAATCATGTGGCTGTCATGAGCTCCATGTGCAGAGTAAAGTGTACTGGGTCTTTAATAGTCCAGGGCTTCAAACCACCCAGGCATTGTGTCGATGTGTGATTGCATTGTACCTATTCTTTTGGCTTTCTTCAAACACAGAGTTCTCACAGAGAACTCACTAGAAGAGAAATGTCTCATTGGGTCCAGGTTGCCCATTTTGCACACAGGAATATGTTAGCCGTCCATCGTTTCAAGCCTAAGGAAAAGCTGGGACTCTAGGGAGGGTAAATCATTGGCACTCGCAGCAGCAGAACTAGCCACACAGATGCAGGAGGAGTGGGAAAGGTGGAACCCCTTCAGCCACAGTACCACCCTGCCCTCCTTCCATTCTACCTCTGGCCAGCCTTCCCTTCCCAGATAGCCTGGACAAACAATGATCGTTCTTCAAGGCCCAGCTTAATCCTACATCTCTAGTGAAGCCCTCCCAGACAACTGCCACCCACACTGGTTCCTTATCATGTAGGTCCTCACATTACAAGCTTTCTTTCTTTAACTGGTCATGAACTTCTAAGGTTCAGAAATAATACCTTATACTTATGTGTACCTAATGGTGACCACTGCAAAACTCACCGGGGTGCTGGTTATTTCCTGTTTTGAGGATATGGAGGGGAGTATGTGGAGGAGACTGGATGGAGAAAGGAAGTTATATCACGGCGACCCTACCCAACCCACCCCAAAGAGGCACATGGTGTTTCTGGGGCACTGTATGGCTACACAGCAATCCAGCCATGGGAATGGCAATATTCTCTCCTTCACTACAAGCAAGAAATAATACAGACATGGAAGGGATCTTCAAATGCCTTCTTGCCCTGGTTTATAGGAGGCTCAGCAGGACCTGCCATTAGATTGTATCTTATAATAGGAATTAAACACAAAAGATAAAAGTAGCAGAGTGAGGCGTTAATAACATGGACTCTGGAGCCAGATTTACTGTGATCAAATCCCAAATCTACCACTTACCTGGGTGACCTTGAGCGACCTACATAACCTCTCTGTCTCTGTTTCTTAATCTGGAAAACCAGGATGATCATGATAGCACCTATCCCATAATGTTGTTATGAGTTTTAAATGTGTTGATATTCATAAAGCACTTAGAACAGTGCCTCCTACAAAGTGGTACTGTACAAGTATCTGCTATTATTATTATTCATGTCCCTAGCCTCTCTTCTAACATTTTCCTTTTTACCAAAATAGGGCTTTCATTCAGGCTGCTTATCTTATAGCTTTGCATACCATGTTTGGGCCCAAAAGGACTCCTTAATATATGTGAATGATTTTTGCAAAAGCAATCAGCATAAATGTCTTTCAGCCTGGCTTAGTGGAAGGAGTTGGGCAGACCTGAGTTCAAATGCTGGTGCTACTCTCTAACATTTCTGAGTCTAAATTTATTTATCTGTAAAATGGAGCTGATAATACTTTCTTCATATCATTGTTGTAAAAATGAGAAATAATGCTGTATATCATCATCAGTTGGCACATAGTAGGCACTCAGTTAGGGATAGCAACTTTCATCATCATTGCCATTATCATAAATTGGGGTTTCTCTCATGCTCCATAAAGTACTTAGCATACTGCTAGAACCTATTTCAAAAGATAGTTGTTACTTACTCATATATTCTTGAAGTTTTTAAGGTCTACAAAAGAATCCATAGTTTCTCTTATAAAAGCTGACATATGCTTTATAAATATATTATCATATACTTCTAATGCTTCCTACTAATTAATAATGATATGCTAGAGAAATCTAAAAACAGTTTTTGCATTATGTTTGTATTTTAAACAAATCCCTAGGTTTTACTATAATACACAAATTGAAACATGCATTTAAAACTATTTTCAAAAAACAAAGGCTTGGCTTCAGTTGTACCTTAAAAATGGTTATCATACAACAGGCAGTGGCAGGCATCACTATTTTAAAAGAGAAACTGAGTACCAGAGGAATATAGTGAGATCATGTTCAAGATGTGCATTGCCCAAGAAAACATTGTGGTGAAAAGCAATTACTTAAAATCCTCTTGAAGTCACAAGGGATTCGTTCTTTTAAAATCATTTTCAGAGTTAAAAAAAAAGAACAGTTTTAGAAAAAGAATAAATGAATAGCTTTTGCCTTATTCAGAAGACTCTTAATGGAATCATGGCATGTTATGGCTATAAAGAATCATTCTAAAAATAATTTTAGGACAGTTGCTACACTTCACAGATTAGGAACTTGGGCCCAGAGAAATAAGAATAGCAGCTCAGGATCAGTCCTTCGTTACTTCTTCTGCTACTGGTCACCTATCTGGGCCTGAATTCTTATATTTGCACTAAACTCAAGAGCTACTACATTTCTTCTCTGACTTTAATTGAGATAAATGTGACAACTGCTGTACGTGCACCCAAAGGGAGAAAATTTATACCCCTATGTGTATGTGAAATAAGCAAGAAAAAAATGAAAGAGCAGGATGGTTGAGAATGTTCTTTTAACATAATTTTGTTTTAACAATGTCTTTATTTCATCCAGCTTTTAAAATTATTATCTAAAAACTATTAAGTCAAAAAACATATTTTTGGCGAGGCCTAAAAGGCTTTCACTACTCAAACCAAAAGGCATGCACTGGGTGGGCGAGTCAGGTGTGTTACAGGAAGAACCTCCAGAGCAATAAGCTGTATTAGTCAACCTGATATCTATGGTCATGATGTATGTTTATGGAAAGCCCCATTATTCACAGCAACTCCAACAGAGCAAAGCCTTCACAGGTGCTGGGGTACAAATTCTGTTCTCCAGCAGCCCAACTCTGTCCCTCTTGATGCTATTGAGCACTCTGCCTTCCAGAGGAAACCAGCCAGCACCAATGTGGGTACCCCAAAATGACCTTGAACAGGTGCTTCCACAGTCTCTTTCAATTCCATTTTCCTGGACTTCGAAGAGGGCTATCAGATACCAGGAGTAGAAACACAACACAGATGCAAAGCCAGATTTTTCCCCCATTGTCCCAATGTGACTTTCTTCACTGAATATTCCATCCTGTATATGGAAGCCATCCTTCTTGGATTATGTAATAATTATTTCGGGAGGGGAGTTGCCAAAGCTGAAGTTATTTCATAGGGTGGAGAAAGTGACTTGCTAAAATGTTAAAACTCTTACTACATTCCTGCTCACATAGAGCCTCCCAAGTCTTCTGGGGATGGGGAAGGAGGTTGGAGATCATCTCCAGACCACCCCAGCTCCCTCAGTGTATTTTTCTCATGATTATTTTCTGCGTATCTAAATATGGGTTATTTTGAAATCTTAATTTCCTAATTTTTTCCTCCTATTAATTAACTTTATTGTTATTTCACTGCCCATTAGCACCCCTACTAGAGAACACAGGAAAGGAAAGGAAACTCACTTATAATTATACTGTAATGGTATAATACTGAGAAAATTTTGATTCAGTCAATACTGTAAGAAAAAGAGTCTTAGAACAAAATGACTTTTGAGATCATCACTTTGTAGTGATTAAGATGCCTTAACAACCAGTGCTTACAACTTCTTCATTAACTAAACCACTAGAATCTTCAGGGGAGCAACTCTACCTGAGATCTATAGCATTGCCTCTGACCCACTGCAACTCTCAATAAAGGTTTAATGAATTTTTTTTAAATGGCTTAAGATGTGACTTTGGCTGCAAGAAAGAGAAAAGCTGACTTTGCTTAAGAGCTAAAGACATGTAACAACTTCACATAAGTAGTATATGGGTAAGCAATGCTAAGATTGGTGCAGTGGCTCAATAACGTGGTCACAGGACCAGGCTCTTGCTCTCTCTAGGCTCCACCATCCTCAGAATGTTGACTTCTCATCCTCATGCTTGCTTACACATGGAGGTAAGATGGTCGTCCCAATTCCAGGCATCTCTTTGCCCCACCACTGCTTTGAAACAGGAAGCAGAAGGCAGGGAAAGGCTGTCTTCCAATGTTTCCAACATTTTATCCAGGAAAATAACTGACTTCCCAGAAACCCTCCAGCAAATGGCCCCTTAGGTCACAAAAGCCAAGCCTAGCTGCAAGGGAAGCTGACAAAAGTCATATTTCATTTGCCAGCCTTATTCCATACTGAGAAGTAGGCCAGGAAAGGCAGTTTGAAACAACTGTGGAGTGAGCCAATCATCAGTACCCATCAAATGGTAAAACTGTCTTATTCAACAAAGAAGAAAATTGAGACCAAGAGAATTTAAGAAACTTACATTTAACATTTGTTGGGCACCCACTGTATGCTGGACCTACAAGTTACTTGGTGACAAAGCTGAAGCTGAAAGGTGGATCAGCCTGACCCCCAGCTCTACGCTGGTGTATGAGACCATACTTTACTCTGCTTAGAAGCAGAAGAGAGGGGGGTTGCACGCTAGCTTTTTGTATTAGAGAGATGAAATGACTAAGAAAGGGAGAAGGGGTTCTTTTGATTCCTCTTGAATAATACAGACACAAACGCTTTTTATTGGATATTAGCATTGGTAAAACAAAGGTGCATCAGGGAGGAAACTTTGAAACTACTGGCTAAAGTAAGATTTGGGAAAAATAAATACGGATTTCTCCTACAGCAGGTATTCACAAGGAATCAAGACTCTATCATCCAAAAGACTGAAAAATGAAAATATAAAAACACTCTACTGTTCTAGAATCTTTTTTATCATCCCTGATTTCATAATGAAGAAGCTGAAATTAAATGAAGTTCAACAACTTATGCTAAATCTCAAGGAGACTCAACAACACAGCACATATCAGTGCAGCTTGAGCCATACATTTAAGTAGAGTATATTTTTCTGAAGTATGTGAGCTCTGTCTAATTCCCCAGACAACTCAGGCAAAGGCAGAAATATTAGCCTGAATCACCCTTGGAATTCATCCCAAAGTTGATGCTATGACTTAGTTAACTGTAGCTATGGTCTGTTCATTATAGTCCTACAAATAGCTTCACATGCAGACTTCTAAAGACAATAGTAAATTGCTTAATTTGTAGCTTACATATGGAAATTAGAGTTTCAAAATTATATTCTACTGTAAATATTTAACAACTCCCAATTACCAGTGCACCATCATCCTAAACAAATGATCACAATAAATTTATGCACCAAGAGCATCGACACAGTTTCCCCCCTCAGATACTCCAAGGGAGGAGTGGGAACAGTGTCACTGGGATAGGGCAGGAGCGAATGGGTGGGTCCCCACCTTTTCTCAAACCCCAGGCAGTTCCCAAGATGCCTGGTATGACTATATGCAACTGCATTTCCTAGAGCATTGAAGAATGGCCTTCTACTGTGTGGAAAGTTTAAGCAGGGCATGGAAAGAAAGGGGGTTTCGCTACCTCACCCCGTTCCCCGACTAAGACATTGTTCTGACCTAACCAAGCTCAGACCTTTGGAGAAAGACAGAGGCCTCTTTGTTATATGCAGGAGAATCCACATTGGATTTAGTACAGAGGCCCATTTTTACTAATTATGTCACCGTGTAATACTGTGCCTATGAAGAAGCCCCAGAAAAATGTGAATTCATAACCATGTTCTTGCCCTATTGTATGCATATGTCTTTTATTCCCTAACTCATGTTATTTACATGATTTCTCTAGAGAGATGCTGAATGCTAGAGACCAAAGGAGCTCTAGAGATGATATGCTTAGATCTCATCCTTTGATAGAACAGAAAATGACATTCTAAAGCAGCTAAGCGAGAGCTATAATCCAGAGCTCCCAACTTATTTGACTCTTTTATGTAATGAAAGAGATAAAGAGCTGATCTCTCATGTGTGGATCTATCCAGGACCACCTATAGTGGGAGACATGTCTCTTCCTAGAATCCAGAATGTATTTTTCTGCGAACAAACAGTTCTGTAAACAGCAATTAGTAAAGCTGCAATCATACTATACTTCAGGTACATTGTGATCTTTTGTAGGCTTACTAGGAAACCTAACTATTACTTACTATTTCTATAGAAAAAAAATGCATTTAGTGTTTTAAACAACCAACCTGCACATGCAATTTTGGAATAAAGGCAATTCATAAATAGCCTGAGACTATGACCCCTGTGGTGTAGTTCTTGGAAATTTTTGCATCACCTCCGTGGTCACAGACACCGCATGCCTATGAGGTGGCTTCAGTGGTTGGTAGGGAGTTCCCCAGGCATCTTCACTGGGGTCTCTCCTACCTCTGCCCTTCCAAGTGTCAGATGGCCACACCCCAGCAGCTGAGGCAATAATCCTTCCAGAAGATGGGCGTGCAGTACGTTTCCATCTCTACCACAGAGATTCACTGAGGTAGACACTGCTGGCGTGTGGATATGGACATGCACCACCCAGACCCCCTGCCCAACTGCAAGGAGTGCAGCCAACAGATGGCCTCCAGCTTCTTCATGGTCAGCTTCAGCTAGAAAGAGCCACTTTGCCCAAGATCATGCCTTTCTGGCATAGCCTGCATCTAATGACTGAGCGAGGGAGCCAGATAAAGGCCCCAACAGTTTGGTTCAACATGGGAAACACAGGAAATACTGTCTCCAGAGCTCCCCAGTGGGTTGGCTGAGGTGTTGTTGGTCCTGCATTGTGATTCAACTTTTTCTTCTGCCCAATCCTGTTACCTCCCCTTCCTTGGACAGAATTTTTTGTTTGTTTATTGATAACAGACTTTGCTTTTTCAAGCAGTTTCTGGTATACAGAAAAACTGAGAAGATAGTACAAAGTTCCTGTATATCCTGCATCCAGTTTCTCCCTTATTAGTAACACCTTACATTAGTATGATCAGTTTGTAAATTAATAAGCCAATATCAATACATTACTATTAACTAAAGTCTACAGTTTATTCAGATTTCTTCCACGTTTACCTAATGTTCTTTTTCTGTTCCAGATTCACATCCGAGATAGCACGTCATATTTAGTTGTCATGTTGCTCTAGTCTCCTTCTCCTTTCACAGGTTTTGATCCTAATAAACATCTTGCATCTCAAATTCCATTTTAGAATCTGCTTCCAGAGAACCTAACTTGTGACAGCCTACCCAACAGCCATTCTCTCTTCTTCTTGCTAATGGCAATTTCTATGTGCAGCAATGGGCCCAGCCCCAGAATGTAAATCACAATGGGCCTAATCCAATAGGTAAATCCCAATCTTGTTTTCTGGTGACTGACCCAAGGGTGGACATATGACCCAGTCCTCACTAAGACACAAGGGAATGTCTTCCAGGGGATTTCTGAGAAGATTTTCCTCTTTGGTTAAAATATATCTACATCACAAGTTTTCAAGGAAAAAGTTTGCGGGTATTTTTTGGTCCATTTCTCTATCTGCTTTAGACACTGCCATGTGATGCTAGAAACTGCAGCAACTGCAGGCAACAAGGCAAAGTAGGAGGGGCAAAGGCTCCTGGATATTTCATGGCATCACTGATTTGCAGAACTGACACTGTAACTGGAATTCTTAAGTAAATAATAAACGTTCTTATGTTAAAGACAGTACCAGTGTTCAAGGGTTTGGATCCCCATATCAGTCAGCCACCAAAAAAAATTAAAAAGACAGTGCCAGTTGAATTTTCTGTTACTTGCAGCTGAAAGCATTTCTTTTTTTTTTTTTTTTTTTTTTTTTTCGTGACCAGTAAGGGGATTGCAACCCTTGGCTTGGTGTCACTCGCACCGCGCTCAGCCAGTGAGCGCACTGGCCATCCCTATATAGGATCCGAACCTGTGGCCTCAGAACTCCCAGTGCCGCACTCAGCCGAGTGAGCCACGGGGTCAGCCCGCTGAAAGCATTTCTAACATGCACTCACTCAAGGTCACACAAGAAAAAGGTTACCATAAGGATTCACATAGCTAAAAGGGTGATAGAATCTCATAAAGTTTTGAGAACAGAGCTAGGCCTCACAAAGCCTGAATGGAACAGTAGTTCTACATCCACAGCTGCCATAAAGACCCCCATGAGCAGTTTTAGAGCTCTCACTCCAGTGCTCAACTCTGTATGTCTTTTCTCTATCTCATAACTTCTGGTTCCTCATAAATATGACTTACTTAAGGCTTAAGTCTCTTTTTATCTAATGACCTTTCAACTTCAGCTCCCACTAGAAATTCTCAACATGTCTCTGTTGAAATGCCTCAGAGAGAGAATATAATTGACTCAAGTCATCTTTTTCTGCCAAGCCATACCACAGTACACTGGTGAGCCTAAAGCTTATCTGTCATTGACACAGTATTCTGTCTTAGTTCAATCAACTGTTTGAAGGAACAAGGTCACATGGTATAAAGCCTACCCATACAGAGCTGTCCCTTCAACAGGACGGTACACGAGACTGAGGGATGGTCAGGCACAGGGACACATAGGGTCCAGCACAGCAGCACCCAGGAGCAGAACGGTGGAGATATAGATGCTCTGCACTCTTGTCCTCATTTCTGCTCCCTCCCTCAGCAAATTAGTTTGATTCTTATACTTTTTGTCTGTTTTGATTGTTATTACTATAAACATTACTGTCTCACGTAAATAAAAGATAAGATGTCTCCAAATATGCCTTTGGTCACTGCTAGTAGAAAAGAGAGAGGAAGAGATATGAAAGGGGAAGAAAGAAAGAGAGAGAGAGGAAGAAAGGAAAAAAGAAGAAAAAACAGGGCAAGAGAGTACTGTATTTGACAGGCACAGACAGGTGTTGGCTTGGCACTTTAGCATGAGAGGGCGACAGAAAGCAAAATCAGGGAGAAGTGAGGTCCAAGCCAGCTCCCAATTCAGCTCAGAACCAATGGGAAATAGAGGAGGTTTCACGGAAGATGGAGGTTTTAATGGGTGACATCAACTAGACTAATCCAACAGGCTCCTGCAGTATAATCCTGCTGCATGGAAAGCATTCCATTGATTCAGCCATACCAGGGGTCATACCATTCATCCCACAGGAGTGTCATCGCCCTTACCCTAACATCAGCATTATGATACAATTTTACGGCATATCTCATTAGAGAGGCCTAAATTAATTCCATTTCCAAAAGAGCGAAAGCACCAAATTTACCCCTGGGATTAAGACAAGCAATGGGAAAATCCAGCCCAATGTATCTAAAAGCACAGAGGGAAACTATGAAAATGGGATTTTACTCCATGACTACCAGAAGTTTCTTGAAAGCATTTGCTTTGCAGAAATCTTGGCTTTCATTCCTCTCTTGATTTTTTAAGCTAGCCTTTGAACATTACTCAGTAGGTAGTTGGCCCTTTTGATGTTTGGCACTTACATAAAAGGGATGAGTTATTTAATTTTCTGCAAAGGCAACCAAGCCTGTTCTGTATGTAAAAAGGCAAGCCGTTCAAGCATATGCGACTGTGCCGGGGGAGTGAAAGCTTTTCTTGTTTGAAAGTTCAAAGTTAACATGTCAATTGAATCCCAAGGACTTGTGCATCAAACCCTGAAATGTGGACACTAAGTCAGGCAACTCGAAGTGAAGGGTTAAAGCCATTACCAAGAAAATTAACAGGAACTGAAGCAACACTCATGGTGGAAAACTTTTTTCTTTTCTTTTTTTCCAATTATCTAACTTGGCTGTCTGATTACCAAATAGAACGTTGGCAATCCAAAGGAAAATCTAAAAGGAACTTCAATTGGATATGTCCACAAAAGCAAGCAAATTAGAAGTATGGTTTGATTATGCAGATGGGTTAGAATACAGGCTAGAGGGAAAGGTAGTTTAGTTTGAATGGTCCAGATTGGTCACTTGTGTGGAATTGAGTTGATGTGTAGTGGTAGAAGTTTTGGGGTTTTTTTCTTTCTCTGTGTGTGTGTGTGTGTGTGTGTGTGTGTGTGTGTGTGTGTGTGTGTGTGTGTGTTAAACATATATAACATAAGGATTACCACTTTAAGCATTTTTAAACATGAAATTGCATGGAATTAATTACATTCACAATGCTGTATAACTACCACCTCTATCTATTTCCAACTTTTTTGTCATCCTAAACATAGACTCTGCACCAATTAAGCAATAACTTATTATTCCTCTTCTCTCCCCCTCCCCATTTCTGGTAACTTCTAATCTACTTCTTTCTCTGACTTTTTTTTTCCATTCTATCTTTTCTTTTTGAGTTATGATAAGTGTACATATCAATGGAGTACAGTATGATATTTGGGTATGATATTAAGGTACATTTTTACAGTGTGCAATGGTTATATCAGTGTATTTAGCATGTCCATCACCTCAAACATTTGTCAACTCTTTGTGTTGGGAACATTCAACATCCTCTCAACTAGCTACTTGAAGTTATACAGTTGTTGTTGACTGTATTCTCCCTATATTGCTATAGCACACTAGATCTTATTCTTCCTACCTCTCTACAATTTTCTATCCATTGACCACCCTCTCTGTATCCCTCTCCCCCCTTCCCTTACTAGTCTCTAGTA
Organism: Cynocephalus volans; assembly: GCF_027409185.1. Taxonomy (NCBI): domain Eukaryota; kingdom Metazoa; phylum Chordata; class Mammalia; order Dermoptera; family Cynocephalidae; genus Cynocephalus; species Cynocephalus volans. The sequence goes on along the minus strand of NC_084460.1, from coordinate 206,986,005 downwards.
ACCACTATTCCACTCTCTATCTACTTCTATGAGATCAACTTTTTAAACTTCCACATGAGTGAGAACATGTGGTATTTCTCTTTATGTGCCTGCCTTATTTCGTTTTCTCCAAGCTCATACATGTTGCTACAAATGGCAGAATTTCATTCTCTTTATGGCTGAGTAGTATTCCACTGTGCATATACACCACATTTTTTTATCCAATTATCCATTGATGGACGTTTAAGTTGGTTCCAACTCTTGGCCATTGTAAACAGAGCTGCAATAAACATGAGAGTGCAGGTATCCCTTCGATTTGTTGATTTCCTTTACTTTGGATATATACCCAGTAGTGGGATTGCTGGATCATATGATAGTTCTATCTGTAGTTGTTTGACAAACCTCCATACTGTTTTCCATAATGGCTGTACTAATTTACATTCCCACAAGCAATGTATAAGAGTTCCCCTTTTTCCACATCCTCACCAGCATTTGTTATAATAGTCATTCTAACTGGAATGAGATGATATCTCATTGCAGTTTTGATTTTCATTTATCTGATGATTAGTGATGTTGAATATTTTATCATATACTTGGCCATTTGTATGCCTTCTTTTGAGAAATGTCTATTCAGCTCATTTGCCCATTTTTAAATTGGATTTTTTTTTTTACTATTGAGTTGTGTTCTTTGTATATTCTGTATATTGATCCCTTGTCAGATGCATTGTTTATAGACATTTTCTCCCATTCTGCAGGTTGCCTTTTCACTCTGTTGATTGTTTCCTTTGCTGTGCAGAAGGTTTTTAGTTTGATATCATCTCATTAACTTAGTTTTGCTTTTGTCACCTGTGCTTTAGAAGTCTTTTCCTAAAATCTTTGCCTTGTCCTATATTCTAAAGTGTTTCCCCTGTGTTTTTTTCTAGAATTTTTATAGTTTGGGGTCTTACATTTAAGTCTTTAATAATTTTTGAGTTGATTTTGGTATGTGGTGAGAGATAGGGGTCTAGTTTCACTCTTCTACATATGGATCTCCAATTCTCTCAGCACCATTTGTTGAAGAGACTGTCCTTTTCCCAATGTACATATGCTCTTGACTCCTTTGTCAAAGATCAGTGGCCTGTAGGTATATGGATTTATTTCTGTATTCTCTATTCTGTTCCATTGTTCTATGTGTTTGTTTTGTGCCAGTATTATGCTGTTTTGATTACTATAGCTTTGTTGTACATTTTGAAGTCTGGGAGTGTGCTGTCCCTTGTTTTGTTCTTTTTGCTCAGAATTGCTTTGGCTATTTGAGGTCTTTTGTGGTTCCATATACATTTTTAAATTGTTTTTTCTATTTCTGTGAAGTAGGTCATTGGTAGTTTAAACAATGGGCAACACATTGAACCTTTAGATTACTTTGGGTATTATGGTCATTTTGATGATATTGATTCTTCCAATCCATGAGCATGGATGCCTTTCCATTTTTTGTGTGTGTCTCCTTTCATTTTTTTAATCGATGTTTCATAGTTTTTCTTGTAGAGATCTTTCATCTCCTTGGTTAAGTTTATTCCTAGGTATTTTATTATTTTTGTTGCTATTGTAAATGGATTGCTTACTTGATTTCTTTTTCTGCTAGTTCATTGTCAGTGTAGAAATGCTACTGGTTTTTGTATACTTATTTTGTATGCTTATTCTGCAACTTTACTGAATTTGTTTACCAGGTCTAGGAGGTTTTTTGTTTTGGTTTGGTTTTTTGTAGAGTCTTTAGGTTTCTCTATGTATAAAATCATATCATCTGCAAAGAGGGACAATTTTACTCCCTCCTTTCCAATTTGGATGCCCTTTATTTATTTCTTTTGCCTAATTGTTCTGGCTAGGACTTCCAGGACTATGCTGAATAAAATTGGTGAGAGTAGGCATCCTTGTCTTGTTCCAGCTCATGTGGGAAAAGCTTTTCCCTATCCAGTATGATGTTAGCTGTGTGTTTGTCATATATAGACTTTATTGTATTAAGATACTTTCCTTCTATAACTAATTTGTTGAGAGTTTTTATCATGAAGTGATGTTGAATTTTATCAAATGCTTTTTCTGCATCTATCAAGATGATCACGTTTTTTTTTTCTTTCATTCTGTTGATGTGATATATTATGTGTATTGATTTGCATATGTTGAACCATCCCTGCATCCCTGGGATAAAACCCACTTGATCATCATATTAGCCTGTTTCTGTCACATATAACAAAATACCGGGAACTGAGTGATTTATAAGAAAATGAAATTTATTGCCTGTAACTTCAGAGTCTGTGAAGTCCAAAGTCCAAGGAACACATCTGGTTAGAGCCTTGGTGGTGATAACAGTGATGGCAGAGTATCACATTGCAAAAATGGTGGAGCAGAGAGAGAAACTAACCTTCTCATACAGTCTCCTTTTAAAGCTTTCAGAACCATGCCCCTAACCACCATTATTAATCCATTGACTACAGCATGATTCTACAGTCTAATCATCTCTTCAAGGCCCCACCTTTCAATTACCATAATGGGATTTCATGCCCTCAACAGTAACCATGGGGTTAAGCCTCAGTGAGGTTGGGAGGACATCCAATCTACAGCAATCATGCTGTATAATCTTTTTGATGTGCTGTTAGATCTGGTTTACTGGTATTTTTTTGAGGATTTTTGCATCTACATTTGTCAGGGATATTGACCTGAAGTTTTGGTTTTTTTGTTGTGTCCTTGCCTGGTTTTGGCATCAGGGTAATGCTGGCCTTACAATATGAGTTTGGAAGAATTCATCCACTTCAAGTTTTTGGAATAGTTTAAGAAGTATTGGTATTAGTTCTTTTTTAAATGTTTGGTAGAATTTAGCAGTAAAGCCATCTGGGCCTGAGTTTTTCTTTGTTTGGGGACTTTTTATTACTGATTCTATCTTGTTACTTGTTATTGGTCTTTTCAGATTTTCTATTTCTTCTTGGTTCAGTCTTGCAAGGTCATATGTGCCCAGGAATTTATCCATTTCCTCTAGGTTTTCAAATTCATTCTCATATAGTTGTTTATAATAATTTCTAATGAACCTTTTTATTTCAAGGTATCAGTTGTAATGTCTCACATTTCTGATTTTATTTACTTGGGTATTTTCTCTTTTTCTTAATCTGGCTAATGGTTTGTCAATTTTGTTTATCTTTACTTTTCAAAAAAAATAACTTTTCACTTGGTTGATCTTTCGTGTTGTATTTTTAGTCTTAATTTATTTCTGCTCTGATTTTTATTACTTTTCTTATACTTATTTTGAGTTTGATTTGTTCTTGCCTGAGGTGCATTGTTATGTTGTTTATTTTAAATCTTTCTGTTTTTTTGATGTAGGTGTTTATTGCTATAAACTTTCCTGTTAATACTACTTTGGCTCTATCTTTGGTATGTTGTGTTCTGTCTTCATTTGTTTCAAAAAATTTTATTTCCTTCTTAATCTCTTCTTTGATCCATTGGTGATTCCAGAACATGTTGTATAATTACCACATATTTGTGTAGTTTCAAAAGTTCCTCTTGTTATTGATTTCTAGTTTTATTCCATTTTTGTCTGAAAAAATATTTGATATAATTTCAACTTTTTTAACTTATTCAGACCAGTTTTGTCGCCCAGCATATGATCAATCCTGGAGAATATTCCATGTAATAAGAAATGTTTGATTCTTTTCTCTATTTTGGTATCTATTCTAGCAGTAAGTTTTGTATTTTTAGGTGTTTTCATGATGGTTGTTATTGTTCTTTCTCTTCTAAATGTAGGACTTCCCTAAGCATTTCTTGTAAGGCCAGACTGCTAGTGATAAATTTCCTTAATTTTTGCTTATCTGAGAAAGAGTTTATTTCTTCCTCATTTCTGAAGGATAGCTTTGCTGGATAAAATATTCTTGGCTGACAGTTCTTTTCTTTCAATACTTCGAATATATCATCCCATTCTCTCCTAGCCTATAGGATTTCTGCTAAGTCAGCTATTAGTCTAACGGGGATTGATTCCCTGATAAGTGGCTTGATGCTTTTCACCTGCTGTTTTTATAATTCTCTCTGTGTCTTTAATTTTTGATAGTTTGACTACAGTGTGTCTTGGAGAAGACTTTTTTTGGGTTGAATCTATTTGGGGAAATTTGAAGTTCCTGGATTTGGATGTTCATATCTTTCCCACGACAAAGGATGTTTTCATCTATTGTTTCATTAAATATGTTTTCAATACACTTTTTGTTTTCTTCTTGCATTAGTCTGTTTCTGTTGTTTATTTAAAAAATACCTGGAACTGGGTAGTTTGTAAGAAAATGAAATTTATTGCTTACAATTGCAGAGGCTGGAAAGCCCAAAGTCCAGATCTGGTGAGAGTCTTCCTTGGTGGTGGCTTCAGTGACACAGGCTATCACATTGCAAAATGGCAGAAGCAGAAAGAGAGAGACCCTCACATGCTCTCCATTTAAAGCCCTCACAACCAGGCCCATGACCACCTTTATTAATCCATTCACTATGGCATGGTCTTTACAATCTCTCACCTCTTCGAGGGCCCACTTTTCAATTACTGTAATAGGATTTTGTACACTCAACAGTTACAGTGTGGATTAAGCCCCAATGACTTTTTGATTAAATTCCAATGACTTTTTTCCATTCAATCCACTGCACGTCTTTTTCTGGAATGCCCTTTTTGAATGGCTTCTGGAATTCAAATATTTGTTTGCTTAATAATATTCCATAAATCTTGTAGGCTATTTTATTTTCGGCGAGGGGGGGTTGTTTGTTTGGTTGGTTTTTTTAATTTACTGATTAAAAAAACCTTAGGTTCAGTGAAAAAAAGGGGGGGGCAGGGGGTGGATTTTTTCAAAGTTAAATAGTAATTGGGGTGTTGGATCAGCTTTGGTCTTTAGTTAACTACACTTACCCATGTTTACATGAATTTTTTTCAGACCATAATAAAAGTAACAATATAAAACCAGCATGTGTGGAGTATACTAACATTTTTAAAGCAAATGTATTTCACAGGGCCTAGTTTCTAAAGCCCTGTAGTTTCAGGTTTAGCCTAACTTCTTAAAATTACATATAGAAATGTTAACCTTGCAAAAGACAGGAAACTTTCCCCAGGCTAAAGTCTCTGTTGAAGATAAGAATTGTAACACAGCAAAATTGCTGGCTCAAAGTGTAGATGTCCTTGGTGCAGGTTAACCTTACTTAATTGTTATGTAAACATACTAAGGAAATTGCTGTAGGAAAAGACAGTATTTGCTAAGAACAAGCTTTTGTTGATGGATCAACTTAACCTTTTGCAAATTGCATTATGGAATGTCACTTTGTTATTTCACTGATGTTACCAGCTTCTATTGTTAAACTATACTAAGCCATAACCCCACCTATGTTTCTTTTCTGTAACTTTCTACCCTGGAGAATAAATACTGAGACAGAACCCCAGTTCAGTGTTAATTTCCCAAAGGAGGAATGCCTCTTTCACTAGGGTTCTGAGAAGTTAACCCCATCGGGTTGTCTCACTGCTCAGAGGAAATGGGCTTTGAGTAATCCTTTGTGTCTCTGTCACCCAGGGGAGAGAGGTGATAAATCCGTGTGAGGCAAAGCAACAAGCATGACCAAAATTTCATTTTGCTTGTATGTTTTCCAGGAAGAATTGTGAAACCATAATTTTAGAAAGTGGTGAGTGTGTCTTCAAATTGGCTTAGAATATTTAAATTCAAATTATGGGAGTTTTTTTGCCATTATTCTCCAATCACCTATTCCTTTACAGCAAAGACAATACCATGTGCTACCAAAGAAGTTTCAGGTTCTTCCTGGGCACACAACTAAAATACCTTTCACAGCCTTCTGCAGGTAGGATGGGTCTCTGGGACTGAGTTATGGCTAATGAAATATGAGTATGAATGACATACACCAGTCCCAGAAAAGATCTCCCATGCTCTGTTATCCATTCATTTTCTGTTTCTGTAGTGATCTTGGAGGCCAAGAAGCTAGCACAGATATTAGATGGAAACACTCTGCCCCCTCTTTTTTCTTAAAATTTATCAATATACAATGTGGTTGATTTTCATGTCCCTTTACCAATTCCTCCTTTTCTCCCCTCCTTTCCCCCCTCCCTCACCCCATCAACATCATATCTGTTCACTAGTCTTAGGCTTTGTTCATTTTTTAAAAATTCTTTTCTCTTTTTGTCCCCCTGGGTTATTTCAAAACAGATGTCTACAAGGTCAGAAATTATTTCTTCTGCATGATCTAGCTTATTGTTGAGACTCTCAGATATGTTTTTTATTTCATTCAATGAATTCAATTCCAAGATTTCTGTTTAATCTTTTATGATATCTATCTCTTTGTTAAATTTCTCATTTGGATCATGAATTTTTTTCTGATTTCTTTGAATTATCTGTCTGCATTCTCTTGTATCTCAGTGAGTTTCCTTAAGATTGTTAATTTGAATTCCTTTTCTGGCAAGTTGGCAATTTCTGATCCTTTGGGATCACTTATTGGAACATTATTGTGTTTTTTCAGTAGTATCATGTTTCCTTGTTTTTTCATATTTCTTGTTTCCCTACATTGATATCTATGCATCTCGTGGAACAGTCACATCTTTGAATTTTGTAGAGTGGCTTGTGTGGTGAAGGACTTTCAACTGCAAATGTGTCTTCGGGTGTTGACTGGGTACAGTACAATGGTTTTGTTCTGGATAGATACAGTAGTGTATACTCTGTGTAGTTTCTTTAGCTGTAATCCAGTTTTGCTATGTCTGTGCAAACCCCAGTGGCTATGATTGGGAGGTTTGTGGTGGTGATGACACAACTTTGCTGGTGGTGGGCTTACTGTGTTGAATCTCAGGCTGGGGGTACAAGTATGCTCCCTGTGGGTCATTTGGCTCAGGATCTGGCTCACTGAGGATGAGGTTACTGGATTGATTTCCAGGCCGGGGTAAGGGCATGCTTCCTCAGTGGATCTGGTTTCAAGATGGTACTATACTGCATCATCAGCTTGGGTTTGCCATTGGCGGAGTCACCATGCCAATTTTCTGATCAGGTACGGGCATGTCAGCCAGGCTGTTTCTCACTCGAATGCATGCGCATGCGATGGCTTAAAGACTCAGGGGTAGGTCCACCAGGAACATGACAGCTGGCTGTTGCTCTGAGTCGGGGGCATGGGCACACTTTGGCTTGGCTAGCTGGGTGTGGGTCTGCCAGGAGCTGGTCCAGTGTGCCACTTCTTGGGGCAAAGTGTGAAATCATGCTTCCGCAGAGGTTCAGGAGTGGGTCTGCCAAGGTCTGGGCTCCTGAGCCACTTCTTGGTTAGTGGACAAGGTCACTAGGCAATCCTGCAGAGAGGGAGCCCTACCAGCCCCTTATCAAGCAGTGGTGAGGCCTCAACACAGGCCCACCAAGAGGAGGCCCAGCCAGCTGCTTCTTGGGCTATGGGCAAGGCCGCTAGATGGGGCTGCAGAGAGGGGGGACCCTGCCAGCCCTTCTCAGGCAGAGGGTGGGACTACTAGAAGGGACTATAGAGGGGAAGACTGCCTGGCCACTTCTCCAGGAGGGCATGGATACACTTTAGTTCCACTGACCTGGGGGTATATTCGTTAGGGTAGGAACCCCTAAGCTGTTTATCTGGGTTGGGAACTTGGGTTCACAAAATTCAGCCTGCTGTGGGGGCAGAGGGGATCTGCCTGTCTGATCTCTGGCTGAGGACATGGAGGTGCACTGGTTCAGCAGGACTGGGATTGGCTTCCTAGGTATGCAGGTCTGGGGTCACAGCTGTTCCTGCGTCCAGGCTTCATGCCACTGAGATCAGGGCATTATAGCCTCTCCAGTGAATGGAGTCGTGGTCTTATTCATTTCTTCAGTTGCACTAGATTTACACAGAGTAGGAACTCATGTGTTCATCAATGTATTGAACTGAGCTGAAGAAAGACAAAACAAGATGCATGACTCTGTTCTCAAATAAGCAGAGCCAACAAGTAAAGTCTGTATAGCCTATAAAAATTAGTTTATGCTTTTTAAAATTATTTTTGTTTTCTGTATCAGCATGTTGCTTTTTCCATGGTTGTCCCCTCCAAACACTTGTAATTCTTGATATTTCTCATTTTTAAAACTTATTTTTGTTCTGAGGCACCCTTCCTTCGTGTGTCTATCTGTACCAGGAAGTCGGGCCACTTCAGGAAAGCATGGTCCAATATATGGCTGACAGAAATTCCTTACCATCAATCAGAACATGCCCCTGCTCAGACATTTCAAGGAAATGTTCATTTTCCAGGAATGTTCACAACACTGTCAGAGGAGGTTTCTTTATTCCAGAGCATGCTGGTCAGCTACACAAGGAAAGTCACGTGGACAGACAAATCCCCAATAAGGAGTTTCCTTTTTGCAATCAAAAATAATGAGATCCCTGGCTACTTTAAGCTAATTCTTCTAAAGACTAAAGGAGGAAAATAAGGTCTAGGGAGAGTCTTATTTTATGTCAAGAACTACAAAAATTCAGGATAGAGAGAAGAGCAAGGAAAAAGGTAAAGGCAACAGAGATGGTACCCTTTATATGAATCAAAGTTGCTTTACTTCATAGAATTCAGAGATTTCAAGGAAAAGGATGGTCAACATTATTGACAGCCCAGAGACAGAGCCATTCATTCAATCATTCAAGAAATATTTATTGACTGTCTAAAATGTGGTAGGACTGTTCACAGGACAAGACAACACAGACATGATTTCTGTCCTCATGGAGCTTTCAGCCCAGTGAGGAGGCCAGATCTTAAAAAAACAATTACACAATTAATTGTCGGAAGTATTACTATAGAAAAGTGTATGGTGCCATGAGAATGAGTGATGGGGATACATAACATAGTCTGGGGGTCAAGGAAGCCCTCTCTGTGGAAATGACATTTAAGATGGGCCCAGAAAGGCAAGTAGATGTTTGCCACATTAAAAAGCTAATAGAATTTGTTTCAGGCAGAGAGAATATGAATATAGACACAATCAGGTCTGGAAATCATAAGCAAGATGGACTTGGGGGGCAAAAACAATGAAGTGTGGATTTGTTACCAGAGGAGAGGGTCCAGGGATATCAGATTGCTGACCTCAGCAAGGTCCTTGACTCCACCATAGGAAAGAATTCAAGAGCAGAGTCAAAGTAGAAAGTAAACGCAAGTTTAATGCAAAGAGTAAGGAATATACATTTCACAGGCAAAGTGCGGGCTGACTTGAGTGTGAGTAGCGGCCTCATTTTGTCCTTGATGCCACCTATTATAGTCGGCTATCTATACATATTCATGCTATGAATAGTTAACTAAGGGTGTGGTTCCCAGTTATGTAAATCTTAAGTGACTCTAGCCTTGCACATGCTCTCTTGGTTCCATTTGGCACACACTCAGTGATAAATTCCAGCATATACACAGAGTGTACTTAAAATATGCTTGGTGCTCCCGAGCACTTCCAGTGGAAGGTCATTCAAAGCCAAACTCCTTTCTACTAAGCATGCACAACCACTGAAATCAATCAAACTTCCTTCCTGCTATCTCTATCTTCCTGTGTTGTGCTCAAAAATAGGTGCAACATGCAACAGTACCTCTCTTCTAACTCAGGGCCACAGGGAAAGCCCTGAGACTCTGGGGAGTGGTTTGAGACTTAGAGAAGTGGCTTGAGACCCATACAGGTGGGAACCCAACATTGATTGCTCCTAATAGCCAAGTCTCCCTATTATATGTTCTTACAGCACTCTGTCTCTATCCTCCAGCGTTCACAATTGTATGTGCATGTGTGTTTTTTTTTCCCAGACAAGAAATAGAGATTACTATCAATTACCATTACCAAACTGTAAGATCCAGAACAGCGGAAACCATTTGCTGTTCCATCCACTATTACAAACCCAGGACCTATCTCAGAACCTAGAACATCATATGTACTCAATAAACATTTGTGGAATGAATGAATGAAGGAACGAATAAGTGAATAAGTGATTGTTACAGGGTAAAATTCTCTAAACTTTTTTCCAACTCAAAATTCAAATGTGCCCTATTCCCACAGGTTATATTTTTTGTTCCTTTTCTTGTTTTCATATTTTCCACTGAATTACGTATGTTTTTCCCGTTGCTTATTACTTGCCTGCTCATAGACAAAGCCTAGTACTCCAGATGCGGCTATATAAAGTTAGAATTTTATAAAATGTAAGTTTATCAGGCCCTGGTCAAAGGAAGCAAATCCTGCAGAACTTTCCTTTTCTCTACCCATAATCGTGCAGGTTATCAAAAAAGTAACAACAGAGCTGATTAATTTACCAAGAGGCTCCCAGACAAGCAGTCTTTTGATTCGCTTTTACTACTTACACACTAAGCTATAGCTAGTTAAAAAAACAAAATTCAAAAGCTCTTTTCATTTACACTTTTGGCTTCTCCAATGAAACAGATTACCTTAAAGTAATGGACCATTAGAGGGATACAATTATCCCTTCTACAACCTGCACTGAAACACACATGCACACGCGCACACACGCGCACATGCACACACACACACACGATGGATTTCCAGCAAGGTGCATTTTTTTCCTGAAAAATTCTTAGAATTAACGTGATTCTATTTCAGTGGTTTATTAACATGTGCTCTTTAACATGATCGTCTTAAAAATGAACATGGACAGGATTATATATTATTCATTTTTGTATCTGAAAAATATCCCAATTCATAATTTAAAGTATTCCTAGTGTCAAGAGTTAAAAAAAAAAAAAAGTTGTGTTTTCACTCTGCTGATTATAATAGGAGAAAAGCTGTTAAATGCCTAATTGTTTGCACTAATCTAGATCATTATAATATCACACACATAGATTTACAATATTTTAAATAACTGATTGACTCTACCATCTTTGTGAATATAAAGTTTTTTTTCAGCAGGGAGCAAACACGATTTTAAAAATTGGTTTGGTATCCTCTGAAACCTCGTTTCTATTTCTCTGAGTGTTTCCACCCATGAAACTCAAGACGTAAATCTACTGCACTTTGCCAAAGGACATCTAACATATAATTACTGCAGGTATCTGAAGGGGTATATACTCATATTCAGGACTGCCTGTCTGGAAAACAGAGGAGACTATATCAAGTCTGATCTTCAATCCTGCCTCTTAATTAGTCTGCCTCAAGCACTCATTCCTTGTGTGAGAATTCACCTTATTTAAGTCTGGATGATCATATTATGAATGCAGGAAGTAATGGCTATTCTTGGTATTTGCAAAGACTGAAAGACACATCTTGGATACATTTTTCTAATAATACAGTATAAAATACAGCAAAGGATGGTGCTTAGGTGGAACCTTTATCAATTTTGTGGGAAATGGTAACAAGTCAAAGTTTAATAACAATGTGCCAAAAAAGGATGTCTTAGCAAAAATAGTGGCATCCATCCTAGCATAATTTATCTGTCTAGTTCACAGGCAGATTTGTGAAAGCTTGAGCAATTTTCTTCTTGCCAAGAAAACTGGCTTTTCTGTCCAATTGTTTTTTCATAGAGAGAAACTTTTATTTTTTATCAATATTATTTACATACATTGATATTTCATGTATCACATACTTCAAATATTACATATTTCTCCTTTGATTGTTAATTACAGATACATCTTCTACAAATAGCTTTATCAAGATATAATTCACATACCATATAATTCACCCATTTAAAATGAACAATTCGGTGGCTTTTATTATACTTACAGAATTGTGCATCCATCACCACAATCAATTTTAGGACACTCATTACCCTTCAAAAGAAATCTCATATCCCTTTGCCATCATTCCTCAATCTTCCCATCCCTCAACCTTAGGCAACCACTAATCTGTTTTCTGTCTCTATAGATTTGCCTACTCTGGACATTTGATATAAATGAAATCCTACTATCTGTGGTCCTTTGTGACCAGCTTCTTTCATTTCACACAATGTTTTCAAGGTTCATTCATGTTGTAGCAGATATCGGTACTATATTTCTTTTCATTATGACTTTAGTATTTTCATTATGACCCATATAACTAATAACATGCCATTGTATGTATATACCATATTTTATTTATCCATTAATCAGCTGATGCCTATTTGGTTTTCATTTTTTCGATATTATGAATAATGCTGCTATAAACATTTGTATACAGGTTTTTGTGTGAATATGTTACATTTCTCTTGGGTCTGTCTATAGTCAGAAATGGCATTGCTAGATCATATACTAATTCTATGTTTAACACTTTGAGAAACTGCCAGACTGTCTACCAAAGCCTTTACATCCAGAAGTGTGTAAGAGTTCCAGTATCTCCACATCAATAGTGCAAAGGTGAATCCTACAATTTCCTTAATTTACCACTTTGAGAGAATTTCCATGCTGCAGCACACAGAGAGGGAATCCAGGTAGACCCAGGGCCCAACCCATCCCCTGAGTTGAGGAGATAGAGCTGAGATTTTAAGGAGACAAAGGTAGCTAGACTTCATGAGGCAGAGTACAGAAAAGGAAAGAACTGCACAGAGACAGAGAACACTAGAACTGTACAGAGGGTCGCCCTGGAGAATTCAGTTGAGTACTGATAAACCCATACATATGAGGAAGCTACCCAAGTACAAGCCAGGAAGAATATTAGAGGTAACAACGTCTAGTATTCACATTATGTTGTGTAGTGAATTGTGCCCATTCCCACCAGCCAGACTGAAAAACCTCCAGATTCACAATATTCTCACCCAACAAGGTAAAATTCACAATGTCTGGCATCCAGTCAAACTTACCACACATAAAAAGAAGAGGGAAAATATAATCCCTGCTGAGGAGAAAAATCAATCAACTGAAACAGATACAGATATTGCAATTAGCAGACAAGGACATTAAAACAAACAAAACTATAGCCTGTATTGCAAAAGTTAAGTAGAGTCATGGAAAATACTTTTAAAAACAAAATTTCTAGAGATGAAAACTACAATGTTTGAAATAGAAATATGTTGGATGAGATTAACAGCTGAGTAGTCACAGTAGAAGAAAAAGTTAGGCAATTTGAAGACATAGCAATAGAAGCTATCCAAAATGAAATAAGGAGAGAAAAAAATGATACCAAAAAAAGGAAAATTAAAAGAGAATCAGTAGCTATGGGACAACTTCAAGTGGCATAACATACATGTAATTGGAGTACCTGAAATGGGGTGGAGAACAGAAGAAAATTTTTGAAGAATTTATAGATGAAATTTTTTCAAACTTGATGAAAAACTATAAATTCATAGATTCAAGACTTTCAATGAACCCCAAACACAAGAAACAAAGAAAACTATACCAAGACACATAATAATAAAATTGCTGAAAACCAATAATGAACAGAAAAATTTTCAAAGCAGCCAGGGAAAAAAAAAGATGCACTACATGCGGAGAAACAAATGTAAAGGTGACAGCCAATCTTTCATTAGAAACAGGGTAAGTGAGAAGAAAGCAGAGCAACATCTTTAATGAACTGAAAGAAAAAACTGTCAACCCAGCTGTATTAGTCCATTTCTGTTGCTTATAACAAAATACAAGGAACTGGGTGATTTATAAGGAAATGAAACTTATTGCTTACAGTTTCTGAAGCTGGGAGTCCAAAGTCCAAGGAACATATTTGGTGAGGGTCTTGGTGGTGGTAACAGTGACACAGGGTATCACATAGTGAAATGGTGGAGCAGAGAGAGAAACTAACCTCCTCATTCACTCTCCTTTTAAAGTCCTCCAAACCATGCCCCTGACCACCATTGTTAATCCATTCACTATAGCATGGTTCTACAATCTAATCACCACTTCAAGGCCCCACCTTTCAATTACCATAATAGGATTTTATATACTCAACAGTTAGAGTAGGGATTAAGTTTCTAATATATGAAATTTGGGGGACATAATTCAGTCCACTACACCGGCCTTCTATACTCAGTAAAAATATCTTTCTAAACAAAGGCAAAATAAATTTTTTTCAGACCTACAAAAGTGGAAAAAATTCATTACCAATTTCCCACGAAGCGGTATAGTGTTCCGAAAACTTTCAGAAAAAGAGGGGAAGATAAATGGAATGGAAAAAGATATACCATGCTAACACTAATCAAAAGATGGCTGGATTAACTGTATTAATTCCAGACAAAGCAGAATTTAGAACAAGAAAAATTTTCATAAAGAGTGGCACTATATAATGATAAAGGGGTTAATTCTCCAAGAAGATATAACAATCCTTAACATTCTTTTAATATTGTATAAAATACAGCAAAGGATTGTGCTGTATATACCTAATAACAGAGCATCAAAATACATGAGCCAAAAAACTGAAAGAACTGCAAAGAGAAATAGACAAATATTATAATTGGAGACTTCAACATCCTTCATTCAGTAATTGATAGATCCAGCAGGCAGAAAATTAGTAAGGATATAGTTAAACTAAATAGTACCATCAATCAACTGGATCTAATTGACATTTATAGACTATTTCATCCAACAACAGCAGAATACTCATCCTTCTCAAGTACACATGGAACATTCATCAATACAAAGCACATTATGGGCCATAAAATACACTTAAACAAATATAAAAGAATAGAAATCATACAAAGTATATTCTCAGACCACAAGGGAAATAAACTAGAAATGAATAACAGAAAGATAGCTTTTGGGAAAATCCCAAAATATTTGGAGATTAAATGACACACTTCTAAAAAGACTAATTATACCAAGTGCTACTTAAAACTGGAACTCTGACACACTGCTTATGGGAACTCTGACACACTGCCTATGGGAAAGTACCACCACCTTGGAAAATAGTTTCACAGTTTCTTAAAAAGTTAGTCAGAGACCTACCATATGATCCAGCCATTCTATTCCTAAGTATTAACCCAAGAGAAATGAAAGCATATATCCATATAAAGACTTATACATGAGTGTTCACATAGCTTTATTTGTAATAGCCAAAAACCAGAAACAATTCAAATGTACTTCAATGGTTGTAAGGATAAACAATTGTGTTATAACCATACAATGAAATACTCCTTAGCAATAACAAGGAATGAACTACTGATGAATGCTATAATCATCAATAAAAAGAAGCCAGACAACACAAGAGTGCATGGTACATGATTACTTTTATATAAAATTCCAGGAAATGTAAACAAATCTACAGTGACAGAAAGAAAATCAGTTTTGCCTGGGGATGGCTGGGGGCAGGGGTAGGATGCAGTAGGGTGGGAGGGATGGACTAGAAAGGGGAATAAGGAAATTCTAGGATGTAATGGATATGTTCATTATCTTGATTGTGTCAGTGGTTTCATGAGTACATACATATGTCAAAATTTTTCAAATTGTACACTTATTGCAGTTTATTGTTATGTCAATTATATCTAAGGAAAGTTGTTTTCAAAATATAACTACAGGTAATGCAAAGATTCAGGAAAAACTGAATTTTATATAATATAAATATTTCTCTTGCCCCGGGGCCAGATTAAGGCATTTTCCAATCTAAGCATCTTTTACTGGTTAGTTTAGTTGTCTATTACAGATCACTGAAATTCTAAAATTATTAGTGATAAACTAATTCATGCAGCTCATCTCATTTTGTTTTGTTCCATGCATTGTTCTTTCAGCAAGTGTGTGTCTGGTTATAGAGCGCAGCAGGGTGAAAGTATGTGGAGAGAAAAGAGCCTCAAAATAAATGAATGGTAGGTCAGGAACATTATCTTTTTATACAAATAAAGACACCACACTATATTCTACAAAAAGGTATTTTATATCTACATTTTTACTGAGCATCTCCTTGCAAATGTCAGCTCCTAGAGACTGAAATTGCATTATTTATGAGTGCTTCATAGAGCATCTGGGGCTTAAACATACTACTTGATGAGAATAAGGATGTTCCAACCAAATCCTGATTTTGCTCTAAAATTCTATTTAGTTATTTTGCAGCTGCTTTAAACAAGTGTGTCCTTTTAGGGCTCTAAAAAAGGCAAACAAACAACAGCACATCCAAACTCTATCAATGTAAAAATTAATTTACTTTATAATTGCATATTATTCATCCTGTTTGTACAACATAGTGGTTTCAATGGTATTCTTAAAATTCTATAAATTAACATATCTGTACAAGTATTACACATATGGCTTAAAATATGTATGAAGGTTATAATATTAAGCAGTTTTCAAAGTTAGGGGAAAAAAATGCAAACAAACAAATATAACCCATTCTTTTAGACACCATCTGAATATCATGAGATATACTTTGTGTAACTATATTTTAGATTCTGAGCATGTGGGCCTTTATTTATTTATAAATGGCAGACTTAAGTGCTCTCACCTTTGCAGGCTTTCCCTGGAGATCTGTTGATGACCGTTTTAGTTATGGGTTTCTCCACTACAGGGTACATTACCCAGAATTTAACTTGCCTGTCACCTCTAGATATCATTAACTTAATCATATCCTGCCTATTCTACTACATTGAGAAGAAAGAAAGAAAGATTAACATATATTACAGATACTTAGTAAGTTACCTAAATATATTAAATAAAGCAATGCTTCTAAAAGATTCCAGTTTTATGGGTAACATGAATAGCTTTTCTCCAATAAACTAGTGTTACGTAACGGACTTCCACAGAGAAGCGGTCCACTCAGAGGATTGGAGAGTCAGGTATTTTATTATGCCAGGGGGCCCAGATGAGCTAGCGCTTCAAAATCCGAGCCTCAAGTCTAGGTCCTGCAGGGATTATATAGACAGACTCTTCCGGACTCTTTTAACTTTTATTCTCTCAGCATTCACGTAGCCAGCACAGCAGTGATTGCAATAAGCAAGCATGTTTACAAAAGCGGGAGTAGAACAGCTGATCGTCAGTAAAGCTGATACAATAAGTAGATTCTGTTCTAAAGGCAAAACAGGTTACTGAAAGAATTAATTTTGTATTTTTCCAACACTAGCTTCCTTATTTCTCTCTTCTATAAGCCACATTTTCTTTCTTGGCACCTTTGAAATGAACACCTATATTAGGTCATTTCTTTTGCTTATAACAAAATACATGGAACTGGGTAATTTATAAAGAAAATGAAATTTATTGCTTACAGTTTCGGAGGCTGGGAAGTCCAAAGTCTAGGGAACACATATGGTGGTGGTGACTGACCCAGGGATCTCACATTGTGAGATGGTGGAAGCAGACTAACCTCCTCATTCACTCTCCTTTTAAAGCACTTAGAATCACACCCCTGACCACCATTATTAATCCATTCACGTGGCATTGTCCTACAATCTTACCACCTCTTCCAGGCCCCATCTTTCAATTACTGTAATAGGATTTCCCACCCTCAACAGTTACAGGATTAAACCTCAGTGAGTTGGGGGGGGGCATACAATCTACAGTAGCACCCACTGAGAGGTACAATTGTAGGGTTGCAGACTCTGCCTAGGACAGTAAACACTCTTCACTCTAAACATGGTTATAACATATGATCTGAATCTCTCATGTGAACCTTAGCAGAGTGTGCTCAGCATTATTATCTGTATCTTCCATGTGTAGATCGTTTCTCCTCAACAAAGTTGTGAGTTTACTGAAGACAAGGACTGCATATGCCTCTTTGAATCTTGATATAAAACATATCTAACTCTTAATGTTGTTACTTTTTAAGATCTTCAGAGGCTAAATATAAAAGGGCAAAGAAATTTGAGAAGATTACATCATCTTCAGTCAACATGTATGGATCACTACCTTTGGTGCCTAGTCCAGTACTGTGCTAGATCTGCAGGAAATACAAGAATAAGTCAAGTTATTACAGAAACCCAGTGACATCAGATTGAAGAAGGCTCTCTGTGCAAGGCCAAGTAGTTTGGACAGGACAGGGAACCATTAAGGTTCTTTAAGAAGCGGAAGGACAAGATTTTAGAAAGATTTCGTCTGATGGAATTACGCAACATGGATAAACTCAGGGAAAACTAGAGGCAAAAAGACTACTGAAGTAGAGAAGTAAAGAACTGAGATTATTCAACTGTGGGATTAAGACAGAGAAAGGAGTCGAAGCCTTCAGGGAGAAAGGAAGACAACATCAATTAAACAAGTTCTAAGTTGTTTTCTCTACTATTTTTATCCTTTACCTTTACATATATGTAAATATCCTTTCTTCCAAACGAGAATTTCAGGGAGCTTACAAAAATTCATACAAAATAAAATAAACTTTAAATAAGTTAGTTACAAAATTAGAACAAAAGAATAATTGTGGTTAGAAAATAAGATAAACCCGAGAGTGAAGTTGTTATATAACATCTGTGCTGTGAGGGGAACGCAATCTGATACATGAATCATCACATAAACAGGATATAAACAAGCCAATTTCTCAGGATGAGCCCAACAGTTTCCATACTAGGAACAGAGAAATCTCTCTTTGAGATCTTCAAGTAGAGGATATTGTGCTCTTTGATGAACAGTAATTTTCTTCAACAATATTCTTAGAGTAAATACATCCAGTTATGTAGGGACATGGTGTAATACCAGGGGGAAAAGTCCAAATCAGTGTGGATAATGGAAATGGTAGGCTCCAAAGAAACAGCATTAGTTTTTAGCTGATCTGGCTTAATTTGGGGATGGATGTTTTAAAAATCTCTACATGTCATGTTTCTCAAAATGTGATCTATAGACCATCAATATAAACTAGGGTACTTAATAAAAAATGTATGTTCCTGGGCCTCCCCCAAGATGTAAAAAATCAGAATCTTTGGGGGAGGGGCTTCAGGAATCCAGCTTTTAAAAACTTTCCCAAGTATATTTCTGATGCACACTGATGTTTGAGAACCTTTGACTACAGCCAAATTTTTCAGTCTCTGGGTAGACCCATTATGCAGTGTGAAATCAATTCATTGGGTCGTGTGAGCCTTTTAAAAAATGAAATACAAAACAGAATAGACTAGAATATATCAGAGTGCACCAACTTATAAGGGTATGGAATTAGGGTAAGTATTCTTTAGGGTAAATTTTGTGAATACATACATATCACTATATGAAATACATGTAATTTAACATAAATAAAAGACATGGTTGTTTTTGATTGTTTTTAAATTTATTAATATGATTTTTTTTTTACATTCTAAGATTTTGTTGCTGAGCATTGGGGGGAGGGGGAGCGGGAAAGGGGGAAGGGAATAGGGTGGGAGAAGGAGGAAGGGGTGGTGAGGTTGAGGCCTAAGACACTCGCTTCATTCCTGCTGGGGAGCTCAGGGCATTTCCTGCTGCAGCTCAGTGGTTGTTGCTGGGCTGGCTGCAGGTGTCAGGTGGGGGCATGGCTGAGGCCTCCAGCCCTCCCCCATCCCTGGTTGGGAGCCCAAGGGGCTTCTGGTCCTTTTAGGTTTTATAGGTGATCTTTGATGATGGGAGACCTTTACTAGTTAATATCAAACTCTGTCTCTGGTCTGTGGGATTTTTGTTTTTTCTTTCAGTTCTTTGTTGGATTAGTTAATATTCCCACTACTTAAACTCTGTGCTGGAACAAATTTGTTGTCCTTTGCTTACTTATAAACTGGGGGAACTTCCTGTGGGACCAGCCCTTGAGCCCTTTGGTTGAACTAAATTGCTGCTTTGCTACTGATTCTCTGGGGAAGGCTTTTTGCACAGCTCAGGTTTTAATTGTTGACTTTGCATGTACTTTTGGGTCTTGTGAGTTCTGGTGCACCTGGGTTGTGTGAAAACTCTGGTCTGGGCCTGAAACTATTCAGTAAACTGCATCCCCTGCAGATCTGCATTCCTGACCAGTCTCCACTGAGTGGTCCTGCACTGACTGGGGGGCAGATCAGCTGTCCATGTTGTGCCCCAGTGTTCCCCTGGTGGGCCCATCTCCCCCACTGCCCACACTCCAAACACTTCCCATGGGGTGGGCTGTGTGCTGGTCCCTTACGATGACTCACTGTCCTCTGAGTGGCTCCTTTTTTCAGTTGTTGTGGCTCCTCACTCCTGTGTGTGTCCACAGGAACCCTGTTAGTGGTCTTGCTGGGCTGGGGGCCACCAAGGCCCTCTTTTCCCCTGCAGCCTCCAAGCGACTTCATATGAAGGGCACAGCTGCAGCTTTTGCCAGCTCCTGCTCCATGTGCTCAGCAGCTCCAGCCTTGAAGCAGCCAGGATTCAAAATGTTAGGAGCGATCCTTTCTTTCTCTCATCGTGTCTTCTCCTGTCTTCATGTACTCTGTAGGTCTCTCCTCCTCTTCCCTTGAGCTCTAGCAGCCCCAGCTTGGAGGCTGTTGCTTTTAATAGTTGTAAACTGGTTGAGTTGTGGGAGAGAGTGATGCTGGGGATCGTCTATTCCGCCATATTGACTATAAGCCTTCCCTAAAATACATGTTTGTATGTGTTTGTATATGCAGCCATGTGCTGCATAAAGATGTTTCAGTCAACAAGGACTGCATATACAATGGTGGTTGTAGCAACAGGCTATACCATATGGCCTAGGTGTATAGTAGGCTATACCACCTAGGTCTGTGGAAGTATACCCTATGATAATTGCACAATGACAAAATCACCTAACTACTCATTTTTCAGAATATATCCTCATCATTAAACAACACATGGCTGCATATATATCAC
Organism: Cynocephalus volans; assembly: GCF_027409185.1. Taxonomy (NCBI): domain Eukaryota; kingdom Metazoa; phylum Chordata; class Mammalia; order Dermoptera; family Cynocephalidae; genus Cynocephalus; species Cynocephalus volans. The sequence continues at coordinate 206,965,484 of NC_084460.1, read as the reverse complement.
ATAATTATGACATATACCTGACATAATGAGATTATATCCATCTTATAGTCACAATGTATTTTTTCCCATGAAAACCACTAGCTAAAGGAATTCCCCAGACACCCTTCCCTTCGGAGTGCTTTCTCCACTCAGTTTTTATTAAGCTCTCAGCAGCAATGAGTCTGAAGTCACACCCATGAGAAAAACTCTGTAGCCAGGTAGGTGTCATGTGTTTTAAATTGTCAACCCAGCTGTGGAGCTTAAGAATTAGACAAAAACCAGAATCTGAACATAAGGCCACAGACTTCAATAAACTCCCTGAAGACTGGCCCAAGAGTCCCCTCAAGACAGAATTTGGGGCCCTCCTGACACGGAAGTGGAACGTGCAGGTCTGTGTCATCTCTGTGGCTGAACAGCTCCTCCCTGATCTGACACTTTCTCTCTCTTCCTAAGCATTACTTCACTTCCTGCTCAGGAAAGATCTGATCTTCATGAATCCAGGGACATACAGTGGAGTATTCTCTGCCTTCTCCACCTAAGAAATGCCCATATTTTACGGTCAAGTTGAAATCCACCTCAGTGAAAACTTCCCAAACTACAGATAAGATTCTTTTCTCTGAATTTCTGCATTTTTAAATTCATTATCACAATTTATCCTCTACGAATTCATGCATTCACTCAAAACAAATACGTATTAAACACCTACTATGTGTCAGGTACTGTGATAGTAGGAAATTCACATGGCTTTGAACTCCCCATACCACTCAGGCAAATGACTTACACTGTTTGACTGCAAGTCAAACAAAAATTATTAACTAATTGGCAATTAATAGGCATTTTTGCCTCTTACCTATGATTTTTTTTTCTTTTTTTTTTAAACCAGTAATAATAGAGTCAGTATAAGAACTTAAAAGTTCAAAGCAAATTGAGTTGCAGGTAGCTGTGTTCATTTTCTCATAGCTTTACAATACAAGGCTGCCCTTGTGCAAATGTGGCCTTCTTAAATCATATTTAATCAAATTAAAAACATGTATCAGGAATGTTTCTGAATACATTCCAAGCATCATTTATCCTAAAAAAGCATGTCTTTTGAATGCATAATGAACTTTTCCATTTGTTTCAATTTGATCAACCTGAGATGCTTAAATGAATACATAATTTACTTACATCTCCCTAGGAATATCCTGAACCAAAAGTTAAGAATGACTTGCTCCTTTCTTTGTTAAATGAGCTTTAGGAGTGAAAATATTACCTTTATGCATTCTTAAACAATGAAATAAAATCAAAATATCTTCCTGGGATAAAAGAAATTTATACTGATTTCTGTGATTGAGTAGTTTTAAAGAGCTAGGAAACTTGATCCACTAACCTTCTTACAATAAAGCTTTTGAAACACACAATAATATATATTAATTACAGAAAAATTTGAAAACAGACAAGTACAAAGAAAAAAAATGTTTTACTCATCTGTAATCCTACCACCTGTGGAATAACACTTGGAATATATCCTTAAGATCTGACTTAAGAAGCCCTTATCAAATATTTATGTGAAATCTTTGGATTTACTAGTCTTAAGGATAGGACTTTGTCATCCAGCCTTCAACGTAATTGTTGAATCAGAAAAAAATAACGTGGATCAGGCAGACTGTTCAGAGAAAATTTATTATGTACCTTCCTTAATGCAGCTATTAAAATGGGGGAGAAAAACTGTTAACAAAAGGTAACTTTACCACCAGGACAAGATATGCTATTATTACCTTAATAACCAAATTACTCTGTGATATTACTTTCACTCAAGGATGTTATATGCCTAATAAGAAGTGCCAGGATGGGATGTGCTCGGCATTTTCACACTCATTTATTGAAATACCTCAGAGCATTATAGAATGTTCAATTGAAATGTAATTTTCCAGCAAAGTTACAGCTCTGCAATGGGTTAGGGAAACTCAAACCCTAAATTTTGTCTTAGTGATTTTGAAGTTTAATGTTATTATGACTATCTCACATGCTCTGCTAAACCCAACAGTGTTAAGTTACACTCATGAGAATAGAATGAAACTACAATCACTGACTTACAACTGACTCCCCCCCCAAAAAAACCCAAAACAAAACAAAACAAAAAACACAAACCCAGACTTAAACTGCCATTCTAAAGGAGACATAACTAATGTCAGTATTGGAAAGAGGAAAGTGACTTGATCCCTACATATTAATGTCAATATGTCAATGCATATCTGACTATGATGATAATATAAAAATGAAAGAGGTCAGGATATTAAAGCATGATGTTAAAGTCTAGACCAAATTAAATTTGGTCAAACACCAAAGATATTGTAACTACCAATCTTAACTGCATTCCATTAAGTTTATTTTTAATTTTTTATTTATTTTTTGACAACAGAACTTTATTTATGCTATGGTACAAAGCTGGCTGCATCTCCAGGAACAGCTGGGCAGGGGCCAACCATTAACTTTAATTACAAGTGTACCCATCATTTATTTCTGAGATCTCCAAGACATCCTGACTAGTACTCTGGACATATTTTACCTAATAGTTCAGGGATTGATATAGTTTAAGAATCTAAGCCTGTAATAGCATATTTATAGATAATTACATGCTGTGGGATGTATAACACGATTCCTTAATCTTTTGATAACTCTAGGACCCATTGAATGAGAGCCTGAGTGAAAGCAGTAATTCAAAATTTCCTTCCTTTGTGAATTTTTGGTCTAAATCTCACCATTACTTTTTCACTGTTTCTGCCTTATTGTATTAAAGGGCAGGACAAGCCTGATAAGAGCAAATGAAAGGCTTAACACAGTTTGGAGAAGGCAGCATGGATTTCCTCCGAAATCAGCACAGGGACCCACCCTAAGGCCTGGAACCATGGGAATTTCCTACTGAAGGATGTAGCAGCCTATAACTTCATTTTCACCATAAAATCAATGGGATCTGGAGGATGGAAATTCCTCGACTCTGGGTAAAATTAAATACCACAAGTTAGAAGTTTGGGTGACTTTCTCTTTTTATGGAAACCAGCATATTGTCAAGGAGACCCACAGACTACACAAAAGAAAAGAAAAGATTTCTCCTGCAACTCCTATGAACTGTGAAGAATTGAAATTCTACGCTTGGGGACAGCAACCAAACAAAGCCTCAGAAGAAAAAAACCTTTAAAGCCACTACTGAAAACCAATGAATGTCACATATTACGCATACAGGATATCCTGTCCAAAAGGATTTGCTTCTTTCCACTGTCAACTCACAGCTGTGATCGTCACATTCTTGGGGTGAGACTATGCTCCATGTCCACTTAAGCCTGATCTGTCCATGAAAGCTACCAGCCACAAATACACAGCCATTTGAGCATTTGTCCTCCCTTCACTACCATAGCACTTTGGATACTGCTTGATTTATTAACGTGGTAAGTGATTCTACTAGAACAGTGTTTCTTAACGTCGGGTGATTTTGTCCCCCAGGGACATTTGGAAACACTTTTTGATTGGCACAACTGGGGGTGGGAGGGGGTTGCTGACATCCAGTGGGTAGAGGCCAGAGATGTTGCTAAACATCCTGCAAGGCATAGAACAGCCTCCCGCAGCAAAAAAGTATCCTGCCCAACAAGTCAATAGTGCCAAGATTCAGATACCCTTAACCATTAAGTTCTATTTTTTTCTTATAGATGCTCTGTGGAAATCAGCATGTATGTGGGTGTGCAAAGATGGGATAGGAATGTATTTATTTGCTCCCATATTTCTCCACCCCCTCTACCTTTGCACAACTAGTCATCATTCTGCTTTCACCTAAATCCATGGCTGCCTACAGAAAGACACAAAGGGTCACTTTTAGAACAAAACAGATGTTTCTCTCTTCCAGCAGCCAAACGATAAGTGCTAACTTTTCAAGTAACTTCAACTGTTTTGATGAATTGAACTTCTTCTCTAGCTGGTGAAGAAAAACAACCAAGATAATGGTCTCTGCAGCTGTTGGGAAGTTTGTGTATTGTACATATTTTTTTGTCTAAATTAGCTGCCCTGGCTACATCAATTCATGCACTTGACCAAGCAAAATGTTTCATTCCTAAAATAGGGTAGTCAGAGAAACCAGATCAACCTGGAAGGAAATATGAAATCATGGGAAAGAAGATAAGGCTAACCACCTAATCATCGTGTTTTCAGAAGAATCGAAGTCTTTCAATGCCAAAGCCACCTGCTAAAGTCTAGGATAAGAAGCACTGGAAGAAGATAAAAATGCTGCTGAGGATACAATGATAGGCGAAATAGAAATAGAGGTTGGGGGGCAGAGGAGACCACATTCTTTTCCCATTAACTGCTTCATAACCATCTCCCCAAATACAGGCATGCCTGCGCTCTTTTAAAAGTGCAAAGGATAATCCACACCCTCCCTCAGTTACACATCACAGAATCACAGCCCTATTTTTTGATAGATAACTCTATTTCTAGGGATGTTGAGTCTGGACGCAGAGTGGCCTAATGACCTGAGAATAAGGCCTAAAAGCCTTTATCTGGTATCATCTTTGACATGCGGCATATTTTCACTCCACGTGCCTGGGTAACAGAGAATACAATGTGAGGGAAAAGGCCAGGCTCTTACCAAAAACCGTATACCCTTATATGGGGAGGGGACTTGAACTTACAATTAGGCAGAGTGGCATAAAGGAGAGACCCTTGCTCAAAATAAGTTTTCTGTTGTTTGTCACAATGCCTGAAAGTCCACCGTCAGAGATTAATTCTTCCTAGCTCCATATACTCCAGCTATAGAGGGAAGTGTGGTTTTTCACACTTCAGGGTTTTGTTTCCTGTCCCCATTCCCCTTATCATGCTATTCCCTTGGTGGAAAACACTCTATCTCTCACCCTCATCTACACTTGTCTTCCCTCTCGTTAAGATTAGGCTCAGATGTCATTTTTAGGGAACTTCCCTTTGACCCTACCCCCACCCCTCTTCTGTGTTTCTATAACAACCAGTTTATCAGTTTATAACATCATCATTATACCTAAGACATTTTCACATCCATTCACATTTCCAGTGGATCTCTAATGTTTAGGGAGTGAAATATTCACTTGAGGAATTTGCTAAAAATAGAGACTCCCTTGCCCTGTGCAGATTTTGATTCAGTAATTGTGGCGTGGGCCCAGGAGAATGCATTTGTAAATATAACCTTCCCTAGTGATTCTTTTTTAATGATTTTTCAGCCTTATTGAGGTATGATTGACAAATTTAAAAATTGTATGTATTTAAAGCATACAACATGGTGTTTTGGTATAAGTAGGCCTTGTGTTATGATTCCCATAATCGAGCTGATTAACATACCCATCACCTCACATAATTACCTTTTTTGTATGTGGTAAGTTAAGATCTAGTCTCTTGGCAAATTTCCAGTGTACGACACACATTATTAACTATAGTTACCATGCTGTACATCAGGACTCAGAACTTATTCATCTTGTAACTGGAAGTTTGTGCCCTTGACCAACATCTCGTCATTTCCCCACCCCCCAGCCCCTGGCAACCACTATTCTACCGTTTCTCTAAATTCCACTATTTAGATTCCACAAATAAGTGATATCATGAAATATTTGTCTTCCTGTGATCCCTAGTGATTCTGATGTTAGTGTCCACAAACCACACTGAGAACTCAGCCTTGTCTATAACTGCAAGCCCCTTGGTGCTCAAGGCTAGGAGCCATCTTCAATTCATCTTCATATCTCCAGCCCTGGTCCAGGACCTAGTGAAAGAAAAGTTCATTCTTCATAAAAGTTGCCAAATCAATGACTCTTGAAACCTCCCTGATTGAAAAGACAAACATCAAAGTCTTGATGTGGAGTGGCCGAGAGTGTGAAAGCAGGAAAAGAAATTAGAAGGCAGGGGTGACAGAAAATCCTCGATATTAAATTTCCAGTTGGACGTAATAGAAGATGGCGGTGGCTGCGGTGGCTGGCGCGGAGTAGCTGAGGTGGAAAAGGCGGCCACTGAGCCTCAGGCAGCTGGGAAACTTGTGGACCTTCGTCTTGCCATCTCTTAAGGGAGGACTGCTGCTGCTGGCCGGTCGTGGGGGGTGACCGCCACTTTGCCCCCGGCAGGAGAGGCTGCCTCATTTACAGGCAACAGCTTTGAAGTGTGGAGCAGGAAAAGAACTGTTTCTTAGCTGCAAAAGCGAGTCTCGAAACAGGGAACACGGCGCCAGGGCTGCTGTGGATGCAGCCAGGATCCCGGAGGCCGGGGCCGCGCTGAAGGCGGCCAGCTGCTCTATTAAGGATTCGAGGTTTCAGGCCGGCATTAAAGAAGATTCCTGGGAGCGTCTGAGCTGCGCCGCGACTGAACAGCCCGAGGCGGCAGCGGCGCTGAACGGGAAAGGGGGCAAACCAGAGACAGAGAGTGAGCACCCGACCTGGCACAGCACTGTGAGTGACCCCTGGACCAGTCCTGTGGGCGGCAGACGCCCACCCAACTCCCACCTGCATCACCAGGCCACTCACTGCCCCGGGGCTCCCTCCATTTTCCCAGGTCCGGGCAGCGCCTCCCGGCTCGGCCACCACTGAGCCCTCCCACTTGCTTGGCCCGGCGCAGGGCTTTCCAGAGCCTGCGGGCCAGCCTCCCATCCCACTCCCTCCGCGGTTCTCTGGCGGGGCTGGTGGCGGGGGGCGTCCCCGGCCAGTGTTGGGAGGGCAAGGAAGTACGGGCCGGCTGACTGTCACTCCACCGCACCCTGGACTCCGGCCCCGGTAAACTTCCTGTTACTGGGAGGCAGATACCATCTCTGCGGCCACCAGTTTGGAAAAAAGCCTAACCAATTTCTGGTTGGGAATAGTGTGGTAGGAGAGTTCCCAGGTCTCCTTGAACCTGCCGGAGAGCTGGCTGCAGGCGGGCGCTAGACTCGGTTTATACCGGGGGGATACAAAGGTGAACAAGTCCCGAGAAAGATCTACACAGTGCTACAAAGGCACCCAGAGCGACCGGTCGTCTGGGCCTAGCAGAAACCTGGTAGACTTCCTGGGCGAAGCGGTGCCGAGCAGGGTCTTGAAGGCCCAGCTGATAGACGAGGGTTGCAGAAGACACGCCCCAGCCCAGCACAGTGCGCACAGAGTGGGGAGACGTGCAGCCAGGGAGTCGGAGACTCGACAGAAACCACACACCCTGTGGGGTTGCCACTGCACGATCCAACAGCCTGGGCCAGAGCACACGGAACAGGGAGAAGTCCTGCACAGGAAGTGAAAGCTCAACAGCGATCACACACCCTGTGGTACGTGATCCAGCAGCCCAGCAGAGTCCAAGCTGACCAGAAAGGTGGCTCCCCGGAGAAGCCCAAGACCCGAGGCAACCACACACACAAGGCACTAGAGGCCAACTGAGCAGCCACGGAGGTAGCCATACAAAATTGGCAACCACAGCAACATCCTACTTATTCATCAGTCTCAAACCGGTGGACTGTGAAACCCCCTGCCACAATGAATAAACATCAAAAAAAAGATACCAGAAATACAAAAAATCAAGAAAGTACACCACCAAAAGTTAATAAATCTCAAACTCTAGATCCTATAGAACAAGAAGCCCTTGAAATGACTGACAAGGAATTTCGAGTGATAATTCTAAGGAAACTGAATGAGATACAAGAAAACACAGCTAGACATCATGATGAAATGAGGAAAAGTATACAAGATCTGAAAGAGGAAATGTACAAAGAAATCAATGTCCTGAAAAAAAATGTAGCAGAACTTGCCAAACTGAAGAAGTTATTCAGTGAAATAAAAAACACAATGGAGAGTTTAACCAGCAGGCTTGTCGAAGTTGAAGAGAGAACCTCTGAACTTGAAGATGGGCTGTTTGAAATAACACAAGCAGACAAAAAGAAAGAAAAAAGAATCAAGGACATTGAAGAAAATCTGAGAGAGATATCAGACAACCTTAAGCACTCAAATATCCGAGTCATGGGTATTCCAGAAGGGGAGGAAAATGGAGATTCCATTGAAAACATATTCAAAAAAATAGTGGCAGAAAACTTCCCAGGTATAGGAAAAGTCACAGATCTTCAGATCCAGGAAGCTCAACGATCTCCAAACATATTCAACCCAAAAAGGCCTTCTCCAAGAGACATGTCATAGTCAAATTGGCAAAACTCAGAGACAAAGAGAGAATCTTAAAAGCTGCAAGAGACAAGCGTCAAACCACCTATAAGGGAGCACCAATCAGGCTAACATCAGACTTTTCATCACAAACCCTAAAAGCTAGAAAGGAATGAGATGATATTTTCAAAATACTAAAAGACAAAGATTGCCAGCCAAGAATACTTTACCCTGCAAGGCTATCCTTCCGAAATGAAGAGCAAATAGTATATTTCTCAGACAAACAAAAACTGCGGGAGTTCACTACCTCACGACCACCCTTACAAGAAATCCTCAAGGGAGTACTGGGTTTGGTTCCTGAAAAATAATTACCACTGCACTAAAAACCCAAGAAAAATCAAAACCCACTGGCATAATAAAAATGGCATTCATGAAGAGAAAACAAGCAAACAAAAACGCTATCTACAACCTAAGGAACCAACAAACACAGAAACCAAACAGTAAATCAGAAAGCAAGGAACAAAAGACACCTAAGACAACCAAACAACCAACAAAATGCTAGGAATAAATCAACACCTTTCAATAACAACTCTTAATGTAAAAGGCTTAAATTCCCCAATCAAAAGACACAGACTGGCTGACTGGATCAAAAAGGAGGACCCAACTATATGCTGCCTACAAGAGACCCACCTCACCCATAAAGATTCACACAGACTAAGACTAAAAGGATGGAAAAAGATTTACCATGCAAACAAAAAAGAAAAACGAGCTGGAGTAGCTATTCTTATATCTGACAAAATAGACTTTAAACTAAAAACCATAAAAAGAGACAATGAGGGACACTACTTAATGATAAAAGGACTGATCCATCAAGAAGACATAACAATCATAAATATGTATGCACCCAATGTTGGAGCAGCCAGATTTATAAAACAAACTCTATTAGACCTAAAGAAGGAAATAGACACTAATACCATAATAGCAGGGGACCTGAACACCCCACTGTCAATATTAGACAGATCATCTAGGCAAAGAATCAGTAGAGAAACACAAGATCTAAACAAGACTCTAGACCAATTGGACTTGGCAGATATCTACAGAACATTCCACCCAACAACCTCAGAATATTCATTCTTCTCATCAGCACATGGATCATTCTCCAGGATAGATCACATATTAGGTCACAAATCAAGTCTCAATAAATTCAAAAAAATTGGAATTATCCCATGTATCTTCTCAGACCACAATGGATTAAAACTAGAAATTAATAACAAATGAAATTCTGGAAACTATACAAACACATGGAAATTAAACAGCATTCTACTCAATGACATATGGGTCCAAGAAGAAATCAAGCAGGAAATCAAAAAATTTATTGAAACTAATGAAAACAATGATACATCATACCAAAACCTGTGGGATACTGCAAAAGCAGTATTGAGGGGGAAATTTATTGCATTAAACGCTCACTTCAGAAGAATGGAAAGATGGCAAGTGAACAACCTAACACTTCACCTTAAAGAACTAGAAAAACAAGAACATTCCAAACCTAAAGTTAGCAGACGGAAAGAAATCATTAAGATCAGAGCAGAACTAAATGAAATTGAAAACCAAAAAACAATTCAAAAGATCAACGAATCAAAAAGTTGGTTTTTTGAAAAGATAAATAAAATTGACAAACCATTAGCATGGCTAACAAAAAAAAGAAGAGAGAAGACTCAAATAACAAAAATTAGAAATGATAAAGGCAATATTACAACTGATTCATCTGAAATACAAGGAATCATTCGAGACTACTATAAACAACTATACACCAACAAATTTGAAAATCTGGAGGAAATGGATAAATTCCTGGACACACACAAGCTCCCAAAACTGAACCATGAACACGTAGAAAATTTGAACAGACCAATAACAATAAAGGAGATTGAAGCTGTTATCAGAAGGCTCCCAACAAAGAAAAGCCCAGTACCAGATGGATTCACAGCAGAATTTTACCAAACATTCAAAGAGGAATTGACACCAATTCTTTACAAACTATCCCAAAAGATTGAAACGGACGCAAATCTCCCAAACTCATTCTATGAAGCAAACATCATCCTGATACCAAAACCAGGTAAAGATATAACCAAAAAAGAAAACTACAGACCGATATCCTTGATGAATATAGATGCAAAAATCCTCACTAAAATACTAGCAAACAGAATACAGCAACACATACGAAAAATTATTCATCACGATCAAGTGGGATTCATCCCAGGGATGCAAGGTTGGTTCAACATACGCAAATCAATAAATGTGATACACCATATTAATAAACTCAAACACAAGGACCATATTATCATCTCTATAGATGCTGAAAAAGCATTTGATAAAGTTCAGCACTCATTCATGACAAAGACCCTCTATAAGTTAGGTATACAGGGAAAGTATCTCAACATAATTAAAGCCATATATGCCAAACCCACTGCCAATATCATCCTTAATGGGCAAAAGCTGAAAGCTTTTCCTTTAAGAACAGGAACTAGACAAGGATGCCCACTCTCACCACTCCTATTCAACATAGTGTTGGAAGTACTAGCCAGAGCAATCAGAGAAGAGAAGGAAATAAAGGGCATCCAGATTGGAAAAGATGAAGTCAAACTGTCCCTGTTTGCAGATGACATGATCCTATATATTGAACAGCCTAAAACTTCTACAAAAAACTGCTGGAATTGATAAATGATTTCAGCACAGTAGCAGGATACAAAATCAACACACAAAAATCAGTAGCATTTCTTTTCTCCAATAGTGAACATGCAGAACGAGAAATCAAGAAAGCCTGCCCATTTACAATAGCCACCAAAAAAATAAAATACTTAGGAATTGAGTTAACCAAGGATGTGAAAAATCTCTATAATGAGAACTACAAACCACTGCTGAGAGAAATTAGAGAGGATACAAGAAGATGGAAAGATATTCCATGCTCTTGGATTGGAAGAATCAACATAATGAAAATGTCCATACTACCCAAAGTGATATACAAATTCAATGCAATCCCCATAAAAATTCCAAAGACATTTTTCTCAGAAATGGAAAAAACTATTCAGACATTTATATGGAACAATAAAAGACCACGAATAGCCAAAGCAATGCTCAGCAAAAAAAAATAAAGCTGGAGGCATAACACTACCTGAATTTAAGCTATACTACAAAGCTATAATAACCAAAACAGTATGGTACTGGCATAAAAACAGACACACTGACCAATGGACTAGAATAGAGAATCCAGAAATCAACCCACACACTTACTGCCATATGATCTTTGACAAAGGCACCAAGCCTATTCACTGGCGAAGGGACTGCCTCTTCAGCAAATGGTGCTGGGATAACTGGATATCCATATGCAGGAGAATGAAACTAGATCCATACCTCTCACCGTATACTAAAATCAACTCAAAATGGATTAAGGATTTAAATATACACCCTGAAACAATAAAACTTCTTAAAGAAAACATAGGAGAAACACTTCAGGAAATAGGACTGGACACAGACATTCATGAACACGACCCCAAAAGCACAGGCAACCAAAGGAAAAATAAACAAATGGGATTATATCAAACTAAAAAGCTTCTGCACAGCAAAAGAAACAATTAACAGAGTTAAAAGACAACCAACAGAGTGGGAGAAAATATTTGCAAAATATACATCTGACAAAGGATTAATATCCAGAATATATAAGGAACTCAAACAACTTTACAAGAAAAAAACAAGTAACCCAATTAAAAAATGGGCAAAAGAGCTAAGTAGGCATTTCTCTAAGGAAGATATACAAATGGCCAACAGACATATGAAAAAATGCTCAACATCACTCAGCATCCGGGAAATGCAAATCAAAACCACACTGAGATACCACCTAACCCCAGTTAGGATGGCTAAAATCCAAAAGACTCTGAACGATAAATGCTGGCGAGGTTGCGGAGAAAAAGGAACTCTCATACATTGTTGGTGGGACTGCAAAATGGTGCAGCCTCTATGGAAAATGGTATGGAGGTTCCTCAAACAATTGCAGATAGATCTACCATACGACCCAGCTATCCCACTGTTGGGAATATACCCAGAGGAATGGAAATCATCAAGTCGAAGGTATACCTGTTCCCCAATGTTCATCGCAGCACTCTTTACAATAGCCAAGAGTTGGAACCAGCCCAAATGCCCATCATCAGATGAGTGGATACGGAAAATGTGGTACATCTACACAATGGAATACTACTCAGCTATAAAAACGAATGAAATACTGCCATTTGCAACAACATGGATGGACCTTGAGAGAATTATATTAAGTGAAATAAGTCAGGCACAGAAAGAGAAATACCACATGTTCTCACTTATTGGTGGGAGCTAAAAATTAATATATAAATTCACACACACACACACACACACACACACACACACACACACAAAACCGGGGGGGGGGAAGAAGATATAACAACCACAATTACTTGAAGTTGATACGACAAGCAAACAGAAAGGACATTGTTGGGGGGGAGGGGGGAGGGAGAAGGGAGGGAGGTTTTGGTGATGGGGAGCAATAATCAGCCACGATGTATATCGAGAAAATAAAATTTTTTTAAAAATTTCCAGTTGCTTCACATTTTGCCAAAGAACGCTATGCAAGTCTCTCCTTCACTTTCAGCATTGACTCCCGGTTCTGAGCTTCCCTCTGCCCACCATGCCTGGGGTTACACCAGTCAGCTACCTGTGGGCTTTTGTATCATTTTTATACTGCATCCCCGTACCCTTTTAATACTACAGTCAGGAAGAAGGTGTGCTTTATGTTAAATGCTCTCCTGTACATTCTCATCATCCATTCTTTTTTTTAAGCTTTATTGAATTATAAATGATATTTAAAAAGTGCATACATTGAGTATATACATCTCAATGAGTTTGGACATATGCATACACCCATGATATCATCACTACAACCAAAGTACTAAATATAGTCATCATCTCCGAAAATTTCCTTGTGCTTTTTTTTCGGGGGGGGGGGGAGGTTTCTTTGGTAAGAACACAACATGAGATCTATCCTCTTAACATATTTTAAAGTGACAATACAGTATCGTTAACTATAAGTACTATGTTGTAGAACAGATCTCTAGAACTTCATCATTGTCCATTCTTAAAAATCAGTAGTGCCCAGGTTGAGATAGAATATTTTAAAGCTTATTTGAAATAAGGTGAGGAGAGAGTCTGATAATATCAAACTACTTTTAGAAAAATATAAAGGAAATTCTGTATTCACACAACTGGTAAACTCAGGAAAGGAATAGATTCTGGTTTGTAAAGTCTTGTGTGTGCTCTGTTTGTTATAGATGTTAGCCAGATTAGGAAAGAAAAAAGTGTGTGTGTGTGCACTTATGTGCATGTGCAGTTAAAAATGAGCTAGCCAAGAATTTTCTAGTTTTGTATTGGAGCAAAATGGGTTTGATTCTTTGTCCTGGTGTTTGTTTCCCACCCTGGTTTAGTGGAAGCTGAGAATATTCTTTGCCCAACCCTCAGGGTCAATGAGTTCTGTATTATTGGAATGGTATTTTGTTTTCAGGCTGTTTGATGTTAATGGCTTGATTACCAACATAATGATGTAGCAAAAGATTTCTCTTTGGGAGATCTTAATATCATATGTCAACAAATACTAAGAAAAACATTCCCTCATGTCTACCACACACACACACACACACACACACACACACACACACACACACACACACACACACACACACACACACACACACACACACACACACACACACACACACACATTTACTCTCCTCCTCACAACAAATGCCTTTCCATATATTCTATCTACAAAGCTTTCCATTTAAATAATTTATTCAAATTTATTCTGGAATAATCTTAGATTTACAGAAAAGTTGCAAAGAGAATACAGAGGGTTCTCCTACATTCTTCACCAATTTCTCCTAATGTTGACGTCTTACATAACCTTGGTCCATTTGTCTAAACCAGGGGATGACAAACTACAGCTGCCTGCAGGCCAAATCCAGCCTGCTATTTTTGTTTTCTGCAAGCAAAAGGTATTTATACTTTGAAAGGTTGAAAAAATCAAGACTAATATTTCATGATACATAAAAATTATATGAAATTTAACTTGCAGTGTCCATAAATAAAGTTTTATTGGAACACAGCCATTCCCATTCCTTTACATATTACCTGGTTGCTTTAGCACTACCATGGCCGAATTAAGTAGTTGCAACAGGGACCATCAGGCCCACAGAACCCAAGGTCTTTACTCTCTGGTTCTTTACATAAAAGGCTTGCTGTCTCCTGGTCTGAACTAAGAAATTAACACTGTTACATTGTTATTAACTAAACTATAGGCTTTACATCACTAGTTTTCCCACTGATGTTTCACTATGCAATCCAGGAACCACACAGCATTTAGCAAATACTTTTGTACGGTGAATCTCTACCCACCAGGTGCACAGTAGATCCCACTTTGGAAAATATTCCGGCCTAACAAATGAATTTCAGCTGGCCACTTGAACAGGGTTTGTTTTTGCTGTTTGTTTGGGTTTGTTTATGTGTTTTACACAATAGGCAGATACAATTGAATGCAACATCTGGACTAGGAAAGCTGTGAACTTGAAAAGGGAGGAAGCCGTCCAAGCGCTGGGCCAAGGCAGTGTATCAACTCAGCCCTTGGAGAAAAGGGCTCCCACTGTCCCCGCTCCTATGGCGTGAGGCCTTCCTCTGGCTACACGCAATCCCTGCGCCAGCTCCCTGTCCTTTGTTTCCTCCTCCCGGGCCTGGCCTGTGAACGCCGGCTCTCCCTTTCACACGCTGGCTGCCGAGGCTTTCAGCGGGCTCCGCAGGCGCGGGCGGGCTGCGTCCGGTTGCCGGGCAACGGCCTGACAGGCAGCTCACGTTGCCGCCAGGCCCGAGACACAGCCGCACCAGCCAGTCTGCGCCGTGAGCCTGTGGCCTGATTTCTCCCCTGGCATTGTCGTTGCTAACACAAAAGCCTACAACTCCAGTGTGGTCACCGGGCCTGCGCTGAATGACACGCCAGGCCATTCTTTGGGCTGGAGCCTTTGTGGCCTGGGATGCGTCGCCTCCCAGCGCCAGAACTCCGAGCGCGGCCCAGGCAGGCGGATGCGCGCCTCGCCAGCGTTTGCGAGTTGTCCCCTCCCTCCCTCCGCCGCTCCACCCGCCTACTGCCTTTGTTCCCTTCAGCTGGCGGCCAGGCCCTCGCTTGCCTCTTGGCTGGTCTGAGATCACGCTGGCGGCGGTCTGGGTCTCGGGCAGTCCTCCCCCACCCGCTCCTTTCACTCGCAAGTTAAGGGCCGCATATAAAATCCCAGACCTATTCAATCATCTTCTGCTATCTCTTTCTCAAACACCCCACCCCTCCCCACTCAAATTTCTAAGGCTGCCGTTGCCATGGAACTCAAACAACTTGAGTGCCGAAGGGAGGTTTTCTATGGTGTCTGCCAAAGCCCCGAAACGCAAAGGATGAAAATGGCTCAAAGTCCTTGGGATTTCCCAACGCTCCCCTCTCCTACGGTCTGAAGAGAGTTACATTTAACTCACCACCCTCTACGCCATGGCCCAGTGTTCAAGATCGTGTTTGGATTCTGGGAAATTCAGTAGCGCATTGGGAAGAGAGCATTTAAGTCGCGCTTGGGAGCAATTGCATGTAAAAGCTGAAAGGGGTCTCCCTCCAAAGGGAAAACATCCCGAGGTACAAGTTTGTTTCTCATCTACAGCGTAGCATGGACAGAGTGTTATATCAGCTATTTAATACCAAATGTTGCTTGCTGAGGGAGAAGTACATGAAGGTAATACTAAACTACCTGGCATTTTTAATATTGTTATCAATGTGAAATGCCTGTCGTTCAGCTAAGATTTCCAAGTGTGGGCTGTTCCCCCCTCTCCGCAGCGCCATCCGCAGGCCCGCGGGCGGCGGGAGCGGGAGGGGCCCACAGGCGCTTGCCCCGCATCAGCACACTGGCTGCTGCCGGTGAGGAAATCCAGGGGGAATCCAGGTGTACCTTGCACCTGCAGCCTCCTGCCATCCCTTTGTGTTTCTCTCATTATTCCCACTACCCTCCTCATAATATTCTGCTAAAAGCAAAGCACAATGAGAGAGATTCAAACTATACAGTGATAATTTACTTTTAATACACAGTTCATATTATGGGGTGGAAGGGAGCGAGCAAAAGCCTTTCATCTATTTTAACTTGTTCAGTCGGTCGATGTCAAATTCCAGTTACCATGAATCAATAAAGCGGAGATGATGTGCAAATATTTGTCAACTGATACGGCTCAAGCACTGACCCATCAGAACAGACACCCTACCAATGGGCATAGCCCGCATGAGGGTGAACCAATGGAACACTACCCCTGATGCCCACTGTGATCACAGCCCCACAATAGACAATTGGTAGGTGGAAAAGGGAGGCCTCAAAGGCAAAACATTGTCTTTCCCTCAATATATTTACTATTTGGTTAAAAAATAATAATAAAATTAGCACACATGAAATGATACCAAGTATTAGAAGATAACAAAATTAACTATTAATAGTGTAGAATTTTTCTCAATAATAATAGCTAAACTTTCATGACAACCCTGTGAAATCATTAGTATTATTATTATTATCCCCATTTTACATATATGGAAACTGGAAGAATCATTAAAGATTTCTTCCTCCAGCTTTTGTATATGTAGGATTGACAGAAAAAAAGAAGAGGGAGACATTTATTAATTGCCTGCAGTGTTTCAGGTGCAGTTCAGGCAAGATAGGTCATTCATACAAACAACAACACTTTAGAAACAGATTTAGCAGCCATGGGTAGGACAAATAGGAAGAAGAAAATCTGTGATCAAGGACCCTGGTTAGGAGAAATGTGGAAGAGTCTAGATCAAAGATTATTAGGAAGGAAACTAGGGTGATGGTTGTAAACTAGCTTCAGTTACCTAGCAAACTCAGGAGAGCAAAAAACGGAATAATTATGTTTTGATGGAAAAGAGAAAAGAATGTCAGGGTAGTGAGGGATCCCTAGGAGGAGGGGCTCAAAGCCTCAACCACAGACCAGAGGTGGCAATTGAGTAACAGGGCCTTCAAGACAAGCAGATGAAGAAAGGAAAGAAGTGATGTAAGAGGCACTTGGGAAAGAATCTTGGCCACTGATTTATGTGGGGGATGTGAGACAGAAAAGTAAAAAGGGTGGCATTTTCAAGTGTGCAGAAGTTTGTTGTCATAAATAGCTCTCAAGTGGGCTATCAGAGTTAACTCAGCAACCAAAGGTGCCTAACTCACCCCTGACTTCTTTATGGGCAGAAAACCTGAACCAATAAATAAATACTAAATTACTTTATGTTATGTAAAACAGTGATGGGCACATAGCAGAAACTAATTGTGTATTTATTGATTGACTGCTTAAATAAATGGAGGTACGAAGATGTGTGCAAATCCTAAACTTTTCTTCAAATCGATGTGTTTTCAGCTTCTGCCATGGTGACTATATGAAGGCATCCAAGGCATGGAAGTGCAGTGTTCCCATTGCAGGAGCAGGGAGCTTGGGTTTGTGTTCTAGTTCTGCATCTAACTGGGATATAATGCCTTGAGAATGTCATTTAGTTCCTCTGCACTTGGCATCCTTGTCTGTTAAATTCTGAGGTTGGACTAAATCATCTAAATTATGAAAATTCAAATTTTACAAACAGATGTACTTGAAGAAAAATATATAAGGCAGTTTGCACTGAGCAGAGCTTGGCAATTTTCTCCAAAGTTAATGGAAAGGTGTATCAATAAATGGTGAAGGGAATAATCACAGTATTTCCTATAAGAATCCTGGCAATTTTTACAAATTTGGAGGGACTTTCCCATCAATTTTCATTCCCATAATTTCACACTCATGGAAATTTCCTTAGCAGTTTCTTTGGCAACTTCAAGCTTGTGATCATGTTAATATCAGTAGGAGTTGTGCAGATATGTCAGCAGAATAGGCCTTTTCTGGGTAGTGGGGAAAAGGAGCTGTCTCCTTTTATTACCAAAAAAGAAATACAGAAGACACAAAAGATTTTTACCACATTTGTCACATATGGTGGAGTAAGTTGAAGATGAAATTAAAATCTTCTCCATAAAACAAAAGGCTTTGTGTGTGTTTCAAGGCATTTGATGTTGCGTAACATGGAATTAGCTCCAACTCCAGCCTTTTGAGTATTACACACACACACACACACACACACACACACGAGGATACTTCAGAAAGTTTGTGAAAAAATAGAATTAAAAGATAACACAAATCTTTCCTTGAACTTTTTGAAGTACTCTTGTATATTCTGAATTGAAAGTATATTGAATTCTTCCGTATAGATCCTTCCCAGGAAAATGGAACACCATTTTTAAAAAGGGGCAGGGGATTGTGCTGGCTGGTTAGCTCAGTTGGTTAGAACAAAGTCCAGGGTTCGATTCCTGTTCCCCCACTAGAAGCAAGGGAAAAAAAATAGTTAAAAGGAAACATCGTTTGGGAAGAGCTTATCCACAAACGATGAAGTGTTTTATAGAGGAAACAGTTCCAGCAAATTGTACCAGTGTTCAAACTCACTATGCTTTGGCTTATTATTTGTTTACTTCTAAAAGCTAGACTTCGCTTTAATTCATTATTGTCTATTTAGTCCCATGCTCTTTCGAGTGTGGTCCTTGGATCATCACCCACAGCATCACCTTGGAGTTTGGTAGAGCTGCAGAATCTCCAGCCCCACCCAGACCTCCTGCACTAGGATATGCATTTTAACAAGAACCCCACGAGAGAAGAACTGCTGTAGTCTACAGCATCCATCCAGTAGAGATGATGTTCGAAAGTGGTTTGCTTATTTTGAAATGACAATTTTCGAGGGCCGGCCCGTGGCTCACTCGGGAGAGTGCGGTGCTGATAACACCAAGGCCCCGGGTTCAGATCCCATATATGGATGGCCGGTTCGCTCACTGGCTGAGCGTGGTGCTGACAACACCAAGTCAAGGGTTAAGATCCCCTTACCAGTCATCTTTTAAAAAAAAAAAAAAAATGAAATGACAATTTTCTTTTCTGGAAAAAAAAATAACTGTGGAAATTATTAGTTACATCAGTGAAAAATGGGACCCTTATCCTAGTGACAGAGAAAAATAAAATACAGCATGCTATCATTTGTATAATAAAATGCCAGCAGAGGCCTATGATCAGTTAGGCTTGCATTTGTAATGCAAGTAATTCTGAGACCCTTTCATCCACATTGAAGGACCTAGCCTTCCTCTTAACCTAGCCTTCCTGTGACCAAAAACTCACTTTTGCAAGATAGCTGAGATTAAGAGTACAATCTGGCCACAGAAAGGAGAAAAGCTCACTGACCCATGCTGACCTCTGACCTTGACCTCATTAGCTAACCAAATGAGATAACTAGCCATGGACATCAGAGAGCATTATGTGTTGATTAAGCCAAAGCATAAGAAGAACCAGCAAAAGATCAGTTATACAATGTTTCTACCTTGGTCACCATATTTATTAACAATATGAGGAGCACATACACAAATTCTCTTTCATCTTCCAGTACTTTTCCCCATTGTATTACAGATATGGGACTTGAAGTCAACAAAATGTTTCTCTCTTTCATAGCCCTCTAGTCTTTCTCTTCAAAGTACTTAAGACAAATCGTAATTATAAATTTATTTTGGTGTTTATTCTATTATTATAGTCTCCACCACTAAACTCCCTGATCGAAGGCAGGGATCTCCTCCGTTTGGTTCACCATCTCTGTCCAGCACTTGGCAACATCCTCACTGCCTAGTAGGAGTTCAAAAAACATTTTCTGAATGATTGACTAAATGAATAAATGAGTGAATAATGTGGTTCAGAGCTCTAAAACCAAACCTACCTAAACGATCTTGTAACATTCAATAAGCATTGACTATCCTATTATGCTATAGCTATACAAATTTGCCCTGCCTTTTAGAATCTCACATTCTTGTGGAAAAGATAGAGTTATAATAATATTAATGGCTAACATTTTGTCACTGTTCCAGGCATGCTACACAAATTAGTTCATTGATTCCAACAGCAGCTCTAAGAGGTAGATATTGTGATTATTTCCATTCTGCATATGTAGAAACTGAGGAACAGAGAGGTTAAGTAACTTGCCCTCTGCCACACAACTAATACAAGGTGGACCCATATGTGAACACAGGCAGTCTGGCTCCAGGAGCTCTTAATAAGGTACTTTGGTCACCTGCCTTCTAATAAGCCAGAGGGGACCTGATGCCATGAGAAGTGATCAGACAAGTGTACACCAGGAAGTAAGGAAGCAGAGAAGGGACAACTGGTTCCAAACTCAGTCTGTGCTCTTCAAGTAGCCAAAAGCACATACTTGCTGCCAGTGAAGAATTTCCCTGGGAAGATCTGCGTGGCCTGATACAGAGAGCAGCACACTGTTCCCCCAGGGTTAAATTCAGCCCACCTGGCATCAATCTAACCTTCCCTCAGCTTGCCCTTTTCAGCCTTGGTAGCAAGAGAGATCCAAGTCCAATAAACACACATATTAACCAACACTATGAGCTTGGTGCAGGAACCAAGCAGTAGCTTCAACAATTTAATGGATTCAGAGGAAGTTGGAACAGGATATCAATGACATCCAGATTCAGAATTTAGGACATGACAGGATAATCACTTACCCAAGCACAATACATATAACTGTTTTCCCTCTTGGTCATTTCTCTACCTTAGTTCTTTCTTTCTCCCCCCTCCAAGGAGGGGCCTATCTCCTCCAGTCTTGCTATACATTAGGGTCTTTCAAGTGGAATCACTTCCTTTAGTTTCTGATGGGTTATGAGTGTGACCTCTGGTTCCGCTCCATTTGTTTCAAGCTGAGATACCATCAGAATTCACATTTCCCTTCCAGGGCTCCACAAATTACTCTGGTGTGCAAATTACATAAAAATGTACTCTCAGTTCCTCGAAGTAGTTTAACAGAACTTGGGACTTAGGGGAAATTATACACTCTGGCGCAATTTTTAAATAACTGATTAAACCAGTCAGGTTTGAAAAGGGAAGATGTCATTTAATTCAAGTCTTCTTGGGGGCAGCTATCTTCAATTAGGTCCTTGGTCACTGAATCGATGAAGCTGGAACCTTTATCTGAGGGATAAGTTATAAGACGTAAAATAAAATAAACCTTCCACTAAATTAAAACTTACTTGTATAGTCTTTGCCCATTTTGCCTCTTTCTACCGTCTGCCTCCCTTTTTGGACAACTACACCTTTCAATATGTTTCTTTTGTTTCTTTTCTTACTCCTTTTATATTTAGAAGGTACCTGCCTTTTTTATTCAAAAGAAACTCTCTTCTTATAGCATTCCACTTGCCCTTTGAGGTTTAGTGGCACTTCCCTCTTTTCCCTCTTTTTAACCCCCACCCCACCCAAATTTATCTCATTTCACTCCCTCTTATATGTCTGGAGGTACAGAACCTACAGTACAAGGTGAGGGTACTTTTCTATGTTCCATTACATTTATCTGCATTCTTACCTCTCTGTGGATATGTTATCACTTGTTATAAGCTTGGCTATCCTCTGGAAAATAGTATCAATGACTTGCAATTCAATATTAACCATGTTCATGATCCCCATTGTTTTTGAAATATACCAATTCCTGTTCAGCATCCTTCCCTGAATCAGCCTGGGTGAAGGGGAATCAAGTAAGGGCACACTGTGGGAATGGGGTGAGAGTGTAATGGTAGTAAATGTTCTTATTAGAAACCATTCTGTTCATCTAACTTACTCTGCAAGACTCATCAGCAGAACCTGAAAGCTTTAAACTTGATGTGAATAACAAACCACTTACCTGTGATTTCCCAGCTATGTCTACTTTCTGTGTAACTGAAATAGTATTTTGTTCCTCATTTCAGACAAGCACTACTTTCAATGTACCTCTGCCTATGGCACCAAAAAAAAAAAGAATATGCAAACTCAATGAAATGTGGTAAAAATATAAATGCAATCATATAATGTTTCATTATTAACTTTATGTACCATGGTATGGTTCATATACTTTAAATATTTGGATAACTGCTTCCTAAACTTAACTTCTAACTAATGCTTGCTAATAAGAATAATTCTAAGCTAACTGAAGTTTTTACCACCTTCCTTACCAACAGTGTTGTCACCATGGTTTAACTCTTCAGCTCATTGAAGGCATAAACAAGAATATCTGGCAATTTTACTTTCATTGTGAAATATCAATTTCATTTACATCTAAAGAAAGTATGGATGAAATAAGTACAATTGAGTGGCTAGACTGAGCTGGTGTCTAGCACTGACTACTACATAAGTTTTTTTTCTAATAGCATTTCTAAATCTATTTCCTTATTCATATAAAATATAATTTATAATTTATTTTTGCTATGCATGCTGTAACAATAGAAATCAAGTTGGAAGCCTGTTTCTGTAGGTCTTCTGCACTGTCACTGTTCAAAACAAGGTCTCTTTCAACAAAATGCCCACATCCGAAGAATGATGTTGAAATGCTAAGTGATTTGTAATTCCTAATAATAACTTTTGTTTTGTTAAGTCCCTTCCTGCCCATTAGCATCCTTCAAAGCTTTAATGACCCATGTAATTAAATTACAACTCAGAATGAGAACTTTCTGGAAATATATAATACTAGAAATGTAGATTTTGTTTAAAACCAAAGCAGTGTCATCTAAAGACAAACGGCCAGACATGATTGAAATTGGGGGAGCCTGGACCTGAAATAAGAAGTGATTCTGATAAAGAAGTGAGTCAAAGATGTGTGAGAGGGCAGGGAACCACACCCCAGGGGCCAGGGTCAAGATTAATTCACTTTCTAACTAAGACGGATGAGAATCATTGTGCAGGAGCCCACGGAGATGAGGGCCATGCATCAAGCCCTGATGCCTATGGATCTCAAATGCTACAAATGGCCACTGAAAACTCATCAATTCTGTTTCAAGGGAATTCCATCTTAATGAACAGGGAGCAGGACTCATGCAATCACATAGTTCAGACTTTCTGCCCAAGGAGTAAGTGGTGTCAGATTCCTGCTAGAAACAGAACTACAAGGAAAAGAAAAAATAAAATAAAACTGGGTTTCATCATCACAGGAGAACATTCTGCTATTTTGTCGCCTGAAAAGAAATAACAACACAACTGCACAGTTGTCGCCTTTGGATGAGGTCCCACTGTCCTCAGAGGAAAGGGAATGTCGGACTGAAAAGCATGGCAAGTTTCTCAATCTGGATTCACTGCTTTCATATTTTCAAAAAGGTGGGAAAAAATGTTAAGGTATAAAGGGAGTGTGAGCACATGAATGTGTGTGTCATCTTCACTACTAAATACACTGTGAGATTTCTTATTACTAGACAAAGCCAATTAAGGACAAAGGAAAAGCTCCTCCCCCCCTCCACCCCACCTCTTACAGAGTCAGGGAGAAAATGTCTTCCAGCTATTGTAGCACAGGAGGCACTTTAGAGGATGATTAGCTCGGTCAGCACCACTCTAACAACACTTTTTTTTTTTTGCTGCTGGCCGGTATGGGGATCCAAACCCTTAACCTTGGTGTTATAATACTGTGCTTTAACCAACTCAGCTAACCAGCCAGCCCCTAATATAGCATTTTAGTAGAGCATGTCTGTTAGAATTTCTAGACTGATGCCTCAATGTCTGCCCCCCAAACACTTAACGCACCTACCAGACAGAAATCAGAATGTCTTGATATTATGTGTTATCCACAGATCAACATAGTTGGCCATATAATAGCTCTAGCTCTATCAATTTCCGTAATAGCTCAACTCTGACCCATTATCTGCAATGCCAAGAATGCATATCATCCTGAAATTGTAAAGAAGTAGCCAAAATTCAGATTTGATAGAGAATGCCCTTTAGCTTTCTCTTTCTACCCCCTTGAGACTCTTATTGTATCTTTCTTAAATTGTTTTAATCGCACTTTTTGAAATCACAGGAGTTCATAGCTCTACAGTACTTTCACAATATTAGGGAGGAGGTTTTCCTAAACACCTTTGCTAACTGTGGAGAATCCATGTAGAGGGATAAGTAACAATCTACAAATGCCAACTCGGTTTTGTTTGGTTTATGCTACGTTTGACTATCTGCATTGAAGCCATATGAAGTTATCTTTGATGCAAAGCCCACCCTAAACTTTGTGGGGTCTTTTCATTTGTTTGTTTTTTATGACAGTGCTGCTCTCAAATCTTCCAAGATGAGTTATATACTGGACTATCTAAGAATTCTTGAAAGCCAGGACACTGAAATTCCAGACCTGTTCGTTGCCCAATCCTTTGGCATCCAATCCTTGTTAGTGCCTTTTCCATACCTCCCGGCAAGTCTTCCCGCTCCTCAGTACAGAGACATTCAAACAGAAGGGCTGGGAAACAATAGAGTGGAAAGGTGAAGGGAAGCCCAACGGGATGTGCCTGAAAGAGCCTAGAAAGAAAGGAAAATCTTTCTGTGAAGCAGAATGCCAATGGAGAGCTTGTCCTGTGTTTAGAATACCAACTGAACAAGGTCCTAAGGAGAAGGATTTTTAAAACATTTGTGTAACCACCCTATGATACTTACAGTAGGGAAAGGCCAAGTGAAAGGCAAAATATTCCATATATTCCACGAACTCCAATTAAATATTCCCACCATAACTTGTTTGCTCTATATTTTATACACAGGAATTTAGGACAATATAACTCCTTCCTTTAAAAACAGGCAGTTTTCCCTTCTGGCCACCTCAGCATAACAAAATTGTAAGCCTGGCACGTCTGATGGACCCCGTCGAGCCAGAAGCCTCCCCTTCCTCACAGCTCTGGGAGCCACCTCTGCACACTGTGTGTGCTCTAAGAGTCTGCCTTGACTTTGCCTGTTTATAGCACTGGGGGAGGAAGAAACAAAGCAATTGTGAAGCTTGTTAAGAGGCAGTTCATAGATATTAAAGGTGACCTTGCCACTTCCAGTTCTATTTATTCCACTTCCTTCCAAACCGGGGCAAATCCTTCCTTTCAGGACAAGAGCACTGCTCTGTGGATACAGTCTGTGGGAACAGAGAAAAGTTCAAGCCCTCAGAAAAGTTCAAGTGTGAAAATATAGTATTTCCCATTCGCACATATGATGGGTCTGTAAATCACTGCTACTTAGCAGAAGGAGAGGAACTTCAGTGAAAATCAGTTTTTGTTGTTGTTTACTGTGAAAAATCATTCACTTTGGTGAGATTTTACCACACTAAGAAACTTTTTAGAAAAAAGTAATGATCCCCTCCCCCCAGAAATTATTCATACATATAAGAATTCATACATACATAGTAGAATCCGTACTATGTAGATTCTTCATATATATACATAAGAATTTCTTTTGTGAACTTGGCCACAGCACAACCTGCAAGTATTAATCACTCAACTACCAAACTGTCAGAAATGGGAACACAGTTCATAGTTTGGTGTCAGCTGGCTGTGGTGGTGTTTTGTGTTGTAGTTTGTTCTATTCTTCAGGAAGTAAAGGCATTTCCTAAAGGCCTACGAAAGCATGCAGGTGTATTGCCAAGTATAACAGGACATACAGGTATAGGTTGTACCAGGTGGGAACAGAAAATGCCTTAGCAAGACTTAAGCTTGACTATTTTGAACAGTAGTTCAGCTGTTCAGCTCAATAACTTCCTTATCAACAGTGTTGAGGCATTTACACCATCAACACAAATGGAATTTTTGCTATATATTGAATCTGGGAATGGATGAGGGTACTTCAAAAAGTTCATGGAAAAATTGAATTAAGAGATAATGCAGATCCTTCCATGAATTTTTTGAAGACCCTTCATATAAACCGATATGCATCATTAAAACTCTTTCAAATTCCTCTTTTTCTACTCTGAAAACACTGCCTTTTTATTTTGCCCCTCAACTATCTGGTTAATTCTCATCTCTTCATTTTGTGGACATACATACTGTCTTTCAGACCTACTGATTAAAACAAATTTTGTTGAGATGGTAAAAGAATTAATAATTTATCAGAAGTGCTTACTCCTTTGCAAAGGTCATTATCAGTTCCCCCTCTCAATTAAAATTCCAATCTACCCCTCTTCCACTAAATCGAGGCAGTGGGGGCTGGGTTAAAGGTGGGAAAGACTATAGTTCAGTTTACCATTCTTGTCTCCCCTCTCAGATCCACTACCTCTCAGTCTTGGTTTTCCTCCCTATGGCTTAGATGGAAGTTTTCAACTGCAGACAAATCAAAGAGCATTTTTAGCACCTAAGTTCATTCCATGTCTGTAGAGAACATTGGCGTTTGGCTCGAGGTGTACTTCCTCTACATTGGGACTCATTGGCTCATTCATTCAGTCAACAACCATTTACCCAGCATGCTTCCTAACTAGGGGGGGTATAAACCTGAACAAGATTGGCCCCTTCCCTCAAGTTTTTCAAAATATAATAGAGAAAATAAAATATATATTCAGATAATTCTAATACAGGACACAGGGTGAGAAGGGCCATAGAAGAGAAACTGCTATGAGGGTACAGAGAAGGGAGTAAACCTTTCTGGCTGGGTGATGGAGAACATGAATGTCACATCATGTAAGTTGCCATACAAAACTAGGTCTTGAAGAGGTGAGACCTCAGAGACCAAGGAAAGGCATTCAGGCAGTGGGAAAAGCATAGGCAATGGCAAAGAGGCAAGAAAGTATATAGGGTCAGTTCAGGGCACAAATAGCAAGAGGTCCTATTTGGCAGAAGCACAGATTATCTGAAGAGGAAGAAAGGGATTGACCTTGAATAAAAGGGACTAACTTACCTAAAACACTCAGGAAGATTTTTGCCATGGCTGTGGTTTATAGGCATAGTAGCCACCACTGTTCCCTTCCTAGCATAATACCTTTTATATTTGTTAACCTGTTGTTGGGCATTTACTTCTTTATTCATCCCTATAATAAGCAAAGCTCTGAGGAATATTTTTCTGCACGAGTTTTTGCACATATCTATACTATTCCCTTGGAATATACTCCTAGAAGGAGACTTGATGAGCTATAGGATATGGATTGTCCTCCAGCTATGCTATACCGAGGAGTACTCCACAGGTGGAGAAGAAGGCCTATTCCTCCTAACCTCCCCAACACTTGGTGGTCACTTTAAATTTTTACCAATCTGACGGGCCAAAAAAAAAAAAAAAGATTGAATTGTTATTCTAATTTTCATTTCTTTGATTATTAATGACAGTAAACATTTTGATCAAATATTAATAGCCAGATAGCCAACACGCAAAAGCCTTTAAATTGGATTTTATTACTAAGAAGTGAACTAAGAAGAATGCATCCTATTCACTTTCATTTTGCTTCTTGAAATGAGATTGTAAAACTATTGATCCGGAAATATCATCTTCAGGAAAATAGGGGAGGGTGGCCTGATTTTCCCATTGATTGCACCTACACTCATCTTTGGTCTTCATTTGACTGGGAACAGCTGGCCTTTGAAAATTGGCCGTGCAGTAATGCATTGTACCAGAACTCCAGTTCTATGCCTTTTCTTAGGCGCTTTGATCCCGGACCTCCTCTTCTTCCAGCTCTTTGAAGCCTCATTAAAATTTATTCCTCTCTAAAGGCATGTGCTTCAGATAGATACTTATCTTTCCCTTCTACTAAGTTATACAGTAAGTTTCTTGGAGAGCAACTTTGTCTTATTCATGTTATTTCCTTCAATGGCTAACATGATGCCTCCAGTGTTTTTTAATGGAAATAAATATAACGGTTTAAAAGTATTTATTTCCTTTTCTGAAAAACAATCCTTTTGTTCTCTTTGGGATCTCTTACTCTCAGAAAAACTCCCAACATAAAAACAAAATCTCAGAAAAAAAAGATATAACCAAACTAATAAGACAATGAATTAAATAATGCCCTTAATACATAAGCAACATGCAAAGAAAGTATTTTCTCCTTTCTAGAAACTCTCCCCTTCATGGAGACTCCCCCAGCTGTCATTGAATCATTAACTTATTTTGTTTCTGCAAAAAATAAATTATTTTTGTTTCTAGTGGATGCAAATAAGAACAGATTTTTAAGGTAAATTAAAAATGATTTGATTTTTGAACACAGTTGTTTTTTTCTTCAAATAAATTCAGACTTTTTTTACATATTTAAGGAATGCTTATTTAAAACCCCAGATTGAAGTATTTTTTAAACATAATTCATGTTGTATTTCTCCACTGAAAAGGTTCACCTCTATCGAGCACAGGACTTCTGAAACAGAACCTTAATAGCATACTTAGCAAAGGAATAGTCACCAGCTGACTAGCTATTGATTTAATGTTCCATCATTTCCATGGTTCAGTCACACCTTCCATGGTGAATCAGTTGAAGCATCCTCAATGAACCAATAAATGAGCAATTTCCCCCACCAAAGGGACATGTTTCGTGTAGCAGAGCCATACATAACTTATAGCCAACAATGTGAGGATCAGGTGCGACACTGATTCACTTTGGATCATCTAGCCTTCTGCATTGAGTAGTGGTTTATTCCTCTAATTGACACTCACCACACACCAGCCTTTTTGTTTAAATATTTAGGCATGTGATCTATCTCTGTTTGACATCAGGGACCATTTCTTATGCACTTTGTCATTTTCTAGGATGTATGTTAGGTGGTCAACATACATTTGTCAAATGTGAATCATGTGTTAACACAGAATAGGGCCAGAGTTTGCTATATGCTTGTGGTTCTCCATCCTGGATGCCCATTAGAATCACCTGAGAATTTTTTTTTTTAAATGCCCAGACTCCATCCCCAGAGTTGTAAATCTAACTGGTCTAAGGTAGGATCTGAGCATTCCACCTAGACCCTATGTTTTAAAAGCTTCACAGTTAATTCTAATGGACAGCTAGGGCTGAGAACCACTTCTATATGCCATTGTGATACAAAAGACAGGCAGGCAGATTGGCAAGTAGTCTGATAAGTACTACCATTTTGCTTTCTCTTAGAGCAGTGGTTCTCAAAGTGTGGCTCCTGGACCAGCAGCATCAGCATCATCCAGACACTTGTTAGACATGCAAATTCTTGGGCCCTTCCCCAGACCTAGAGAATCAGAAGCTCTGTGGGTAAAGTCCATAAATCTGTGTTTTAACAAGCTCTCCAGGTAAATCAGATGGCTCTTAAAGTTTGGGAACCACTGATATAAAGAAATCTACATTGAACTAAAAATGGCAATGTTATGAATGTCTTAGATAAACTGATTTCAAGGATATTTAACTCAAAACAAAGCAAGTTATACTTCATGAACAACTCTCTGGTCTGTAGGGTTTTGTTTTGTTTTTTTCCTTTTATTTATTTTTATTTTTTATTTTTTTTAGTATTATCCTTTTGGCACCCAACAAATAGTAAATTTCAGCATATATAAAAAAATACTCCATTGAGGTGGGACAGTGGAAATGACTGAGGCTGGCATTCCCTACACAGAGATACTTAGCCTAGAGGAGGGAACCAACCATATGTTATCAGCTGCTGCCTCCATTGCTCTATGCTTTGTGGTGGCCCTTAATGCTTGGGCAAGAGACCTGTTACTCAACTTCACTTTTCACTCATTGTAAAATCAAAGGCAGCAGGAACTTCAAATCATGGGTGCAACTTTCTCACTAGGTTTGCAGAGCTTCTTAAGAAGCCAGGGTCAGAAGTAGGCATTCCTTTGCTCCCAGACATGGGCTTGTGAACGTAGAATGGGATCACTTTCATCCAGTCTTCCAAAACGGCTCCTTCTTCCTCACGTGCCTCACACTGGATCTGACTCAGCCTTGGAGGTTGAGGAGCGAGAGGGGTAGTGGCCGTTGGTGGTGGCAAGGGGGAAGTGACAAAGGGAAACTCAGGGGTTGGTGGCAACAGCAGAAGTGGTAAGTGGCAGCACATGATGTGGTAAGGGGGTGATGCCTTGATGGTCACACCCCGCTGTGACAGGCGCCTTTTTTTTGCCACACCTTTATCTGGACCCATTCAAGGGACAGGCAGATTAGGGCTGCTGGTTTAGAAGTGATTAAAGGCCTAACATAAAGTAAGGTTGATGATGAGGACCTGTGAACAAATTTCTTGTGCTTCCAGCATCGTAATCACCAGGGGCACTTGGTTAAGGCTGCAGCCTCCTGGACACCCCCAGCCCCCGAACTACTGAATCAGCATTTCTGAGGATAGGAGGTCTATAAATCTGCACACTAAACAAGCCCGTAAGGGGACTCTGGTACAGGTGGTTAAGATCTTACTTTCAGAAAGCTGTCCGAACATAGTTTTGTTGATTTGAAATTTGAAGTTACTCATCATTCAGTGTTGACTCTATGCAAAGAACTGCAGGGAATTCAGAAGTAAGTCTTAAGATACAGTCTTTCACAAAGAGGAATTAACCATAAGTATTAGTAGTAAGAGGAGCAGTACTAGTGATAAATACACATTAAACTGTAACAAGGTAGAATGAGGTCAGAAA
Source organism: Cynocephalus volans (assembly GCF_027409185.1). Lineage (NCBI taxonomy): Eukaryota > Metazoa > Chordata > Mammalia > Dermoptera > Cynocephalidae > Cynocephalus > Cynocephalus volans. Next base: position 206,934,930 of record NC_084460.1, on the reverse strand, counting down.
AGTAGCAATGAAGGCTTGTGAGCATTCCAATGAGAAAGATTAAGGGTTTAGAAAAGGCACTGGGTAGGAGCTGGCATTTCAGATTTTTCATGTGACTTTTGTCCTTATAATAGGAATATGTTTATAATGGTAGTTTATGTTCCTTGCAGACATCTGAGATTGTTCTTGGAGGAATGAAGAGGATTTCTACAGATGGAGCAGCCAGGGGAAAGAGCAGGATTCCAGGTGGAGAGAACATAAGCTGTGATGTATATTGACTAGTATTTCTGCCATCTCTGGAATTTGCTCTTAATAAGAATCTTCGAGTGCCTTGGAGTTAGGGCCATAGGAAGCTGGGTTCTCTTTGAAGCTAACTGATGCCAATTTACATTTATTAGATCCAGTGGTTTCTTTTGTAATTTTTTCCGGTTCCATAATGTGCATAAAATTGAGGTATGAAGTAATTAGACAAGCAGTGATAAAACACCATGCTGCTTTCAGGGAAGGAGTACAGTTCATTTTGAAATGCATCCAAAAATTAAGGTAGAATGATAGAGAGATGGATAAATGGGTAGATGTTAAACAAGTTTAATAAAATGTTAGCATTAGAATCCAGGAAATGAGTATACATGTGTTCCCTGTAAAAATCCTTTCAACTTTGCTGTGTTTGAATTTTTTCATTATAAAACGGGAGAGGGGAAGGTTCTGTTTCCATAGGTCGTGTGACCTTGAATGAGTCTCTACTTAGCTCATCTGGGCTTCACTTTGCTCAGCTATTAAGGGGGTTAAACTCATTAATTTCTAAGATCTCTTCTGGTTCCCAAATTCTCTCATTACCTCCTCCTCTCTGCCAGGGAAAACAGGGTTACTACCACAGAAAGGCAGTCATCTGACCTACCATGACTTAGCTCTGCTAATGATGGTAGTTAATCTTCCTTATGGTGTGGCAGGGATGACATAACTTGGACCCAGACAGAGTTACGCTGCCGTTTGTGGTTCTACAGCAGGTGCCGGGCAAGTCAGACCTTGAAATTTGTTTTGAAACCAACCACCTGTTACTGTGATTGTGTGACTGTTTTCCTGGCTTATGGGATTTTACTTCAGCTGTTGTTCTCAGGCGAGAGTTTATTTCCTCTAGGAATCACTCAGTTCACTTACCCTAAACTTAGCATTTGAGTGTAGGGATCTTCAAGAGGCAGATTCAACTATGCAAATCTGAATAGTCTACCAAAAATCCTGAAGTTACCCACAAACTTGAGTAACAGATTTTAAGGGGGAAAGTGAGAATCCTCTTTCAAGTCTCTTGTTACAGATAATCATCTATTTGAATTTTGCTTCAGAGAGAAGGAGCTAAAGGATCAGATCTATACTTGTTCCTGACATTTTTTTTTTTTTTTTTTGGCCTGCTAACAGACAGCATTGTGCTGAGTCAATTCTCAGCATTGTGCTGAGTCAGACTTCCCTGGCATTCAGTGCCTTGCTTAATATTCTTGTGCCCATAAAATTTTACTGTAAATTAAAACTTATCAAACAAGGACTCAACTTTTCTCTGATAGTTTGAAGGGGATGATACAATTTTGGAACTAGAATGGACCTTCGTTATTAACTAGTGCAATGCTTCATTTTAGAATTGAAGCAAGTGATGCTCAGTGACATTATTATAAAGAGACTTGATCAAGTTCATAAACCTTGTTAAAGGCTGAGCTACTCATATAAAGAAAAAATAATATAAGAAGCTTAAAAAGCTGTGCTTATAAATATTTTAAAAAGTCATGATGTTCTAGTTTCCTATTGCTGCCTAATAAAATACCACAAAACAGTGGCTTCAAACAACATTTTATTATCTGTCATGGTTCTGTGAGAGAGAATAATCCTACACTCCTCTAGGTGGGTCTCACTTGGTGATTTATGCAGTTGCAGTCAGATGGTGGCTGGGGCTGGACATTTAAGATGGCTTCTTCACTCACACATCTGGTGCCTGAGCTGGGATGGCTGGAACAGCTTGGCCAGACATCTCTCCTAGTGGATAACTTGAGTTTCCTCACAACATGGTGGTTCCAGAGAGTCAGATATCTTACATGGCAGCTGGCTTCCTCGAGAGCAAGTGTTCCAGGTGGGCCTTGAGAGGATTCTTCTAATCCAACTCTGGAAGCCCAGCAGCATTTCTTCTGCTACATTCTATTTGCTACCCAGGACCAGCCTAGATATAGGAGAGGAGGACTATAAAAGGGCATGAATACCAGGAGGCAGGGCTTACTGGGGACTATCTTTGTAGACCACCAAAGTACACATGGTATCACTACTACCTCTACACATGAAATGTTTTAGCATTTTTGCAAACAAAGAGTGGAAAATCATTCTAAAACCTATGGCTTGTGCCAGAGTAACAAGACAAAGAACAGCATAGAATGGATGGAAGAACATAGAGCTTGGAGTTAGAAAAAGCTTGAATTCAACTCCAAGCACTATCATTTACTAACAATAAGACCTCAAGCAAGTAACTGAACTACTCTGCATCTGACTTTCAATATATATATATAATTGGAATAACATCTATTTCAAAGTATTATCTGTAAAAATTAGATAAATAATGGGTGTTAACCTCTTCACATATAATAGTTGCTCAATACATTTTGGTTCCCCTTACTCTCGGCCATCTGTGGAATCCAAACCTTTAGACAGATAATCATTGAACACATGTTTGAGTGTCTCTGAGGGGCTGGGTTCTGTATCGGGAGTGATAATATAGGCATTAGTAAGGCATGTTAATTAGAGCACGAATCAGAGCTCATATTCCAGTGAGGAGAATAAAATAAAAACAAAGCATGCAACCTAGTAAGCAAGGTGCTATAATGAAGGCAGAGCACACGATAATTTAGGAACACAAAGGAGGGAACAATCCACTCGGTAGAGGAATTTTCAGGGCAGGCTTCGCAGAGAAGAGAATACTTGAGTAGAATCATGAAAAGCAAATAGGAGTTAGCCATGCACAGGAGACAGAGAAAGGAAAATCAATAGAGCAGGAGTTGCATGTGCAAAGGGGCAGAAGCATAAAACATCATTAGGAAGTGAAAGTAGTTTTAGTCTGACAGTGAGGGTGCAGTGGCTCCTCCCTCAAAAGGAGCCCAAAATGGAATTAATCCTAACTGGAGGGAAACAAGTCATTGAATATTCTGAGGAAAAGCTGAAAGAAAATAATGCTTCTAAATGGGTGCCATCATTGAATTACACTTCCCTTCATTATTTGAAACCTAACCATTTTGTTACATTTTGTTGCATGATTCAGGATATGTTTGACCCTAAGTTTTTATATGAGCATTTATGAAATGGTTAACCAAAACACAAGAGCACATACTCTTAATTTTGGAAAATATAGAGATGTAGCAGTGTATGAACCTCAACAAGAAGTTGATTTAAATTCTCCACAACCACTCACTTTGGAAAGATAGACTTTCTATTGTGTTCTAGTACTACATGGGTAAAAGAAGCTTATGTTAATACAAACCAAGCTCAAGTCAGTCCCTCAGCTTCCTACACTCCCAGTCATCATAGGGGGAGTTGTGAAGATGATGAAGAAAGACCAACACACAGGGCCAGACAGGCAGGGAGTGTTGGTGGTCTTCAGTGGTGTGGAGAGCCCAAACATTCAGAAACTGAAGCTTCTATTGGGCAACAACCAAACTCCCTGGAGCTCCCTTCTGCTTTGGATCTGAATTTTTCACTGCCAGGAGAGAAGGGCCCTACATGTCTTGTAAGGTAATAGAACCTGTCAGAAACCTAACATTGATATAGATGTGTGATGTGTCTCAGAAATTAAAATGGACATCTCTTTAAAAGTAGAAATGAAAGCAGTTTGGTAGTGCTGAACCATACGGTGAGAAGCAAGGAAAAAGGGTAATGAAGCCCACAAGAAGCATAGACAAGGGGCCACTTTGGAAGCCATTAAGGTGGCCTATGCAAGAGATGATGAGGGCTAGAGCTAAAGCTGAGCAGAGATGAAAGGACTGGTTGGCTATTCAGAGAGAGGATGGAAGGGATCTGTAGGGAAAGTAAAAGAAAACAGTCAGGGCTCCCTTGGATGTTCAGAATCTTGCCCAGCATTTGATATAATTGTGCACGTGCACCCAGGTGTTCCTGGGATGTCTGACTTGCACCAAGCTGTCCTGGGTTATTGGACTTAAGTATAAAGGATGAGTGGCTCTGATCTACAGGACCCCTCCACCCCCAGAATGCTCAGTGGGGCAGGGGGTACACAGGGAGGCCACTACTGCTGCTGGAGGCTGTTGCTGCCAGGGCCCCCAGGATGCCCTGAGAGGCCACCACCATTGCCGTTGCTGAGGAAGCTGAGGGCTGAGCTTATGTGGTCTACCACTGGCTCCTGGGATCTGTCCCAATTACCTAGCTCTGGATCTGCATGTGAGGGGTCTGGTAACCCAGCCTGGCATGTGAGAGGTCTGTGATCCAGTCTGTACAACGGGTTTGAAGGGTCTATGGGCCCTAGCCCTAGCAATACAATTGGCTACATCAGCAGGATTCAGACAATAGCCCTAACAATGCAGGATTCAGAAACAATAGCCAGATTTCTGGCTGAGATGCAGTGGGTCGTATAGTCATTAGCTTGTAGAGTGTATCCAGGGAAAGAAGGTAATGAATTTGGTGTTTGGATACATCGAGATTAAGATGCCTGCAGGACAGCTAGAAGAGATTTGTTCTATATGCAGTTGAATTTATGGGTCTGGGGTTTGGAGGAGCTGTTTGCACCGGAGAGAGAGATTTGGGAATAACCTACCAATTTGGAGAAGTCTTTTTAAAAGTTAATATTTTCCAGGCTAGCCAGGTAAATTAATGATGTCTGAGGTTGTAATGATGGCATAAACAGCTGTAGCTGTTGGATGTAAAGACTTTTCTTCTGTTTCTCAAATTTTTATTAGATGTAAGTAAAGGAAAATAAGCATAGCAGTTGTTAAAGGACTTCAGGTGTACACTAAACAGGTCAAATATCTTACAACTGTTCCCACAGCAGAAAACAAATTAAAATTCCTGTATCACAAACTAACAAAACCTACCAAAGCTTAGTTGATATACATTTAATTCCATAATAATCAACTAAATTATGCGTTTGTTTTTTTTTTCAAAAACAGCCCATTGTTATGGAATTTGATTTTTCCCTAGCTAACAAGGGTAGCAAATAGAGTTAGGATCTAATAAAAGCAACAGAATTACTGACAGTTTAACTATTTTCAGTAAAAATTAGTATTATTCGTACTTACTCTTCTCAAGACCCTCTAAAAGCACCACATTAAGAGTAAGGGACCATGAGTTCTATTCCTGTTCCACTATTTTCTATCTTAATTGGTTCTCAAACTTTTGGAAGCTTCAGAATCTCCAGTGGAGCTTGTTTTGTTTTAAATCTAGATTTCAGATCCCCAGTGCCATTGATTCTGATTAAGTCTGGGGTTTCTACAAGTTTAACAAGCATCCCAGGTGATTCTAATAAAACTGTATGACCTTAGGCAAATCAAATCATTTCTTAGGGCTCAATTTCTTCACCTATCAAGTGTGAGTAATGACATTTGCCTTGCCTACCTCTCAGGGCTTTTGTGAAGTTCAGAACAACAGTGATATTACAACAAGGGGGCTTTGAACACTGCAACACAGGTAAGACGTTGTAAAGCTACACGACTACGCCAGTTGTTGGGTTGAGGCAATAGCTACACTAATAATATGGCTAGGCATTTCATAACTAAAGCCAAAACGTTTCATTATTTCAGTTATACTAAGTTTCCATTTGTATTGTCAGGGCTAGGGCTCAGACCCTTCAAATCCATTGTATAGACTGGGTCACCACACCCCTCACATGCCAGGCTGGGTCACCAGACTCCTCACACTCAGGTCCATGCTAGATAATTGGGAAAGATCCTGGGAGCCATTGGTAGATGACATGAGCTCAGTCTTGCCAGTAGCAGCAGCAGATTACAGCAGAAGCGTCAGTGGCAGCAGTGGCCTCTTGGGGAACCCCGCGGACACTAGCAGCAACAGCCTCCAGCAGTAGTGACAGGCTCCTGTGGTCCCCTGGGGGTGGGGGGGCCCTGTGTATCCGAGCCACTCATCTTTTACTTAAGTCCATAACCCAGGACACCTGGGCGCACATACACAATTGCATTAGACAATAACCAAGGAACACATGAGCACACGTGTGTATTTACATCAAATGCTCGGCAAGATTTTGAATATCTGAGGGGCCCTGACCATTTTCTTTCACTTTCCCTACAGATGTATTGTCTGGGGCAACCCACCAGAATTACCTGGAAGATTGCTAAACCCCACTGCCAGGGTATCTGACTGAGTAGGTCTGGGGAGGGGGGAGGACTGAAAACTTGCCTTTCTAACATGTTCCCAGAGGATGCTGATGCCACTTGTCTGGGGACCAGGCTTTAAGAACCACTGATCTGGGGACTCAAATAACACTGGTCTTAGGTGAATTACTGAAAGCTGTTGGGTTGGTTCAAAGGGTACCAGATCTTACCTTAGAGTTGTCTGGACCTAGGTTCTCACTGTTCATGATGCCCAAAACTTTATTTATTCACCCAATAAATGCTTACTCAGCACCTTCAGTGTACCAGGCTCTGGGCGCTGGAAATATAACCCTGAATAAAACAGACCCAAAAATGAATTAATGATTTCTGATACCAATAGGTGCCATTAAAAAATATAAAATGGTAATGGGATAGAGAGTGGCTGGGTTGTGGGTAGTTTTTCATATAGTGTGGTCAGGGAAGCCTCCTCTTAAGTAACATTTAAGCTGAAAACGCAGTGAATTAAAGGAGTGGCCATGCTAAGATACTAACCACTCCAGTAGAGGGAACAGTGAGTGCAAAGGACTGGAGGCTGGAACTGGTGAATGAGAGATAGAGTAACATAGGGTGAGACTGGAGAAGTGGGCAGGGCTAGAGAATAAAGGCTCTGGCTGACCTTGGGGAGTATGGATTATGAGTCTCTTCTGTAGATCGGGTCTGTATAAATGAGCACTTCCCAAACTTTCATGTGCATGCAAATCACCAAGGATCCTGTTAAAATGCTGATTCTGACTCAGTAGTCATAGTTTGGGGCCTGAGTTTCTGCATTTCACACGAGCAAAATGCTGCTGTTTATGCTGCTGGCATCCAGACCTCACTTTGAGTAGCAAGAGCAATAGAAGAAAATGTCAGGAAGTAGGTTCTGTCTTCCTTCAATTAGGGAAAACTATGGATAAAAATTAAAAAGAATGGGGGAAGATAAGGACTGAGGAAAATATCATGGTTTGGGGGAATTACGGACACTAAAAATTATTACTCAGGAAGATCTGTAATGTTCCTTTGAGTAGATCAAAGGATTAAAAATTGTCATCAAAATGAGGAATCTAGGGCCGGCCCGTGGCTCACTCGGGAGAGTGCGGTGCTGATAACACAAAGGCCACGGGTTCAGATCCTATATAGGGATGGCCAGTTGGCTCACTGGCTGAGCGTGGTGCTGACAACACCAAGCCAAAGGTTGAGATCCCCTTACCGGTCATCATTACATACGAAAAAAAAAGGAATCTAAATAAAATAATATTTCTCTTGGTAGTTTGTTTAGAATCAGCAAGGATAGATTTCCAAAGTGAGTTTGTCTGCTCACAGTTTAGTGCTGCTACTTTATCCTCGCACCCTACCAGCCCGGCCTGCAAAAGTAATGACTGTTTCCACAACCTCGTTAACCTATTGCTCCCAATGGCTATTGCCTGCCATTGTCCCACTTACATTCTCTCCAGCCCTGTACACTAGTGTTGTGGGCCCTTCTCCCTTCATATCCAAGTAAAGGTCCGGGATTTGGATGGGCTGAGAGGGGGACACAGACCACATAAGGATAGCAGGGAGAAGAGTGTATTTCAGAGAACTGCCTGTTGCCTCTTCGGTATTGCCTGAAGGGCAGCCATGAAAATACAGCCAGAGTCTGTTTCCCCTCCTGTTGGGAAAGTATAGGAAAAACGGTCAGGGCCCCTCAGATGTTCAGAATCTTGCTGAGCATTTGAAGTAAATAGGCATATGCGCTCAGGTGTTCCTTGGTTATCCTCAGTGCAATTGTGCATGTGCACCCAGGTGTCCTGGGTTATGGACCTAAGGATGAGTGGCTCTGATCCACGGTGACTTACATCCCTGGGATGCCCCCCCTCCGTGGGGGGGTGGCATGGGGAGGCTACTACTGCTGCTGGAGGCTGCTTCTGCTAGTGCCCCTGGGCTGCTTCTGCAAGGCCACCGCCACTGCCGGACCTGTAAGCTACCGGACCTGTAAGCTACTGCAACGGAGGAAGCTGAGGACTGAGCTCATGTCATCTGCCAACAGCTGCTGGAATCTTTCCCAATTACCTAACATGGACCTGCGTGTGAGGGATCTGGTAATCCAGCCTGGCATGTGAGGGGTCTGGTGACCCAGTCTGTACAGTGGGTTTGAAGGGTCTGAGCCCTAGCTCTGACAACATAAATCGAAATTTAGTATAACTAAAATAATGAAACATTTTGGCTTTAGTTATGATTTGCCTTACTTGACACCCTCCTCTATGCTCTTCCAGGAGCAGGGATGAGAACTGAGTACTTTTACATTATAAGCCATACGGCATTTTCTTTCAAGGGATAATCTTCCTAGAATGCATCCAGAAGCTCAGCAGTGTCAAAACATCTTAAGTAAAATCGGATGCCTCTTTGTGTAAACTTCTATACCACACGATAGAGCCCTTGTTTGTTATCATAAACACGTTTCCCCCAAATTTCCTGCTTTTTAGATGATCTGTGAATTGAAAATTTTGTCCGTGGAAGGAAAGCCACGTTATTGAAGCTATAAACAATGGAATGACTACGGCTTTAATCCTTTGAATAAGGCTTTGTTTCCCATTGACTGAAAACTTCCTAAAGGAAGGAAAGCTAGGAACATTCAGGAAGGATTTGTATTTTGTTTTACAACAGCTTTGTGAAGGGGGAAAATAACGTGGAAGCCTTATCCTCCCTTTCCTGGTTGATGGGCATCAGAACACACAGCCAGGCTGGGCTCTGGCTGCAGACGGGGACTCCCCACCCACCAAGCACTTCCCTACCCTACTGCCAAATGTGTTTGTCATTGTTATACTAATACCAACACACGTTCATCCTGTGCTGGCGTTTCACATATTCCCAGGACATGACAACAGACAGGTGCACCCACAGCTTATCTCAATTTATTTGCATGATCAAAAATGTTTCCCTATGTATTCCATGAGGCTTATATACTCCTTAATTCATGCATTACCTGTTAATTAAAGAGATGCAATAATAACAATTGCAAAAATGGTCATCATCCATTGAACTCTTTAATTACCTTAAGTTATACACAACCCCCTGACTGTATTTTTCATTTACTTTACACACCAACAATAATTTTCTTTAAAAATGAAATCAGTGAGCTGAATCAACCTTACAATTTGGGTAAAAGGGTCTGTGCATAACAGAAGGTGGCTTTAATCCCAAAATGCTGATGTGGTCATTCCTGCTTTGTGCAGATCCTGTGCCGGAGGCATAAATTATGGAGCTCGGTGCACGGGCTGTCAGGCCCAATTGGAGAAGTCAAAAGGGCCTCTTGGACATCTGCCCCTTCCAAGATTCTGAGTGATATCATCCTAATTTATTAATCTCTGAATGGAGAATACCACACACACACCCTTATGGCCATTAGCCCTTAGGGGTTTTGCCTCAGGTATGTGTCTGGGGACATAATTTAGATTCATCATCCTGAGAATTATGTTTCAGGTAGCAAATTCTAATTATAGGACTACTCCATAAGTGACTTCCCAGAGACAGAAGGTGCAGCTGAGGTTAGGTTTTGGTCTTTGTTAGCAATAATTAGAGATGGCAACACCTTTTCATCTGTGGTCCTGTCTTTATGACATTACCTGTGCCAGGGGGAACAGCCAACCTCACCACTCTGTAAGGGACACACTGAGGAAAAGAGACCTATTCTTAGCTGAGAAAGACAAGATCCATTTTCAGCGCTTTCCAAAGCTGTGCCTGCTTTGTCTTAAGTCAGGGAAGGCCTCCAAATTACTTTCAGTAGAAGATTTAAAGGGATGTTTCTATATTGGGGTTCTTTAGTCTTTTGTCCACGCATGAACCCCTTTGAGAGTCTGTTGATAATTATGAATCATCTCTCCTCAAAAATGCACAAACACGTAGTCACAATGTTGCATACAATTTCAAGGGGTTCATGGACCCTTTGAAACCTATAAACTTCAGATTAAGAACATTTGATCGAGACTTAGACACTTTTTAAATTTATAGCAGTTTCATACCACATATCTCCAAAGCATTTAGAGGATGAAACTAAAATAAAGAGTTTAAAAAATAGTACTTTTCTGAGATAGATTGTGATGGTTGTCTTTTTCCTGAGCAAACATTATATAATAGAGCATAAAACATTACCTCTACCCTTTGCAGCTTATATTCTAAGGTCACATGTTATGTTAATGGTCCTATAGATACACAATATATACTGGGAATGTAAGTAATAGATACCCTACTGGTCACTTGGTATATATGAGGCCAAAGGCTTTGACTATACGATTTACTTATTCCTCACAACAAGCACACATGGTAAATATCACTAATCCATTCTACAGCTAAGGACACGGAGGCTCAGAGAAGAAAACAACTTTCTGAAAGCCACACAGCAATTAAGCAGCAGCAATGGGACTCTGACCCGGGGGAGGGTCTGTCTCCAAAGACCTTGCTCTTAATACAGTGTAAGAATGCAGGCCTATTGAATTTTATAATTAGCTTTTTTTTTTTTAATTTCCTACAGAGTCCTTGATGCAGTTATCAGGCATTTAGGAAGCAAGAGGACTTCAAGGGCTGCTTGAAGCAAATCATACCCCCTTGCAGTGACAGCTCCAGAGTGTCTGTCCAGGAGGGATGTGAATGCAGTAGTACGGTTAGAAAGTGGCACTAGGGAGCTTGCCTTAAGGCTGAGATTGCGTAACAAGCACTGAGACTTTCCTCCACTTCAAGTCTGACTGCCACAGCTTTTGCTATCTTGACCTCTGCTATTATAAGAAGCTGTCCTTTCCTTCAGTTGGGTGGGAAGTGAGGGACTTGGGGCTGTGCTCCCACTTAGAGGACGTGTAAAGAGCTCCGCCCCACCCCTGCACCACCTGGGGCCTCTTCTGTGCTGCCTTCGCTTTCTGGCTGCTTGATTGTCACTCTGCTGCCCTCTGCAGTGGCCACATAGGGAATGAGGAGCCTGGGAAAACCCTGCAAACACTCTCCCTTACCCTGAACCATGAATATAAAAATAGTCAAACATTTAGAATTTTCTAGCATTAGACCTTTCTAAATGTAACGTGTCCTGGGACACAGCCCAAAATGTAGAATAAATGAATGAGGACATCCAATCCTTACACCACTTTCTTAAATAAAGGAGGAAGATCAAACAACATAAATTTAAAAATAACACTCCACTTACCTAAGTCACTTTAGAACTAACCTGGTAAGCTTGAGGCCTTATTTATGGAAAAAAGGACATCACAATGGCTAAGCACATGGCTCTAAGGTCTGATACTTGAATTCTTTTTTTCTTTTTAATTAATTTTTTTTTAAGTTTATTTTTTTTTTTTTTTTTAATATTATTTTGTCGATATACATGGTGGTTACCAAAACCTCCCTCCCTCTTCCCTCTCCTCCCTCACCCCCAACAATGTCCTTTCTGTATGCTTGTCGTATCAACTTCAAGTAATTGTGGTTGTTATATCTTCTTCCCCTCCCCCCGGTTTGTGTGTGTGTGTGTGTGTGTGTGTGTGTGTGTGTGTGTGTGTGTGTGTGTGTGTGTGAATTTATATATTAATCTTTAGCTCCCTCCAATAAGTGAGAACATGTGGTATTTCTCTTTCTGTGCCTGACTCATTTCACTTAATATAATTCTCTCAAGGTCCATCCATGTTGTTGCAAATGGCAGTATTTCATTCGTTTTTATAGCTGAGTAGTATTCCATTGTGTAGATGTACCACATTTTCCATATCCACTCATCCGATGATGGACATTTGGGCTGGTTCCAACTCTTGGCTATTGTAAAGAGTGCTGCAATGAACATTGGGGAACAGGTATACCTTCGACTTGATGATTTCCATTCCTCTGGGTATATTCCCAACAGTGGGATAGCTGGGTCATATGGTAGATCTATCTGCAATTGTTTGAGGAACCTCCATACCAATTTCCATAGAGGCTGCACCATTTTGCAGTCCCACCAACAATGTATGAGAGTTCCTTTTTCTCCGCAACCTCCCCAGCATTTATCGTTCAGAGTCTTTTGGAGTTTAGCCATCCTAACTGGGTGAGATGGTATCTCAGTGTAGTTTTGATTTGCATTTCCCGGATGCTGAGTGATGTTGAGCATTTTTTCATATGTCTGTTGGCCATTTGTATATCTTCCTTAGAGAAATGCCTACTTAGCTCTTTTACCCATTTTTTAATTGGGTTGCTTGTTTTCTTCTTGTAAAGTTGTTTGAGTTCCATGTATATTCTGGATATTAATCCTTTGTAAGAGGTATATTTTGCAAATATTTTCTTCCACTCTGTTGGTTGTCTTTTAACTCTGTTAATTGTTTCTTTTGCTGTGCAGAAGCTTTTTAGTTTGATATAATCCCATTTGTTTATTTTTCCTTTGATTGCCCGTGCTTTTGGGGTCGTATTCATGAAGTCTGTGTCCAGTCCTATTTCCTGAAGTGTTTCTCCTAGGTTTTCTTTAAGAAGTTTTATTGCTTCAGGGTGTATATTTAAATCCTTAATCCATTTTGAGTTGATTTTAGTATATGGTGAGAGGTATGGGTCTAGTTTCATTCTCCTGCATATGGATATCCAGTTATCCCAGCACCATTTGCTGAAGAGGCAGTCCCTTCCCCAGTGAATAGGCTTGGTGCCTTTGTCAAAGATCAGATGGCAGTAAGTGTGTGGGTTGATTTCTGGATTATCTATTCTATTCCATTGATCGGTGTGTCTTTGTTTATGCCAGTACCATACTGTTTTGGTTATTATAGCTTTGTAGTATAGCTTAAAGTCAGGTAGTGTTATGCCTCCAGCTTTATTTTTTTTGCTCAGCATTGCTTTGGCTACACGTGGTCTTTTATTATTCTATATAAATGTCTGGATAGTTCTTTCCATTTCTGAGAAAAATGTCTTTGGAATTTTGATGGGGATTGCATTGAATTTTTAGATCACTTTGGGTAGTATGGACATTTTCACAAGGTTGATTCATCCATTCCAAGAGCATGGACTATCTTTCCATCTTCTTGTATCCTCTCTAATTTCTCTCAGCAGTGGTTTGTAGTTCTCATTACAGAGATTTTTCACATTCTTGGTTAACTCAATTCCTAAGTATTTTATTTTTTGGGGGGCTATGGTAAATGGGCAGGCTTTCTTGATTTCTCGTTCTTCATGTTCACTATTGGAGAAAAAAAATGCTACTGATTTTTGTGTGTTGATTTTGTATCCTGCTACTGTGCTGAAATCATTTATCAATTCCAACAGTTTTTTTGTAGAGGTTTTAGGCTGTTCAATATATAGGATCATGTCATCTGCAAACAGGGACAGTTTGACGTCATCTTTTCCAATCTGGATGCCCTTTATTTCCTTCTCTTCTCTGATTGCTCTGGCTAGTACTTCCAACACTATGTTGAATAGGAGTGGTGAGAGTGGGCATCCTTGTCTAGTTCCTGTTCTTAAAGGAAAAGCTTTCAGCTTTTCCCCATTCAGGATGATATTGGCAGTGGGTTTATCATATGTGGCTTTAATTATGTTGAGATACTTTCTCTCTATACCTAACTTATAGAGGGTCTTTGTCATGAATGAGTGCTGAATTTTATCAAATGCTTTTTCAGCATCTATAGAGATGATCATATGGTCCTTGTGTTTGATTTTATTAATATGGTGTATCACATTTATTGATTTGCGTATGTTGAACCAACCTTGCATCCCTGGGATGAATCCCACTTGATTGTGGTGAATAATTTTACGTATGTTTTGCTGTATTCTGTTAGCTAGTATTTTAGTGAGGATTTTTTCATCTGTATTCATCAAGGATATCGGTCTGTAGTTTTCTTTTTTGGTTATATCTTTACCTGGTTTTGGTATCAGGATGATGTTTGCTTCATAGAATGAGTTTGGGAGATTTGAGTCTGTTTCAATCTTTTGGAATAGTTTGTAGAGAATTGGTGTCAATTCCTCTTTGAATGTTTGGTAAAATTCTGCTGTGAATCCATCTGGTCCTGGGCTTTTCTTTGTTGCGAGCCTTCTGATAACAGCTTCAATCACCTTTATTTTTATTGGTCTGTTCAGATTTTCTACGTGTTCATGGTTCAGTTTTGGGAGCTTGTGGGTGTCCAGAAATTTATCCATTTCCTCCAGATTTTCAAATTTGTTGGTGTATAGTTGTTTATAGTAGTCTCGAATGATTCCTTGTATTTCAGATGAATCAGTTGTAATATCACCTTTATCATTTCTAATTTTTGTTATTTGAGTCTTCTGTCTTCTTTTTTTTTTTGTTAGCCATGCTAATGGTTTGTCAATTTTTTTTATCTTTTCAAAAAACCAACTTTTTGATTCATTGATCTTTTGAATTGTTTTTTGGGTTTCAATTTCATTCAGTTCTGCTCTGATCTTAATGATTCCTTTCTGTCTGCTAACTTTAGGTTTGGATTGTTCTTGTTTTTCTAGTTCTTTAAGGTGAAGTGTTAGGTTGTTCACTTGCCATCTTTCCATTCTTCTGAGGTGAGCGTTTAATGCAATAAATTTCCCCCTCAGTACTGCTTTTGCAGTATCCCACAGATTTTGGTATGATGTATCATTATATTCATTAGTTTCAATAAATTTTTTGATTTCCTGCTTGATTTCTTCCTGGACCCATATGTCATTAAGTAGAATGCTGTTTAATTTCCATGTGTTTATATAGTTTCCAGAATTTCGTTTGTTATTAATTTCTAGTGTCAATCCATTGTGGTCTGAGAAAATACATGGAATAATTCCAATTTTTTTGAATTTATTGAGACTTGATTTGTGACCTAATATGTGATCTATCCTGGAGAATGATCCATGTGCTGATGAGAAGAATGAATATTCTGAGGTTGTTGGGTGGAATGTTCTGTAGATATCTGCCAATTCCAATTGGTCTAGAGTCTTGTTTAGATCTTGTGTTTCTCTACTGATTCTTTGCCTAGATGATCTGTCTAATATTGACAGTGGAGTGTTCAGGTCCCCTGCTATTATGGTATTAGTGTCTATTTCCTTCTTTAGGTCTAATAGAGTTTGTTATATAAATCTGGCTGCTCCAACATTGGGTGCATACATATTTATGATTGTTATGTCTTCTTGATGGATCAGTCCTTTTATCATTAAGTAGTGTCCCTCATTGTTTCTTTTTATGGTTTTTAGTTTAAAGTCTATTTTGTCAGATATAAGAATAGCTACTCCAGCTCGTTTTTCTTTTCTGTTTGCATGGTAAATCTTTTTCTATCCTTTCACTCTTAGTCTGTGTGAATCTTTATGGGTGAGGTGGGTCTCTTGTAGGCAGCATATAGTTGGGTCCTCCTTTTTGATCCAGTCAGCCAGTCTGTGTCTTTTGATTGGGGAATTTAAGCCTTTTACATTAAGAGTTGTTATTGAAAGGTATTGATTTATTCCTAGCATTTTATTGGTTGTTTGGTTGTCTTAGGTGTCTTTTGTTCCTTGCTTTCTGATTTACTGTTTGGTTTCTGTGTTTGTTGGTTCCTTAGGTTGTAGATAGCGTTTTTGTTTGCTTGTTTTCTCTTCATGAATGCCATTTTTATTATACTAGTGGGTTTTGATTTTTCTTGGGTTTTTATGGCAGTGGTAGTTATTTTTCAGGAACCAAACCCAGTACTCACTTGAGGATTTCTTGTAAAGGTGGTTGTGTGGTAGTGAACTCCCGCAGTTTTTGTTTGTCTGAGAAATATACTATTTGCCCTTCATTTCGGAAGGATAGCCTTGCAGGGTAGAGTATTCTTGGCTGGCAATCTTTGTCTTTTAGTATTTTGAAAATATCATCCCATTCCTTTCTAGCTTTTAGGGTTTGTGATGAAAAGTCTGATGTTAGCCTGATTGGGGCTCCCTTATAGGTGGTTTGACGCTTCTCTCTTGCAGCTTTTAAGATTCTCACTTTGTCTCTGAGTTTTGCCAATTTGACTATAACATGTCTTGGAGAAGGCCTTTTTGGGTTGAATACATTTGGAGATCATTGAGCTTCCTGGATCTGAAGATCTGTGACTTTTCCTATACCTGGGAAGTTTTCTGCCACTATTTTGTTGAATATGTTTTCCATGCAATCTCCGTTTTCCTCCCCTTCTGGAATACCCATGACTTGGATATTTGAGCGCTTAAAGTTGTCTGATATCTCTCTCAGATTTTCTTCAATGCCTTTGATTCTTTTTTCTTTTTTTTTTTTTTTGTCTGCTTGTGGTATTTCAAACAGCCCATCTTCAAGTTCAGAGGTTCTCTCTTCAACTTCGACAAGCCTGCTGGTTAAACTCTCCATTGTGTTTTTTATTTCACTGAATAACTTCTTCAGTTTGGCAAGTTCTGCTACATTTTTTTTCAGGACATTGATTTCCTTGTACATTTCCTCTTTCAGGTCCTATATAGTTTTCCTCATTTCATCATGATATCTAGCTGTGTTTTCTTGTATCTCATTCAGTTTCCTTAGAATTATCACTTGAAATTTCTTGTCAGTCATTTCAAGGGCTTCTTGTTCTATAGGATCTAGAGTTTGAGATTTATTAGCTTTCAGTGGTGTACTTTCTTGATTTTTTGTATTTCTGGTATCTTTTTTTTTGATGTTTATTCATTGTGGCAGGGGGTTTCACAGTCCACCAGTTTGACACTATTGACTAACTAAGATGTTGCTGTGGTTGCCAATTTGGTATGGCTACCTCCGTGACTGCTCAGTTGGCCTCTAGTGCCTTATGTGTGTGGTTCCCTGGGTCTTGGGCCTCTCCCGGGAGCCACCTCTCTGGTCAGCTTGGACTCTGCTGGGCTGCTGGATCACGGGGCGGTACCACAGGGTGTGTGTTCTCTGCTGAGCTTCCACTTCCCATGCAGGACTTCACCCTGTTCCGTGCACTCTGGACCGGGCTACTGGATCACGCAGTGGCAGCCCCACAGGGTGTGTGGTTTCTGTCGAGTCTCCGCCTCCCTAGCCAGACGTCTCCCCGCTCTGTGCGCACTGGACTGGGCTGGGATGTATCTTCTGCAACCCTCATCTATCAGCTGGGCCTTCAAGACCCTGCTCAGCACCGCCTTGCCCAGGAAGTCTACCAGGTTTCTTCTAGGTGCAGACGACCGGTCGCTCTGGGTGCCTTTGTAGCACTGTGTAGATCTTTCTCAGGACTTATCACCTTCCTCCTGGTATCACGGTTATTTGTGTACTTGTCTTATCTCCCACACCAGAGCGTGAGCTCCTCAGGGGAGGAGCCCGCAGCACACAGTTCACCTTTGAATCCCCCCAGCGCGGACCAACTCCGGTGCCCGCCCACAGTCAGCTCTCCCACAGGTTCAAGTGAACTCGGGAACTCTCCGACCACACTATTCCTAACCAGAAATCGGTTAGGCATTTTTCCAAACTGGTGGCCACAGAGATGGTATCTGCCTCCCGGTAACAGGAAGTTTACCGGGGGCCGGAGCCCAGGGTGCAGTGGAGTGACAGTCAGCCCAG
The DNA here is from genome assembly GCF_027409185.1 of Cynocephalus volans. NCBI lineage: Eukaryota > Metazoa > Chordata > Mammalia > Dermoptera > Cynocephalidae > Cynocephalus > Cynocephalus volans. Next base: position 206,917,197 of record NC_084460.1, on the reverse strand, counting down.
CCCGTACTTCCTTGCCCTCCTGACGCTGGCCGGGGACGCCCCACCCCACCAGCCCCATCAGAGAACTGCGGAGGGAGTGGGAGGGGAGGCCGGCCCACAGGCCCCGGGAAGCCCCGCGCCAGGGCAAGCAAGTGGGAAGGTTCAGTGAGGAGCCGAGCCGGGCGAGGAGGACAGGCTTGGCCAAGCCAGGCCGGAGCCCCCACTACCTGAGAAAATGGAGGCAGCCCCGGGGCTGGTGAGGGGCCCGGTGGGGCAGGCGGAAGCCGGGCGGGCGTCCGCCCCCTGAGCAGGGCTGGGCCAGGGGTCACTCACGGGGCTGTGCCGGGCCAGTCAGCTCCCTCTCTGCCTCTGCGTCGTTGCCATCCCCGTCCTTGGCCACCGCCGCCTCGGGCTGCTTACTCGGTCCCGCGGCGAGGCTCAGGCGCTCCCAGGAATCTTCTTTTATGCCGGACTGAAACCTCGAATCCTGAATAGGGCAGCTGGCCGCCTTCAGCACGGCCCCGGCCTCCGGGGTCCTGGCAGCATCAACAGCAGCCCCGGCGCCATGTTCCCTGTTTAGAGACTCGCTTTTGCAGCTAAGAAACAGTTCTTTTCCTGCTCCACACTTCAAAGCTGTTGCCTGTAAACGAGGCAGCCTCTCCTGCCAAGGGCAAAGCGGCGGTCAGCCCCCATGACCGGCCACCAGCAGCAGTCCTCCCTTAAGAGACGGCAAGAGGAAGGTCCACGAGTTTCCCCGCTGCCTAAGGCCCAGTGGCTGCCTTTTCCACCTCAGCTACTCCGCGCCAACCGCCGCAGCCACTGCCATCTTAGGATCCACCCCCTGATACTTGAATTCTGATGGTGATTCCACCACTCACCATTTGATTTTGTACAAGTTACTTTGCCTCTCTGTGCCTTAGTTTTCCCTTCTGTAAAATGGGGATAATAATAGTACCTAGCTCAAAAAGTCATTCTAAAGATTAAATACATTAATAAATATATTACTCTTAAGACAGGGCCTGGTATATCATAAGCATTCAAAAAGTGTTCATTAGTATTGTGATTATTATTTGGCTATTTTCATAATCACTGAAGGGTGAGCCACTTTGTCCATAGAGCCAAAGGTGACTGTGAAGACCCAGGAAGTTATTCTTCCTTGAAGAGGTCTGAGGGTGATGAGGTAAGCAGGTAAACTTGGTTTAAGACCTCAAACACAAGATGAGTGGAGCCCCAGCGGTACTGCATACCTATGGCTGCATTATCAACCGCCTCAAAATGTAGTGGCTTAAAACAACAGCAATTTATTATTTCTCATGATTCTATGGGTTGATCAAGCAATTCTAGTTTGTAGAGTGTTGGTTAGGGTTCTGAGCTGGCAGGAATGTCCAAAATAGCCTCATTCACATTGCAGCTGGGAGCGTGGCTGGGCTCGTCTGCCAAGGTCCTGGGTTATCCTCCAGGAGGTCTTTCGTATGGCTTCTTGAGCAGCCTCACAGCATGGAGACTGGTTTCAAGCAAGAACACTCCAAGACATGAAGGCAGAAGCTAAAGATTTCTTAAGGCCAAGTCTTGAAGATTGAATTCTATTGATCAAAATAGGTCAAAGGCCAGTCTAGACTCCAAGGAAGTGAAAATAGATTCTACATCTTGATGAGGGAATGGCTCAGTCACAGTGAAAAAGAACATATGGGATGGCAGATACTGTTGCAGCCATCTTTGGAAACACAATCTACCACAGCAAAGGGACTAGTGAAGAACTACATTTTCTTAACAACATTTGGATTGAGTAATTCAATTAGGGAGACCACTCTGAGTTTGAGCACAGAGATACCTACTAAGATAAAGAAATAAATGGAACTAAATGTTTTTAACTTAGTATAAATGATTTATTCATGACTTAAATTGGGTTATTCTTCAGAATATGGAAAATCATTCCTACAGGTCTAAAATTATTTTCAGAATTAATGAAAATACATTAATTAGAGAAAATGATTATCAGTAAAGTACATTTCTAAAAGTGAAAACTTTCCTTAAAGAAAAGGTAGATTTTTAAAACCACATACTCTCTGAATAGTGACAATGGTGAGCTTATAGTGAAAAACTGAAGGGTCCTATGTTAAAGTGAACAAAGAAGAAAATAAAAGAGAGCCTCAATAACAAATGGGAAGAGTCAGCCAACAAGGGGCCCATGATTGTCTTGTAATTGCTATTGCTGAGATTTTTATTTTTCTCCACCTCCTCACCCGTGTACAATTCTTTAAAAAGTGCAATATACTTTACATTTGCTTTGTATTTTACATCTCAATTTATTTGGTAGGAAGGGGTTTAAAGGCCTTTATAGAATTTCTGGATATTGCTACAGTCATATACGGAATTATAAGATTGGAGATGATCTAGCTAAATGAACTATTATTTGCCTTGAACTCTCCAATTCCCACAGTTGTAGGAAGTCTGGACTTCAAGAGAAGTTAGAGATGAAAATGTTAAGGAAAAAGCAGAAAGATTTTGATAATTTTTGAATACTGGGGAGAAGAGAAAACAGTAAGGAATGACACCAAGATTTGGAACCTAGATGATAAATGAATGATTATATTTCCTGGAGTGATAGAAGGTGAGTGGAAGGGAAAGAGAATTGTGTATTGCAGGGGAGGATTACAAAACAAGTTTGCAACTGAAGAAATATTTTAAGGGAAAGTAGTAGCCAGCTGACATTTTCATAACATCCTGGTATCCCTGGCTTACTACTATTTGGGAGAGGGGCCCCACTCATTCTCATTTTATGAGACTATAACTTTTTATTATTCATTTTACTGTTTGTCACTTATTGAGTTGTTTCTACCCAGTGTGTTTACAACTCACATAAAATACTGAAGACAATCAAATATACAGAAACAAGGCTGGGAAATGCAACTTGCCCAGTGAAAATGTCATTGGAATCTAGTGGCAGCTGCATACTGTAAAACAATTGGCATTGCCTCAGATAAAGGCAGATGAAAAGCCAGGGAAATGAGTATCTAGATGTCTTGATGGAAAACTTTTTTTTTAATAGAAGGTAGTTTTAAATGGGCCGTCAGGGAAAGAGGATAAGTTGTCCAAGTAAGAAACTAGACAATCCATCAAGAACAGAATGCAAAGAGGAGGAAAAGGTAAAGTTCTCATGGGAACAGGATATAAAATTGATGACAATAGGCCTTCATAGAGGATGAAGAGCAACATAACAATGTGTGCTGTGTATTATTTGCATAAACCCCAAAGAACTTGACACCATCTACATTTTCCGCATCACAATCACAAACCAGGATGTAAGATCAAAAGGATTTCTAACAGCCAAAATAGGGGTTGGAATATTTGACTTTACTCCTCGGATTCCTCAGGTCCTCTCTTTATATATAATTTCAATAACCTTGGCTACCTGTCTTTCCAAACCCCACCACTTAAAAAAAGATTCAGACTCAACGTTTACATGTTATCTACCATAACAGTAACACACACTTGTTGAGTATTAGCTATGCACCAAGCACTGTTATAAATTTTATCTAAGAATATGTGAATTTGAAGAGTTTGTAAATGAAGTTTAATCTTCATGGAGTTTTTTTTTAATGAGGAAAAGAGGTGCTAAGTTTAAACTACTAATAAAACATCATTTATATTGAAAAAATAAACATTCTATCCAGATGGATTCATTTATCACCATAGCAATCTAAGAAGCAGGGACGAAGTTTATCCCTCATTTTACAGATGAGAAATTTGAAATACAAAGAGATTTTTAAAAGTACCCCAAATTACACAGGTGGTAAGTGGTAGAGTTGGGATATGAACCCAGGCTAGTCAGGTTCCTACATCCTACACCAGCTCTTCTCAAACTTAAGTATGCATAAGAATCACCTAAATGGCTTTTAAAACACAGATTGCTGGGCTTCACCCTCAGAACTTCTGATTCAGTAGGTCTAGGATGGAGCCAGAGACTACACTTCTAGCAAATTCCCAGGTATATTACTTTGCTAGGGCTGCCATAAAAAAATACCACAGACTGAGTGGCTTAAACAACAGAAATTTATTTTCTCACAGTTCTGAAAGCTGAAAGTTCAAAATCAAGGTGTTAGCAGGGTTGGTTTCTTCCATGGTCTCTCTCCTTGGCTCATAGATGCCCTGTGTCTTCATGCAGTCTTCCCTCTGTGTGTGTCTGTGTCCTAATTTTCTCTTCTTATGAGGACATCAGTCATATTGGATTAGGATCTACCCCAATTTCCTCATTTTAACTTAATTACCTCTTTCAAGACCCTGCATTAGTCCATTTCTGTTGCTCTAAACAAAATACATGGAACTGGGTGATTTACAAGAAAACGAAATGTATTGCTTACAGTTTCTGAGGCTGGAAAGTCTGAAGTCCAGGGAATGCATCTGGTGAGAGTCTTTTTGGTGTTGGCTTTACAGAAACACAGGGGTCTCACATGGCAGAAAATGGTGGAGTGGAGAGAGAGAGAGACTAACCTCATTACCGTAATAGGATTTCCCACCCTGTTAACACTGTCACAGAGGAGGTCAAGTTTGGGAGGGGACACTCAATCCAAGGCAAACCATATCTCCAAAGACAGTCACATTCTGAGTATTGGGGGTTAAGACTTCAACATATGAAGGGAGGGTGGGTAGTTGCGGTTGGGGGGGGGGGCACAATTCAGTCCATAACACCAGACAATGCTGATGTTGATACTGTTGGTCCAGGGACCATGATTTGAGAACCACTGAACTAAGCAATACTGTGTGCCGTGGACTATTCTGGGTATTTTCAGGTATGCCTTCTCATTTTAATGTTTATGTCATTTAATCCTTACATGAGAAAAATACCATTATCTCCTTTTCTTGAGAAAACTGAGAGTCGGAGATGTTAAATGATTTCCTTAAATCACACAGCTAGTGTAGTGGACACTGTTGGTTGTCTCCTCAGTATCCATTCTCCCCTTTCTCCTTCCTAACAGAATCTGCTTTCATTTAGGTGTCCGCCCCTCTCTCATGCATCCACATGCTTCAGTGAGGCAACACCTCCAACTCATCCCACAAATGCTGGGGTAGGTCTGATTGACCTATTGATCCCATTTCCCTTACCAGTAACTGGTTCAAGCATAGGCATGTGCTGTACTTCTGCCCAATGAGATGTGAAGGAAAGCTTGCTGTGGGGAATTTGAGAAAAGATTTCCATGTCTGAGAGAGAGGCACAGGAAAGTAGGGGGTCTCTCCCTTCCTGTCATGACTGGATGTGATGCCTGAATTAGCTGCAGCCATCTTGCTACCAACCTGAGGATGAAGTTTACAGACCTGAAAGAAGGAAAGAACTGCTCAGTCCTTGATTATATTGCTGAATGTCTGCACCAACCAAACTTTGACTCTCCCTTTTTCCAAACTTCCTATTATGTGAGCACTATGTTCCTTTATTGTTTGAAACAGTCTGAGTCAGGGTTTCTCTTCATCACAACCAAAGGCATCCCATCTGATTCTGCTGGTTAATAGGGGTGCTAAGATTTGAATTACATGCAGGCATGAGAGAAGTAATGGCTTAGTTCAGCACAACAGCAATGCTGGAGCCAAAATGAATTTGCAATACAGAACTCAAAAAGCTTAGCAATTTACAACAGGACAAGTACTATATGACTCTACTTATATGAGATATCTAGAGTAGTCAAAATCATGGAAACAGAACATAGAATGGTGGTTGCCAGGGACTGGGGGAAAGGGGAAAATGGGGAGTTACTGTTCCATGGGTATAGAGTTTCAGTTTTGCAAGGTAAAAAAGTGCTAGAGATCTGTTACACAACAATGTAAATATAGTTTACACTACTGAACTGTACACTTAAAAAAGAGAGTAAATTTTATATATATTTTTTACAACAATATTTTTTTAAAAAGGCCTGGCAAACTGGAGTCATTTAGGAGAGACAATCCTGCACACTTCAGAAGCCTTGAAGATGTTACTCTATACAGAGAACATTGGCTTCCCATGTTAGGGCCTTTGCATTGGCTGGTCTCTTGCCTAAAATGCCGTTATCCCAGATATGTACATGAACACATCTCTCACCACGTTCAGATCTTCAAATATCTCTTTCTCAATGAGGCCTACCCTGACCACTGTATTTAATATTGCAACTCACCACCAGCCCCCCAGCACTCTCCATTCCCCTTACCCTACCTTTTTCTTTTTTTTTAATTATCAGCTTCTCACATGTTATATAACTTACTTGTTGTGTTTACTATTTATTATCTGTCTTCATCCTTTAAAACATAAGATCCACAAGACAAAGATCTTTATCTCCTTTGTTCTCCAACATATCCCAAATGCCTAGACTAATGCCTGGTACATGGTCCGCACTCAATTAATACTTGTCGAAAGAATGAATGAGCATTGGTTTTTGTTACGGTAACTACAAGTAATCTGCTAGAAACCTTGTATACAATGACATTACAAAATAAGACATGCAAAGTAACTTCTGTGCATGTTTTGTTCCCATCCCTAATCCCACAAAAACTATAATTAAGAGGATGAGAGGACAGGAGAGGAGACAATATCCTCAAAATGTGGGACTCTAGAAAACAGACAGACCAGTGATAACCTACTTAGCAGGTATGAAAAGCTGAGTTCTCAGGTAGCAATCAGAAAAACTGAGAAACAACATAATTTATATCATAGAAACCTCAAAAGACTCAGAACAAGCAGCACCAAGCACCTCTGGAAATGTAGGTGGGGAGTAGGAATTATAATAAGGAATACTTGGGGAAAGCTACATGAGAAGACTGATCTCTGATCCCTCCCTACTCCACTCTTCTGGCAAGAGTCCTCTCCCACCCTGACATGATCTCTGGAGAGGGTAAAAAGGTAGGTCCTTTGATTTCAAAAACTGGTACTGTACCAAAACTAGGAGATTTGGTGACCAAATACGTGCTGAATGCTGAGTATACCCAGAAAACTAGCAGTCAGGCCTTTACTGTCCAGGGCAGGAGATCAGAAGAGTTTTTTCCTGAACAATCTAACCAGTCAAAAGGGAAGATCTAAAGATATGATACCAGAAGTTGCTGATCAAATGGCCCAACCAGACCATCATACAGTAAAACTCAAAATTGACTAACCCCAACTTTTAACATAAGCAGATAATCAACCAGACAGCTGAGTGAGGTCTCTAACCAAAACAACCAAACAGACAAAAAAAAGCAACTTGTAAGAAATGGGCTATGTGGAAAAAACACTTTTAAAAACTGCTCCCCAGATTACCTTATTAATATGCTCAGTAAGATGAGAAGATATTACATATTATTAAAAGATCAGGATTCTAATCTTTTAAAGGGCCACTCAAAGAACATAAAAGTACTTTAGGAAATTATAAACATGATGGCAGAAATAAGAAGACCTCAACTGAAAGATTAGAAGATAAAACTGAAGAAATCTCCCAAAAGCAGGTCAAAAGACAATAAGATGGAAAATAGAGAGAAATAATATGAAAATTAGAAGAGGAGCTCAGAAAGGCTAATATGTATTTGATAATAAGAATTAAAGAAAGAAGAGAAGAAATGGAAGGGAGAAAACCATCAAATACATTTCTCAAGAAAATGCCCCAGAACTAAATGAGTTTCCAGATCAAAAGGCCACTGAATGTCCAGCACAATCATGAATTTAGACCAACAGACTGGCATACATTATGAAATTGTAGGGCATTGGAGACAGAGAGAAGGACTAGCAGTCATCTACTTAGCAGATATCCTGTGAGCTTCTTTTTTCCAGAGGGATAAGAATCACATACAAAGGATCAAGAATCACAATGGTGTTTCAACTCTCAAAACCTAGAATGGGTCCAGTGGATTCATGGGCCTACCCATAAGTCATTTTCCTGGTCCTTAAATGTATAGTTTGAATGGACATATTGTTAGTGGACAGAACCCCACATTGGCTCTTGCCAAGACAGGAACACACAAGACAAGCAAGGCCAAGGCCAAGACCTGACTGACTGCATTTGTAAAGCTATTACAAGACACTTTGATTTAGACAGTTTATTACTCACATAGACGGTAAAAAGAAGAGTAAGCCAAAAGTGCCAGCTCCTTACAATCATTGTCCCACACACCAAAAAGGACAACGCTGGAACCAAAAGGGACCATATGACTGCAATATGAGTTGTGGTCAACCCCACTGATGAAGAGCCACTTTTAAACTCCAGCTAAGCAGTTTTATACTCTGGAGCTATATTGCTGGAAGGGGGCAAGAAGCCTCATACCTCATCAGAGAACCCTGTAGGTGATGAGAAATCATCCCATGACAACCTACCAGAGGGATAGGAATTGAGAGATGGCCTCCCATCCTCTCATGTTCCAGGAGGATCACCGAGTGTTCTCCAAAGACTCGAATTAGTTATAGTTCAAACACCTGCCTATGTGGCTTATTTGAACCCTGCAAAGTGGCCAAGATGACATGGCAGAGCTGTTCATCTACAGTTCCTTGGCTTGTGGGATAAGGCTACCATACTGCAAAAAGCTAAGAGGAAACTACTAAATGGCTTCCCCAGCCATCAACTAAGATAGTAAATCATGTCCTCAGAGGAATGGCAGAGATTAGCACAACCCTTAAAGACCTGATGGTTTTCACCAGTATGTCTCCTGCAAAAAACAGACAAACCCAGGAGGTTGACAACAGACTACTGCAAATTCAACCAAGTCGTAGCCTCAGTTGCAGCTGGAGTATCTTTACTAGAGCAGATTCACAAGACCTCAGGCAAGTGATATGTGGCCATTGATCTGGCAAATGCTTCTTTTCTATCACTATCAGGAAGGAGGGCCAGAAGTCAGAGTATTTATTTACAGTCTTACTACAGGCATAGGACCTAAATAAGAATAATATATCAAGGCATGAGGACCAAAATAAGGAAGAAGTGCATGGAGAGGCCTCAAGGACAAATGGAAAGATGGAGAGATAAGATCCCAAACAGAGCAAAGCGACAACAGATGGAACTTGTATTCAGATTTCTGACAATCAGTTCATATGTTAGGACTACAGTCATATGTCACCTAACTAGTGATACGTTCTGAGAAATGCATTGTTAGGTGATTTCATCATTGTGCAAACATCATAAAGCATGCTTATACAAACCTAGATGGTATATAGCCTACTTCACACCTAGGCTATATGGTATAGCCATTATGATCTTATGGGACCACTGTTGTATATGCAGTCCCTCACTGACCGAAATGTTGTTATGCAACACATGACTGTATACCTAATTGAGGGAATAAAAGCTTTAGAAAAAAAAAATGCCAAGATAAAGCAACTTCACAAACTCCTTCTATGTTGGAATCCCATGAGTATAATGGAATTTTTTTTTTTTTTTTTTTTTTTTTGTCTTTTTCGTGACCGGCACTCAGCCAGTGAGCGCACCGGCCTTTTTTTTTTTTTTTTTTTTTTTTTTTTTTTTTTTTTGTGACCGGCACTCAGCCAGTGAGTGCACTGGTCAGTCTTATATAGGATCCGAACCCGCGGCGGGAGCGTCGCCGCGCTGCCGGCGCAGCACTCTACCAAGTGCGCCACGGGCTCGGCCCACCGGCCTTTTTTTTTTTTGTCTTTTTCGTGACCGGCACTCAGCCAGTGAGCGCACCGGCCATTCCTATATAGGATCCGAACCCACGGCGGGAGCGTCGCTGCGCTCCCAGCGCCGCACTCTTCCGAGTGCACCACGGGCTCGGCCCGATGGAATGTATTTTTTAATGGAATGTAGACCATTAAAAATGAACGCCAATATTCAGTGTTGCTCTTAGAGGAATGAGTAAATTCTCCTGCCCTGCTGAACTCAGGAATGGCCATATGGCTTGCTGGCCAACAAAATAGGAGCAGAATTTGAAACATGTCACTTCCACGCAGCCACTTTAAGAGCTAGCTTCTCTTCCTTCCTCTATGATCATGGCAGCATGTATCAAGATGGAGCATCTATCAGCCTTGGTCCCTCTGTAACAGAACAGGAATCATGACTTATCTTTTTATTGCCAGTGCCTGACATAATGCCTGGAACAAAGTAGATGCTTATAAATAATTATTGATCCATTACATGGGGAATAAAATTTGACCTCACTTGCAAATAGAGGGTAAGCTACACAAGGGCAGGGACTATGTCTGTCTTCTCACTACTGTATCCCAAGACCTGAATGAGGGAGTCTCCAGAGAACTTTCATTTGCTCTGGGGTCCACCTGCACCCCTTAACAAATATTGAGAGTGCCAGTTTGTGCCAGGTTAAGACATCACACACAGTTGAAACTTGAAGTATTTAACCAAGTGCCCAAATTACTTTCAATTTCAATAAAAGGCTCATGAATGACAGTGTTTTAGAAAAAGTCAAACTTGGGGAGATTCATTCATTGGACAAACAACACTATGCACTCTAACAACGCAACGGGTCCAGGCAATCGGTGCAATTGTGTGAAGGTTTTTGTTGTTGCCATTATGTTTACACCTCACTTATCACTTAGGTACGGGTACCCCAACCTGCCTTAAGCCAACTGCTTGTAACCCAGTACTCCTGTGTCCCAACACGCAGAGCAATGATTTAGGAAAAGGCCTCCTCTGACCCCAGGCAGCTACACCGCCACTAGGGAGAATGAAGACGGGAAAGTTCGAGAGGAAAAACCGGGCCTGAGGTTGGGGTTTGTTTTAATGAAGTCTGCCAAAACCGGTGGGGGTTGGAAGGGCTGAAAGGAGAACGGAGCTCAAGTTGCAGTAAGGATGAAGCTGACAGAAGTAAAGTGCCCACCCCTCTTCCCCCCGGCCCCAGCTACTACCCTGTGACCCCGCCCCTCAGGGCCAATCCCGCGAGACAATAACGAGTTCCCGGGAATTCCTTCCAACTCCAGGAAAACTCCAGTATGGGTGGGGCAAGTGCAGGAGTAGACGACAGCACGCCGTCACCCGCCTCTCCGAACTCAGGATCTCGAGAGAGCTGTGGCTCTCGCGATCTTTCAGGTGCCGCTCCTCCACGCGGTGGCCGACGGCGTGTGCTGAGACCAGAGGGCCGGGAGGGCGGAGATTGTGAGGGAGGGAGAATCCCCTTTGGCCTGTCGTACGGAAGCCTGCGAGGGACGGTGGTGTCCACTGCCCTGTTTCGTGTCCCGATGCCCAGCGCCAGCGCCGGCCGCAAGAGTCAGGAGAAGCCGCGGGAGATCATGGACGCGGCAGAAGTGGGTTTCCTCCTTCCGCGGTCTTGGGAGGACAGAACCCAGGGCGGGACCTCGCTGAGGGAGGTAGTAGGGTGAGCGGGGCCCTGTTATCGGAGTCTCTGTCCGCACTTTCCCTGCAGGTCGCGTGGCCAAACCCACTCCGGACCGCATTTCTCACAGGGTCGCCTGGGAGTCCTGGTCTACAAGTAGAGTGTCCCCGGGGTGGGGTGGACGTGAAGGCCCAACTACCCCAGAAGTAGGAACGGTGGGGTCACACTTAAGCTTCTCTGGGCTAGATACGTCCTGCACGTAATGCACCCCCCCACCCCGGCAAATTTAATAACCACTAGTAATCGATATGTTCTCAGCCCTCGTGTTCCTAGTGTTTTGGCAGGTAATGACACTACTTTGTAAAACCTTCTGCCATTATGTTTAATGACCATTTTCCATGTGACAGCTTTAAAGAACACACGTCATTTTTATTTGCTTTCTGTCTCTTGGTGACCCAAGTGAGGTAGGTAGTGAAGGTTGCGGAGAATGCATTTGAGATAAAGTGACCCAGAATCAGGTGGGTAATTCATAACACCCAGGGATCCTTCACAGCTTTTCAGAAAGTAAAGTTTGAAATCATTCCACAAATTATGTGCGCTGTATAATTCTTGAGCCGCTCCTAATTTTTCTATTTAGGAATTATGAATTTGTTGTAGTTATATAAGGAATAGGTCATCGCAGAAAACTAAATAGAATAAGGGTTGCTGAAATGTGAATGGTGCTCGTTAGAATGGGTAACACCTTTTTTTTGTCTTCTCACACCTTAACCTGTTTATACTGCCCTCAGGCTTCATTGTGTGACTGGATCTCTCTACTCTGGCCAGAGTTATCTGTCCTTAAAGTGTATTTTACATTATAAAAAAAAAAAAATTGTTCAGTAAGCACCTTAACCTGTCTGTTTTATTTTGGTATAGACACAAAATCCAGTATCCTCCAGACCTAAAGGAAGGGATTCCAACAGGTAGCTGTAGAGTGACAGAAACAGATTGTTTCATACAGATCTTAAGTTACCTTGTAAAAATCTAAGGAAATTACTTTTGTGTATTCTTGACCTTTATTATACAAGCTAGCAGTGCACCCTTTGCAGACAGCATAGGCCTAGATATAAGGTAAAGATTGTGGTAGAGTTGTGTCATAACTAGAAGGATCTTGATATTGTTTTAGAGATAAAGTAAGATTAAAATAAAAGGACACTTATCTGTGTAAAGGTATAGTTTGTTGATAGTCTGGACCCTAGGTATCCTGTTTCCTGTTCCTTACTTTAAGCCTGTAACAAGAAATTTGATATTATTGTCACTGTTGAGCCCTTGTAACCTGGAATCCTGAAGATGGATTTTGGAAACAGGAAGCTGGTGAGTTTTTTGATGATTTTTTACAAAAGGAAAGTTATAGTTAACTTATACCTAACATGTCAAATTTCAAAAAACTGCAGACATCTGGTTCTCAGAAAGCTTACCCAAAATGTTGGTTCTTTTGAACATCTCTTCCTGTAATAGGAAGCTAATAAAACTATGGTACTTCATCCTACTCTTCACAGAGGAAATTTATATCCCTGCTTTGAAGTAGTTTAATGTCCTTTTTGAAGAAGGTAGTTAAGATGTGTTGTACATTTGTGTAAATTTCACCTGAGAGTGCTGTTATGTATGGCATATCCATCCAGGAGTTAGGATCTTCAAAACAAACTAACCAGACAATGGGTGGTTTTTCTTTTTCAGTAGCGTACGTATGTAAATGAATGACAGAATTCCACAATACTTTTTTTGTAGGATTATGCTAAAGAGAGATATGGAATATCTTCAATGATACAATCACAAGAAAAGCCAGGTTAGTAGGCATGTGATAATAAATAAAGCTTTTTTTCTTTCTAATTCCAGGAAAGCTTTTCATGAAGTTTTAAGTAAGGTTGGCATAACCCAAGGTGTAACTCTGAAGGCATAACTCTGAAAAACTTAAAGGACATTAGTAACCCAAGTAGATGCCATAACCCTTTGTAAACATTGTCAGTTTAGGTTTCCTCGTTTAGAAAAGGAAGAAACTGTGTTAAATGAGTATTGTAGGTTAAATGGAATATTTTCAATGATAGGTTCTATTTTTAAATATTCCTAAATGATTAGAAGAGCAGTTAATAAAACTGCCTTCATCGCATGCAGGCTTTTTGCATGCTGTAATAAAGCTACCCGCATTACTTTCCCCCGTTTACTTCATCACATGCAGGCTTTTTGCATGCTGTAATGAAGCTACCCCCATTACTTCCCCCATTTACTTCTCTGACTGTTCTTGGCTATATTTATTAAATTTCTATTCTGCTTGACTCTTTCCAAATATTTATTTTCTCATTTAATCCTTACAACATCCTTAAAAATTCTAAGGAACCAAAGTTGAAGGATAAACTTGCCTCTCACAGTGAGAATCCGCCAGACCTAGGATTGGAACCAAGGCCATCTGACCCTACAGCCCAGGGGTTTTCCATGTTCTCTGGCTCCTTTGGCAGTGCTGTAATTAGGGTTTTAAACCCCACTTTCCCAAATAACTATTAAAATTACCCTAATTATCACATATATTTATAAGTCCACTCTTAGATTTATGCTATTCTGTTTTGTTTGGTTTTGAGTTTTGATTACCTCTTTAAACCATTTGCTTTTTCTGTCTTGGCATATTCAAATCTGCGTTCTAAAATCTTACCCTGCTTTCTCTTTTCTTTCACAATTTCTTTTACATGAGTTTACATGTTAGACTTGGAAGTTAGCTTATTAACTCATAAAGTCTGTTGACAGTGTTTTGCACAAATCCTCTTATGATGCTGAATGGCTTTAAAATTCCTCATTCATTCTCTTTGCTTTTGGCTGTGAGAACCCTGGTGTTCTGTAAATCAGATTCTCTCTACAACTGCGTCTTTGCTTCAAGAGAGAAATTATATGTACGTTTAGACAAACTAGGTAAAATATATTTATAATTTGATTTCATTATGCTATGTATCCTAAAAGGTATTAGTCTTAATGTTATAATGTCATGTCTGTTACTGTGTATTTAACGAATACTTAATTTTTTCTCTAACCAAATTATTGCATATTTAAAACAATAAAGTGATTCCTGAATGTTGCCTCATACAGCTGTCTTTACATAATAGTTGTTTTGTTGCTGTTTTCCTGTTTGGGGGACTCTAGATGGATGACATATTTTGTTTAGTGTTAGAGGGCATGATAGTTGGGGCCTACTTACAGCCAAAGGCTCACATAACTATAAGAACAAAGTATGAAATGGCATCAAGCATGACTGGATCTAGGGGCTCAAGCACCATCTTCAGGGCTTTTTTTCTTTACCTCTTGGCTCTGCATCCTTTAGGATACTGGCTTCATTCTCCCATCCTGCAAACTCATGTTGTGGGAAAGCTGGTGGCTGTAGCCCTGGGCCTATACCACCCCAGCTCAGCAACCGTAGGGAAGAGAGCTTCATTTCCAACATCTATATATTAAGTCCCATAGAAGGACTTTGATTAGCTCAATTTTAGTAACATGCCCTTCCTTGGGTCAAGTCACTGTGTCCTGGGGAATGGGGTACTATGACTGTCCAGGCCTGGCAGAGAATCTTACCCTGTGGGTAGTTGACTTACATACAGTGGGAAGCAGGTATGCACAAATGCTGTGTCCACTTGGGCATAGGCAAGTGAAGACGGGCTGTGTTTGGCCTTATAAGTCGTTGAAGTGTTCAGCAGATGTGCATTTTGAAACAGTCTGATTGCAATGTAGACTGAATTAGAAGGGGACCAGAGGATAGCCACTTAGAGGGCTATTGCTGTAGTTTAGGCAAGAGATAATAGCTGGGTTTTGGAAGGTGGCAGTGAAGATGGCTGAGAATTGATGGACTTTAGAGATACATTTAGAAAGTACAATTCACAAAACTTGAGGCAAATTGCACGTGGAAGGTGATAGAGAAGAACGTGTTGTTAAAGATTGGGAATTATTTAAGATGATGCCACGTATTTGTGCTAGCTGCTGTCAGAAATAATTATCTCTTTGTAAATTCTGATTTTAAAAGTTGTTTCACTATTTGTTACAGATCGAGTTTTGGTTTGGGTTAGAGATTTGACAGTACAAAAAGCTGATGAAGTTGTTTGGGTGCGTGCAAGAGTTCATACAAGCAGAGCTAAAGGTAAGATTGATTTAATAATCAAAACCCTTTTCGTAAGGACTCTGAATTTTTTTGTCTTGCAGTTCCTCACAGACCAAAGTAAATCTGCAAAAACAAAACAGAACAAAATGAAAACATAACTGTTTTCTTTATTAAATCACAGTAAAGTATTAGTCTGTGGTTAATCAATTATGGGTTCGTATAAGACATCCTTAAAAATAATTTGACCCTAAAGACTTTGAAAACTAAGACGTCAAGGTACTTTTCTAGCATCTTTCAAAAATTTGATTATTTAAGGGCCAGCCCATGGCTCACTCGGGAGAGTGCAGTGCTGATAACACCAAGGCCATGGGTTCGGACCCTATACAGGGATGGCTGGTTAGCTCACTGGCTGAGCGTGGTGCTGACAACATCAAGCCAAGGGTTAAGACCCCCTTACCGGTCATCTTTAAAAAAAAATTTTTTTTGATTATTTAAATGGCATGTTTTGATAAGCTTCTCATTTATTAACATTCTTGTATTTGAAATTATTTAGATAGGGAAAGAGATGAAATAGAGATAAGGCTAAGACTGGGCTGTCCAATACACTAGCCAGTGGACACATGTAGCTATTTAAATTTAAAGTTAGTAGTTCAGTCACACTAGCTGTACTTCTAGTGCTTAATAGCCACATTTGCCTAGTGGCTCCCATATTGGACAGATAGCACAAATCCAGAATATTTTCACCATTGTAGATAATTCTTTTGGACAGTGCTGAGCTAAGAATTTACCATTAATAACAGAAGAAAGGTTAGGATATTTTAAACAAACCTCAGTTTCTTATGGAAAATTGGCCTAACATAGTGTTCAGAATTTTCTAAAAATGTTAATGACGCATATATTAGTTAATAACTTTATATTTTTCACACACATTTTCAGATTTGATCATCCCTACAAATTTGTGAAGTAGGCAAAACAGGCATTGCTATTCCACTTTATGAATGAGGAGATTGAGGTGACTGAGGTTCAGAATGATGAAGCTCCTTGCCCAAAATCTCATAGTAATTGGTAGAATACAGACAGAATATGGAAGCTTCCTAAGACATCTCTGTGTCTTTAGCAAAGTTCTTTGTTTCTATAATATTTAACCTACACCATCTAACAGTATTTCTTAATTGTATTTTGAAATATTTTTATTATTATGGAATTAATATATGCTCTTTTTTCTTAATGTAATTTTATTAATATTATTTTTTATATTCTAGGATGTTGTTGTGGAGCAGTTGGGAGGGAGGTGGAGGAGAAAGGGGAAGGAAATGAGATGGAAGAAGGAGGAAGGAGGAGGGGCAGGATTGAGGCCTGTGGCACCCCCCTCATTCCTGCAGAAGGGAGAACAAAGGGCTTCCAGCAGTGGCTTGGTCATTGCTGGGCTGGGTGCACATATCAGGGGGATGTGGCAAAAGCCTTCGCCCCCCACCGTCCCAGCTTGGGAGCCTGGGGCCCTTCCTGCTGCAGCTTGGTGGTTGTTGCTGTGCTGGTTGCACGTATCGGGGGGTGTGGCTGAGGCCTGAGGCCCCCACTGCCCTGGGTCTGGAGAGCACGTGGCGCTTCCTGTGGTGGCTCAGTGGTTGCCACAGGGCTGGCTGTGGGTGTCAGGGGGGCATGGCTGAGGCCTCCCACTGCCGCGGCTCAGGAGAGCCCAGGGTGCATCCTGCAGTGGCTCAGTGGTTGCTGCTGTGCTGGCTGCGCATGTTGGGGTGGGCATGGCTGAGGCCAAGGCTCCCCACCACCTCAGCTGGGAGATTCTGGGGAGCTTCCTGTGGTGAATCAGTAGTTGCCGCTGGGCTGGCTGCATATGTTGGGGGGATGTGGCCGAGGCCCTCATCACCCACCCTCAGGATTGGTTGCTGGTGTCAGGGGCATTGCTGAGGCCCCCGGCCCTCCCCACTTTCTGGCTTGGTAGCCCAGGGGACTTCCAGTCCTTCTAGGTGTTATAGGTGTTAAAGGTGAAATGAGACCTTTACTAGTTAATATGAAACTTTGTCTCTGGTTGCAGGTACTTTGTTTTTTTCTTTCATTTCTGTGTTGGATTGTTTGCTGTTCCCACCGTTTAAACTCTGTGCTGGAACTAGTTTGTTGTCCTTTGCTTACTTCTAAAATGGAGGAATTTCCTGTGGGGACCAGTACTTAGAGCTCTGTGGTTGAGCTAAATTGCTGCTTTGCTGCTCATTCCCTAGGGAAGGCTTTTTGTGATGCTCAAGTTTTAATGGTTGACTTTATAGGTACTTCCTGCTCGCGAGAGATCAAGTGAACCTGGGTCCTGTAGAAACTCTGGTCTGGGCCTGAGTCTTATCATCGAACTGCACCCCATGCAATTTTATATTCCTGATCAGTTTCCTCTGAGTGGTCCTTCGCTGATTGGGGTGCAGATCAGCTCTTGCTGTGCCGCAGTCTTCTCCTGGTGGGCCCGTCTCCCCCACCACTCATGGGCTGTGCAACAGTCCCTTGTGATGACTCACCAGCCTCTGAGTGGCTCCTTTTTTTCAGTTGTTGGGGCTCCTTGCTCCTGTGTGGGTCCACAGAAACCCTATTAGTGGTCTTGTAGGCCAGGGGGCCACCAGGCCCTCTTCTCCCATGCTGCCTCCAAGCAACTTCATCCAAACGGCACAGCTGTGGCTTTTGCTGGCTCCTGCTCCATCCACTCAGCAGCTGCAGCCTGGACGTGGCCAGGGCTTGAAACAGAGCGGTTTTTTCTTTCTCTCATCATGGCTTCTCCTGCCTTATTGTACTCCGTAAGTCTCTCCTCCTCTCCCACTGAGCTCTAGTGGCCCCAGCTTGGCTATCGTTGCTTTTTTATAGTTGTAAATTGGTTGATTTGTGGGAGAGAGTGACACTGGGGACCATCTATTCTGTCATCTTGACTGGAAGTCCCATTTTTTTAAAATTCTAACATTTTATGCATACATCTCACTCTCTCAGGGTCACTAGTATTAAGAGTTTGTCTATTCTTACAATATCCTCCCCACATAAACAGATGAATACTGGTGGACTTTGTGCACAGTACTGGTGTAATTCTAAATTTACAAATAATGTTGATTTGCGTTCCTGAAAAGTTGGGCCATTTATTCTACCAACAGATAGTCACATTGTATTGTAAATCTTCATTTACTTGTCCTTCTTCCATTAGACAGGAAGTCTTTTGTTCTGCTCAAATTGGGCTCTGTTTTCAAAATATAGTTATTTAGCAAATTAAAAGATAGAATGGATGCTGTATGTAAGCTTGAACCAAGAATACTTCCCTTCACACCTGTCCTTTCGTTTTATCTCTTCCTTCTCTCTTTCTTCTCAACATTTAAAACACGTAAGTGAGTGATATTTCCCAGTGGTTATGAACAGGGAATTTTGAGTGAGATAGATCTATATTTGCATCTGAATCTGAGCTTGTACTCTGTTACCCTACGCAAATTGTCTGACCTTTCCAATCCTCAGTGACTTCTCTTAAAACAAATATAGATAATATCTAGCTTATATGATGTTATGTAGTAGTGTTTATAAAGCCTTTAACTTGGTACAAAGTAAGGCCTCAATAATTGAGTGATTGTTAATGAATATGATTATTACTTACTTGCCTTTCATTGTAGTTTTTTGCGTATCTTACTTCCTGTTGTAGGCGCCTGGAAGGCACAGCTGCTTATTTTATTTCTTTGTTTGGTACACAACATCTAATAAGAACGGTACTGAATAATAGATGAATAAATAAGTAATAGACTAGGTGTTTTATTTTTTATTTAATTTTTAAATTTATTTTTAACTTTTTACTATGAAAAATTTAATATATATACAATAAATCTATTTACAGCAATCAACAACTCATTATCTTATTTGTACCCCCCATCCACTTTCTGCCTTCTGCCTGGATTATTTTGAGTAAATCCCAGTGTCATAGCATTCATCTGTATATATTTCAATATGTGTCTCTAAGAGATACGAGCTCTTTTCCAAAAGACATAACTGCTGTATATAATCACATTTTAAAAATCAATAATAATTCCTTAATATAATCAAACATTAAACATGTTTAAATTTCTCCAATTCTCTCCTCCTTCCTCTTTCTTAAAATTGATTTGTTTACATCAGGATCCAAACAAGTTCTACTTGTTGGATTGGTTGCTATGTCAGCTGTCTCTTATGTTTCTTTTAATCTGTAGGTTCCCCCTTTATGTAATTTCCCATAAAGTTTCACAAGGTCTAGATTTGCTGGCTCCATCCCAGTAGTGTCATTTAATATGTTCCAGCGTCCCCTGTGTTTCCTGATGATTGGTTGCTGGATCCTGAGGCTTGGTCTCAGTCAGGTTAGATTTGGCTTCAGAGGTATATATTCTTGGTGCAGCCTCTATGGAAAATGGTATGGAGGTTCCTCAAACAATTGCAGATAGATCTACCATACGACCCAGCTATCCCACTGTTGGGAATATACCCAGAGGAATGGAAATCATCAAGTCGAAGGTATACCTGTTCCCCAATGTTTATCGCAGCACTCTTTACAATAGCCAAGAGTTGGAACCAGCCCAAATGCCCATCATCAGATGAGTGGATACGGAAAATGTGGTACATTTACACAATGGAATACTACTCAGCTATAAAAACGAATGAAATACTGCCATTTGCAACAACATGGATGGACCTTGAGAGAATTATATTAAGTGAAACAAGTCAGGCACAGAAAGAGAAATACCACATGTTCTCACTTATTGGTGGGAGCTAAAAATTAATATATAAATTCACACACACACACACACACACACACACACACACAAACCGGGGGGGGAGGGGGAAGAAGATATAACAACCACAATTATTTGAGGTTGATACGACAAGCAAACAGAAAGGACATTGTTGGGGGGGAGGAGGGTAGGGAGAAGGGAGGGAGGTTTTGGTGATGGGGAGCAATAATCAGCTACAATGTATATCGACAAAATAAAATTTAAAATAAATAAATAAATAAATAAATAAAAAGAGGTAAATATTCTTACTGCAGGAGGCCCATTATGTCTGATTATCTCTCTGTGATGTTAGCATGATTATTTGCTGGATCCATTATTTCAGTAGAGGTTTGCAAAATGCCATATTCTAATTATTTTCTTCCTTCTTTATTTACTAGCTGGGATACTTCAATAGACAGAAATGTTCCCTCCTCAGCTATTTATGGTTACCTTGAGGAACAATTCATATAGGAAAGACAAGATAAATGATCAACTCTTCCCTTTCTTACTAGTTTTAGAAAATGAATTGTTTCTCTGTAATCTTCCAAAGAGACTGAAAGTTTATTTGCTTTTGTTTCATTGTCATTTTGTTTTTTGTAATGGTGAGATGTAGTTTCTTTTTCTTTCTCATTTGTATTTTTGTTCTACCAGTGGGCTTTGTTCTTTGTGTTTTAGTGGTAGTGATTGTTTTTCTGATTCCAGATTGAGGACTCCCTTGAGGATTTCCTGCAGGGCTGGTCATGTGTTGGTGAACTCCTGTAGCTTTTGTTTGTGTGGAAAATATACTGTTTCTCCCTAAAGGATAGCCTTGCTGGGTATAGTATTCTTGGCTGGCAGTTTTTTTCTTTAGTATTTTGAATATATCATCCCATTTTCTTCTGGCCTGTGGAGTTTCTGTTGAGCATTCTGCTGTTAGTCTGATAGGGGCTCCCTTATAGGAGACTTGATGCTTTTCTCTTGCTGCTTTTAAGATTCTCTCTTTGTCTGTGAGCTTTGCCAGTTTGACTATAATGTGTCTTTGAGGGGATCTTTTTGGGTTGAATCTGTTTGGGGATGTGTGAGCCGCCTGGATCTGAAGGTCTGTGATTTTTCTGTTATTATTTACTTGAATAGGTTTTCCTTGAATAGGTTTTCCATGCCTTTTCCTTTGTTCTCCCCTTCTGGAACACCCATGATTTGAGTGTTTGTGTGCTTAAGGTTGTCTGCTAACTCTCTTAGATTTTCTTCATTTTTAAAAAATTCTTTTTTCCTTTGTTTTTGTCTACCTGGGTTACTTCAAAAAGACTTATCTTCAAGATGAGAAATTCTTCTGTTTGTTCAAGCCTTCTGCTTAAACTATTGGCTGTGTTTTTTATTTTGTTGAGTGAATCTCTCAGTTTCATGAGTTCTTTTTTAATGTATTAATCTCTTTGTGAATTTCCTCCTGCATATCTTATATATTTTTTTCTCATTTCATTATGTTGTCTGAGTCTTCTTTTATCTCAGTGAGTTTCCTTAAGATTGTTGCTCGGAATTTGTTTTTGGAATTTGTCATTTCAAGAATTTCCTGCTCTATAGAGTCTGGTATTTGAGAATTACTGTATTCTTTTGGTGGTGTCCTATTTTCTAGGATTTTTGTATTTCTAGTATCTCTGTGTTGATGTCTGCTCGTCAAGTAGAGCAGTTGCTTTTCCCGTTACTCTGAGAAGGCTTTAAGGAGACTTTCTCTTCTTTTTCCGATCTCCACTGGTGGCTCTCATTGTGTCAATGCAGTTGAGTGTGATGGGCCACCAGCATGGTGGCTATGGCTACTCCTGTGGCGGCAAGCTGCTTTTGTGGCAGCCATGGCTGTGGTGGTGGCTGTGCTGTGCCACCCGTGTGGAAGTAGTGTTTTCACCATGCTCCCTGCTTGCTTCTGGGTGGGGAGTGCTACCCTTGGCTCCTGCCTAGTACCCTGGGCATGCTTCTTGCCTGTTTCCAGGCAGTGGGAGCTGCCCTCAGCACTTCTAAACTAGGTGTTTTATACACATAAAATAGAGCATTGTCTTCTGGGTCTAATGTTTACTGTTCAGTAGCTCACTGAAATTGAGAAGATGAAGCATTATTTTAAGAAACTGGAAGACAATTATAAAGCATCATATAAGAGAAAAAATATATCATCTGCTAGGGACATTTGTGACAAATATTTTAGTCTGCTAATAACAGTGCCTGCCTAAAAATCTAAAACACATTGCAAAGACTTTATGGTGATGATGCCAGCTAATAGAGGGAGAAAAGTCTGTCTGTGAATGTCAGTGTTATCAACAGACCAAAAGGTTTAAAGCTCTCTTGAAAGAATTTTTAAGGATTCCATAGTAGTTTTGTTTCTGTATTGTATATCTATATGTAAATAAGTTATTCATGAGTGGTAGGAACTTTGGAGAGGTTAGATGGAAATACCTATTTTCTTATAATTGGAAATTAGTATACATGCAGTATTTTAAAATTCAAACAGTACAAAAACTAAAGAATAGAGTAGAAAGTGTAACTCACTTGTTGCTCTGCTCCCAAGAAGATAAAAAGACACTGTAGAAGTTTGAAATGATATTTAGAAATTATTTTAAACTAAACCTGACACTTATTTTCTCTTACAGAAACTAGTTCATACTCTATATCAATGTTTTATGTAGCTCTACATCACCATATAGAGTGATATTTGTAATATAGAAACATTTGTTCTTACGGATTATAAAAATAATAATAGTTTGTGAAATACTCAGACAATATAGAAGTAAACCAAGTATAAAATATAATATCAATTATAATCCCTTTCAGATTTGTTTTTGTGGAGAGGGTGTGTGTGTCTGTGTGTGTGTTTGAACCAAAAGTTTTATAATACTGTACTGTTTTTTAACCTGCACTTTTTTATTTTATCTTGCACATCTTTCCATGTCTGTGCATATAGTCCTGCATCATTATTTTTTGTTGGTTTCATAGAATAGTTAACACTATATCTATTTATATATGAGTATATTCCCATTTGTGTAAGGTTTATATTTACCCATTGTTGTTTTAATTCACATTTCAGTCATTGGTTAGATTAAACTTCTTTTCATGATGTTAGTTATTTCAAATTTCTTTTGTATATTGTTTGTTCTTGCCCTGTTGTTCATATTGTTATTACACAAGAACAAATATTTTTCTCTAAGTTTCTTTACATTTCAATTTTTTGAGGGGAAGAGAGGCTTGAAATTGCCTGCTTTAGAACTTCATATAAATGAATTATATGGTACTAATCATATGTATCAGTAATTTGTTCATTTTAATTGTTGAGTAATATATCATTGTATAGACTATAGCTTATTTATCCAAACACATCTTGATGGATATTACAGTAGAACATTTCCCATTTTTGACTGTTCTCAGTAAAGCTACTATTAACATTTATGTAAAAATCGTTGTGTGCACATATGCTTTTATTTCTCTTGGGTGGAGTTGCAGGGTCATAGGATATGTATATGTTTAACTCCATAAAAAGGCCAAACTTTTTTAGAGTGGTTGAATCATATGAATTTGAAGTGCAACTGTATTAGTCCATTATCTGTTGCTTGATAACAGAATATCTAAAACTGAGTAATTTATAAAGAAAGGAGATTTGCTTAGCTCACAATTCTGGAGCAGCTGCATCTGGCGCAAGTCTCAGGCTGCTTCCACTCATGGCGGAGAATGGCAGGCAGCTGGCAGGTACAAGGATATCACATGGAGATCACATTGCAGTAGAGCAAGTAAGAAGGAGAGAGGTGCCAGGCTCTTTTTAACAACCAGCTCTTGCAGGAACAAATCCTTTCCCAGGAGAGCTCCCTCATCCCAGGGAGGGAGGGTATTAATCTATTCATGAGGGATCTGCCCCCATGACCCAAACACCTCCCACGAGACACCATCCTGCAACACTGCCACACTGGGGATCAGATTTCAACATGAGCTTTAGGGGGATAAACATATCCAAACCATACCAGCCATCGCCCCTGAAAGGAAACTAATACTACCTGGAAAAATGGCAGATATTAGTTTGGGGGCAGGAATTGTACAAGATGATCCTGGAATATCTAGTCATAATAGGTAGCAAAGAAGCTGGAAAAGACTATATAGTCCCTGTGAAAATGCCTCAGGGACCAACTTGAAGAGACTATCATATGTCAAAAAGAAAACAGTTTGAGTATCAGTAAGGATAATTACAGTGACTTGAGACACATCAGATATGTTTAAATCCATAAGTTTATAATAATGCTAAGGCAGACAAACAGATAACCTAGCTGGTCACTAGTGGAACAAGTTCACCTTTTTGAAAACTTGTAAATAAAGGGAAAGTATCATTCTGTATGGATTGCATATCACTAGCTAACCAAATGGGGAAGTGTCTGTTTAGAAAAATATTCCAGCTAATAAAATGAAAAAAGAATGTTAGAACATCACCATTTTGCCCCTAGTAAATGATCTAGGCATTGATTATCAGTGATTGCTAGCATCACAGAAGACAGACAACCAGAGATATTCTATTTCTAGTCATGGAAGAACACAACACCACCTATGAAGTTGTGTTACCCAAAAAATTGTACCTGAATTTTATTAAGCCTTTAGATCTAATTACCAATTTATAGGAAAAACACAGAACAAAAGAACATGTTAAATGACAATGGGATGCAGTCAGTGAAACCCAGACTATAGGAAACTACTGGGCAAAAACAACCTAGTTTCTTCAATAAATAAATTGAAAGGGGAGGAGTAACCTATGTATTAAAACAGATTTAAGACTCTTCTCAACTCATCACTTCTTTGGATACTGATTTAAATGTAAAATAAAAAACAAAAGGACATTTCAGACTCTTGGAAATTTAAACATTGAGTGGATATTTGATGTTAATAAATTAATTTTTTTAGTTGAGATAATAGTACTATGGTAACATTGTTTTTTAAAAGACATTATCTTTTAGAGATCCATGCTGCAATATGTATAGATGAAATAATATAGCTGGGGTTTGCTTCAGAATAGTACCAGAGTTAAGGGATAAATGGGTGGGGTAAAGCTAAAACAAAAATGGCCATGGCCATAAGTTAATAATTATTGAAGTTCATGGAATTGTAGGTAGATAGTGGTATCATTTAAACTCCTGACGAGTTATTCAATTTATATTTCAGTCTATTTAATGCCACATTTTTCATGTTTTTGTGTTTTTGTTAGTAATTTTACATTTTAATAATGGCCCCCCAACTATAGTGCTGAAGTGTTTCTAGTGTTCCTAAGCACAAAAAGGCTGTGCTCTGCCTTACAGACCAAAATACATGTGTTAGATAAACTTTGTTCAGGCAAGAATTACAGTGCTCTTGGCCATTAGTTAAATGTTAATGAAGCAACAATATATTATTCGATAAGATGTCTTTTAAACAGAAATACAAAACAAGGTTATGTATTGATCATGTGTTGATTATGTATTGTTCATAAAAAGATTGTGACCATAGGTCCAAAGGAACCTAACTCTGTATTTTCTTTTTTTTTTTTTTTAACCTTCTTTAACTTTTTTTTTTTTTTTTTTTTTTTAATTTTATTTTGTCGATTTACATTGTGGCTGATTATTGCTCCCCACCACCAAAACCTCCCTCCCTTCTCCCTCCCCCCTTCCCTCCCAACAATGTCCTTTCTGTTTGCTTGTCGTATCAACTTCAAGTAGTTGTGGTTTTCTTTAGCAGTAATGATTCAGTATTCACTAAATCAGTGTTGTGACAGCTTCGTAGAAGATAACTGTCACAGGGCCGGCCCGTGGCTCACTCGGGAGAGTGCGGTGCTAATAACACCAAGGCCCCGGGTTCGGATCCCACATACGGATGGCCGGTTTGCTCACTGGGTGAGCGTGGTGCTGACCACACTAAGTCAAGGGTTAAGATCCCCTTACCGGTCATCTTTTAAAGAAGATAACTGTCACAAATAATAAGAATCAACCGTATGTAAGTAATAGTGATTACAGTGATGAATTTCTTAATGTTGAACCAGTTTTGGATTGTTGCAGTAAACTCAATTTGGCAAAGGTGTGGGTTGTATTTTTTTAATATGGTGCTAGTTTAACTTTCAGGGTTGTTTTTTTTTTTAATTTTGCATCTGCGATCTAGTTTACATCATTCTAAACTAGAAAAATCCCATCTTGTTTTTAAGTTATAATACTTATATAAGCTACCCAAGTAATACATTAATTCTTTCACATGAATTTTTCAGAGAATACAGAAAAAGTGATATTCCCTTTTTTCTTCTCTACTGCCTATCCTCTGCCCCAACCCTTTCTATTCATTCTTAATAATTTGTTCAGAGTCCTGCCAAATCTTTGTTTTTAAGGCATGTATGTGCACACACAGTTTTGATTTTTGTGTGTGAGTTTTTAGTTTGTCTTGTAATTTAATATTTTTCAACTTTTTTTCTGTTCAAATAATAGTGTTTCTTGGAAATCTTACCAGGATCTAGAAATAAAATTGCTGGGTTGAAGGGTATGCATACACACATTTAAAATTTTTAATATCAGATTTACTTCCAAAAAGGCTATACTCAGTTATATTCCAACAAGTATGTAACAGTACCACTTTCTCCACATCCTTGCCAATAGTGATTATCAATGTTTTTAATTTCTGCCAATGTAGATTATCTAGACAATAAATAAAGTCTTGTGCTGTGAATTTTCAAAACCCTGATTGCTACTACTTCCTTCTTTTCATATCTTACATAGGAAAAATTATATCGATACATATTACTTGTTTGGGATCATTCATGTGCTTTAACTCCAGAAGTAATAATACATTAAAGCTGGACTTGGAAAAACAACCAATGCTGGCAATTTAGAGCAAAGCTCTGGAAACTCATGAATAAGGAAGTAGAGGTGTCAAAATCATAGTGTGACAATAGAATCCTATTTTGCAAAAAAAAAATCCAAAAAGTCTATATAACATGTATTTTTTTTAAGGGCAGTATCTTCAACATTTTTAAAAATTAGAGTCAAATTTCTTACAGTAGGTTGATGTGTAACATCCCTAAAGTGAAGTGTTTTAGGTAGGAGCAAGGAGAAATATTTAATCTAAACAATGTGCTTAAAATTAGTTTCTTTCAAGCATGTCTATGGTTCCTTTCAGATTTTATGCATACTACGTGTAAGTCTCTGGCATGAAATAATTCTCTTTCAATACTGTTCTTCCGAAAAACTTATACAGATTGAGCATCCCAAACCTGGAAATCTGAAATCCTCCAAAATCTGAAATTGCTGTGGTGGTCTCGTTTTTTTTTTTTTAATTGAATCATAATTGATTATACATATTTTTGGGATTCAGTATTGACGTATGTTGATCAAATCAATATTACTACATAGTAATATTGTTACAAATTGTACTTATTCTTTATGCCCCTTGTCCAACCCCCCCAACCCTTTCTCCCTCCCCGCTTTCACCACTGATAACCCTAGATTTCTTTTCTCCCTCTGAAAGAGTAATGGTCACTCTGTTGTTTTGTTGCTTAGATGATCTGTCCAATGCTGAAAGGTGTGTTCAGGTCCCCCAATATTATCATAGAGCAGATGCTTCTTCTGTCACTCTGGAATGGGCTTTGTGGAAAGAGACATCTTGTTCTTTCCTTTGGTCTCTGCTGGTGACTCTCCTTGTGTCAGTGCACTCCAGTGGCTGGCATACCATCTGTGTGGTGTTTGTGACATCTAGCCACTTTCACAGCAGCCATGGTTACTGTGCCACCCACATAGAGGTGATGTTTTTGGCATGCTCCTTGATGCTGGTGGTGTGCCTGGTTGTCGGGGGGTCCATTCCCCAGCTTCATGCCCCAGGTCCCCAAGCAGGCCCTGAGGAACTGCCAGGGTGCCTGATTGTGGGCGGGGGGGTTTAGTCCCTGGCTCGATGCCCAGAGCTCCCGGGCAGGGCCCCGAGTGATGGCAGTGTGCCTGGTTGTGGGCTGGGGGAGTTCATCACTGGCTCCATAACTCAGGTCCCCTGTTGGCTCCGAGATGGTGATGGTGGTGTGCCTGTGCTGGAACTAATTTTTTGTCCTTTGCTTACTTCTAAAAGGAGGAACTTCCTGTGGAAACCAATACTTAAGCTGTGTGGTTGAGCTAAATTGCTGCTTTGCTGCTGTTTCCCTAGGGAAGACTTTTTGTGCAGCTCAGGGTTTAATGGTTGACCTTATAGGAACTTCTAGCTCTCCAGAGACCAGTTGCACCTGCGTTGTGTAAAACTTCTGATCTGGGCCTGAATCTTTTCATCAAACTGCGCCCCATGCAAGTCTGCATTCCCAACCAGTCTCATCTGAGTAGTCCTGTACTGATTGGGGGACGGATCAGCTGTCCTTGCTGTGTCCCAATGTTCTCCCAATGGGCCCATCTCCCCCACTGCCCGTGCTCCAAACATTTCCCATGGGATGGGCCCTGGGACGGGCCCTTGTGATGACTCACCGGCCTCTGAATGGCTCCCCTTTTTCATCTGTTCTGGCTCCTCACTCCTATGTGGGTCCACAGGAACCCTATTAGTGGTCTTGCTGTCCTGGGGGCCACCAAGGCCCTCTTCTTCCCTGCTGCCTCCAAGCAACACCATCGGAAGGGCACAGCTGCGGCTTCTGCCGGCTACTGCTCCATGTGCTCAACAGTTCCAGCCTTAAAGCAGCCGTGGCCTGAAACACTCTGAGCAGTTTTTTCTTTCTCTCATCATGGCTTCTACCCTTTCATGAACTTAGTAGGTCTCTCCTCCTCTTCCTCTGAGCTCCAGTGGCCACAGCTTGGCTGTTGTTACATTTTTATAGTTATAAATTGGTTGGTTTGTGCGAGAGAGTGACGCTGGGGACTGTCTATTCCGCCATCTTGCTGAAACTGCTTGTATTTAATCTTAAGTATGGCCGAGGTTTAGAAAAGTAGTACATGTTCAGTGTAGTAAGTTCAGAAAATACAAAACTCAAAGGACAGAATAATTCCCTGTAGTTTCACCATCCATCAGTAACTACATTTTGGTGTTTTTTCCCTATAAAAACAATCTTAATATACTTGTGCACAAACAGAATTGGGATTATACTCTACATATGGTTTTATCATTTTTTTTCATGTAATAGTCAATCATAAATCTCTTTGTGTTCCTAGAGTCCAACTTTTGTACCTCATCATCCAGCTGTGAAACAGTAATGATAATCCTCAAATAAGTAGCCAGTGGTAGAAGTGCTATTAATAATTATAGTAAACATTAATTAATAGTTAACATTAATTGGTAATCATCTTGATTTTAAACATATTACTTATATAATCCTAAATATTATATAATAAAACTCAAGAAAACCCCACGAGTAATATACTATTATTTTCTCCATTTTACAGATGAACTGAGATATAAAGTGGTTTAGTAATTTTCCCACAGGCCCCTACATAAGAAGTGATAGGATATGACCCAAAGCCTTTTAATTTCAAAGCTTTTAGTCCTTACCAAGTCCTTACACTAACTCTTACTCCCTAATGCTGACTCATAGACATTTTCCTATTCTAACCCTTTGTAAGTCCTTAAGAACTCACTTATTCTCTCTCAAACTCTTTTGTGTAGCATTGGAGTTCATCACTGGATGGCTTTGTAGTGCAGTCAGTTCTGTGCTTCCTCTGTACTATTAGAGCAGTGTATTAGTCCATTTCTGTTGCTTATAACAAAATACATGGAACTGTGTAATTTGTAAGAAAATGACATTTATGACTTACAGTTTCAGAGGCTAGGAAGTCCGTAGACCAAGGAACACATATGGTGGTTGTGACAGAGTGACCCAGGGCTCTCACATGGCAGAAATGGCAGATTAGAGGGAGAGAATGACTCTCACATGCTCTCCTTTTAAAACCCTTAGAATCACTCCCCTGACCACCATTATTAATCCATTCACTGGCATAGTCCTACAATCTAAACACCTCTTCAAAGCCCCACCTTCCAATTACCATATTAGGATTTCCTAAGCTTGACAGTTACAGTGGGAATTAAGCTTCTGATATATGAACTTTGGGGGACACAATTCAATCAATCCACAGCATTCTGTCCCTGGCCCCCAAAATTCATGTCCTTCTCACAGGTAAATACATTCATTCCATCCCCAAAGTCTTAGCTTGTTTTACTCAAAAGTACAAAGTTCAAAATCCTATCTAAGTAATCAAAACAAGTTATCTACTTCGAAGATAGAATGGTGGGACAAACATAGGGCACATACTCCCATTCAAAAAGGGAGAAATAGGCCAAAAGAAAGGTGTAACAGGTCCCAAACAGTCCAAAATCCAGCAGGGCAGGCATTAAATCTCAGAGTTGGTAAATCCTGTACCTTGACTCCATGTTCCATGTCCTCTGCACTGTGGTGTGGGGGTTGGATCCCCAAGAACTTGGATAGCTCCAGTTTTATGGCTTTCCTGGTCTCAGGTGATGCTTTAGCTCTCACAGGCTGGCATTGCACACTGGTAGCTCTACAATTCTGGGCTCTCCATGACAGTCCCGCACTCACAGCTCAACTAGGCATGGCACTGATGGGGTTTCTCTGCTGCAACTTTGACCCCATGTTTCCTCTGGCCTTGCTCTGGTGAAGGTTCTCTGCAGTGAATCTGCCCCTGTGATAGATCTCTTCCTGGGCCCCCAAGACTTTTCCATACATCCTTTGAAATTGGAGTGGAAGCTGAAAGGACGAGTCGACACCAGTTGACGATCCACTGGAGAAAGCCCGTTTATTAGGCAGCACACACACACATATATATAGGGCTTTAAGTGAAGGCTGATTGGCTTAAAATACAATCCCTACTTAGCATACCGCATGGGGCTTGGGGTGGGTGTGGCCGAGAAGGATCAGAGTGTGATCCCTTGGGGCATTTGGGTTCTTACAGAAGCTCCCAAGCCTTCAGAGCTCTGGCATTCTGCAGGCATGCAGATCTGACACCATGTGCTTGCTGCCAAGGCTTCTGGCTTGTTTTTTCCAAAGCTACAGGTCCAGCCACACCTGGGGCCAATTTAGCTGTACTTGGAGCAGCCAAAGCAGCTAGGGTGCTGGTGCTAGAAACAGGTTCCGGAGGTGGTCCTGGGCAGCAAGCCTGTGGAGGGCACCTCGGGCCTGTTCCTCAAGACCATTCTATCTCCCTGGGCCTCTGAAAGGGTTGGCCCCAGAGGCTTCTGCAGTGCCTTCAGGGCCTTTTCTCCCTTCTTTTGATAATCTCTTTCTTTTGTACTAATCTTAGCGTCATTGCATTTTGCTCCGGAAAATGCTCTTTGCTTCTCTACCACATGGCCAGGCTGCAAATTTTCTAAATCTTTACACTCTTCTTCCCTTTTAATTATGAATTCTGGCTTCATATCATGCATTTGCTGCCATAACTCACGTGTAGGCTGTTGCAAGTAGCCATGCAGCATCCTGAATGTTTTGCTGCTTAGAAATTTCTTCTGCCAAATACCCTGGCACCTTGAAGTTCCACATTCCATAAAACTTTTGAGCATGAACAGAATGCAGCCAAGTTCCTTGCCAGTTCATAGCAAGGGTGATTTCTGCCCCAGTTTTCTATAAGTCCCTCCTCATTTATACCTGATATCGTCTCAGAATGGCCTTTACTGTCCATATTTCTATCAGCATTCTGGTCACCATCATTTAACCAATCTCTAAGAAGTTCCAAACTGTCCCTGGTTTTCTTGTCTTCTAAACTCTCTCCAGCATCTATGCCTTTTCTAGCCTATCTTTCAAATTCCTCCAGCCTTTGCCTATTACTCAGTTCTGAAGCCACTTGAACATTTTCAAGTATCTGTTATAAGCAACACCTCACTCTCCACACCAATTTTCTGTATTAGTCCATTTCCGTTGCTTATAATAAAATAAGTGGAACTGAGTAATTTATAAGAAAATGACACTTATTGCTTATGGTTTCAGAAGCTGGGAAGTCCAGAGTCCAAGGAACACATCTGGTGGTTGTGACAGTGACCCAGTGGTCTCCCGTGGCAGAAATGGTGGTGCAGAGAGAGACTCTCTTAATGCCCTCAGAACCACGCCCCTGACCACCATTATTAATCCATTCACTATAGCATGGTCCTACAATCACCCCTTCAAGGACCCACCTTTCAGTTACCATAATAGGATTTCCCACACTCAACAGTTACAGTGGGAATTAAGCTTCTAATATATGTACTTTGAGGGACACAATTCAGTCAATCCACAGCAAGGAGCTGAAGTACTCTAAATTGAAAGAAAGTGAGCCAAAACGCCGGGTACCGATCAAGCTTTATTAAAGGAAAAGAATCTGCTGGGCTGCGCTCAAAGTGGAGGGCAGGCGGGGCTGCTCTCAAAATGGAGGACAGCAGCAGGCCTGGGGGTGGGAGAGCTTATATAGACTGTAGGGGGCCGAGGGCTAGCTGAAGAAATCAAGGAGGGGCATTGTGAGGGAGGGGCATTGTACCCATGCAGGAGCAAAAAGAGTTTCTATTTCGCAGAAGTCAAGAGGCTTCTCATAAAGGAAAGGAGGGAGGGGTTGGAGGCCATTTTGTGCTTGGCCTTGCCTAAAATGGCGCTGGTTATGTTCAAGATCTGTCATTCCCACCTTATAAGTATAGGGAGAAGGGAAAAGGGGCAGAGGTCTCATTCTTCTGGAGCTACTTCCTGCTGAAGATGGGTGAAGATATAAAAAAAAAAAAGATTTATGTTGGCAGGTAAAACAATTAGGTGGCAGGGTATTGGTCTTGTGTGGGGAGGCTGTATTCTTCTGGGGAAGGGTCGCTGATTCTGAGGGGCTGATATCCTCCTCCCATGAAGAATTTGGTGACCTTTTGGTTGGTGAAAGCCTGCATACGTTCCTGTAAGAAACTAGAGAAACACTGAAAGAGGCAGGGACCAAGAAGAAGGATAAGTCCCATCATGGTCAGGGGTCCAACGTGTTTTTGTCCTGAAGTCCTCCCTAATTGCTATAGCCTAGGTGAGTGGTTTGGGTGAAGCAGAAATGTTGTTGTCAGAGGAGGGGCACTGGACTCCAGCAGAATGTCCTCTGGAAAGAGCTATCCAGTAGTTTTTACCCCCGTAAGAACATGATGTGACAGTTGTCTGGTCATAGCATGTTGTGGGAACGTATGTCAGGGATGTGAATGTGTCCTGTGGGGTTCCCCTGAAGATTCTGGGTGGCAGACCCAGGAGGTTGGAAGGTGTCCTTCCACCCACCAAGACCTTGGTTATACATTGTGAACAGAGTGTGGCATATGTCTCTGTTAGGAAAAGAAGCAAGAAGAAGAGAGAAGGCAAGCATTGAGGGACCGAGAGGTTGAGAGGGTGCACAGTAGAAAAAAGAAGTAGAGGGTAACCTTGTCAGGATGTAATTGCAGAGGGTGCTCTGCCAGGCTAATTCAGTTACCCACTCAAGGATGTCTTCAACACTGGAGCTGGCAGGTCAGGACCAGTCTTGGAGCAGCTCCTGTGTGAAGGACGTGAAGCAGGCCTGAAAGAGTGAGAGGATAATCACCTGGGGAAAGATCATCCTTCTTCTGGGATTGGGGGAAGAGCAGAGGTCCTGGAGATTTTCAATTTTGTGTGTCCTAAAATGGATGAAGTGTAAGGAGATGTTGGGTTGGGGGTTGAGCAGAGGGACCCCTCTGGCTTGGTGTTAACAGATTCTTTGGGTAAAGTCTCAGGTGCTAGTTTTACCAAGGATAAGTAATACCAAGGGCCTTTCCTAGTACTTTTACTGCCGTGGGGGTGGTGAGAAGTACTGTATAAGGCCCTTCCCAACATGGTGAGTGGGGATTTTGGATTTGGGTTTTATATACACTTGCTGTCCTGGGCTCAATTTAAAGTCTGAGGGCGTGGTGGGGATAGGATGAGGTAATAGAAGGTTGGCCTGTTCCCGAAGAAGATCCCTAATGAGTGAAAGAGTAGGGAGATACTGGCCTAAAGGCAATGAGCTGGAAGGGAGAGGGGTGAGAGTGAAGGGTCTACCATACCTAAGCTCAAAGGAGCTGAGGCCTGTGGGATTGTGGGGGGCAGCTTACAGGTGAATGAGCGCTAAAGGGAGAAATTGGGTCCAAGGGCGGTGAAGTTCCATGGACAGCTTGGTGAGGTATGTTTTTATGAGGTGATTGGCTTTTTCTACTTTGCCTGATGATTGAGGCCAATATGGTATATGTAAGTCCCATTTGATATGTAACACCTGTGCTGTGACTTGTGTAATCTGGGAAGTGAATGCTGGGTCGTTATCAGACTGGAGGCTGGTGGGCAAGCCAAAACGAGGGATGATTTCAGAGGTGAGAGCGTGCATTACTGCTGTAGCATCCTCTGAAGTGCAGGGAAAGGCCTCAATACCACCTGAAAAGGTATCTACTAAGGCTAGAAGATAGTGTGTCCTTGTGTCGGGAGGCATGTGAGTAAAGTCAGTTTGCCAGTCCTGGCCAGGATTGTATCCTCTGGCCTGGTGGGTGGGAAAGGACCGAACTTGTAGGCCACCTTGATTGGAGCAACTGGTACACAAAGGACAATTTTGAGTGATTTGTTTAAGTAACTTGGCCATATGAGGAGAGTAATATAAGGGCTGAAGAAGGCATAGTAGGGGTTCATAGCCTATGTGAACTGAATTATGGAAATCTAAAAGGATTTGCTCAGTTTATGTGGTAGGGACGACAGAGCGACTGGAAATAGTATACCAGTTGTCCTTCCTCTGTGCTCCCAACTATTGAAGGTATTGTATTTCTTGAGGTGTGTACTGGGGTAAGGGCGTAGGGGCCATGAGAAGGACCTGAGCAGGAGAGGAAGAGTGGGGGCCTGGAGATTGAGCAGCCTGTTTTGCGGTTAGATCTGCCAGTTTGTTTGCCTGGGCTATTGGGTCATTGGAGGTTTGGTGTCCTCTGCAGTGTATAACCCCAACCTCCTTTCGGATTTGTGCAGCCTCAAGAAGTATCTTGATAAGATGTCCATTTTTTATGGGCCCTCCTTGAGTGATCATGTATCCTCTCTCCTTCCATATGGCCGTGCAGGAGTGTAGGATGTGGTAAGCATACTTAGAGTCAGTGTATATATTGACTCATTCGTTACTTGCCAGGGTGAGACCACGGGTGAGGGCAATGAGTTCTGCCTGTTGGGAAGTGGTGCTAGGGGGGAGAGGGGCAGCCTCAATAGTTTGTGTTAGATTTACTATGGCATAACCTGCCCAGGGGGGGTGGGCATGGAGGTGGCACTCCCATCTATGAACCATGTATGTTGGGGCCGCAGAATGGGATGCGGGGAGATATGTGAAAAGGGATTGAGAAAGAGGTCTAAGAACTCCATGCAATTATGTTCTAAGGGTTGTGAGTGTTTTGGGATGAGAGTGGCTGGATTTAAGGGAGGGCAAGGTTTAAAGGAGAACTGGGAATTTTCAGTGAAGGTAAGGTGGGTAAGTTGTAGGCAGAAAGGGGAGTGAATTGACATGGCCTTATGGCTGAGAAGTCTTGAAGGTGATGGGGGGAACAAATGACTCTTGTCCAAAAGTTAGTTTAGAGCTTTCTTGTGCTAAAAGGGTGGCTGCCACCAAGGCCTGCAAACAGGGAGCCCATCCCCAGGCTGTGGTGTCTAGTTGTTTAGAGAGGTATGCAACCAGGGAGAAAATAGCTCCTGCCTCTTGTCCCAAAAACATGACCACCGTTGGGTTTCAGTCATTTATAGGATAAAAGGATGAGATAGGTTTGGGAGGGATAGAGCTGGGGCTGCGAGGAGAGCGGTTTTTAATTGCTGGAAGGGAGAATGAATGGGCTTTGTGGGATCTAAGGGAAGGGCAGGATCCCCTTTGGCTGCCTCACAAAGTGGTTTTGCTAGCACACCAAAGTTAGGAATTCATAGGCAAAGATACCCTGCAAGCCCCAAGAAAGAAAGGATTTCACCCTTTGTGGTAGGAGTAGGGAGTTCAGAAATTAGCCACTGTTATTTCTCTGGTGTTGGGGGTGAGGTGGACTCCCAAATGGGTAGCTGAAAGAGAAGAAATTTGGGCCTTGCTGGGGGACACTCGATATGCCCTGGAGGCCAGGAAATTAAGAAGAGCAACAGTGTGGGCCTGTGACTCCTCATAGGAGGGGCTACAAAGGAGGAGGTCATCCACATATTGTATTAAAGTGCTAGAGTCAAAGGGAGCTCAGATAAGTCTTGTGCTAACACCTGGCCAAAAAAGTGGGGGCTGTCCCAAAATCCCTGGGGCAAACTGTCCAAGTAAGTTGTTGGGAACAGCGCGTGTCAGGATCAGTTCCAAGTGAAAGTGAACAGGTTTTGGCAAGATGGGTATAAGGGGATAGAAAAAAATGCATCTTTGAGGTCAAGAAACAATTGGGGTTATGGGTAAAATGGCCACATTAATGGCCCTGAGGTCTTGAACTAAATGGTATGAGCCATTAGGCTTTATAACTGGAAGGATGGGTGTATTAAAAGGCGAGTGGGTAGGCCATAAGAGATGAGAAGGAGTTTGTGTATGACAGGTTTTAAGCCTATTAGGTATTTGTTAGCGAGGGGGTATTGTGGGACATTAGGGAACAAAGAGGGGTTCTGCAACTTAACAAGGATAGGTGAATGGTGCATAGCAATGGAGGGAGAAGAAGTGTCTCCTACTATGGGATTAACCTTGTCCAAGGGGGAGGGGAAGGTGGAAGCCTCAGGGGCCAGATCTGGGGTGACCTGTAACCAGGAGTATTGTAGCTGGAGTTAAAGTATTTAGGGTTAGAGTAGCTTTGAATTTGAAAAGAATGTCCCATCACAGTAAGGTGGCTGGGTATTGAGGCATTATTAAAAATTTGTGTGTGAATTGGGTGTGATGTAGGGTGCAGGAAAGGAGTTGAGTGATCCCTGGGTGGTATTCTGATCCCATGACCCCTACTATTGTGATAAAGGATGGGGTTGTTGGTACTGCATATTCCGGAAGGGTAGTATAAGTGGCCCCTGTATCAATGACAAAAGAGATCAGCTTACCCGCTATGAGGAGAGTTACCCTAGACTCATGTGTGGTGATCTCTGTGGGGGCCTCAGGCCCTGGGCATCATCAGTCCTTCTCCTGGGCAAAGCCAAGAAGCTCTGGTAGGGGTGGCCGTGAAGCCAAAGTCTGTGCATTGGGGACTGGGCCACTCCCTCTCTGGCAAGCGGAACAGTCAACCCCCCAGTGACCTGGCTGTTTGCAGTGAGGACAGGGTCTGGGAGGGAGCCAGGGGTTAGGACAGACCCATACCCAGTGGCCCAGTTGACTGCATTTGAAGCAGTTCCCTGGTAGCTTGCCCCTAGAGGCAGCCAGCTTTGGGGTATGTGAACCATGGATAGCATTAGCCAGGAACTGGTATTTGACCTGATCTCTTGTAACAATCTTTCTTCTCCTCCTCCCCTCTATTGTTAAAAACCTTGAAAGCTGCATTGAGGAGGTCTTGTTGGGTCGTATTTGGACCATCCTCAGGTTTTTTTTAGTTTTTTCGAATGTCAGGGGCTGATTGGGTAATAAAATGAGAGTGTAAGAGGGCCATGCCTGCAGGGGAGTTTGGGTCTATATGTGTGTATTTATGTAAAGCCTCAGAGAAGCAGGTTAGGAACTTGCTGGGATTTTCAGTGGATCTCAGTGTGATTTTGCTAAGTTTATCATAATCGACCAACTTGTGAGTAGCCTTTTGGAGGCCATAAATCAAGTGTGTGATCATGTTATCCCAGAGATTCTGATCCCCGTTGCCAGCCTGGTAGTCCCAATTCGGGTCCATGCAAGGTACAGCAATGGCTTCCACAGGCCACCTGTTATTTTGAGCCTGTATCTCATCTGCCTGTTGTTGGGCCGTTATCCAGACCCGTTCCCTGTCCTCAGCGGACAAAGTAGTAGTGAGAATCATAAAGATACCATGCCAGGTGAGATCATAAGACTGGGTGAGATATCTGAATTCCTTAAGCTATGTGTCCGGGTTGGACTGGAAAGATCACAGCCATTTTTCAATTTGGGAGAGATCAAAAAGAGAAGAGGGGATATGGACCCAGACAATTCCCTCCATCCCAGCCACCTCATGGAGGGGATATAAAGGAGCCGGAGCTGAGGTGGAGTTGTTACCTGATGAAGGGGGAGAAGGAGAGGGGTTAGGTGGCTGAGGATGAGCATCTCGAGGCCAGGTAGGGAGAAGAGAGGGAAAAGGTTGAAGGGGCTGGTGAAGGATCTAGAGCATAAGGAGGTGGTCAGGGAGCAGAGTGATCTGACAGTTCAAAAGATTGATCCAAGTTCAGAAGGGGAGGTCGGGCATTAGCTAGGAGAATTTGAGACATAGGACAGTTTTGACAAAGAGAAGGACACGTTTGGAGATAGAAGAAGGCTTGAACATAAGGAATCTCTCCAGTCTTGCCGTTTCAGTGACAAAAATTGTTCAAATCTCTAAGAGTATCTAAATTGAGACTGCCGTCTTCTGGCCACTGGGATCCATTGTCTAGTTTGTACTTAGGCCAAACCTGATTGTAAAATGAGGTGTTCAGGTTTAATATCTCCCTGAAAGCCAAGAGGTTGGCAAGGAGACAGCCTGGAGGCGTAGAGTGCGGATTACAGTAGAAAATGAGACGGTTAGGTTTAATGTCTCCCTGGGGGCCAAGGGGTAAATTGGCCAGGAGACAGCCCAAGGGCATAGAGAGTGGAGGTTTGGATTGTGAGGATCCCATTTATAGGGTGAGAAAGGGGGTGATCAGTCCCAGTAGAAGGAGGGTAACACCAAGGAGTGTCCTCTTTGGTGCGTGTGTTCTTTTCCAGAGAGGAGCCACCAACCAGCTACAGGAGCATCCTCCAATAGCTGGGGGGCACAAGAGGGGTTCCCTTGGCCAGGCACTTGGGCTTCATAGTGAGTAGACAGTAGTCATAGAGAGTAGTTGGGGGGACCCATAGAAATAGGACAGACCCACTGACTTACCCTGAATTGAGGCCGATGTTGGATGCATTGGTCTGAAACAGCAAAAGGAGATAGTCCCGAATGTACCTGGTTTGGCACATCCGGGAACAGCGGCTGGGGGGCCAATCAACCCAAGAGGGTATCCTCCAAAAGTACCAGCCAGGACCCTTCCCAGGTTTTGGCACCAAAATGAAAGAAAGTGAGCCAAAACGCCAGATACTGATCAAGCTTTATTAAAGAAAAAGAATCTGCCAGGCTGCGCTCAAAACGGAGGGCAGCCAGGGCTGCCCTCAAAATGGAGGACAGCAGCCGGCCTGGGGGTGGGAGAGCTTATATAGACCGTAGGGCACCAAGGGCTTGCTGAAGCAATCAAGGGAGGGGCATTGTGAGGGAGGGGCATTGCACCCATCCAGAAGCAAAAAGAGTTTCTATTTCGCAGAAGTCATGAGGCTTCTCGTAAAGGGAAGCAGGTTGTGCTTGGCCTTGCCTAAAATGGCACTATTTATGTTCAAGGTCCATTATAAATCATAGTTTAGCCTAGCACTATTGTATGCACATTACCTTCCATTTCACACTAACATTCTTTTCTGAGTGGGGTAATATCTGGCTGATTCCAGAAGTAGTTCCTAGGATAATGTCACTTTGATCCATCTGCAAGTTTCTCTGGGTGACACCTTTGTCCATGCAATATTTTGAAATCCTTTTGAATTTGTTTAGTTAATACAACTTTCCTTTTTAAAGATATTACTTTGTTACTACATCATATGCTGAAGGAAAAGGGAAGATTACAGTGTCTTTTTAGTAGTAAAAACCTGTCAATCATATGTTACTCTGAAATCAATAGATTATATATGTGTTGACACTTTGTTTGCAACTTGTCTTTTTTTACTTATGATTGCTATCTGATTTACATTTCAAAATACTGTTATATCTGCTTCCGTTTTTGCTTTTTTTTTTTTTTTTTTCCCCTGGAAGGCTAATTCTTAACGTAAAAGGTAATTCTCAGTTTAAAAACCAAAATCTTTTGGTGTTTTGCAAGACAATCTGATGAGAAAAGTGGTCTTGAAGATGTTTAACTCGTTTTTATGAGTAGTTTCCCAGAATTTGATCAAAGACTTAAAAAGGATCTGCTTTGGAGGAAAAGGGATGTCACAAGGATACAAAGTTACTGAAATCTGTTATAAATAGTATTTTTCAGAAGGTTAAAAATAAGGAATGATAGTTCTTTATGAAAGGAGGGGGAATTAAGAGGCCCAGGATATAAAAAATAAAACTGGTACAGGATATAAAGAGAATGATCTTTTATAGACAGAGTAAGTTATTTGGAGTAAAAAAAAGTGTGAAGTTATAAAGGATGAAGGATTAGAAAGATGATAAAGGAAAAATGAGGAAAATGGAACAGGAAAGAAATTAGCCTGTCAATCTAAATGCTTTTAAAAATGCACTTTGGTAAAAAGGAAGAACTCTGTAGATGGACCACCCCCATAGAATGCTTGTGTCCTTGTTATTAAGCACTTCATTAGTACTTTTGTGGTTATGTCATTGAAGCTCCGTTGGTGGTTAGTACAGTGCCTTTGTCTGTAGAATATACTAGTTATTGAATGGATGTTGAAAGGGATCTGAACTTTGAAATTTGAATACTTGAAATTGTTTAATAAATCAATGCAATGACAACATAATTTTCTTGATTTAGAATATTTTTTTGAAATTGGTGATTTGTCTTTGTTCTCATAAGAAACATATTTAAAACACTTTTTGTTACTCATAATAGGAACTTGGGTTTTCTTTAAAGTTGAGTATGAGTATTTTGGCTGTAGAAGCCAGATGGATACACCTGTGTGTACATGCCTGATGAGTATAGTAAATTTTTGCCCAAGTTTGAAGTGGAGAAGCATTTTCCTTCTTTGTAAAACCTGAAGTAGCATGTTAATACACTTGTGATCCTTCTGTCTTATTCAGGAAAGCAGTGCTTCTTAGTCCTACGTCAGCAGCAGTTTAATGTCCAGGCTCTTGTGGCGGTGGGAGACCATGCAAGCAAGCAGATGGTTAAATTTGCTGCCAAGTAAGTAAGCAATTATATCCTGTTGTCAGAATAAACAATGGTGGGAACCAAGACTCCCAGGGGTTTGGACCATTTTCATACATTAACATCAATGCTTCGTTTGTTTAAAAATGTAGTTATTTAAATTGTCAGTTCAGTGTTGCTGAATACATTAAACTCACAAAAGAGAAAATGTGGAGCGCAGGCTTGAAATTCATTTGGAACTGCTGAAGCAGCATTCTCTACAGACAAGTCACATTTACTTTCAAGTGGAGTAACAAAAAGCCTGGCAGCCTCAACATAGTAGAGCGACTTTATTTTGTTGTGTTTGTTGAGCTTCATTTCCTCCGTCCCTCCCTCAGTTTGAAATTTGCATATTGAGCAACAAGTTTTCTGAGTAATAAGAGTATATAAAATAAAAGTGCTCAGTGTATAAAATAAAAGAGTGTAGTTTTGCAAATTATTCCCTCTGTAAGGAAGTAAAACAAATGATATAACCTGTAACAACTTTTAACTATGGTTCCTAAAGGGTTTAGGAAAAAAAGGTAAAACTTGCTTTGCCCTCAATAAAAAAGGTAAATCTTGCTGTCTGGCTCAGAGTTCCTGTAGAAGCATGTTGTTTTGTTCAGCTTGCAAGAGGCAGGATGTAGAGATAGAAGTGTGGTTGTGCATGCTGTGGCTCTGAAGTAATGAGAGTAGTTGTACTTTGTAGTTGATGATGTGACTGGTTTTGTTGTGTATTTTTCTCAATCAGAATTTTATTTCTATGATAATGATCAAAGAAGACATAGGAATATGGGTGGTGTTTACATTTTAAGTAATAGAGTAATTTTCATAATTGTAAATATTTTTTAAAAGAAATTTGTCAGTGTTATTTTTTTTATAGATTATCTCTGCTTTCAAAAATGGATTAATATAGATGGAATTATGAATTTTAGAGTTAGAATAAAACTAAAAATGATCTAATTCAATATCCTAATTTATGTTTGGGCCCTCCCAGACCTCCCAGTATGTTTTACAGTGGATGCTCAGCAACTGGTTTTGGTTTAGAGATTTATTTTATCAAATTCAGTTTTATTATACCATAGTAATTCGTGCACTCAGGTTTAAAAACTTCAGTGCCATGAATTACACTAATTCATAGATAAATTCAGTAGTATTGGTACTACTAGTCCTTAGCCCCACCTCTCCTTATCCCCCAGTCCTGCTGCTCGGACTGCCACTTTCATGTCTCCTACCTGTGTCTTCTGGGAATTAGGTTTTCTCACTTACATCTCATAGTAAGGGTGTGTGCTTGTGGAGTGCATTTGTCATCCAGCCTTCTGAGATCAATGTTTATCCTATGAAGTGGGACAGAAATGAGTTTGATCTCTAGAAATAAGTGTTATCTACACAGAGAGCCTTCTATAAAAAGAAGAAAAGATGGCCCTGGAAGCCACAGATAGGTATGCTAAATTATATTTAATATACTGAAAAATATTGGAAAAAAGTCAACCTCAAATCAACAAATAATTTTCACAGTTTTTGTCTTTTATGTATCAGTTTGGTTCTGAAAACATGTGAAGCTGGCAGTTTTATATAGAATATATTTTTCCACTCAACTGCATTATAACCTCAGTGTTCAATTC
The DNA here is from genome assembly GCF_027409185.1 of Cynocephalus volans. Lineage (NCBI taxonomy): Eukaryota > Metazoa > Chordata > Mammalia > Dermoptera > Cynocephalidae > Cynocephalus > Cynocephalus volans. The sequence continues at coordinate 206,874,600 of NC_084460.1, read as the reverse complement.
CTAAAGAAAATATTCTAGTCTAAAAGTCTTTTGAAAATCCCACTTACCCAGAATATTCACTGAGAGGCATTCTACTGACAGATAGGCAGTCATCAATCCATGTGACATCTTTGGAAGTATACAAGTTAAAGTAGTCCACAGATAAGTTATTTTCACTATTTTGGATCTTATCAGAAACTCCTGGGACTTGACTAAGTAACAGCAGTTGACCATATCAAATGTCCACCAAAGCTTACTCTCTGGAAGAGCTACTTGCAAATGGTCTCCCAAACAGCACTTAGTTCACTAGTGCCCTCGTAATATATCAATTAAAGAAAATCTTTCATCCAAATGGGATAGTATAAGGGTGATTTTTCTTTTTGGTAAGGGAAGAATTTAGGTAATTTTACCAAGATTTCATAATTTCTGAAGTGGAACTCAGGATCAGTCAAGATCCAAATGCTGTTCTGGTTTAACAGTTATGACTTGATTTTTTTTTTTTTTTTTTTTCTTTAAGCGAAGAACATATAGCTATTTTTAGTCCTTTTTTAAAATGGACTTTATATAATTAGCTACATGTGGAAAAAGGTTGAGCTGTTGCTAGTTATAAAGCCTTTGGTTATATACAAGTGAATAGAGCCAATTTTATACAATAGGCTCAACATGTGGTACTTAGATTATTATTATTTAACTTTTGGCACTAATATGTTAAGGAATCAAGCCTAAGTAATTAGAAGTAGGTATATTAATGGCTTTTGCTACCTTGTGAAAAAGGAAAATTCTAATGACTAAGACTCCAGTGAAAAATGATGAGTTTTTAGTTTTTGTGTTGGTTGATAAGCCAATTTTCTTAGGAATATGATTTCATGCTTCAGATGGGTCCGTCAGCTTGTCATTATGTGGTTTTAGGCTATACTACTAAGGTTATTTAGAAATCTGATCCTTCTTGGTAATTGATGTCTAGGGCACATGTCCTTTCTGAAAGAAAGCCAACATTATGATCTTTATATTCAAAGTACCAATTTTTAAAGAAAAAAATGAAGGCCAGAAAAATTTTACTTTGAAAATTGTTACCTGCTCTATTAGTGGATAATAAATCAATTGAGGTTGTAATGCAAATTCTAAAGAACTTTTAGAAATTATTTAGGAAAAAGATGTATGGGTTTTATCATCTTTCAGAAACCTTTTCCTAAAAATGATTAGTACTCATTAGGCATAACATAAACAGTGTGTTTTATTTAAAATGGGTGTGCATCGATTCCATCATGTAAACAAAGATTAAGGTAGCTTTCATACATTTATCTTTGAGGTCACTTGCTCTGGCAATACTGTTTGGTGAGCATGCACTTCTATAAAACGAGAATCTAAGGTGTGAGTTTATTGTTGAATCATAAGCAACAATTAAAATAAATTTCTCTATTTGATATTAACAAATGAAGTGTAAGAATTTTTATAACCTGCTGTGGTCTAATTATATTCACTTATTGTTGTTATACCATACTGCAAAAACCCTAAGCTCACATGGATGTTCTATGTTTTTAAGTATGAAGGATGATTCAGTTTTCAAATACGGCACCACAATGAAAGTAATACTTTGATTATTTACCAAAATTTAAGAAACACTTAGAGTAAAGTCTTCTGTTTGTGTCTCCAAATGAGTTTTTAAAAATATTTGGTTTCAAAATTTTTTGTCTCTTTTTAGTGTTGTTCTTTATCATTTCTGCCATATACAATTTGGGATAAAACAAAATAGTTCAATCATTTATTAAACTAATATTTATTGAGGGATACATGTACTTTCTCCTCCTTCCTTATGTTTATACTTGCCAGAAGTTTCTTTTTCAGTGCTAGTTTTATCTAAAATCTTTAATGGCTTCCTATTTCCAACCATGTCCAGTATTAATTCCGCCTGTTAGTTCCCTCACTACAATATTATTTCCCACTACTTCTCAATAAACACTCTTCAGATTGGGCAGATTCTCCGTGCCTGCCTCTCTTCTTATATTAAAGGCTTTAGCTTTATTAATTAAATCCTTATTCTTTGTCATTTAGTTTAAGCCCATATCTTTCAAGATCCTCATTGATTGGTTTCTCTATTCATTTCTTAGGTGTCCACATATATATTTTTAAGAAGCTGGAAATTTTCTGTATATGTATGTTTTAATTTAAGTATACATTTTGATGATAAATCTTAAAGTTTTATAAGGGAATTATTCCATGTTATCCTTAGTGTTTTTCATGTTTTGGGTTTTTCTTTTTGTTTTTTATTTGGTGGCTGGCTGCATGGGAATCCAAACCTTTGGCCTTAGTGTTATCAGCACCTCTAACCAATTGAGCTAACCAGCCACCCATCCGTATCATCTTAAAGGCCAATTTACAACTGAGAACTTCTTTGTGAATTTAGTGCTTCAATTAGCATTTACTGTCACATTTACAATTGTGTTCTTGCCAGTTGAAGCCAAATGATACCTGTGGTCTGTACAAGTGGAGGTTTCACAGTAATTTGAATAGAGATAGACACTGAAAAGTAGAATTACCAGATGGTACTTGGTAGTTGAGACATTCTGAACTCAAAAGAGCCTGTATCTCTCAAGTAAATGTATTGAATCCTATTTTCATCTGTACAGGGACAGCGGATCACTAATAGTTTAATAGTTTCCATGCAAGGAAAAATGTTTCCATTCCTAGTTCCAATAGTTATCAGATTAGATATTTGATAACTCATGGAATGCAAATTTCAGTTAACAATGCTACATTATTAATTTTCACATGAACAAAATAGTTTAATAAAATTATCAACAGATACTTTATTTAAATTGTCATTCTTGGATTGCTTTCTGCAGAATTTGGTTGTGAGGCCAAATTATCCTGAATCAACCTCAGAGTTTAATGTTTTTATGTAATTGTGAGGCATTCTTCACATTATTAGTATTGAAGTCAAAATACAGTAACATTAAAAATAGAATTGGCACGGAGGCTACAGCTTTAAGCAATAAACCAAATGTCAGCAATTTAGTTTTAGTAAAACCTTAAATTAATGTTAGTTTGAATTTTTTTAAATTCACTTTTATTTTAAAGTTAAGAGCTGTAAGTAAGCATAAGCTTTTATACTAGTTTTGTATTTGTAGGTATTTAAGTAACATGATGAAACTAATTTAAGTGGTCACTCGCAGCAGCCCTACGATGTATCGATAGTGTTTTGTTTGGTAATGATGAATATGCTACATTGTATACAAGTATTGAAATTGAAATTCAACTCTATACCCCACAAATATGTATAATCAATATGTTTCAATTTTTTAAAAAATGTATTGATTATTTTTAAAAGTACTTACCTAATTTTCATTTTTTGGATGCTGTTTTGATTTAACTGGCAAATACATGGTTTTTGGTTTTGGGGGCATTTTTAATTCTTGACTCAGTGAATTATACATTTAACTTACAACATTGAAGCATTTTATGTTAGTGCATTATTCAAAGAACTAGTGTGTAGCAACTTTATGGTCTTCCTCTTTTCTAACTAATCTTTTACCCATGCAAAGATTTAAAAATTATTAATCTGGATATGGGTGGTTAGTTATGTAGATCGGTGAGTACATTTTTTCACTGAGTATAGAAAGATTCAACAAGTTATTTCTGACAACCAGAAAGCTAACAAATTCCTTGCCAGTTTTGCTGAGAACCTTTAATACTCAAGTTCCTATAAGTGTTAAAATTTTAATAATTAGTTTTCATTGGTATTAGAATATAAAAATATACAAATGGAAAACTATTAATGTAGATAGTGTCTCTTTCACCTTTATTGATTTTTTTTTTTTTTTTTTTTTGGTTGGGGGGGGATAAATGGAAATAGTTTTGAAAAATATGAGCTCATGATTACCAAAATTATAATTTTATTACCAAGACTCTACCAACTCCCAAATTTATCCCTGTTGTTAACAAGTCAGCATGTGTAATATATAGGGTTTCTTATATACTCATATTTTAGGCCTTTATTGTGCCTACATAGTATAATAAAGTATTTCAAGGGGCTTAAATCTGTGATACTTAAAACGATGTGAATTAAAAGGTAAACAGTATTCATACATAGGTTATACTGCTCACCTTCTGTCATTATGCTGAGTAGATTGAGTAAATTATATGAGTGATGAAGATGTGAATGATAGGATACTTTTCAGTGACCTCTAATAGGTGCCATATATTTTTGAAATGAAAGGTTATGGGAAAAAAGTCCTCTGCCTCCAATACACACACACACACATACACACACACACAGAGGACTTTTATTGCATGTGAAATGTTATTTTTAATATTTAAGAAACAATGCACAATTAAAATTTGTATAATGACTGCTGTTGCTTTGTCTTGCCAAGCTTTCCATGGTTTATCGTAAATTTTGGGGGCTTTATGCTTTTTTACAGGTGAGGAAATTGAGATTTGAAATATTAAGAGTTTTCACTAAGGTCTCTTTGACTCTAGGGCTCATGTTCTAGCCTCTGTGTCATCTGCCTCTCTGAGATAGTTCAGTGATGTTAGTTCAAAGCCCACCACAATGTAGCTGTACTTAAAATATAACCTGTTAGTTAGACACTGCCCCCAAGTTATTGAGAATCAAATCCGGAGAAAAAAATTTTGGTTTAAAAAGTATATCTGATTATAAAGATTTTTTTTTAATTGAATCATAATTGATTATACATATCTTTGGGATTCAGTGTTGACATATATTGACCAAATCAATATTACTAGTATGTATATTGTTACAAATTGTACCTATTCTTTATACCCCTTGTCGAATCTCTCCCTAACCCCCTCTCCCTCCCCCCTTTCACCACTGATAACCCTAGATTTCTTCTCTCCCTCTGAAAGAGTAATGATTATTCTGTTGGTTTGAGACATCCTAGTCTTTTCTTTGGTCTCTGCTGGTGACTCTCCTGGTGTCAATGCCCTCCAGTGGCTGGCAGACCATCTGTGTGGTGGTTGTGACGTCTAGCTGCTTTTGCAGCAACTGTGGTTACTGTGGTGGCTGTAGTGGGCCACCCACATGGAGGTGATGTTTTTAGCATGCTCCTTGGTGCTGGCAGTGTGTCTGGTTGTGGGGAGTGTCTGGTCTCTGGCTCTATGCCTCAGGTCCCCAGGCAGATCCCAAGGCACTGGCGGTGTGCTTGGTTGTGGGTGGGTGGTCCGATACCTGGCTCCATGCCTCAGATCCCCTGGCACTCAGAGGCACTGATGGTGTGCCTGGGCTGGAACTAATTTTTTGTCCTTTGCTTTTAAAATGAAGGAACTTCCTGTGAGAACCAGTACTTGAGCTTTGTGGTTGAGTTAAATTGCTGCTTTGCTGCTTTCGCCTAGGGAAGACTTTTTGTGTAGCTCAGGGTTTAATGGTTGACCTTATAGGTACTTTCAGCTCTCCAGAGACTGGGTGCACCTGGGTTGTGTAGAAACTCTGATCTGGGCCTGAGTCTTTTTATCAAACTGCACCCCATGCAATTCTGCATTCCCGACCAGTCTCCTCTGAGTGGTCCTGTGCTGACTGGGGGTGGATTGACTGTCCTTGCTGTGCTCCAGTGTTCTCCCAGTGGGCCTGTCTCCCCCACCACCCGTGCTCCAAACACTTCCCATGGGACGGGCCCTGCGATGACTCACCTCTGAATGGCTCCCCTTTTTCAGCTTTTCTGGCTCCTTGCTCCTGCATGGGTGCACAGGAACCCTGTTAGTGGTCTTGCTGTCCCTGGGGCCACCAAGGCCCTCTTCTTCCCTGCGGTCTCCAAGCAACTTCATCCGAAGTGCACAGCTGCGGCTTCTGCTAGCTCCTGCTCCATGCACTCAGCATGCAGTCAGCCTTAAAGCGGCTGCAGCAGAAAATGCTTTGAGCAATTTTTTTCTTTCTCTCATCATGGCTTCTCCCCATTCATGAACTCCGTAGGTCTCTCCTCTTCTTCTGAGCTCCAGCAGCCCCAGCTTGGCTGTTGTTGCATTTTTATAGTTGTAAATTGTTGATTTGTGTGAGAGAGTGACGCTAGGGACCGTCTATTTTGCCATCTTGACTGGAACTCCAGATTATAAAGATATAAAAAATATTTTTATGTTCAAGTCATCAATTGATGCTAAAAACAATTCCAAAGAGGAATTTTTTAAAATTTTATTCATTAGTGATAGTAACGAGTTTTTCCTCTTTACTGTAAAGCAGTAGTTGCCTTCCCTAAGGAATCACCTCACTGTTAAAAAGTGTGCTATAAAAACAATGGGGGGGTGGAACCTAGAGAGTTTCATGCTTTCAGTAAGTTATTTTTCCTGAATAATTTTAATAATAAAAATTTTAAAGTTATAATTATAAACACAAAATCCAAACATTACTAGGCAGATCTGATAATTAATTGCATCTACTTTTGCTTATGCTTTTGACTTTTTTTTTTCCTCAGTACTGCCAGTACATCTTACACATTCTTATCACTCTTTTTTTTTTTTTTTTTTTTTATGGTGGCTGGCCAGTAAGGGAATCTGAACCCTTGACCTTGTTATCAGCACCATGCTTTCCAAGTGAGCCACCAGCCAGCCTTCATCACTCTTATTTTGAGAAATGAGGCACAAAGTCACTCAGCAAAGCAGCTGTGTGGTGTATGCAACTGATGTGGAAAATAAGACCACAGACTTAGAATTTAAAATAAGGATTTATCATTTACTAAGATTCTGGATACAAGAAGGAAATGAAAAGTGTGGCTGGATGATTGATTCTGTTCCTTAACACATCAGATTGAAGGCTTTTTATTAGACCCTTGTACATATTGAAATCCTCTTCTAGAATTGCTCTACCTTCAGCAACCAAGAACAGATCTTGGGACATTCACGTATGCGTGTCCTTTTAGGTTAGCTTTTTGTAGAGTGATGCTAATATACTGTCAATTCTGCTGTGACATATGCATTCCTAAAAATCACCATGCTGTGCAAAATTGTGCAATAAAAACCACAGGGTTTATAGAGAAAACGGGGTTAATGTCATAACATCAAAAGCTTTATCAATGGCACATTTTTTTAAAAGGCAAGATAACTTGTTAAAGGTAGGTTGAACAGTTTTATGCATGATGAATAGTTAAGAAATACCTAAATACTACAATAAATATACAGCACCTTACCTTGAAAAAGATCTTCAGTATGCAAAGTTTCTACTTTGAGAAACTAAGTGGAAATGACACTTCATCTGGAGTAAATTGCCAGGATGGGCTGGGACTAACTAGACACAACCTACTGTGGAGCTGGGATGTACTCACCTTCTCTTTGAGCACTGGGCCAAATAAAGGGTGGAGCTCTGTTAGCAAAGAAGAAAGGCAGTCTACTGGGTAGGCAGCCAGCAGTGTCTCCTAAGCTTATCTATGCTGAGTAAATTGAAGAACAGTTCCAGCCTTTTGAGTTCATGAAAAGCCCAAAGACTGAAATAGATTGTTTTACCTAAAACCCTTTAGTTTTTCTGGCTGATAGTATTCTGCTCCTCCCATTATGAATCTTCCCCTTATTCTAAATGTTTTCAGGTGTCCATATGGAATACCCCGGTCTTACAATTCCTTAATTTTCCTCCACTGTTTTCATCATTGCTCCATTTTAACACCTCACTTCTATGGCCACAGCTTGGATTTTGCCTCACAGAACTTCACTATTTTAAACTCCAGTGGCCATTCTCTCTGACTGTAATTTCCACCAGTGTACCTCTCCCATGCCTCCTAATCTTCTGTTGGACCTCATCAAGACTTCTCTCGTCTCTTTATCAATCTTTCCATCTCCTCCCAGTATTTTTGCAACCCTCATGCAACCCCATGTTCCATTCCTAGAACTACTCTTACTGCACCTATATCCACTGTTCCCTGTCTCTTTGTTTCTCTTGCCCTGCAAACACCTTACACACTCCCTTGTCGAACAGACTCCTGATCCCATAATCTAATACCAAGGTTAGAGTGTATTGTGTATTTGTGGCTTAACGATTGATTTTCATTCCTCAGCTGAGCCCAGTAGTATATATTCTACCTTACAGTGAAAATAGAAGTTTACAGGCTGCCTGTATTTTCATTGTTTCACTGAAATCTTCATGATTCTTCTTTATCCCGTGTTTCTAAGTATAACTAGAAAGGAAAAATTTGGAAAACACTATGAGTTTCATTGCTTTAGTACTGTCAGCCATCTATGATGATTAAAAAGAGCACAAAACCAACGACATCTAACCCAATTCTGGTGGACTCTGTTTAAATCAAATGAAAATCCTTACTTATAGAAGTTTCCAGCTTACTTTAGAAATTTAAGGACCAATGAATCATGAGGTAATTCAAAAGAATATTTAGTAACACATTCCCTTTGGGAATCTAGCAGCTTAGTTAGTGGGCCATCTAACCACTCAGCCAGAATCTGGTTTGAAAACAAAGTATGAATAGAAAAAGGCCATTTCTAATCTCCATTTAAATTTCATTCTGTCTTAGACCAATTTTTATATATGAAATGCTTGCAATTATCTTTAGTACTAGGGGAGTGCCTAAGGACTATTTGTTTATCCTCAAGATGTTTCTATTTTGAACGTTACTACCCAAAGAGACTGGACATTAAAACATACACAACAAAATGGGAGAAATAATGATATTTATATGTTAATTCCATGAGGCCCTACATTTAACTGTATTCCCTCTGGCCATATACCAGCTGGAAAAGAGCAAGGACTCCACTATTAAAAATATCAAATCAGATAGTTCCAGCTGGGGTTTCCTAATCATTTAAAAGGCAAAATATACAAGGCCAGCCCGTGGCTCACTTGGTAGAATGCGGTGCTGATAAAAGGCAAAATATGAGGTGACTTTTAATATCTTAAGTAAATAACGAACTTTGCATTTACTTTAGATATTAAATGAGGTGCTTATCTTTTGCCTTACTGACTAGATGCTACTGCTGCCAGTTACTAACTTTTGAATGTTTTCCTTAAAAGAAACATTGGAGTTTAATATGGAGTCAGCTGTTTTTCCCCAAATTACCTGTTTTAGGAGTATCTAATTCATTAATACACTAATCCAGAAAGTTGACTCACTAATTGGATTTAAATGCCACAGGATTCTTCAACACGTTATTTTAATCAATTTGTTGGAAAGATCAATTTTTTCATGGCTGAGTGCATATAAAAATGAAGAAATTGAATGAGTTACATAGGGGAGGTTGGCATGTCTAATTCCCTGTAGACGTTAAGAGGAGATTCTTAATTGTATATCTGAAATGGTTTGAGGTCTTTAAATGAAATTTGTCTGGAAGCAGGGAGATACAGTACATATCCAGGCCTGTGTTTCTGCACCCGTAACATGTGTCTGCATGCAGTTTATCTGCCTTTTCCCTCTCAAATTAAGTTTCTTATATGATACAAGTCATACATAAATCCTATGTTGACATTAATTATCCAATATTTAATAGCTGATACTGGAGTTGAGGCAAGAAGTATATTCCCTTTTTAAAATTATTTTTTATTTCATGCTATTTTAAAGAAATTAACAGAGTAATTTGTGTTAGTTATGGTTGCATCTTCTAAAGTCAAGGTTTTATTCTACAAAGGCAGCGCTGGAGGCCTTTTTGTGTTGACTGCTGTAGAAGACAACAATGAATGTAAACACAAGTTTTTAAAGTTTAAAGCTAAAGTTATAGCAACTACTATAAAGGGCCACAAGTAATGTGTGATTAGAAGTTTTTAAAGGTAAAAATTATATATTGTTATTTGTACTTATATAATACTTCTTCCCCTCCCCATAGAGATGTTTTGATTCTGAAAATAGGGCTTATTCAGGACCATTATTTGTATACATATGTATTTCATTTTCTTTTTCTTCGTATTTGTCGTTGTGGTTGAGTGATTTATCGGTAGTTGGTGAGTCACAAGTATGTCTCATCCTGTAATGAGTCACCTAACTACACATGTTTGTTTATTTTCTTTCTTTTCTAGATCTTTCACCTAAAAATAGGTATCTTACCAGTTGGTAGGTTAAAATTTCAGTTTGCTACAATATTACATGGGGAAAATACCAAAATAATACTCAGAAGAAATCTCATTGATTTAGGAATCTTTTATTTAGTAACTGCTGTGGCCAGACCCTTTGCTGGGCTTGGGTGTACAATGATTTATGTATAATATGTGTATCATATAAGAAACTTAATTTGAGGAGAAAGAAAAGGTAGATAAACAACTGCGTGCAGAGACATGTTACAGGTGCTTTGGTAGGAGTATATATTATCTGTAGATGAAGTCCAGAGGGAAGCGGACATGTGGGTACTAACCCTTGAGCATCTGTGTGGACAAGTTGGTGAACATAGGCTAAGCCAGTATACTTAGTGTATTGCAACTCCTTGACCAGCTGCACCTACATGGTTTATACCTCTTTGTTGGAATAGGGATTTACCTATTAGAGGAGAAACAACTTCTATATTCTGTCCAGTTCAACAGTTGTATTGAAAACTTGGATAAAGATAAAGATGTACTTTAAAAAAAGGTCTAAAATCTAGTGTCAGAAATTTCCAGATAGCTTATGAGGTTAATTCTTCCAGGTTAAATATAACTTTAAATAAGAACTTCATATTTTATACAAAAATTCTGCTGAATTTCTACTGAGGCTGGCAACAGCAGCAGAACATCAAAATATATTAGTGTTTCTGGGGAGAGTAGCATGATCCTTGGGTATTTGGGAAACTACTAGTAAAAGGCTTGTTATTTCCACACTCTGTCACATAAACTGTAAAGGAATCTGGCAGCTCGTGAGCTTCTAAGGATGAGAAGGTATTATTTCAAAGTGAGTGATGATACACTCTGAGGTATTTAAATTTAATTCTAATTGTAAGTCTGTAACAGAACTGACTAGTGCAATAATCGTAAGTGATCTTATTAGCTGTGTAGATAGTAGGCTAATTACTTAACCTTTTAGAGTCTCAGTTTTCTCATCTGTAAAATGGCGATAATACCTACCTTGGTAGGCCTTTGTGAAGTTTAAATGATATGGTATATGTATAAAACACACAGGAACTGGAACATAAAAGGAAATTACTCAGTGATAGTTGCAATAATAACACTTTTGGGATTTATTATTAAGATCACTTTCATTTGAGCTATAAAAATAAAATTGTGTTAGTTTCTTCAACATTAAACAAAAACATGAAGAGAAAATGAACAAAAACTACTATAGAAATATAACACAAAATTTATGAAGCATTACATATTTTCTGCAAATGAGAAAAAATGTGAAGGAATATAGACCAAATGGAAAACAGTGATTATAGAAAAGGGGGGTGAGTATATGATGTAGGACTTAAACTTTTAAATTTACATGTTTATTTAACATTTGAATTCTGGATAATAAATATGTACTTTTATAATACGAAAATAAGTTTTTGAAACAGTATTTTTAAAATACTGTTTCAAAAATAACTTAAAAACATGAGAACAAACCCTGCCATTTCCCATCACTCACTCATGAGGGGCAGTCTGGATTGGAGGTATTCTTTGAAATGATACCTTCACCAGTGACCTCTGAATCATCTAATCCAACATACCCTTTTATCAGTGTTCATGATTCTTGTTTGCTACCCCAGTGGTCTCCAAAATGTGATATGCTCAATATTACTCATTGGGGTAAAGAAAATAATTAACATCCTCCCTTCTATCGTTCCTTGCTTCCTCCTTTCCTTTCTTCCTTCCTGTCATTTTTTATCTAAAAGGGTGAGAAAGAATTTGACTTTTTCTAATAGTTAGTTTATAGATAAACACTGGGCCCGTCACTTGGGTTGCATCTTAGAAAGTCACATGTCACCAGTAACGTGAGATTTCTGAAGGAAAATTGTATGGTTCCAATAACAAAAAGGAGCTAACACTGTTACCTTCACTGTCTGGTTCACTATCTGTGTATTGCAACCAATTTCAGTTTACCAATTTCTAGTTAACTGGTTTTGGGGGATTATATTATTTTAATAAACTGACACTTAAATAATGGACAAGTGGCTTAAAAGAATTTCTACAAAGAAGCCATAGATTGAAGATAAAACCGAAAATGTAAGCACAAACAAGAAAATGCTGACACTTTTACTCACAGAGTGAGATCTTTGTATTCGCTGCATTATGAGGTTTTAAAAAAATGATAGTCTAATCAGATCTGATAAGATGTCAGTATTCCCCAAATTAGAAATTATCAGACAGACTGTGTTAAGTATGGATTTGCATCTATTCACTATTACTAACTATGAACCTTATCCCAAGTTTAAAATTGCCTAAATGTAATACCTAAGTTTAGTAATACATGTATATAATTTATAAATAAATGTACATATATATTGGGATACCCAAATTTTTTTACTGATAGTCTCAAATGTTTGGAGACAGCTGCTCAGTCCTATTTGATATATTAACGATTCTCTCCTTTTTGAAACATGTTACTTCCTTGGCTTCTCGAGCACCATTCTCTTTTCATTTATTCTTTTTTCATTGTCTCCTGTTCTTCTCCACCCAGAGTTCTATCATGGTCTTCAGCTTTTCTGAAGGATAGTAAACAATACGTATAAATGAGATTGCCCTCCGAAAAACTGATTTGCATGACAAAACCAAGAGGTAATTCCAGATGAGTAGTTTTAAAATTATTTTGAGCAGGGCTGATGTTGAAATATGTGTTTGTAGCCCCTGCCTCCTTCCCCCGAGCAGTCACTTTGAAGAGAACAATATTCACTTAAATGGATAAATTCTACTGTGTTTCATGAGAAATTAACCCTAACCTTTTATAGTCAAATTTTATATATCTGTTTTTTAAATCTCTTTACAATGCTTAATACACACTGTAGGTTCTCAGTGTATGGGATGAAGTATTAATAAACTTTTACTTATTTCAAAGCCCTTATAATCGAATGATAGCTTTGAATTCAAGGATTTTTTTTAATTTCATAACTGTCTCAAGTTTAAGATTATATTAGTCAGCTGTTGAAAAAATTGTGTAACAACCACTTCAAAACTCGGTAGCATGACAATACCACCCAAACCATTCTACAGATTCAGTGCAATCCCTAACAAAATCCCAATGGCACTTTTTGCAAAAATAGGAAAGCCCATCCTAAAATTCACATAAGTAATCTCAAGAGACTGCAAATAGCCAAAACAATCTTGAAAAAGAAGAACAAAGTTGGAGAACTCATACTTCCTAATTTCAAAAGTTATGATAAGCTAAAGTAATCAAAACTGTATTGGCATAAGGACAGACATATCGACCAATACTGTAGAACAGAAAGCCCCAAAATAAGTCTTTGCATATGTGGTCAGTTGATTTTCAGCAAGAGTGCCATCACCATCCAGTGGCAAGTCACATGGCCAAACTCAAAGTCAAGGGGCAGAGAAGTACTTTGAGTGTACTTTGAAGCTATGGCAAGAGTATAGATGTATACTACTACCATAGGAGAATGAAGACGTGAGATCAATAATTCAGTATACGCAGAGATTAAGAACTTTAAAAATTTTTTTGCAACATTAAAGGATAAAGTATTACTTATCAGTAAATTATTTTAGACTATGAAGCTTATACCTCCTTCAAGTACTGAAACCATTTTGACCGTTTTAACAGTCTTTGAAGTCTATTTTACACAGTCTTCCTTTCAAACTTTTCCTTAACACAGAAAGCCATAATTGTGAACATCTATTAATTACTGTGCTAGGTTATAATGTGGCTCTCTGCCACTTTCCTATAGACAAGGTTATTTCAAAAAGTTTGCAGAAAGATTTGTATTATCTTTTAATTCTGTTTTTCCACAAACTTTCTGAAGTACCCTCGTACTCATATGGGTATAAAATACTCTTAAGCAGTGAACTGTTACTTAATCCAACAGGTATGCCCACTTCTGATAGTTCCATCGGACTTTTTTTAGTTTCTTTTCAAGTAATGTAGATATGAAACTGATAATCAAGATTGATAATCAAGATAATGTAAGTGTCCCCGAAGTTATTAGTGAGGCCCTAAGTAGTAAAATTATATGTCACTAGTGTCACTAGTGTTGGAAAGATGAATTCTTTTCCTTCAGATAACTGTGTACTGTTTATTTTCCTCCGAGTTGTTTGAGTTATTCATATAATATTATTTTTTTAAAAAAGATAGCAAAAAATAAATAAATAAATAAATAAAAAATAAAAAATAAAAAAAATAAAAATAAAAAAAAAAGATAGCAAACTCTAAATATTTTTAGAAAATACATAAAGAATGGTGCTTTTTACAATTTTATAAAGACAGTTTTAGTTAGAACTAAGCTATTAAATTGATGGTTGACAGTTTCTAATGGATGACATGAACTCTGTTGTGCCTATTAGCTGGGGCACTTTAATATCAAGGCTGTACTAATTTATCTTTTTTGTAGAGTGATTAATTATATGGAGGGTCAAAAGGATGGTTGGAAAGTGAAAGTTGTGTGAAAACAATGCAGTGATGGTGTGTTTTGGAGGGGGTGGTAATAAAAAATTGCTGACTTATCTCTTGAAAAGATGAGTTTAATTTACTTCATCTACTTTTCCTGCAATAAAGTTGTTCCCATGAGTTTCTCTGTTTGCCACTGTGGATTTTTTTTTTTTTTCCCCAGCCACATCCTCTGTAAAAACCCAAGGCTTTTAGTTGCCTGTTAGATAAAACTCTTTTTTGAAAATATGGACATAGCGGCATATGAGTTTCAAAATGTAAAACTGAAACCTTAATAGGGTCTTTTTATGATAGCAATCAGACTGTAGCATATAGAGGGTATCCCCCTTTATCTAAGGGGGATATGTTCCAAGACCTTCTGTGGATGCCTGAAACCCTAGAAAGTAGTGAATCCCATATATAGTATGTTTTTTTCCTGTACAGACATGCCCACAATAAAGTTTAATTTATAAATTAGGCACAGTAAGAGATTAACAACAATAACTAGTAATGAAATAGAACAATTATAACAATGTAATGTAATAAAAGTTATACAGTTTGAGATACACAGTAAAACTAGCAGTTTTTCCTTCACAATTTCACCAATAGATTCATTCTTACTGTAGATCTTAGCAACCTCTTAATGGAAGTACTTTATGGCTTCTGTTTGGTATATCCAAATTGCCAGCATCTCTTCTCTTGTGCTTTGGGGCCATCATTAAGTAAAATGAGGGTGACTTGAATACAAGCACATGTCAATGTCATGACAGTGGATCTGATAACTGAGATGGCTACTAAGTGACTGAAGGGCAGGTAGCATCCACACCGTGGAGATGCTGGACAAAGGGATGATTCATAGGCAGTCAGCTCAGTTGGCTAGAGAGCAGTGTTGACAACACCAAGGTTGAGGGTTTGGATCCTCTTACCAGCTAGCGCAAAAAAAAAAAAAAAAAAAGAAGAAGGGTGATTCATGTCCAGGACAGGATGGAGCAGGACAATGCAAGATGTCATCACATTACTCAGAACAGCACACAATTTAAAACCTATGAGTTGTTTATTTATGGAATTTTCCATTTTATATTTTCAGACTACTATTGACCACAGGTAACTGAAATCACAGAAAGCTAAACTGAAAAAAGAGGGGACAACTGTATACCATTAAGTATCACTCCATCTTCACATCAATGTTAAAATCATATTAATTAGACTGTGTCCTATAATCAAAGTGGAATTATATCCTTCTACTGGCAGTAATGTACTCAAGTATTCCTGTTCCTCTTGTTTTAACTCTAATTACACACACAGAACCCTCATATAGCCTTTTACGAGTTCTAGCTAGCAAGTTTTAGCCTAACCCTTTTTCATAAATCCAACTTTTTTGTTGTTTTAATGTTTTTTCTTCTGAATTCGCTCATGTCTACAAATAGGAATAGTTATAGATACAAATGTAGATGTGTAGAGCTATTAGAGCTAAATTATCAAAAGTTTTTAAAAAATCATGGAATTATTTTACTAATGTCTAAACAGGCTGTTCTTTTAATACTTAAGTATAATAAGGGGAAATACTGAGATTGGAAGGGTGAAAAATTAATTGTTAGCATCCTTTATGTCTGATTAATCCTGCCATCTTTCTGATAGATTCAGTAGACCAGTTTGTAATTGCAGACGTTTGTCTTTGATACTTGTTTAAGAAATAGGTATGTTTTCAGAAGTTATTTTGTAAGTAAGTTGTTTAGTATTGGAAACAGTTTTTAAAATGGTAGTTGCTTTCTGGTCTAGCTGATCAAGTATTTTAGCACGTAGTATTACTAAGTTAAAGTACTAAAGGTAAATTTGGTTCCAAGTTTCAGGTCCTGGATAAAAGGAGTCATGTGGTACTTCTGAGGGATAAAGAAGAGAAAATATCATTTTCTTCAATTGGAGAAAGAAAGCCAGTCCTGGGCAGGTTGTCTTCAACCACATTCAAGCTTCTTTCTGGAAAGACACTAGCATGATACTCAATCCTTAAGAGTAGATGTGTTTAACTTGAGTTGACTTGAAGAAGACTGTCTTATAATGGAAGGTCCAGAGGGCCAGCAAATGCTTTCTACTAGGGAGTCAAAGGGGCGGTAAGAGAACCAAGGGGATCGGAGACATAGCGGAAAGGTAGCAGGGTGTGGCAAGTTACTTGAAGCAATAGAACAAGTGAGGAGGAGAAAACCTTCCTCTTGGAGACATGTGAGATAAGCAGTAGAAGCCTCACAAGGCCTGAATCATATACTCAGGTATCAAGTTTATTCATGCAAAAAGATGAGGCAACTGACAGGAGGCAGTCACATTGAAGATGATTCAATGACACAAGATTGCCAGTATTAGCCCTTTTAACAGTAAACTGAATCCTCGATCTCTTCAAGTCTCAGAGGAGCTTTATCTTAGTTAACCAACTACTTCTTTTGCCATAATAAATTCTGAGTTTCTTCAGTATAAAAGATTTTAGCTAAGTATTAGGTGATAGCTCGAGTGCAGGAGACATGAGAGTGCAAGAGATATGTGTACTTTTTTTTTAAAAGGTAGTTGATAACAGACATATAGAATTCTAGGCAGTGTAGCAAAGTGAAGTGAAAATTTTTCTTTCTTTCTTCACCACTCTTCAGCTGTTATCCTCATTTTGATCCTTTTCAGACCCTAAGCAAATGTTCATTGAAATAGATTGTGGTGTTCTCTTGTGTAAAGTAAGCACTGTTGGATGTCTGGAATGTCTGTTAGCACCAAAACTATTAAAGGACCAATTCCTCTTCAGAATGAATAGAATTTTTCCATTAAAGTTAAATCTTATTCTTTTCACCAAATATACTGTGGTACATTTTGTATGGGAATCACCATTTTGGATTACACCTTTTCTCCCTTGGTTATGTACTAGAGATCAAAAAATAATTGGTATGTTTAATAAGCTACTGCACAATTTTATATTTCAGAATTTTGAGTGTCTGGTGTTCAAACTTCAAGTTTGTTATAGAATAAACAGCTCAGGAGATGCATTTATTTTACATTCATCATATATCAAGCTTCATATAGGCATTGTTTTAAGTGGGAATACACAATCCAATAGGCTGTCTATCACAAGTCCAGTTACAGAATATACTCCAAAACTGAAGGCAATGAGGATTTAATTCAAAATGGCACCCTAATGTCCCCTTATTACCTTGAAATCTTTTCATTTGGCCTTCTTCTATTGTTTAATTCCATTACATACCAGTAATTGCATTTATTGAAGCCAGCGTTGCTCGTTATAGTAAATGCTGATCTTAGTAAATCTCAAATATAGAAAGAGAAATGTTCTTTAATAAATAATTGAAAGACTTCTTACTGTTTTTCACAATTTATTTCTAGTCCTATTGGTCTTTTATGTCTAGAGTATTTTATAAAGGGTAACTAAGTTATGGCATCTAAAAAATCATATCTTTAAGGAATCTCACACAGTATGCTACATAATAGCTTATTGTAAGTAGGTTAAATAGACTGGCTTTATCTCAAGTGGCTTACAGTATTAAAGAAGGGTTTAACATATCCAGCTTTACTGCTGAAACACCAAATGAGTTCTGACACCTCTGATGAGATGATTAAAGTTGGGAATTTTTTCTCTTGACAGCATCAACAAAGAGAGTATCATAGATGTAGAAGGTGTTGTGAGAAAAGTGAATCAGAAAATTGGAAGCTGTACACAGCAAGATGTTGAGTTACATGTTCACAAGGTAACTTTTTTCAAAATATAAAATTATGTATAGAAATAGATTTGAATAGTTCTTACAACTTTTCATGTAAAGTCTATATGTTCTTAATTAGTTGATATAAAATATTGAGATGTGTAAGTTGATTACTGAATCAATTAACTTTTGTTATATAACATCACCCCAATACTTAGTGGCTTAAAACAACAAACATTAATTTGCTCACGGTTAAGGAGTAGTTAGAGTGGGCCCATCTGGGATGGCTCATCTGCTAAAGTCAATGCTGGGCTTGCAGATATATCTAGGGCACCTCTTCCTGTGGCCTTTCCTCAACTGGTAGGCTAGCTTAGACATGTTGATGTGGTACCAGGAGGGTTCCCAGGGGTGAGAGAGGGAAGCCGTAGTGTGCAAGCACTTTTCAAGCTTGTGATTGTGTCACGTTTGGTAGATATCCCTTTGGTCAAAGTCACATGGCAAAACTCAGAATCAAGGAGTGGAGAAATAGATTCCAGCTCTTAATGGGAGGAGAAGTAACACTGTTGCAAAGAAGCATAAGTATAGGAACAGGAAGAATGATTGCAACCATTTTTGCCAATAGTCTACCACAATCATATAGGGAAAAGTAGAAAACACATCTGAAAAGCTTTATTCACTATTACAATCCTGTGTTACTGTGAATTTTCTTCTGATGATGTACTTTGGAAGGTTGGTTAATTATACTAATTCTTAATCATTATATTTCATTATAATTATTATACAGTAGTCCCTCGGTATCCATGGAGGATTGGTTCCAGGACCTCCCACAGATACCAAAATCCATGGATGCTCAAGTATCTGATATAAAATGGCATAGTATTCACATATAACCTATGCACCTCTGCTCATATACTTTAAATTATCTCTAGATTACTTATAATACCTAAAACAATGTGTAAATAGTTATTGTATTGTTTAGGGAATAATGACAAGAAAAAAAGTCTGTACATGTTCAGTACAGACGCATTTGGGTTTTTTTAATATATCTGATCTGTAGCTGGTGGAATCTACAGATGCAAAACCCACAGATACAAAGGGCTGACTGTATTTCTGATATTTTTACAGCATAGAGAAGTCAAAGAGACAATACCACATTGGTCTTACATTCCAACAGTAACTTCTTTTTGTACAAGACTTATCCCTGATCTATTTTCTTCTCAGGCATAAAAACTGAATGAGCTCATTATCATTGACTTAAAACACACATATTTAATGTTACTGAAATAGCCCTGCAGCTTTGAACCTGCAGTTCTCAGGTTCAGTTCTAGGTTGTGTTTATAATATGCATCATTAAATTTCTCTTAAGGAGTAGTCTTTAAGACAGGATGACTTCTTCCCACTCTCACCCTTATTTGTGTGTGCATATGCATGAGCTTGTATATGTAAGAGAGTCAGGCAGACTGACAAGTGGACAGATTCAGAGAGCTAGACCCATATGTACTCACTAATATGGAAGTAAGGTTATATTTAACTGGAATTGATTGGCACGGAACTCTTCAAGAGTTAGAAAATCTTGTATTTTTTACTGACCTAACTTAACAAATTACTTTGTTCTCTTTGTGTAAATCTCACTTTGAACCAGCCCCACCACGAAGTCTATAACCTTGTAAAGACAAATCAACCAAAGGATAAGAGTAGAAATAAGTAAATAAATTTATTTATGCTGACCAAGAAAGATATCCCCCCTCATCTCTAAGTGATATTTTTTCATTACTTTATATGAAGGAAATTTTAGTGACTAGAGCAAGCAAATGTACTTTTACATTATTATCTAGCATGCATTACAGCCTCAATAAATTATGTTAGTAATAATAAAGCCCAAGGAGCTTACAGACAAATTTTGCCTGAATAAAATTAATTATAAAGTATTTCACAAAGCATTAAGTATTGTATACTAAATAGAATCTTATAATAAGCAATAACTTTCCCTTATCATTTATTTATTCAACAAGCAGTTACTGATTGTAGATACTTGTGCCAAGTACTATGTGAAGTTCTGAGGATCAAAGTACTCACAGCCTAAAGAAGGAGATGATCAATTTCCACTAGTTATAAAAGTAGAAGAGGTAGCTCTTCAGTTCTTCAGCTTTGGATTGGAAATCAAGTTTCTGTTAACTCATCAAAGAGAACCCTACAACTTTTGGGTATAGGGAGTGGTGACAAATAATTCTCTTTTGACTGGAGGGAGTATCTTTCTGAAACTTCTTCCTGAAGTGTCTGAGCTGAATGTTAACTGGAATGCCAGCTGGAAGAATATGATTCCCTTTCCTAAATTAACTAAATAAGATCTCTTTCCCTTTTGTGCTTTAGCATGTTTTCCAGGAGAAGTTGGGGATAACTAATGCAATAACATGTTTTTTAAGGGCAGCCAAAAAACCCTACCTCAGTCTTTATAACCTAATTGCTTTTTATCATTAAAATGTGAAATTAGTGTGAGTGAATGTTGAGGGATTTTAACATAAAGGAACATCTTCTGTGGTAGTTCCCAACCAAGAGAGCAGAAGGAAATGAGATGTAACATGTTTGATGAGAGGAGGCAATGAACTTGGGAAAAAAAAGAATGAGAAAAGAAAGAAGAGGTATAGCAGAGCCAGACTGAATTTGGTCCTAGTGGTAGCAGTGGCCAAATGCTTTTAACAGTAATAACTTATATTTTAATGGCCTCTTCACATGAATAGAGTGTTTTCACATTCATTTCTCTATTTGATTCTTACAGCAGATCTCATTTTATTTGAAGCTCTGAGATTAAGTGATTTGCCTAACAACAGCTTTTGTATGACAAAGCTAGGCCTTACTCTCAGTGCCCTCCACCCCAGTCATTACTGAATTATTGCATTGGTATGCACCTTAGCGTTTACAAAGTATCTTTATACGTGTTATCTCATTTGACTGTTCCAACAAACCATGGAGGTTGCCAAAGAATATTATCCCCATTTTATAGGTGAAAAATGTGTGTCATTTTGTTTGATTTCAGCAAGTAGTTTCTGTTTAAGATGTATACAAACATTGCTTCATGTTTAAGTCAACTGTAGATGGTTTTAAGCAAAAGATACCAGGTTTGTGTGCTTCCTGCTATTTTTGGCCATCTCTCACTTTCAGATTTATGTGATCAGTTTGGCTGAACCCCGCCTGCCCCTGCAGCTGGATGATGCTATTCGACCTGAGGTAGAAGAAGAGGTAAAAAATTATACTTATGAAATTATGCTTCCTCTATATGTTTAGTTTGCAAAACATTGAAAACCTGATGCCCTGCTTTTGTATTAAGAGTGCCTATGAACTGATTTGAGCTCCATTTTTATTAAAATTTATTCATATATCAGCAATTCTTAAAAACTTTTTGGTATCAAGATCCCTTTTACACTCTTAAAAATAATTGAGGACCCCGCAAGCTGTTGTTTTTGTTCATATATCTATGAATATTTATAGTCTTAGAAGTTAAAACAGAAATTCAAAAATATTTTTTAATTTATTAAAAAAATAAATACATGTTTGTATATATTATTCCTATATAAATAATAAAAATAACTAAATAACATTTTATGAAAAATAACTATTTTCAAAAGCAAAAAATAATTTAGTGTCAAGAGTGACACTGCATTACATATCTACAAATCTTTGTAATGTCTGGCTTAATAGACAACAGCTAGATTCTCATATTGCCTCTACATTTATTCTATTGTGATAGTACACATTCTATAGCCTTTGGAAAACTTCACAGTACACTCATGAAGAATGAGAGTGAAAAAGTATTATTATGAAATATATTGACTTAATGGACTCCCTGAATGAGTCTCAGGACCTTCAGTGGTCCCTAGACCATATTTTGAGAACCAGTATGCTATGTCAGCTTTAATCTGTTCCTTTAACCTGGGGCTATCAGGTTAAATCCAGGAACTAATGAAGGTGCAAGTGGTTAATTCTTCTGATGTCTCAATAATAAGGCAAGGCTTTTAGGGAAAGAAAGTATTAACATCTATTCATTCTCATTTCTTCTTTCTGTCTCTTTTTCTCTTTTAACACTAACTTCTCTCTGGCACCACTTCTTGTTTCTACCATTATTTGGATCTTTGATTTTTGTGCATAAAATTAAGATACACACACCCATTCTCACTTAAAAGTAAACATGGCTTCTAAAAATGCTTTTCATGTTCTTCAAAAAATTTAAAAATCTGTTTTTTCATTTTTTTAAGGAAGGAAGAGCTACTGTCAACCAGGATACAAGATTAGACAACAGAGTCATTGATCTTAGGGTATGCCTCATTTATTTATTAAATGTTGTGATTTTGCCAAAATCAAGATGGGCAAGGGATATTATATCTATCTTAGGCTTGTAAAGCTAATTGGCATTTGCTTATATGTAAGTATGATAATACAAGAAATTATTTACCTGTCTGACTGATCCTTCCCCCAAAAAACTGTAGGAAGCGGGAACAGTTGAGTACTAGTTCACAAGATATTGACTTGCTTTGTTTTAAGATGACAAATAAACCATACTAGCCAGCCACAAAAAAACAAAAAACAAAACAAATAAATAAAATGACAAATGAACATGAAGGCAATAAATGGGCTTGCCTCCAGGTGATATCTGTTTTGGACAAATTAGTCAGCAAATGGAAATATAATCACTTCAAAATTATGACAGAAATTATGTGCACATTTTAGAACAACCAGGTGGGAGGTGAGTAATTAATGCCTCAATCCTTTGAATTTGATCTGAGCACAGTATTAAAAATAAAAAAGTAGTTGGCCCTGGTGGTTTATATAGTAGTCTCATGGGTCTTCTGTTTCCCTTTCTGGTTTGGTTGCAAGTGAAAGAGTTCACTAGTTTCATCATTGTAGTTAAACCAAAGTCATCTTTCTTCCTTAGTGTTTTGAACATATCTTTCTCCTTTACTTAAATAGTCTACCTAAAGTTTAAATTCTTTGTCACCTTAAGAGTTCTTTTGAACTCTTCTGCAATCATGTGGGTATGCCCTTACCACATACTCATGCTACTCCTGACTATTTGCTTTTTGTCTGCTTTTACCTGTTTCATTTTAATTTGGTTAGAAAAAGTGAGCTTGATACTGACTAGAAACCTCAGGTTTTTAATATATTTTGGCCATAGCAGTTAGACCTCATTCTGTATTTGCTCAGGCTATTTCTTCACATAAGTCATTATTGGTTTATGCCTCTGGAATTTGGCTGAGAGAGTTTTGAGGTTTTGTTTTGTTTTGTTTTTTTAACTTAAGTTTATTGCTACCATTGAAAAATGGGAGTTTTCATATTAAAATCTGTATGTTTTTCTTAAAACATTGGAGGAGAATCTGGCAGTATTGGGGCCCTGTAGGCTAGCACACTAGATGGGGCATATGTCTTTTGCTTTGCCCTGCACCACTCAGGAAGTATCATTTATTTATTTTATACATGGTATTTGTTTGGCCCTTGCAAGTATTTATGTTTTTAACCCATACTTTGACTTTACATTTTGGAAAGCATTATGTACATTAGTAACTTTAAGTCTGTGAACTCCTTAGTTTATGTGTAAACTATCTCATTTAACCCCAAACCAGGTCTTTTATAGAAATCAGTTTAGCAAAGTCAAGTGTTGGAGAGGTTGGAAATAAAAGACAAAATTTCCATTCTCCTTCTATAATTTGAACTTTCCAAGATATATCCTCGTATCGGTTCTAGTGTAGCCTAACTTTTCTCTCATATAATGAATTGTTTTCTCTACGAACTTTCCAGCTACGTGGCCTGATTAAAAAATACGCCATCTCCTGGCTCCCAGGAATGTTAAAATATTAAAGCAATTTTCATTCCTGGAAAAGTCTGAATTAAAATCTCTTTGTCTGGAACCCTTTTTGTACACAGCACTCACCTAGCTTATATTCTGGATTGCCTTGACAAATTAGCTTCATCCTTATTAGGCAGGTTTTTATGTGGGTTTTCTGGGAACCTGTTTGGAGAGTTCCATGTAGATCGGAATTATTCTCTTTATTTCTCCTCACTCTTAGGTACAGCTAAAGTTTGTCAAAGTAGTAGTTATTTAGTCTTCTGTCTTAGGAATCATTTTTTAATAAGTACTTTTCCCAAATAGGAATGGATTACTTTAGTTGGTTTAAAACTACAGTTTTTTTCTTTATCTAAATCCCCTCTGCTAAAGCTATTTAGTCTACAAAATATTTATTATGTTTATGTTATAGGTTTTATACTATGTAAACAATGTATAGTATGTATTGATTATCTTCAAAGAATTCACAGTTTTGTTGAGGAAATAAGACTATTAGTATAAGTCTCAATATAGTCATGCTCTCTCTTTGGTTGACAGGTAAGCATAAAGACTGAGCTATTTTAAAAGGTGTATCATGTTAGCTTTTTTTTTCTCCACTTGGTTTGACATGGTCAAGGGGGTAGGCAATTCAGGACTCACAGGCAACCTAAGCCTTAAGAGACACCATGGGATACCCCATAGCTATCCTAAAGTCCCCTTCCTTTACCAACACACCACACTACTCTAGTGCTATCTCTTAAAACCTCACTACCAAGATAGCCCATATGATACGTTTCCATAGCATATTCCTTTCTATCTGTTCAGTTATATTCTGGTAGGGGAAGGATGGTTAAAAAGGTAGCTATCTGATCATGTGTGTTTTTGCTCAGTAATGAACCCCACTTTGAGCCCTTTGGGTTAATGAATGGACAGTATCTGCTATTATGGTTTTGGTTTCTTCTTATCAATTATATATATCTTTTACTTTAAAATTGGTCATCTTAGTCTTCATCCATGCCTCCCCCACTGTTCTTTTCTCTGTACAAACTATTAACCCCTTAAATCAAGGCAAGTACATGAGATGATTATCCCCCTGCGTCCATGGCAAATACCCCCAGTCAGTCACAACATACTGTAAGCTTAGAGTAGCCACACTGAACTCCACACAGCCTCCACAAATGGATTACAAATAAGCTATTTGCCATTCTTCCCTGAAACTGTCCATTAACAAAATCATAAAATCCTGAAACAATTAGAGAACAATTAGATAATTTATAATCAAGTGCTCATCTTCTAAGTCATTTCCTAGCTCATTACTTTCAGTAAATTTTTTCCAAACTAAAAATCAAAGTCTCCACACCCCTGAAGAATATTTGTGTTCTTAGAGTACAAGAGATGGCCTTGGCAATATAGTTTTAATTCCAATATATTGGAATTTATATGACATTTCAGTGGTTTTCTAGTGTTTTTTTCAAGTGTGGTACCCTTACCAGTGGAGGTACACAGTGATTTCTGGGTGATACACAGATATGCACATTTTATATTTTAATAGCTATGTAATGTAACCAGCAAATAAAATCTGTGTTTTCATGGATATTATTGCTTAGGCTGAGCCGAGTTTTAAAATATAATTTAAAGAACATTAAATAATAGTACAAGTGTACTCAGTATGACAAAAATGATAATAGAACGCAAAAGGCAAGTTGAAGAAATGCTGGTTTGTGTCAGCAGTGGACAGAATATTGGGAAGTTGAGACTTCTTTGAAAATCATAGGTGTATGGTCACTGCAGCTATAGAGGTTCTGTGAAAGTAGATCTGTCCAAGATCAAGGTGCCAGGAAGAAAAAAGAAAAGAGAGTAGATCTGAAATAGTCTGGGGAGGTGTCCTAGGGGATGTTGTAACTGTTGGCCTTAGGACCAACTCATCAATTAGAGAAATCTCTTAAGGATGCTCGGCGCTGTTGTATGTATCACAGGGTCCATCTATAGGCCATACATTTTTCATCTGCTAGCATTTTTGTTGTAAATTAAAATGGATATATGTTGGAATGTTCCTGACACAGAGTAAACCTGAGCACTGCTAGAATCCCCTCATTACAGTAATATACAGTCGTGCATCGCTTCCTGACGGGGATACATTCTGAGAAATGTGTCCATCGTTAGGTGATTTTATCATTGTACAAACATCAAAAATGTACTTACACAAACCTAGATGGTATAGCTTACTACACTCCTAGGTTATATGTTGCCTGTTGCTCTGACCACCATCATGTATACGGACTGTCCTTGACTGAAACATTAATGCAGCACAGGACTATTAGCGATTGCAGACAGTTCAGATTCTTTCTCACAGAGATTACTCTTGCTTGACTAGAAATTTTGTATCAATCTGTTTTAATTTTTAATAATCATTTCTTTTGGAATTAAATCAGATATTTTAGAAATGTCTTTCTACCCCCTTTTCAGTTATCTCTCTTGATCCATAGTCCAGCTTCACAATAGTGTCTGTAAACTGACTTTACAAACCATAAACTGACAAGAAGTCTTCTACAGTCACAAAAAGCAAAAGCTGTCCAGTTAAGATGATAACATAAATAGGAATTTTTTTAAGCTACAAGCCTATCGCAACATAAAAGTAATTTCTTGTGAAAATTATAAGGAGCTGAGTAGTTAAAGGTTTCATTATAAATTTTTGGTTTGTTTAAACTTTTGTCTTCTATTGGAATTCTCCCTCTTAACACCCTGAGTACTTTCCATGCAGCTGCCTCTCTTCTCTCATAAAAGATGAAATGTTTGTTTTCTTGTGCTGTGAGGACCTTAAGGAAAGGAATTCTATAAATACAGAATATTGCTTTTTCTTTTATTTCAGATCTTTTATGTAATTCAGAATGACAACATTTTAATTTTTAATAATCATATTTTTGGAAAATTTGCTATGGAATAAAAAAATACTGGGTTTTTTCCTACTTTTTTTGTTTTGTTTTGGTTTTTGGTTTGTGGGGTTTTGCAGCTAGCTGGCATAGGAATCCAAACCTGTAACCTTGGTGTTATCAGGCTGTGCTCTAGCCAATTGTGCTAAGCAGCTAGCCCAAAAAATACTGTTTTAATATAAGGATTGTCAAACTTTTTTAGAAATGAAGTTCAAGGACTGGGTTTTAATTTTGTTTTGTTTTTTCTAAAAAAATAAAATTGTTTAAGTATGGGAAGATTAGTTTTCTGCTTTCTGTTTAGTTTGTCTTCTACCTTATGCCCACTGTGATCATCACTATTATCTAACACCTAACCCAGTGCCAGACATAGGTAATTGATAAATATTTGTTTAATGAGTGATGAGTTAGTGCTATTTTTCAACATATTATTAAAGTATTTATTTGACCCAAAACAATTTTTAGGTTTAAACATCATGGAAACCATCATCATCATTAGTATGGTTTATGACTTAAATGCTAAAGAAAACCTTTTTCTCTTTCACTGATATATCTGAAGGTAGGGATAAGTATAGTAATGGGAAATTAAATGTATAGTGTATTTGCATGCTCTTAGCCAGTTGAAAATAAGATTTAGTTATACCTTCACCTTGAAATAAACATTGTACTTTGCACTAATTTTATGTATTATACTATTTTAGAAGCATTTTAGTCGAAATAGGTTTAAATACACAAATACTTTATTAAACATATATTTCTTATGTTATACGCTCTGTAATCTTACTGAGAAGTTGGATCATTGTTAACTTCTACCTTAACCATCAAATTCTTACACACATGGAGAAGTTGATCGTAGCAATCAATGTTATAGGGAAATAGTTTGAAAATGAGTCTATTAATAAAACTGCTTTAGTTCTCTTCAGATGATCTGATTTGACCAGAGAGGAAAAAAAACTATCTTTTCTGTTTCTTAAATTTTAACTGCTCTGTGTTGTCCTCTCATCTAATAATAATACTTTTTGAAGGAGGAATAAATGTTGAAAGATGATCCATGGTAGCTGCAGAAAGTTTCTCAGACTCTGATACAGTCTGCTGAACACTATTCCTCTGTTAAATTAACGGACCACCCTGGGCTTCGGGATGGTATTTTTCTCTGGGCGATGTTGGAGGGCTTACAGGGACATTCAAATTTCCTAATATTAACTATTTATCTTTTAACTAGCAGAGATAGCTGGTAAAAATTCACTGGCACAATGTAATTCTCTTTGCAGTAATGGACAGTCTTCTTTATATAATAAGTAACCAAAATAGTTGAGGATTTCTTTTTAAATATTTTATTTTTCTTCCTTGTTATTTACTTTTAAAGAGCATATTATATTTAGTAATTTCTTTTTGCTTAACTTTCCCCATCCTCATTCTTTACGATTGTCAATTCTCAGATTACCATTTCATAGACAGAATCTCCTAGGGAATGTTCTCCAGATTGTAAATGCTAGATCTAGGAAATTAGGACATGTTGGAATTATCATCTGAATAACCGTTTACTGTCTAATTAAGTAGGTACCCATCTTCCTAACAGTTAGCAAGTGGCTTGAAAAACCTAATGAGAAAAAAATGCTTTTTCTTATATATGACATAGAATAATTTTCCCTATAAATGTTACACATAAACGTACTTATTTATATAATCAGGAAGTAAAAAATGTGGGTACAGTATTATTTTTAAAAAACAATCAGCGAAATTTCAATTTCTATTACTACTATATAAGCTGTGACCTGATCAGAAGTTTAGTTTCCATTTGATAAGAGGTTGAAGTGAATTTATTTGGGCTAGCTAAAAGAGGCAAGTAGCAGTAAAATGTTTTCAATGACCCACTTATAGAATTTATTTTATGAAAGCGAAATATGTCTCTTTATGTGTGTCAGTAATGGTGAGACAGCTTTTTGTTTCAAACAGGTTGCTAGGTTTTTGAAAGCAGATTATGCAATTTATTTTGATTGGATGAACCAAATAGTTCACTAAACCACATTTTTAAAAAGCCTTAGGTCTTTCTAGTTAAGATGTAAACATCTTGAAAATGAATAAAAAATTCATTTTCAAATGAAAACAAATTATAAAAATCTTTTAAATGATCTCCATTATTTTCTGAGAAATTATTGATTTGTATCTTTGAGTTTGAATTATAAAATAATGTTTTAAATAATACCCAATTTACATGAATTTTTTTTATACCCGATATGCAGGAATCCAAAGTTATTTCAATAGCATTCTTTACAGTGAAAGAAATGTAGAGTAACCATTTCATCATTAGTAGAGTTTTCAAAGGTTGCTACTGTCTAAATGCAGAATGCTGTGTGCACTGTCAGGAGTGAGCCCTTTCATATAGGGCAAGTAATTGAAATTCCTATAATAAGATGAGTAAGACATCTTCTTCATCTAATTCAGCTGTCCACAGCTAAATTAGTAGTTTGAGGTCAGGTATTTTACTAAACACATATGTAGTCGTAGGGTAACTTTTTTTTTTTTTTTTTTTTAATAAGTAAGACCTAAAGAGAAGCAGCCACTTCTTTTTTTTTTGTCTTTTTCGTGACTGGTACTCAGCCAGTGAGCGCACCAGCCATTCCTATATAGGATCCGAACCCGCGGCGGGAGCGTCGCTGCGCTCCCAGCGCCGCATTCTCCCGAGTGCGCCACGGGGTCGGCCCAGCAGCCACTTCTTTTGGCCAGAAAAATGGACAAAAGTTAGTCTAGAGCAGAGATAACTACCTCTGGAGTTTTCTGGCCACCATCAGAACTGATTGAGGCTGAAAGTAAAATAGGGAAACCAAAAAAACTGAGAAAGAAAGGAGGGAAAGGAGAAAAAGAAAGAAAAGTTGACTATGGTAGACAGTACTGCTCTTAATTGCTTTCTGTGCCATTCTGGGAAATCAGTGACATGGGATGCCTATTCCTTTTATTGTTTTTTTCCCCTTAATTTCTTAATTTAATTGTAACAAATACATGACTATCTGCAGTTTATGTATTGCTGATAATAGTTAAGATAAAAGTACATGGTATCTTTTCTGGGGGTTCTAGAAGAAATAGTGAAGTATATGGTAGCTTTATTCACTTATCAAATGCTAAAATTTTACTTTCCTTAGGAGAACATTAGTATGCTATGCTGCACAAACATTGGTACTTCTCACTTATTGAGTTGCCTTAAAAAAAAAAAAAAAAAAAAAAACCACTAAGAATTCACAAGTAAGGTGTTTCATTAATTAAGGAATATATTTCTTTTATGGAATTCTTACAAATTAAAACATCTGCTCTGTAAGCATTTCTAGTGAGAATAGCTCTATATAGTCATATATATAGTCATTACAGCATGCCTTATCACCTCTGCCTTGTACTATATTAGACTATTAGACTTAAAAAATGTTTAGAGCAGGAATAGTTTTATTTACCCTAGGTTTCCCACAATGCATACCACACATAGTGAGTACTCAGTAAATGTGTCAGATTGATTTAATTAGATTTTATTTTTGTCTTATAGACATCAACTAGTCAGGCAATCTTCCGACTCCAGTCTGGCATCTGCTATCTCTTCCGAGAAACTTTAATTAACAAAGGTTTTGTGGAAATTCAGACTCCTAAAATTATTTCAGGTATGCTTCAAAATATTTCTTTTCATTTTTAAAAATAAATTAGCTCGGGCCAGCCCCGTGGCACACTCAGGAGAGTGTGGTGCTGGGAGTGCAGCAGTGCTGGGAGTGCAGCAGTGCTCCCGCCACAGGTTCGGATCCTATATAGGGATGGCCAGTGTGCTCACTGGCTGAGCGCGGTACGGGCGACACCACGCCAGAGGGTTGCGATTCCCTTACCGATCACAAAAAAAAAAAAAAAAAAAAATAGCTTTCCCCAAAGTTGCTTATGTATTTTTCTAATTTTAGAATCCCAGCTGTCCCTTAAGGTTTATTGCCATGAGACTACTTATTTCTAAGACCATGCTATCTATATAGCAACAATCAAATACTACAATGATACCACATCTCATTCCACGAGTCATTTTGTGATAATGAGTATAAAATGAGGCAAGAACACACAAAGCAAGATTCTTGTTACATAAGTTACACCAGGAACTATTTTCATTATATAGGCTTCTTTCAAAATTGGTATTGCAATTTTGCACAAACTGCATTGTAAAATCACTAAATACTACTAATTAATTCTCATTCTTATATGAGAATCTTAATTATTTTACCCTTTTTAGAGTTGCTTAAATAACACTAAAAAGTGTGTTACAAATGGCATTTGGTGACCAATAAAAATTGAACTTTGCGTTCTTAACAATTAGAAAAGTGATTATCTTTTTCTTTTAAGTTTTTACATGCCCAAATTAGGTGTTGGGGGGGGTTGTTGTTGTTTTGCTGGCCAGTATAGAGATCAAACCCTGGACCTTGGTGTTATCAGCACCACACTCTGACCAACTGAGCTAACTGGCCAGCCTCAAAAGTAGATTAAATAGCTTTGAAACTGAGGCAGAAAGGGAGCATGTATATCCAAAGAAGTAAATCTGATTTAAATATAAACTACTTAGAATCATATATAAGAAAATGTATAATAGGCTATAATTTATCTGCATTTCTTGATTTCCAGTTTTTCTTTTTCTTTTTTTTTAAGTGAACTACTTGAATCAAAAGTATAAACTTTTTACTAGAGTTTGCACTGATAAATTTACAGTTAATTATAATAATATAAATGTTTACATTTCAGCTGCCAGTGAAGGAGGAGCCAATGTATTTACTGTGTCCTATTTTAAAAATAATGCATATCTGGCTCAGTCCCCACAATTGTATAAACAAATGTGCATTTGTGCTGATTTTGAGAAGGTTTTCTGTATTGGACCAGGTAAGATTATGGTTTTTTCCAAGTTCATTAATTGTACAGTAGTTGTGATTTTAGAAACATATTTTACATATAGAATGTACAGATATTTTGAAAGCTTAAATTACTTCATCTTCAGACTACACAAACACTAGACTTTGAAGTAGAAATGACAATGTTTGGGTAGACATTAAAAAAATAGTAAGCTCAATAGTTCTTTAAACATTTGAACATCATTAATGTGAATAGAATCATAAGCATTATATATTCTTACAGAGGAATGCTGAAGAAAATGTTTATCTTGGGAATATCTCACTTTAAAAATGCATGCTTTGAAAATGTACACCATCTGAGATATATCTAAGTATATTATTTATTATACCTAAGTGCAGTTAGTATAAAATTAGCTCTTGATTGAACTGTCCTTTCAACTCCTTATCAACACCAAAGAACAAGTAGATGCTATCTTTCAAATAATATACTTTGTTGTCCTTTGTAACCCCTTACTATTGTTGTAAGTTGACAGTGTCCCTCTGTCCACTCTGCTACCGGTTTTACTCAAGAGCTGTTCTGTGTCTCTATTATTGCTTGCACTGTCCTTAGTATTGGTAATATGCTAATGTCCATCACAAACTACTAACAAATGTCTTAATAGATTGCATTAAGGCTGGCCAGTTAGCTCAGTTGGTTAGACCATGGTGCTCATAACACCAAGGTCCAGGATTCGATCCCTGTACTGGCCAGCCACAAAAAATAATAATAAAAAGTAAAAATTAAAATAAAATAGATTTCATTAACATGGTTTTTTAGATAATATTGGCTAAAAGTCATGTGCACATAATCATATGGCAAATTCTTTTATGAAGTTAATTGTAAGCAAAAAACCATCTTTACTTCATTCTTTAGAACTTGCCAAGTTATTTTATATATGTTTTTTGATAGCTTAATAAAAATTAAAAGCTTGCTAATAGAGAAACTGGCATGATCGTTAAATTTTTAATTTTCTGATCAAATTTATTGATCAATTATTTGTTGAACGCCTGCTGCATATATAGCTTTGTGCTAGGTACCGTGTACATAAAAGAAGAATCAACCAGCACTTATCAAATGTTAATGTGCACTCAAATCACATGGGGATCTTGTTAAAATGCAGATTCTGATCAGTAGATCTGGGGTGAGGTCTGAGATTCTGCAGTTCTCACAAGCTCCCAGATACTGTTGATGCTGCTGATTTGCAAACTGTGCTTTGAGTGACAAGGGAGTAAACATTGTCCCTGCTTCCAAGGCTGAATAAGACATGCATACATACAGCAGTCACAAGGAATAATCAAATAATTTTCACAACAAATAATCAGATTGTGCTGTACAGTCAGTACATTGATGTTAATTATGTAGTATAGATAGTAAGTGTAAGAAGAGGGAGAAAATGGAGTTTGCTATAGTCACCATAAAAGAAAATTCAAACTGAAACGGGCTTTAAGAACACAGTAAGATATATAGACAACAGACATGGCATTCTAGTCAGAGGAAGCAGGATAAGTAAACAGCAGGGACTACGGCAGAAAAAAATGAGACTAATCAGTATTTAGAAGAAATGAGAAATACCAGGGTTCTTCAAAAAAGTTCATGGAAAGATATGTATTATCTTTTATTTTTCCACAAACTTTTTGAAGTACCCTTGTACAGGTTAGGATTAAATTGTGAAAGCATAAAGGTTTTAGACTTTTTGTCATCTTATGTCTCATTACAGTAATCATTTGGGAACCATTGTAAGTTACTGAGTGAGGATGTGTTATAGGAATATTAATCTGGCAGTGATAAGCCGAGCTAGTCAGGAAGACTGGAAAAGAAGAAAACGCAAATAAGAATAATAAGAACTGGACTGATGTAATGGCTAGAATATATGTAATGTTACTTCATCTCTACAGAGTTTCATTTAACTTGAGTCAAGTTTTGATAAAATCGAGAACTCACTATCTTGCTCATAATTGAATCTATTTTTAATTATTGAGAAGGCACCTTAGGATCTCGTGTTCCGTCGGGGTTCTTATGAGCCTAATTTATTAATTTACATTTGGTAGAGCTTTTGCTACGTGACTGTAGGAGTTTGTAATGAACTTGCTGTCCAAGAGAATGCTGAAACAGTTTATCAAAGGTCCTGCCAGCTATATGATGATATGAAAATAGTATCACTTGAGTACTACTAAATAGAATCTTGTATTTAAATCCCAACTTATTCAAAATTTAAAACACCATTTTCTCCGTTTTCTCTTTGTTTCTTTTATTAACTTCACAGTATTCAGAGCTGAAGACTCTAATACCCACAGACATCTAACTGAATTTGTTGGTTTGGACATTGAAATGGCTTTTAATTACCATTACCATGAAGTTATGGAAGAAATTGCTGACACCATGGTACAGATATTCAAAGGACTTCAAGAAAGGTAAAAAGTATTTTATATTCCTAGATGGACTTAGTTTCAAATCAGTTTGGGTTCTTTTTGTTTTCGGGGGTGGGGGGGGTTGCAGCTGGCCCGTACAGATACGGGGATCCAAAGCCTTGAGCTTGGTGTTATAACTGAGTTGTTTTCGGGGGAAAAAAAAAATTCTTTAAATGAAGTTTTTATTGGAGTATTTATAAAGACTTTCCGTTTAGATGATCCGTTTAATTAGTTGGAAAAATTCACACTGAAAACAGTGTTTCTGGATCCATGTCAGTTGGGGCCTCAACTAGTTAGCCTCTTTTTGGTGGTGAAGTTTACCAGATTGTGGTACAGCCCAAATATATTTGTTTTTTTCCTTTATACTAACATCCTGAATACCTGAAGAAATAGAGCATGTGTTACTTTTATAGCAGTTTATTATTTGGGAGGTAGTTTGGGTTAGTGGGTCAGCTACTTCCAGATAACCTGAGTTCACATCACATCTCAGCCCTGCTACTTATCTGTGTGGGCTTTGTGCCCACACACTGTCTGTGCCTCAGTTTCCTCAGCTATTAAGTGAAAATAGTATTATTACTTACCTCAGAGATAAAAAGTCCCTTCAGTCTGCTAGTTTCTAATCTTTACTGAATCTGTCCACATATAAATTAAGCCTGTGTCAGGAATGGTTAATTCTTAAATAGGTTTATATTTACAATGAGTGCTCAGTAAAGATTAGAGACTTAATAGACTGAAGGGACTTTGTACTTATTTGGTGAATTATAGAAATATTAGACGTGTTCAAGATGTTTAGAAAATTTAATTATGTAAAATGTCCACTTTAAGTACATCCTCTAAACTGGCAAATAGTTTTTCTCTTAAAGGTCATTGAAAGTTGTTTACATGTGATGATGTTTAACATAGAGAAAATAGGAAAAGAAAATGGAGAGCAAGTTAAGTTGGTCAAGAGAGTCTCCTTTTTTTTCAAGCATTAGGTACATCATAATAGGCTTATCTAGTATTTTAATAACTAATGAAGAACTACTTGAAATTTTTCTTTGAAGACCACCAATTTAACTGTTTATTGTTGATGTATTTAATATGCTTCGCTGATATTTTAAGAGTCCAAAAATACGAATTTTATTTACTCCAGTGCAAGGCTAATGAGTAAATTCAAGAATGCAGAAATTAATCATTGATCATACATAAAAATACTATAACATGAGCACCAATATTTTCCAGGAATTCTCGGCATTGCTTTTGTACCTTTGATGACTAATTTGTACTCAGAAATATTTTGATGCAGTTTATCTTAAGCAGTTTTCATTCACATAGTCCACGAAACAACTGATGTTTCCTTATAAAACAAAATATCCTTTAACATGATGATGAAGGAACACAACCTTTCTCATTTTCTCTTCATGTTTATAATTCAAGAACGTTTCTGAAACCCATTTATTTTAGATAGTGATAGCTTCTCTATTTAATATCAGTGTTTGAAATTTCCACTTTTTTATAATAAGCATGAATCCGGTGCGTGGGATTAATCAAGACCATGTGCAAATCATAGACTTGGACACCATTATTGCTGAACTTTTTCAGTAGACTTAAGTGGCAATTGAAAATAAAAGCCTTCTTTCTATATTCCATAAGTCATTTAGGAATTTTTAGTTTCTGTGTCACTTGTAAATTGGGTTACCTGGCTTGTGTCATATTTCTCTCATGTTTTTAATTAGTATTTATCTCTCATAGAAAAATCATATAGAAATGTATTTTAAGGTATCAGTCATATTTTTGTATTATCACTGATAGATATGAATGGGGACTAATATCCAAAACAAAGAAAAGCTGTTTAAAAATCAATTATTGAGTTTTCCTAACTCTTCTTGTATCAATATTTTAATAAATCTATGGCTAAGCTTTATTGTTCCCAATAAGAAAGTTCTCAAGACAAACTAAGAAGTGATAGAGTTTAATTTCTAGAATATAAATTCTAGATAGAGAATTCTGTATGTAGAATATAAGCATATTTTTTAAGTCTTTTAATTATGAAAAGTTTCAAAATACATAGAAAAGTATGAACACTAGCCTAATAACCACCATGTACTCATTACCCAGTTTCAACCACTGTCAACCAATGGCCAATTTTGTTTTACCCATTTCCTTCACCCCCTTTTACTTTGAAGCAAATCCCAGCTATCATTTTATTCATAAATACTTTAGCAAAAATATACTTTTTTGATCTTGATAAAAGTTCATCTTCTACAGCAGAATTCAGTTCAATGCAGTAAACATTTGTCTTTTCCTACAGTGTATAGGGTAGGCACTATAGGGATTATCAAAATGGGAAAGAAATTGGCACTTCCCTAAACAAATTTCCAATATAAAGGGAATAGAGGAGGGTAAGACACATATTCATTAATTTTGTCTTCCTTGATGATAACAAGTGTCGTTAAAGGATTAAAGAGTCAAATTATGCTTCATAAAATGGGTATTTTATATTTCTAACAGTGGTAGCCAATGTAAGTTATGAAGTTTTAATTCTTTAATGCTTCTTTGGTTACAAAAACATGAGACTGAGAAATGGTGTTATATATTATAAGTATTGAAATTTTATTCTTTAACGTAATAATTTGATAATGCTTTTCCTAGTTCATATACTGATTCAAAGAATGATTTTGTATATTGCCACAGTGACCTCTTGTGGGGAAAGCATTTATCTCACTCATTTCACTAACTCAAAATTATTATACAAATAGGTTTCAGACTGAAATTCAAATGGTGACTAAACAGTTCCCATGTGAGCCTTTCAAGTTTTTGGAGCCAACTTTAAGACTAGAGTATTGTGAAGCATTGGCTATGCTTAGGGAAGCTGGAGTCGAAATGGGAGATGAAGATGACCTGAGGTTTGTCTTTGTGATTGTTAACACTTCAGTAATTAGGTTTAAGGTATAAAGAAAGAATATATTAGTAAATGGTGGTGATTTTTCACCTAGCTGATAAATTTTATTAACTGAAGTATATAATATGATGCAATTTTATGTAATGTATGATCTGAAATAAAAATATTATGTTTAATATGGTTTGCTTAAGCTTCAATAATTTCATGAATAAACACCGTTTTTCATCCCCCCTCATATTTGTAAGTTTTGCCTATAATTTTATCATCTAATCTAGAACTCATCTTTTCAAGTCAATGGTGTTAGACGCCCCCCACTCTAAATCCAGCAATCTAAATCCATCCCACAGAGGATTAAGATATAAAACCGTTAACATCTCCAAAAGTTATAGAAATCACTGTTCTTTATTTGATGTACACTATTATATTATCTAAATTCAGGTCATAGCACTTATAATTTTGATACAAACTATGTAGTTTAATAAAGATTAAAAATTACTGTCTCTTTATATTTTATTCAAGAGTTCCTAGTTAAAATATTGGAACCATCACAGAAAGGGGGTGATTACTGTCATTTTTTAGAATTTTTTAAAAACATATTCACCCTGGGCCGGCCCCGTGGCGTACTCGGGCGGGTGCAGTGCTGGGAGCACAGCAGCGCTCCCGCCAAGGGTTCGGATCCTATATAGGGATGGCCGGTGCGCTCACTGGCTGAGCGCGGTGTGGCCAGTCTCAAAAAAAGACAAAAAACAAAAAACAAAAAACATTCACCCAAAATTCTTTATTTATTTTTGCTTGTGTAACAAAAATATATATATATAGTTATATATTTTTTTTTTTATATATATATATATGGTTTTAAAACCATATATATATATTTTTTTTTATATATATATATATATATATATGGTTTTAAGCCTCCCCCTGCATTGCTTGTTGACATTTTAAGGCAAACCATAAATTGGTATTACTTTATGTTGGGCAATATTTTCTTAATATTTTGGAAATTGTTCTTAAATAAGAAAGAACCTAAAGTAGCTAGCTCTTGGCAATAGAAATTTGACATATTTATATAAACATTATTACATTTTAAAGACTTGCAAATACCAATTTTTGTTTTATAAACTTTTGATAAAGTAACAAAAGAGGGAGCCCATTTAATGGCAAGACTAGCCCATGTTGGTATAGTGAACTTTTAGTAGTTGTGATTATAGGAAATTACTTTATAATATTTCTAAATCAATGAATTGCTAAATTCTATTTACGGTTTTAAGTAAATATTTGACTGAACCTACTGAGTCCCTGTACCAGGTACATTCATAAGTGGTTTTCAATAGTACTTGCCTTTTAAAAAAGGAGTACGATAGACAACTATGTGTTTTGATCGAATTTTTTATCCTTTGAGAACTTCAAATAGAAGTGGTGCCTTATTAACTTAAAACTCTTTTAAGTCGTTATTTGATCTTCAAGCACCCGATTTCATGTTGTTTTTTTTTTTTCAGTACACCAAATGAAAAACTGCTGGGTCGTTTGGTAAAGGAAAAGGTAGGATTCTTTTGTACATGCTGAGTTTCTTTTTCTAAATCTGAAAATGTATTCTGATACTAAAGAAGAATTGCAGAGAGGACTAATCTTCCTAGAATGGTATGATTCCAGAATAAATAAAAACCAAGTGGGAAACTATATTTTTTAGAAAACACAAAAACAAATATTTGCAAATAAGCTCAGCCCAAATGGTTTGATTAACTCAATAGTTGTTATTTGTACTGAACTCTACTGAGGTGTCTCTAAAAGTGATACCTATATGTCAGATAGTCAGATTAGATAGGACCTAAAAATTACTTGAAATTATTTAGAAATGGTTTTCCCATTGCTAAATGCTAAATGGTGCCCCTGCTGTCTCATGATACTTGAAGAGGAATGAGCTTCCTTTCTGCCTCTTATGTGAACACCGCTTTCCTATCTCATTTTCTAAAATTAAAATTCCAAAGAGGATAAAAGCTAAACTTACTGTGGTCTTTTTTTAAAAATTAAGAGTGATGTAATAAAATGAAAATAGTCCTAGAGCTCCTCCTGCTGGTTGCACTTGAAATTGTTAAACTGACTGGAGACTCACATGTTTCTGAAACCTTACAATATTGAGTTTATACATTTAAAGAATGCTGTTTCTGGGAGCTGACTGTATAGCTTAGTTGGTTAGAGGGTAATGCTGATAATACCAAGGTCCAGGGTTCAATCCCTGTACCAGTCGTCAAAAAAAGTTGAAATGTAACTGATTTCTTCTTAGCTTAAATGTAAGATGTAGTAAATATTCTTTCTAAGAAAAATGTCATCGTTTCATATTAATGTTATTTATTTCTTTCAATTGTAGTTTTCATTTGAAGAAAACTGCCATATTTCACTTGTATATCTAACAAAAATTTAAATTATTGGGAAAATAATACAAGTTTTTGGAAGATGAGTATTGTAAAAGATGTTAGTTTTTCCCAAAATAATTTGTAGATTCAACAGTTTCTATGAAACCCAAAAGGATTTTGGATACTTTAGCAAAACAGTTATAAAATGCATCTGAAAGACTAAATGAGCTAGAATAACAAAGTAAAAAATGAAAATTAGTGATGTTTATTGCAGCATAATTTACAATAGGGGAGAAATTGGAAAGACATTACATGTCAAAAAGAAATAGAAAAAAATGAATATGTGAACTATAATTGAATAATAAACAACTCCTAAAAATGAGGTATTAGAAGAATTTATGACATCATGGCAAAATGCTATAGAATACAGATGTTACTTGAAAAAAGTAGGATACTCATTGTATGTATATACAGTGTAATTACAATAATTTTTAAGAACAAAAATTATGCATTAAAAAAGTAAGTTAATTACCAAATGTTAGCCTTATTTTAACTATTAAAAAGTGTATATTAATTACATTTATTCTCTTTATAGTATGACACAGATTTTTATATTCTCGATAAATACCCATTGGCAGTAAGACCTTTCTATACCATGCCTGATCCAAGAAATCCTGTAAGTTATTTGGTTTTAAATGTTTGGGGGAAGAAGCAAGACTTTATTGTCAGTGTATCAAATTGTATTATGGGAATAATGGTTTTAATTAATAATTTGCAGTTTCGATAGACACATTGTTATAGGTATTACTACTGGTATCTGTCAGTATAGGTCAAAATGATATTGTGAAATTTGAGTATTCTAGCAAATTAGCCTACAAAGCCTATATTAAATCATTCTCCTGGGTCACTTTTATGAAGATTTATAAGAAAGAAAGACCATATAAATGATAAATAGTACTACCAGATTTGCACACTTTAGCAAATCATCTTGTCATTGACCTTGAACTGAGAATTTACATTGTTTCCTGGGAGTTAATCTAAATAATGTTTTGGCCTTTCAGTATTTTTCCATTATAGTGGTTCCTATCTTAGAGATCCTCAGAATCACCTGGAGGGCTTTTTAAAACATAGATTGCTGGCACACTACCCAGAGTTTCTGATTACTGTAGTTGGTGTGGGGTGGGGGCCTGATAATTTGCATTTCTAACAAGTCCCAGGAAATACTGAAGCTGCTAGGTCAGGAATCACACTTTGAGAACCATTTATGTGGTTTATTGAAAGACTGGGAAGTAAGTTAAAACTACTGTTATCAGATAACTGATAGGGAGTAGGTTAAGCTTTGGTAAATTAATTTTCAATTTAATTTCCTTATAAAGACTAACACCTGTTTATATTGAAGTTCCAAAAGTGACCCAAAAGTCATGTCACACTTAAAACCATTTCAGATGATAAAGTGAAATAAGGATCAGCACTACTTCTTAATAGTTAGATGTGGCGCTTTGATTTGTTATTAGGGGATGTGAGTGAAGAGCACAAAATATGATACAGGCAAGAAAGGATGTATTATTCAACCCTCAGTAGTTTAATTTTACTTTGGAGAAACAAATTATTTTCACTGAAATAGATTACGTCATTAATTCTAAAAAAAAATGGACTTGCTCTTCATGCAGCAGAGATTTTTTTTCCCACCTATGTGTAATTGAAATAGGATGATAGCCACTTGAAGAGTAGTGTTTTTGTTTGTTTTTCCTACAGAAACAGTCCAACTCTTATGATATGTTCATGAGAGGAGAAGAAATATTGTCAGGAGCTCAAAGAATACATGATCCTCAGCTGCTAACAGAGAGAGCATTACATCATGGAATTGGTAAAAAACTCAAAGTATAGTTAGGAGAATGTATATTCTGAAATAATACATTTTAAACATTTTAAAGACTTTCCAGGAACATAGTCCTTTTTTGTTTCTTTGTTTTAGAAAGTAGTTATTTCTATGGAAATTTTATTCTGTTGTGTCTAGTAAAGTGGGCTTTAGTATCAGAAAGGTATGCTTTCATTAACTTTATTTACAAAGATGTATTCCAATGTGATGAATATACCATATCTGAAATAGTTGGACTAACACTAAAGATGATCTTGTAATGTACTTGGTTTACATCTTTTGGTCCTTGTCAGGATAATTTTTTTAACCTGTTAGTCTTTTTTTAATCTTCATAGAAAAGTAATTGCTTTTGTAATTTTTTAAGCTTAGAAAGACAATAAATTATATTTTGTTTTGTGTTTTTTTGTAGATTTGGAGAAAATTAAGGCTTATATTGATTCCTTCCGCTTTGGAGCCCCTCCCCATGCCGGTGGAGGCATTGGTAATATTCTGTTACTGCTTACAAATAAGTCTATAATTGCTAAGTATAAAACAAATTTGAATTGTAAGAATTTTTTTAAGTGAGTTATGACTAAGTGGAAATTTGATTTCCAATGAACAAAATGAACAGCTAATTTGTGTGTTCTAAAATATTATTGTAATAAAGTTCTAGCCATCCCTTTTTTCTTAAGTTTAGAAGCCAAGTGTCTTAAAAATCTTGAGTATCCTGTTTTCTTTCTGCTACTATAAGCTCATTCAGATGAACCCAAATTAAAGCTTTGTCAGTAATTAGCTCCAAGAGCTGCTAACTGTTTTTATTGAAATGTAGCATTTCATTGACTTTTAGGACCACTTCTAGAGTATATGTAAGAGACTGCTCTGCAATTTGAAATGAGTAAATATTTAACTCATGTTTTGGATGTTCATATCAAAGACTCTTAAAAAGAATTCTGAATGTATAGTTTTGTTGAAGTTTTTGTTTGTTGTTTGGGGATTTTTTGGTGAATAAGTAATATACTTAACAAAAATTTCAAATTAAAAGGATAAGGAACCCTAGTCTTTTCAACAAATGGTACAGAGAAACCTGATAATCATATGCAAAAAGAATGAAATTGGACCTTTACCTAATACCATATACAAAAATTCACTCAAAATGAATCAAAGTCCTAAATGTAAGACCTAAAACTATAAAACTCTTGAAGAAAACATAGAGTAAAAGCTTCATGATATTGATTTAGCAATAATTTCTTAGATATGATGCCAAAGGCTCAGGCAACAAAAGAAAAAATAGACAAATTAAACTTAAGAAAATGTAAAAATTTTGTGCATCAAAAGAACTGTCCACTAAAAGGCAACCCACAGAATGGGAGAAAATATATGCTAATTATATATCTGATAAGGGATTAATATCCAGAATATATAGAGAACTCCTAAAACTCAACAACAACAATAAAAACCTGATTTAAAAATGCACAAAGAACTTGGAGAGACATTTCTCCAAAGAAAATATACAAACATCCAATAAGCTTATGAAAACATGCTCAACATCACTAATCATTAGTAAAATACAAATTAAAATGACGATGAGATACCACCTCACACCCATTAGCATGGCTACTATTAAAAAGAAAAAACAGACAATAACAAGAGTTGGCAAGGATGCAGAGAAATTAGAACCCTTGTATACTTTTGGTGAAACTGTAAAATGGTCCAACTGCTGTGGAAAACAGAATGGCAATTCCTCAAAAAATTTAAAATAGAATTATCATTATGATCCAGCAGTTTCACTTCTGGGTATATGTCAAAAACAATTGAAAATAGGGTCTCAGAGAAATATTTGTACACCCCTGTTAATAGCAGCATTATTCACAATAGCTAAAACACAGAAGCAACCCAAGTATCCATCCACAGGTGAATGGATATGCAACATGTGGTATATACATACAATGTAATACTATTCAGCCTTAAAAAGGAAGGAAATTTTGGGCCGAGCCCGTGGCGCACTTGGTAGAGTGCTGCACTGGGAGTGCGGCGACGCTCCCGCCGCAGGTTCGGATCCTATATAAGACTGACCGGTGCACTCACTGGCTGAGTGCCGGTCACGAAAAAACGACAAAAAAAAAAAAAAAGGAAGGAAATTTTGACATATGCTGTAAAATGGATGAACCTCGAGGACATTATGCTAAGTAAAATAAGCCAGTCACAGTAAGGAAAATACTGTATAATTATATTTATGTAAGGTACTCAGAGTAGTTAGAGTCATAGAAGCAGAGAGTTGAATGGTAGTTGCCAGGGTCTGAGGTGAGGAATAAATGGGGAGTTACTATTTAGTGGGTACAGAGTTTCAGTTTTACAAAATAAAAAAAAAGAGTTATGGTCCACCAAAAAAGTGTTAGAACTAATAAGTGAATTCAGTAAAGTTACAGGACACAAAAGCAACATACAAAAATCAGTAGCATTTCTATATATAAACAATGAACTATCTGAAAAAGAAGAAAACAATCTTATTTGATATGGTGATTTTTTTTTTTTAAGATTAGTCTTAGATCACTGTAATACAAGGCTCAAGTTTTCATCTGCAGATAGATGTCTTTTGGTAAAGAAATAGCAATAAAAATGTTAGTTCTCTTATTTATATTTATATTTACAGTATTCCTTTAAAATCTTTAAAAGTTGTTGCTATGTAAGAATATTCTTTGACCTTGCCTTTTTTGTGTGATATGTTAGCCTTCTAAAACTTTAATGAAATAAATGAATCAAAATGCACACAAAGAGTTTCTTTTGCTAGTACTGCTCTGCTTCTTAGGTGGAACTTGGTCATTTATTTAGTTTTTTTTTTTTTTTTTTTTTCAAGATGACCTGTATACGGATCTTAACCCTTGACTTGGTGTTGTCAGCACCATGCTCACCCAGTGAGCTAACCGGCCATCCCTATATGGGATCCGAACCCATGGCCTTGGTGTTAATCAGCACCACACTCTCCCGAGTGAGCCATGGGCCGGCCGCCATTTATACAGATTTTGGTGGTTCACATTTCAGACTCCATACCACTAAGAATATCTCACGTAGTCCTTCCCACATACAGCATCATCTCCACTTCTGAATCAATACCCAAAACATCCAATTTTAGATAAATGTAAAATAAGTACTTTTCCTTCCTAACAAGGAAAAGTATCTAGTTGAACAATGATATTAGGTTAGTAGTTCTAAGTAAATAAGACCCTTAGAGGTTTTCAGAAAAAGAATTAATGATCATTTTGTTTCCCCAGGGTTGGAGCGAGTGACTATGCTGTTTTTGGGATTGCATAATGTTCGTCAGACCTCCATGTTCCCTCGTGATCCCAAACGACTCACTCCTTAAAGAAAGTCTTGCTTTTTATTCTTTCCAGTAACCTGCTGTGTTGATCAGGCTGTACCTTAGGTACTTAAATATGCAAGAGAATAAATGTCTTATCTAAAGTACCAGTATTATTTTTGGATTAAATGAGTATAGATTAGTTTAAAAGAGAAGATTTTTTATAACTTCAGAAATGCTTTAGCAGGAAATGCTTGAACATTTTAATAAGAACTTCATATGGTTATGTTAAAAATTCATATTCCGTTACTAATATAAATGTTAACAAGAGTTTTTAACAGTTAAGATTATGCAAAATTTTTTTCTTTT
Organism: Cynocephalus volans; assembly: GCF_027409185.1. Lineage (NCBI taxonomy): Eukaryota > Metazoa > Chordata > Mammalia > Dermoptera > Cynocephalidae > Cynocephalus > Cynocephalus volans. Next base: position 206,829,721 of record NC_084460.1, on the reverse strand, counting down.
CTATATTACAATGGACACAGAATTAATGTCTTACATTTAAATATTTGAGTTTATTTTTTAAAATTTTGACATTGAGATAAGAACAATTGGGGAACTATCTGAGATTTTAATGAATGTATAATTGGCATATTATGGAAAATGAGCCAGAAAGTATCACTTCTTAAAAGTTATGCCCAGAAATCATGTACAGCAGGTGAAAATACTGGTGAGAAAATATTGAATATAATATTGTATTAAATTGTTGAATTCTAAACCTGAATTTCAATAAAATTTTAAAGCTAAATTATAGTTTGTCTTCATGTACTTTTGTGGCAGTCTGATTTTATAACTTTATCTTGGCATTTATAATTAGGCAAAAGAAAAAATATACAACTGGCTTAATGTAAATGTATGAAAACTGATATATTCTTAACAGATATTCACTCATGGGTGTAAGGATACAGCTCTTAAAGCTGACAGATTAGGTTGATTAAGAGAGATCATTCCATGGTTTAAAAAATATTGCAGAATTTTCTGTTTTCGTTTTTAATTTATACTAGTACTTAGTGAATCTTGCTAAAATGCACTTATGTCTTACCCACCAAAAAGAAATTCTGTTAGAATTACAATTAGAAACACTTTCCTTCGAGATTATTATGTTGATACTGATGTTGGTTTTACAGTAATTAAATAAGTAATGGGCAATGCATAACAATGTAATGCAGATATTTTCCTATAAGGAGAGAAAAAATAATATGCAGGAAAATAGGAGGGTCACAAAGGTAGGAAGTTACCCCTGAACCATAAACATATGCCCATTATTTTTGAAAGTTAAAGGGAACATTATTTCATACCTAGGTTATGAGCTCTTTGAAAGTACAGACTCAATTTTTATATCTTTCTTTCATATCCTACCAGAGTAACTTAATATAGTAGGTACCCCAAAAGTGTTTGAATAATTCACACCAAGAATAAAATGGACCACTACCCATCATTTTCTCTTTTTTTTTGGTGGCTGGCCAGTACAGGGATTGAACCCTGGACACCTGGACATTGGTGTTTTATCAGCACCACACTCTAACCAACTGAGCTAACTAGCCATCCTAGAATTGTTTTGTTTTGTTTTGTTTGGGTGGTTGGCCAGTACAGAAATCTGAACCCTTGACCTTGGTGTACTTATTTCCTATATTGTGTAATTCCCAGACTTTAAAGTAGTACAATAATAATGGCCCTAGAGCTGTTCTTCTCAGTTTCATATAATTATAGCATCTTTCAAAATACAGTTAGCCCTCCATATCCTTGAGTTCTGTATCCACAGATTCCATCAACCATGAATTGAAAATATCCGAAAAATAAAAAATAACTACAATAAAAATACAAGCTTTAAAAGTGCAGTATAAAAACTGTATACATGGCATTCACATTGTATTATATATAAGTAACCTAGAGATTAAGGTATATAGAAGTATGTGTGTTACTTATATGCAAATACTATGCCATTTTATATACGGGACTTGAGTATCAGACTTTGGTATCGTGGGAGTTCTTTTAAAATTATCATTTAAATATTTTTTAGAATTTCATTTTGGTTTTTCTATTGGTGTTTCAGCCAAACTTTGTATTTTTTTTTAATGATTGCTCTAGAGATTACAATATACATCTTTAACTTTTACAGTCCACTTATAGTTGCTAATATTTAAGAATGCTGCATCTATGTTTATAGCCATAATTTTATGTTTTATACTGTCTCTTCCAGTTTAGATTGCTATGACATACCAGGCTCTTTTGTTTTTTGAAACAGTTTGTATGAGACAGTTTTATATTTAATGAAATAATGTTCATAGTATTCTGTTATGGTTTTAAAAAATTTAACTTCACCTTTTTATTTGTGCCTTTTCTCTAACTCTTTATAATCATTAGTCTTATTAGGCATTTGTCTATTTTTTTAATCTGTTCAACTAATGTCTTTAGTTTTGATCCCATGATCCTCTCTATTGTATTTTTTTTTTAGTTCATTGTTTCTGTTCTTGTATCATTTTCCTTCCATCTGCTTTCTTTAAGATTTTTTCCCTAGTTTGCTAAATTTTTGTTTTCTTTTTTATACTCAACAGTTAATTAAATATACTGACTTGTTTTTATCAGTTTTTGTTCTCAGCATTGTTTCTTATATCTGAATGTTTCATCTAGGTTCCCTTTTCTTCTTACTGAAATACTTCTTTAATATTTCTTTAAGTTAGGGTTTGTTAAACTCTAGGAGTATGCTACACTATGGAATGATAGTTTGGCTCACTATAAAATTCTAGGTTAGCAGTTATTTTCCCTTAGCACTTTGAAAAGTTACACCAGTAATTCTGACATCTTTGTACCTATGAGCACTTTGTTGTCATTCTAATTGTCTTTCCTTTATAGATATCTGTCCTTTTTCTTTATTTGCTTTTAAGTTGCCTTTTTATCCTTGTTGTTATACTACTTCCCTATGTATAGGATTGACAGTTACTCATCTTGCTCAGTATTCAGTGCATTTATTGTCTAGGACCAACATTTGCTTTTAATTATTAAAAATTCTCAGCAATTATCTCTTCAAATATTGCTTCTATACCATTTCCTCCATCTTCTTTTGAAATGCGAATTAAATAACTATTGGGCCTCTCAACTATTCGTTTTTTTTTGTTTGTTTTCTTGGTGGCTGGCTGGTACAGGAGTTGAACTGTGGACTTCGGTATTATCAACATCACGCTCTAATCAACTGAGCTAATTGGCCAGCCCTCTCAGCTATTCTATCGTGTCTTACATTTTTCGTCATTGTTTCCATACTGTGTTCTGGATGAGTTCCTCAGTGCTGTCTTCTAATGTATATAATTATTCTTCAAATATGCCTAGTCAAAAATTAACCCCATTTTTGCATTTTTTCATTTCAGTGACTATATTTTTCATTTTTAAAGTTTCTAATTAGTTATCTCCTTTATGAATATTTTTGTTCATACATTCTTTAGCGGCAGTTATGTCCTCATTTATGTCTTACAATAATTCCTTATCAGACTCTTACAAAATATCTTGCCTATGTCTTGCTTTGTTTTTGTCTGTTCTTGCTATGTGTTCACATACATATGTTTATGACACATAAACTCACTGGACCATCTTGAGGTAGATGATTATAATATGAAAGAAGAAAATAATATTTACAAAATGATTAGGTGCTGTTTTCCAGCACAGTAGTTTTCTTTTTTTTTCCTTTTTCTAATTCTTTATATGAAGTTAATGTAACCTTGATTTCCAAAACTTGAAAAGGACATTACAATAAAGGAAAATTACAGACCAATCTCTTCTCACTAATATAGACACAAAAATTCTCAACAGATTGAATCCAGCAACATATTAAAAAATATGAAATATTAACAAATCTAATCTGGCAATATATAAAAAGGATAATTTAACAGGAGTTTATTGTAAGCATGGAAGGGTGGTTTAACTTTCCAAAATCAATCACTTTTAATCAACACAGTAACAGAAAAAGGAAGAAAAATCATATAATCATATCAATAGATGCAGTACTTAAAATAATTCAATAGTCATTCAAATAAAAAAGAAAGAAACCTTACCAAATGAGGAATAGAAGGGAATATTCTTAATCTGATAAAAGTTATTAACAAAAACAACCTACAGCAAACACTAGATTCAATGGTGAAATAGTTAAAAATTTCCCCAAAGAATTGGGAGCAAGACGAGGGTGTGTCTAACACCACTCTGTTCCACATCACCAGCACAGTAGTTTTCATACTCTTAAGTTGTTGCCCAGTTGACGTTTGCAGTGACTGAGGGTGTAGCAAGCTCTATGGGATGTTTTCTGTTGGGCTATTGCTTGGAACAACAAAGGGAAGTCAAATTGGTATTGAGGCTTTTGTCATGGGCCAGTTCTTGTATTGCATAATTCCCTGTGTTTCAGATTTTTTCTTTTTCACTCATTTATAGGTAGGAACACTTTGCTACCTCAAGCTACAACCTGTTAAGACAAAAAGTTTTTTTCTTTTAACTAATTAATATTTTTAAGTGAATGTTTATAAACAGAACATTACTATATAGATAGCTAGATAAAAATATATTTTTCACAAAACATAACTCTTGCAATCCCTGGAAGTATTTAGGTCATTACAATAGTCTTGCCCATGGGTCGGCCTGTGTTGTTTTTTTTAAGGCTATAGTTATAAGCTTCTAAATGACACTGCCTTTGGCACTGTCTGAGGAGAAAATACAACATTCTAATTTCTGTTTCAATTCATTCTGCTGGTGCTTGAGGATTTCTCTAGATTTTGAGTTGTATTTGTTATCTGCTGCCTCAGTTTCTTAAAAGTTGGATAGACCCAGGTTAAACCAAACATTTTTATTTTGCCATTTTCTGCCAAATGTCAACACCTGTACAAAAGACTGGTTAACTAGCCAGAGTAACCCTTTTTTTGCACTGTGTGATATCTTATATTACCTCATCAGTACAGTAGAACCTATGCCACCAGCCCTGATGTTCTGACTCTCCAGATGGGCCACATCTGTCATTTCCTCCCTTTGCTCAGCCATAAAATTTTGTCCTTTTATCATGAAACCCTGGCAAAGCTCCTTCAACCCTCTCTTTCGCAGGCCTGCTTCTGTCTCCCAACACTTAGAAGAATAACTCTTCTGCTCCCAGAGCTGCTCAGGATCTTCTAAATACCCATCTATCTAATTGACTATTTAGTCCATAAAAACCTATACTATGTTACTATCAAGACCACACAGTTTTATACCTAATTTTTCTCTACAATTCTTCTTTGGTTTTAAACTAGATTTTAAACAATTTGGTGTAGCAATGTGGAATCAGAAAACTACAGGTTCAAATCTTGACCTGATAATAAGTATATAATTCTGAGTACAGATTTCACATCTATACAGTGAAATTAACAATGCCTACATTACAGGATTGTAAGGATTAAATGAGACACATAGGTGAAATCTCTCCTACAATTCCTGGCATATAAAATATACTTGCTATGGGCCGGCCCGTGGCTCACTCGGGAGAGTGTGGTGCTGATAACACCAAGGCCCCGGGTTCGGATCCCATATAAAATAAATAAATAAATAAATAAATAAAAATAAAAATAAAAATAAAAAAATAAAATATACTTGCTAAACAGATACTGTTGTTAATGGTGAGGGCAAAGTTTTTGTAGTCCCATATTTATAGCAAAATGATGAGTATATGGCATGTGCCTGATATTAATTATAAACAGATTGGTTAGTTTGGGGAGTTCAGGGGTGAAGCTGTTAATAAACCCAAGATACTATGTATTTACGCTAGAAGTTTTGTTTTTACCTTTATATCTGATAGTGGATTGTGTATCTTTAAATCTGACTGTGTGTATATCCTCAGTTGAAAGACCAAAATATGACCCATAGACCTTTAAAAATAAGCCATCTGGCTAACAAGTAGTCACCAATTTACAGAGTCCTACCATTTTTTCTCTACACTCTTTCTTCAAATCATTGTTTGTTTATACGTTAGCTTAATTAAAATGAGTCGCCAGACTCTTAATTGCTACCTAGAGAGTTGGACTGGTGGCTGCCACCACAAGATTTCTCATGGATCAAGGTATCATCATGCCCCTATAGTAAGGAAATGCTCTGTCTACTTTCAACATCAGTAATCTTTAGGGAACTTTCAAGTAACTTTTTAAAACTTTATCTCTTTGGACCCCCAATCCAGCCAGCCACCAAAACAGACAAACAAACAAAATCTTATCTCTCAAAGATACTTAATTTCCCTGGTAATCAAGTTGAAACAACAGTGAGATGTCAGACTAGCAATGATGATAAAATATGCTTATCGTTCACCACAGGATGGAGAATTCGGAGCTTTGAGGAGTATAAATTGGTATAGCTTGTCTGCAGGCAGTTTAGCAGTATGTATCAAACTGTGAATGTGCAAAAAAACCATGAGTGTACATATCCTTTAACCCAATAATCCCTCACTCTTAGAATTTATTCTAACAATACAGATGCACAAAAAAGATGTGTATAAGGATATTTATTGCAGCATTGTTTGTACCAGTGAAAAAATTTCAAACAAGCTTAATGTCCATTAATAGAGAAATAATGCTAAATCCATTTTATAGAATGTTAATCAGCCACTGAAAAACACAGTTCAGGCAGTCCTCACTTTGCAAAGTTGTGTGGGACCGTAAAAATGACCATGCAAAGCAAAATCATGCAAAGCAATGTTAATATTCAAAGAGTAAAATATGATTGTACTAGATCTTTAAAAATTGTCAAACATTAAAAATTTTGAACATGGTTGTGGTAACACCAAGGTCACAGGTTTGGATCCCCATACCAGCAAGCCACCAAAACCAGAACAAAACAAAACAAAAATTCTCTTACTGTTGCATATAAGAGTATAGAGAAATGAAAAAAGTAGTAAAACTAGTATTTATGTAGTACACTGTAATTTAAAATGTTAGAAACAATGAAAATTAAAGTGGTTTATTCCTTTGCAAAAGAAAAAAAAATTGAGAGTAATTTGAACAGTGTCCCTTCTTATCATGTAACTTAGAGTGGCCATTTCTTCTATGATTTGGCAAATTGTCACACTCCATCCTAAATTCAGATCAGCTTCCAAAACCTCTGTACTTTCAAAATCATGAAATATCTCTGAGATATTTTAATGTGAAATGTTTTGCTGTTTTCACTTTCTCTGGGACATAATCCTGTCCATCACAACTACTTCTTCATTTATGTTAACAAGTTCATTTTCACTAAGTAAGTTCCCATGGATGGATATCTGGAGTTTCTCAAATGGTGGCAATGTCAACACTCCCATAGTCAGCTACTTTTCCATAACTCTATTTACTTTCAATTCAAATTTAACTCTCTGAGTTATCACTTTTTGCTTCTTCATGTTTCTTGGCCTCTTTCAAATGTCTATTTTTATAATATATCATGTGGGTTCATAGTGGGAGACAAGGAGGCAACACAACTACACACTTTGCTGCCTGTATGTGAACTTACTAACATGTGCGGTGATCAATCACTGAGAGACTGAAAAAAGTGACATGGTTGGCTACTGATCATGGTGTGCATCTGTTATTTTTGGAGTTATTTGTGAAGAGCTAGCAATGAAGTTTGCATTTTATACAATTACTCACAGTTAACACACTGTATTAGTCTGTTTCTGTTGCTTATAACAGAGTACCTGAAACCGGGTAATTTATGAAGGAATGAAATTTATTTCTTACAGTTCGGAGGTTGAGAAGTCCAAGGTCTAGGAAACACATCTGGTGTTACAAGGCTGTGCTCTAACCAACTGAGCTAACCAGCCAGCCCACTATGGAACACATCTGGTGAGGGCCTTTTTCTTGGTGGTGGCTCTCCACAGCAATTAAGGGTATGACATGGCTAGAATGGTCTGAATAAAAGAGAACTAACCTCCTCACTTGCTCCCCCTTTAAAGCCACCAGAACCATGCCCATTACCACCCATTAAACCATCAACCCATTACTCCGTGAATGGATTAATCCATTTGGATCCAATCCTCTTTCAAAGGCCCCATACCATATTCGAATTTATGGGGGTCTAGTTTCCAATACATGAGCATTTGGGGGACATATTTAACCCATAGCACACCATGGTAACTGATATTTGAACCATGTTGGGGGACATGTAATTTAACTGAACAGTAGTAACTGAAAATTGTACATATGGAAACCACGCAAAGCAAGGCCTGCCTATGTGTACATTCACTGTCACTGACAGTTCTTCCCGTGAGCTGGACATTCTCCATTTACCCCTTCTACTCCCTAGTCACTGCTCTTTTCCACTCTGCTGTGTGCCCTGGGAGGCCAACTTCTATGGACTACATCAACCAAGCACCCTTCCCAACAGCTTCTAATTGGGTTTGGTCATGGAAAGCATCAACAGGAGATCAGATGGAGGGAGAAGAGAAAGTTCAGGATATTTATTTTCCTTCTTTGCTGGACCTCATTTGGCCATGGCTGCTTCCTCTCCTGAAGGCCACAGCTCCCACTAAGCAGCCGCTCACAACTCCCTCTCTACAGCCATAGCTTCTCAGGCTCAGTAGCTCCTTCCTCTCTGCTCCTTCAGGCCTAGAGGTGGTAATAGCTGTCTATAGTTGCTGGCTCTAGGGTGCTTCACCATCCCTTTCTAGTTTCCTTTAAAGCTTCCCAAATCTTTGTTTATGGCCCCTTCACAAAACTCTCTTCAAAGATATTCTTTTGGAATGTGTCGTATGTTTTCCACGAGGACCCTGACCTAGATAGCATGTCACACTGTTTAGGGAAAATTTTATGTACATATCCAAACATGTATATGCACTGAGAGAGAAGTCTGAAAGGATATAAATAGAAACATTTTAACCAGTTGTCTTTTTCCTATCAGCTTTTCTGTGCGTGTCTGTGACCGGTAAGGGGATTGTAACCCTTGGCTTGGTGTCGCCCACATTGGGCTCAGCCAGTGAGCACACCGGCCATCCCTATATATGATCCAAACCTGTGGCCTCGGTGCTCGCAGCACCGCACTCTCCCAAGTGAGCCACAGGGTCGGCCCTTCCTATCAGCTTTTAAAAATAAGTGGATTACAGGGCTGGCCAGTTAGCTCAGTTGGTTAGGGTGCAGTGTTACAACACCAAGGTCAAGGGTTCGGATCTCCCTCCTGGCCAGGGGCTAAATAAATAAATAAGTAGATTACACATACTGATAGATTATTTGGGCTTCAAAGTAGTTATTCATTTTTCTAATTTAGTCAAATCTATTAATAGAAATTTCCAAATTAACTCTCTACTTTTTAACTTATTCAGTCAGACATGTCTTTGGATGAGTGTTCTTATAAATCCATTCTAACAAACAAGAGTGGATCATGAAGCAACTCATTTTAAGAAATTGCTGGGGGCCGGCCCGTGGCTCACTTGGGAGAGTGTGGTGCTGATTACACCAAGGCCACGGGTTCGGATCCCTATATAGGGATGGCCGGTTCACTCACTTGGGAGAGTGTGGTGCTGACAACACCAAGTCAAGGGTTAAGATCTCCTTACTGGTCATCTTAAAGAAAAAAAAAAAAAAAGAAATTGCTGAACAAGTTTCTGGAATTAAATGAGATTAGCTGTTGTCTTTTTTAAATAGAGTAACTCAGAACCTGTTTTATGTCCTAACAGACTCCTGCATCTGGGCTGTCACTGGATCCAATTTGGGATAGCTAACATTTCCAATTTGCAGGAAAACAGTTCACATCCCCATACAGCTTTAGTGCTGCTGATTGGGTATGAGCCATAACCTCCACATATCCAACTTAGTATTTCCTTCAGAATCAGACCTAATTGAATTTTCCACTTGTGAGAAGCATTAAGATGCTAATTTTGACATTCTTTTGTGTTTTTATTACTGTCATCAGAATATTTAACAAAGCAAGCAAACATGGTGGGGCTAAACAAAAACAGATGCTCCTCGACTTACAATGGGATTACGTCCTGATAAACCCAATGTAAATTGAAAATATCTTAAGTCGAAAATGTGTTTAATATACCTAACCTAGCTTAGCCTAGCCTACCTTAAACGTGCTCAGAACTCTTACGTTAGTCTACAGTTGGGAAGAGTCATCTAATACAAAGCCTATTTTACAATAAAGTGTTGAGTATCTCATGTAATTTATTGAATGCTGTATATATTGTGTCGAAATTGTGGCAGTTTCGCACCTTTACACCATCATAAAGTCAAAAAATTGTAAGTCAAACCATCATGAGTCAGAGACCGGCTTTATACAAAAGGGATTTTTTAAGTGCCTAAAGCTGGCCAGTTAGCCTAGCTGGTTAGAGCATAGTGTTATATCACCAAGGTCAAGTATTCAGATCCCTGTACTGGCCAGCCGCCAAAAAAAAAAAAAAAAAAAAAAGTGAAAAAGCAGCTGGCTAGCTCAGTTAGAGCACAGCCTTGAAACACCAAGGTCTGAGGGTTTGAATCCCCATACTGGTGACTGCCAAAAAAATAAAAATAAAAATGCCTATGTGGTTTTATGATTTGAAATGCTGAAGGTTCTGGGGTTTTTTTTCTTTTTTTAATTTTTATTTTAAGATGATAGGAAAGTAAAACATTTCTTGAATTTTTTAAAGAAAACTGTCATAGAAGAGCATCCTAAAGGAAGGTCTGCTTACTGGAATTCCTTGCCTCTGTCTTTCAATTTCTAGTTTCTATAGTAATACCTGCAGAATGCACCATGCTGGTTTGATGTCTGTGAATTAAAGAGAGATTTCTTCAATAAATAATATTTTTACAGTGCCCCACTTTTTATAAGACACTCAAAAAGTGTAGCAATAATAATAATTTCCTAGTTTCTTTTCACCTTTTAAGTCCAGAATACAGTAGGCCCTCCATATCCACGGATTCAACCAGCTGCAGATTGAAAATATTTGGAAAGGAGAGGGGGAAAGGGAGAGAATGAGAGGTTGGTTAATGGACACAAAATTACAGCTAGATAGGAAAAATAAGTCCTAGTGGTGTACAGTAGTGTCAAGCATCTATAATTAACAATAATTTATTGCATGCTCTCAAATGGCTAGAAGAGAGGAGCTTAAATGTTCTCATCACAAACAAAAAAAATTTTTTTCAATGATTAATTTGCTAACTACCCTGATTGGATCAGTGCACACTGTATACGTGTATTGAAATATACTTCTGTACCCCATAAATATGTACAATCAATACCTTTTAATTAAAAAAATTTTTAAATAACCAAAAAATTTTCAGAAAAAGAAATTTCACAAAGCTCCAAAAGACAAAATGAATTTGCTGCATGCTGAGTACTATGTTGAATCTATGCGAATGAAGTGATGTGTAGGCATTGTATCAGGTATTATAAGTAATCTAGACATGTTTTATACTATAAAGGAGGATGTGCATAGGTTATGTGCAAATACCATGCCATTTTACATAAGGGACTTGAGCATCCATGTATTTTGGTATCCACAGGGGGTCACGGAAGCAATCCCCCACAGATACAGAGGGATGATTATACACGGAACTAATAACTATTGAACAGAACCTTCACAGAATACTGCTCTGACCCATCTACATAGAGTGCTGTCAAGTTTGACTAGTGCCTAGAACAGGAGAGGACTCTTAAGCATATCCAGGCTATGGTTCAAGCAGCACAGCATATGGTACTAATGGTGTCTGTGGTAGGAAAAGATGTCATGTGCAGTTTACTGGAGGTCCCAATAGGAAAACACAACATAGATCTCTTAGGTTCTGGAACAAGGCTATGCCTTCTGCAGTAGAGAACTATACACCATTCGGTAAACAACCCCTGGCTTGCCACAGGGCCCTGGTGGAGATAGAGCACCTGACCATGGGACATCAAGTGACCATGCAGGGACCTTCCCGTTATGGGCTGGGTTCTGTCAGACCCACCAAGTTAGAAGCACCAATAGCAATCCACCATAAGATGGTGGTCGGTATATCTGGGACTGGGCATGAAGAGAAAAGGGACCAAGTAAGCTGGATAATCAGGACTCCTGGAGTCCCATGTCATCATCACTGTTGCTTCAGTTTTCCTCAGCTCAAACTTATGGTCACATTTGCAGGTGCAGGGAACAAAGCAGGCTCGCTTAAGAACAGCTGAAAGAAGAGGAGAAGGGCCATCCTTGGTTTTGGATGGCCTGACTTGGTAAGTGGCTGCTCCTGTTATACTACAACCACTCAAGGGTGGCCTTAAAAGACTTGAAATCCTCCCAATGGACAGTGCCTCTGGATACCTATTTTGTATGGAAAGAGAGTAGCCCAAGGTAAGAATACACCCACATTTGTGGGTACTGGCGAATGCTAGGCTGATTAGTCAGAGGCCTGGAAAGAGAAAGATAGAAAGCTTAGGGATAAGGAGGCTTGCAGAAAAAGCATATGAGTGGACCTACAGGAGTAGGCACAAAATGTGAAGATCTTAGTATCCTATGCTAATACCCACCAGAGAATATCCACCATGGAAGAGGCAGGGCACTGGTAGAATGACTTGACCAGTTGATGTCAACCAGCCTGTCATCAGCAAATGCAAGCCTGGCACAATAGGCTCATGAAAGAGTAGCCAGGTGGTAGGGCAGGAAGCTATGGGCCTGACATGGGTTTCTACTCACTGAGGCTGATCTAGTTACTCTCACACCAAATGTCTTATCTGCCAGCAGCAGAAATTAACGCTGAGCCTCCAATATGGCACCATCCCTGGAGGAAATCATCCACTCACTCTTTAGCAAGTTCATGACATTGTACCCTTCCAACCTGGAAAGGGCAGCAATTCGCCTTACTAGACCCAATACATATTCCAGCTATGAGTTTTCCTTTCTCATCTGTAAGGCCTCATTTAATGGCAGTATCCCAGGGCCTACAAAGATTGATTCACCAACATGGAATCCCACAAACAACTCAGACTGAGTTCTACTTTACAGCAAATCTATAGGCACAGTACCATGGGATCTACGGATTGGGGAGTCCAGCTGTTAGTAAAACATTAAAGTGTGATTTTTCAGGCAGACTACAGGCGATCGCAAAGGCTTTCCCTAGTAGGTCTCACAGAGAAAGCTGCCCTCCCCACACCAGGCTTGGGGCACAGACAATGTACTGTGGTCCCTAAAGGAAGATGTAGTCAAGGACTCAGGCTCCCTTGGTGCGTCATGCTTTTAGCAGGTTTACATTCCAAGCCCTGGCACCTTCATTACTGGGTCTCTATCTGAGGTCTTGGGCAGAGGTCCTCTTCAGGTGCCCCTACTTAGACCTCCTTATGGCAGAGTGGAGGGAGAACGTTGAAGACACTTTTCAGCTGAGCTCCTGACACTGATCCTATTACTTATTTACCTCCCAGAAGCTTCAAGCCTTATACTCTATAATGATATGATGAAAGGGCCTTTTTATAATGGTATGATAGAACGGCCTTTCGAAGGCTCAACCAAGGTGGCAACATGGAGATGTTTTTGTGCAAGGAGAGGGCATGACCTCCATACCTGGCATATACCTTAACTCAGCAGCCATTATAAAATGCATGGTCCCCATTAGGTGGAATACAAGGTTCCAGTGACAGACATATCACAGAAGGAAACTATAGCAGCACAGAGCACTACAGCTCTTCGTTCTTGTTCGTTAGAAACATAACAACAATGACAAAACTGACACACACCCCACCCTTGGACATTCTACCTGAAGTCATCCTAGGTATCAGACTAGCCATCCTTGTTGCCTGCCACATACTATGCAACTAAATGTTATCTAAAAAGCTGCCATCATTCATACAATTCTCTCTGGAACTGCTGAGAGCAATACAATTATGAGCTCTTTTTGTTTTGTTTTATTTAATTACTTCAGAATAACTTACATTTAAATCAGAAAAATCTTTCACTTGGTCCCACCCAAACTGCTTGTAAATGCATCATTTTTTGAGCCCTCTGTCAACCCACTGGTCTGCTATGACTAGAAGACTCTCCTGGGGCTGATAGAAGATGTGATGGTCACCCCCTGGGGTCTGTGCAGCCTGCCACAACTGCAAATGAAGAATGCAAATCTCTTTTATGTCCTGAAGAGTGAGATGATGTGAAATTTTCTTTTTTAATCATAAGCCAAGGTGATGGGTTTTATCTCTCTGTGAAACACTGGGTAATTACTAGGCTCTAAACCATAACAGAAACAACTTATCTGTTGAGGCTCAAAATCAAGAAGGAGTGAATTATATCAGTTTTCAGATCGCAGTGGCACCAGGGTTGTGAATATTCAGGAAGCACTGTTGAGTTTGAGATTCCTCAAGTACATACAAGTGGTGATGTCCAATAGGCAGACAGAGTCTGGAGCTGGTGAAGGGCTGAGGCATACAGGGCCTCAAGTGTTCCTCATCTTCAAATGAGGTAATGCATGCAATTACAGACATAGTATTGTACACCAAAAATGAGCATTTTTGTTAAACCCTGTAAATCTCTTGTGAATAGTGTATTTTGTACGTGTGTGTGTTAAAAGAATTACTTGAACTTCTGTCCACCTGCTTGGCATTAAAAAATCTTTTTAATATGCTGGGAGCTTCAAAAAATAGAAGTGGTCCAGGTTTCTCTTAATGTCTTGGAGGCACAGAAAAAATGTACTAGTTGGTGAAACACTTTTTGAAGTCGTCAGCACCCAGACGTTAAATGAAGCCAAGGGAGCGAAGGGGGTGGCCCAAGAGAGCTCCTCTATGGGAAAGGAGGGCTCTGGCACCAGAACATTTAAGTGATTTCGCTGAACACGAGGCGCCTACAAAAGAGGCTAATCAGGAATGGCCACAGAGATGGGAGAAAACACCGTGAAAATGAAGTTGGGGAAAGATGGCCAAAGAAGGGGAAGGAAAACCAGGAGACGCAAGCAAGAGCGCGCGTTAAGAAGGGGATTAATCAACAGTGCCAAATATTCCGTTGATTTCCCCGGGTCAGCACCAGCTAGAATTACTCTGCTATTTATCTATACATCTCTTTGACTCTTTCACAGGGTTCTATCCTGTAGTTAACAGCTTTTTCCTCCAACTAGACAGTTCAAGCATGAGGTCCGAATCTTACTCATTTTTCTCTTCCATAAGAGCCTTACTCCTACCGCCCAGTTAATATCAGTGGAATGATTTGGAGAACATACGAAAACCCACCCGAACAGAGATCCGAACTTTAACTCACTCCACAAGCCAAACTACCCCCAGGGCACGGCCACACTGCGCAGGCGCAAAGGCAGGACCTGGATCTCTTCAGAGATTTTTGCATTTGGCGCGAATTCTCCGCTCAGTGGGCGGGGTTCCGGGAGAAGCCGCCGTTTATTGGGCAGGGTTGGCGCGAAATCTCCGAGTTCCTGCGCTACGATTGGCTCTAGAAGTCCCGGGTCAGACGAGGGGGCGGGGCGGAAGTGGCGGCGGCGCGCGCAAAGAAGCGGCGTCCGGCGAGAAGGGACTCGTGGCTGTCGAGCGCTGTGGTTTCGTGGTACCTCACCGTTAGGCAGTGATGGACCTCGCGGCGGCAGCGGAGCCGGGCGCCGGCAGCCAGCACCCAGAAGTCCGCGACGAGGTGGCCGAGAAGTGCCAGAAACTGTTCCTGGACTTCTTGGAAGAGTAAGTCGGCGAGCGCCTAGGGCCTCCCCAGCCTTCGGAGCCCGCGGTCTCCCGGCTGGGCGGGATCTAGGGGTCGCGCGCCCGGGGAGAGCCTCCCCCGCACTACTTTAGGTCCCAGGCCAGGCCATGAAGAGCCTGGGACGGGCTGAGCCGGTTTCAGGAGTAAAAACCATCTCGAGTTCTTACTCAAACCTTTGTTGTGTCCAGTGCTCTGCCCTCAGCGCTTTGCTTCTGGCGTTTAATGGTCGCATAGCCACGGGCCACTTGTGCGGAAACCGAGGCTCGGTGAGGATACGTGACTTGTCCGTTTGGGCCGCTCGGCATTGAACCCTGGCAGAGCCCTATTGGACCAGAAAGGCAGGAGGCTGATGCTGGGGCCCCCGACTGCCCGGGCCACCTTGGAGCCTGTGTTGAAAGTTTGAGCGTGAGCCTTGTGGGTTGATAGCTGTCCGGGTGAGGGTGAACCCTGCCCTTCTTACGAGTAGCTGAATGTACCCTTTCTTCTGGGTTCCTTCCTCCCTCTCTCCCTCCATCTCTTCTTTACCTTCCCCTCCTCGATTTTTTCAGTTGTCTTCTAGGTTCCTGGCCTGTCATAAACTCCCCCCCTGGCGTACACCACCCACCAGTTCTTGGTGCAGATATGCCATTGCTCTCCTTTAGAGTAAGGACTCCGCTGCGTCCAGGATGAAGTGTAAACACTTGGAAATGTCTTATGAAATTCTTTTATTGTGGAAATATATATATGTATATATATATGTATATGTATATAACAAAATTTACCATTTTGACCATTTTTAACCGTACAGTTCAGTGATGTTAAGTTCATTCACCTTGTACAGCTGTCACCACTCTCCATCTCCAGAACTCTTCATCTCCACTAACAGAAACTCTCTACCCAATAAACACTAACTCCCCCATTCCCCTTCCCTCCAGCCACCATTCTACTTTCTGTCACTATGAATTTGACGGCTCTAGGTACCTCGTATAAGTGATTGTCCTTTCGTGGCGCTTATTTCATTTAGCATAATGTTCTTAAGGTTTATCCATGTTGTAGCATGTGTCAGAATTTCTTTTTTAAGGCTGAATAAAATTAAATTGCATTGTATATGTATAGAGAGAGAGGGTCTTCAGAAGTTCATGAAAAGAGTCATGTCTTTATTTATTTATTTATTTATTTTTGCTACTGGCAGGTATGGGGATCTGAACCCTTGACCTTGGTGTTATCAGCACCGCACTCTAACCTGAGCTAACCAGCTAGCCCAGATTCGTGTTATCTTTTAAGTCCTTTTTCCCACAAACTTTTCGAAGTACCCTCATACATACTGCATTTGGCTTATCCATTTGTCTGTCAGTGGACACTTAGGTTGCTTCCACCTTTTGGCTATTGTGAATAGTGTTGCTGTCTTAAGAAATTCAGATACACTTAAAACCATACTTTAATTTCTATTTCCTAACCTTTGGTGATGTTCTCTGCCTGACAGCTACTCATTCTTCAAAGCCCAGGATAAAGACTCACACCTTTGTGAAACCTTGTTATCCTTTTGGGTGGCACCGTTACTTCTTTTCTTCCCTTGTGCTCCCAGGGTGCCATTTTCCATATATCTCTGGCAGTGTAGCTTATTATATCTTTACCTTCATCTGGAATGTGAATCCCATCCTCAACCCCACCGAGCCACCACACTACCTCACAAAGATCCTCAATAAATGTTTCATTTCAACAAATCATGTAAGTGCCTTGTAGCTAGATGCTGGTGATAATGATAAACAAGACAAATAATCCCTGTACTTTGTTTTTTTAAAAAAGTCACCTTTCAAAAAACCAACTTTGGTTCACCATTGCTTATGTAATAAAGTCTAAATTCTTCACCACTCTTTCCAGTTTCACCTAGAACCAGCCTCAGTCATCAGCTACACTGCTCCCAAACCTTTTCTGATTTGGCCACGTACTTGCAAACATCTGTAGTCAGTCTCTCCACTACCTGTTTTTCTTTCAAATTTTTAATGTCTTTCAAAGCTGAATTCCAGTGCCATCTTTTATATGTATGAATCTTTTCTATACGTTCTGTAGGTAGAACATGTTCTTGTAGGTAGAATAAGTTTATATTACCCTAGCATATTTCTTGTACTTCTTGTTAGGAACATCTTTCTTCCCTGTCTTAATTGGTGACATGTCTGTCTCACATGAGACTGTCAACCCTCGGGCAGGAACATTACTATTTTCAGTTTCAGGTACCTCTGCTGTAGTGCTTTGCACCTAGATGTTTAGTAAGTATTTAGAAGAGTCAGAACATGCTGTCTATGGAGGCAGAATTGATTTTGCCTCCAAACTAATCTGCATATTATGTTAAAAGAACAAAGTAAGTTTGTGTGTTTCTACTTTCCTGAGGCGTTGGGCAGTTAAGCACTTCACCTCCTTTTTGTGTATTCTTATTTTTATTCTGCTTCTTAAGTCAGTGACTAATCTGTCGGTTTTGAAATTCCCTACAGAAATTGAATCTTTGGATTTTAACCTAAATTGCTTGATCTAACATTTTCTAATCAATAAATACTAACTGTTCTTTTATTGTTGTTATGTATAATAAAGATTGGAAAATGTTAAATCAGTCAATTCAGGTTAAAATCCAAAGACCCACTTTTCCTATATTCCAAGCATTTTGCAAATTACTTTACAGGCATTCTCTGATTTGATATTCACAGCAGTTGTATGAGATAAAGTGATGTCCTAGTCTGTTTTTCAAAAAAATTAATAATAACAAAAAGGGGATTTAGAGAGGAAAAATATCTGCCCCAAGTTATAGAACTACTAAACATGAGCCTGTCTGACCCTAAAGCTGATGATCTTTAACCAATATATTGAGTTATCAGGCACACCCACATTCTTTTTTTGACTGCCTAGTTCCTTAGTTTAATCTGACTTGCTTGTATCTGCAGGTTCCAGAGCAGCGATGGAGAAATTAAGTACTTGCAGTTAGCAGAGGAGCTAATTCGTCCTGAGAGAAACACATTGGTTGTAAGTTTTGTGGACCTGGAGCAGTTTAACCAGCAACTTTCCACCACCATTCAAGAGGAGTTCTATAGGTGTGGGTGTATTAATTTTCTTTACTTTGAATAGGAGTGGAGCCTGGGAAGCCAGTTCTTCCTGGACTGGAAGTGTTCACTTGTGAAGCAGGAGGGCAGCTGTCTCTAAAGTGAGACCCTTTGATACAAGCAGTGGTCATTCTAGTACTGCTGCGAACTTTATCTAGGCCTTTGTGGAGCTGAATTTTTTTCAGGTACAAAATGTTGCAGACCTTTGCTTTCTCTATAATCTTCCCAAGAGGAAGACTACACTCAACCACTTTGTGTCAGGCATTTAATGCTATTGCCATGTCATTCCTTTGATACTTTTTCCCCCCAGTAACAAATGTTTGGGTCCTGTTCTTGTACCAGCAATATCTTTACAGCAGTGATGCTTACTTGTTTCTTTAAAGTTTGCATTTTTTTTTTCTTTTTTTTTTTTGTCTTTTTCGTGACCGGCACTCAGCCAGTGAGCGCACCGGCCATTCCTATATAGGATCCGAACCCGCGGTGGGAGCGTCGCTGCGCTCCCAGCGCCGCACTCTTCCGAGTGCGCCACGGGCTCGGCCCATTGCATTTTTTTTTCTGATTATAAAAGTGATAAGTATATTGTAGAAAATTTAGAAAATAGAGAAATCAAATCTGTAATCCCACCAATGATGGAGATAACCACCATTAGCAAGTCTGTTGCAACAGAGTTCCAAGAGCCTTCCAAGTCTGCAAATGCAGAGTTTTGTGAGGATCTCCTGTTATATTTTGATTTGTTTCTGTGTAATTATTAGGATCATACTACAGATAAGGCATTCTGTCCTTTTTCACTTAACAGTATAACTGTATTTTTCCATGTCGTATAAAATTCCTTAAACATTTTAATATCAATGGTATTTTTTTGGTTGAAATACTATGTATGACTAGATATTATATTTAATAACTTAGGCTTTCATTCTTTTATTTGATTTTAATTGTTATATACAGCAAGAAATATCTTTGTAACAAATCTTTGTCTACATTTGGTTTTGTTCTTTCTTTTCCTGTGTGTGTTTTTGTTTTTGTAACTGGCTCATACTGGGATAACAACTTGACCTTGGTGTTATCAACACTGTGCTCTAACCAACTGAGCTAACTGGCCAGCCCCTATTCATGCATTTTTGTCAATCAAGAATGAAACCAATAAACAATAGACTAGGCCTTGACACCAATAAGAAGGCTGCCTTACTGGATTGTAAACATCCCAGAGAAAACTAACAGTATTGAGTAGAATACTGACTGACAAGACAATTGTTTATGTTGAGTCTTCTTGGACAGAGGAATAGACTACAGTGTGGGTATTAAATGATTACTTAAAGATAATAGAGGGCTGGCTCTAGCTCAGCTGTACCTTCCACAAAGAACCAACTGGCAGCCTCCCCTGCCGGGGCAGTTCAAAGCCTGTGGGTGCTCTCCAGTCCTTTAAAAAGAAAAAAAGAAAGATAATAGATATTCAGGTACAGCATTTTATCTTTGGTGTTTCTATTTGTGATGGGATAGGAGAGGACTGAAAGAGGCTGCTAACCCCAGACCAGATAATAGAAGTGTCTTCTTGCACAGTTCAGTTCTTTTTTTTTTTTTTTTTTTGCACAGTTCAGTTCTAAGGCTTGGTTGTAACCAAGTGAAATTTCTTAGTCTCGGCTGTTGGCAGATGTGCAAATGAAGGAAGGCCTTGATAGACCTCTAAGATATCAGTTGGCTTTTTGTTTGTTTTTCAGAGTTTACCCTTACCTATGTCGGGCCTTGAAAACCTTTGTCAAAGACCGTAAAGAGATCCCTCTTGCCAAGGATTTTTATGTTGCATTTCAAGACTTGCCTACTAGACACAAGTAAGAAACCCTTCTTTGGAAGAAAAGAAATTCGCCTAATAGTATAGGTACCACTTAGCTGACAGTCAGAAAAGTTGGGAGATTGCCTAGATCTGCCCTTTTGGGGGGGGGGGGGGGCTGGCTGGCTGGTACAGGAATCTGACTCTTGGTAAGTTGGCTATTAGCTGGCTGTTTAACATCACACAAGTCACTTTTACCTCACTGGGCCTCATTTTTCTCATCTGTAAAATATTTTGGCTTAGGTTTTCTACCTAAACCATGCAAAAGGTAGATTTGTTGCTATAAAATTACTTTATCATGATTGGTAGTGACAAGAATTTTTAAAAGAGTGCTTAAAAATTGATGCTATAAAATACTAGGAGGAAAAAGTAGTGTAGTAGTGTTTTGCATACACATTTTGTTGCAGGTTTGCTTTTATAAGAGTTACACCAGTTAACTAGAAAGTTTAGTTTTGGAGAAAAATGTTTTTCTGTAGAGGTGAGATGAGAAGTAAGTGAAGTGAAACAGATTCTTGGGATTGTCACATTTTAAGGCACCTTTTAGGGAAGTTTTGGGGAAAAAATTAGTCAAGTAAGAAAATATGAAAACTGAGAACAGTTGCAGAAATTCATGAATCTTTGGAAATTTTTGTCAGCTTAAATGCAAAACTTTTAAGCACCCTTCAGCAGTTATTTAAGGAATAAATTTACAAGAAGAAATTGAAATGATTTTGAAACTACTGAAATTACTTTATAAAATTACCTTGTTATTTCATATAATATGGGTTTGTGAAATAAAGCATTTCTGAACAACTGAGTATAAATTTTTTTCCTGTGATAACTTTATTATGAAAGTAATATATGCTTTTTTAGAAATTGTAGGTAAGCAAAAAGTGTATGAGTTTGTAAAACAAAAATGGGATCATTCTGTTTTATAATTTTAATTTTCTTTGGTGTCCTTCAGTTTTTCATATTTACTCATTTATTTTGTTGTGAACGCGTATACATTGTATAATTTAGGAATAGGTATGTTGACTAAATTGTTGTTGTGGGAGAGTCCAAAGAATACCTTGCCTCTTGATTTCTTTTTTTTCTTTTTTTTTAGGCAAAAATTATCATTGAATACCCTCTCTCTTTTTATTTTTTATTTTTTTTGGCAACTGGCCAGTACAGGGATCCAAACCCATGCGCTTACTGTTACTAGCACCACGCTGAATACCCTCCCATTAAAACAAGAATTTCTTAGTTTGGAAATGAATATTTACTAATCTGATGTTTGTCTTTAAACAGGATTCGAGAACTCACTTCATCCAGAATTGGTTTGCTCACTCGTATCAGTGGGCAGGTGGTACGGACTCACCCTGTTCACCCAGAGCTTGTGAGTGGAACTTTCCTGTGTTTGGACTGCCAGACAGTGATCAAGGATGTAGAACAGCAATTCAAATACACACAGCCAAACATCTGCCGAAATCCAGTTTGTGCCAACAGGAGGAGATTCTTGTTGGATACAAATAGATCAAGATTTGTTGATTTTCAAAAGGTATTTTTTACATTTCTGTTTAGATCAGATTCAGTCTATGCTAATAATTCACTTTAGGCCCTTGCAATAGCTGATTTAGATAATGTTAAACATCTTTTTTGTAAGTTGAGCATTATGAAAAATGACTACAGATTTAAGCCCAAAACTCTTAAGGTAAATTTCACTTGTCAATATAGAAATGCATTTTGACCTTTGATAACTTGGATTAGAAATTCCTTCAGACTGTGACAAAATATATTTGTTAAAGAATAAACAAAACTGTGATTATGGTGATGATGACGATGAAGAACTGAAGTTAAGAAAACTTTGGTAAATAGAAACTTGTTAGTGTAAGACATTGAGTTGGTGGATAGGAAGGAAGAAGGAGTGAATAAAAGGACAGGCTAGAGTGGAAGCAGTGAGGATTATCATGATTGAAGTTTGAGGAGTCAAACTGAAGGTCATCTGAGAGACAATTTGATCTAAGGCAGAAGATACTTGGATCTTTAAATCTCAGGCTGAAAAGTTGGGGCCTCTCTTGAAAAGTAGTGGGAATATATTGGGGGTGTAGGTTTTTTGGGTTTTTTTGTTTTAAAGGAAGCTTAAAGGGACAGTGGTATATAGTATTTAACAGACTAATAGGCAGTTATACTTATCTGGGCAAGAGGTGATGGATGGTGGTTTTAAGAATGAAGGGGAACTCAAATCTCAGCAGGATTCATAACTTTATTGGATATACAAAGAGGAAAGAACACTTGCAGCAGCTCAAGCACATGGGGATTAATTATCAGAGTGAAATAAATAAATAATACTAAATTCAGTTTTTAATCCTTACATAGTTTTCTTGTATTAACCTGATAGTTTATAAGAAGCACATATGAGTATTCTACCAACATCTTTGGGTAAGAGGCACTTTATTTTATTTATTTGTTTTTTGTTTGTTCGTTTTCAAGCAGTAATATTTATTAAACACTTAAGTTCCAGGGACTGTACTAAGCACTAACTTACTTAAACCTTAAAACAATATTATGATCTTCGTTTTGCTGAAGAAGAAATGGAAGCACAGAGTGGTTAAGTAGTAATAAGCTAAGGTCACACAGCCAGCAAGTGGATGACCTGGGGGAAGTATTCTAAGCCCTTGACCTGTATTAACCACAATCTGAGCTCCTATTCACTGTTACCACCCACCTGCTAACAAATCCATCAGGAACTGCTTGGTCTGTACACTCTGTACAGCTCAGTTATCCAGAGGCTGACTGCCCAAAGGGATCCAACTCCTTTGGGAGCAGTCCAGTCTCTAGATTTGGCTTCTTCTCCTGTTCTTACCTTCCAGAGGGGGTGGTGAGCTTCCAAGATCCCTGCAGTACTTCAACTATCTTATTCTCATGACTGTTCCTGCATACCAGAGCTGCTGAGAGGGAGCTTTTACTACCAGTGACTATGGGTGGCCATTGCCCATCTTCGTGGGCCACTACTGTGGTTTCTCTAGAACTGCCCAGCTTGGACTCCTGAGGCCCTTGCCTCCTGTATCCGCCAGGGAGCAGCCTTTTGTCCCTTCTCTGGAACCTCTTCCTCCTTTAAGGATCTCTTCTTTCTTCAGTGCCCAACCAGTCTTATCCCCCAGGGCTTTCAGTGCTCCCCATACACCAGTGATTCCCCAAGCTTTGCCTTGCCTGTGAGCCCCAGGCCTGGAGGTGCAGCAGACCCCAGCTTTGGCCACTGCAGGGTCCCCTGCAGACCCACTTCCCATGCACACCTGCTATTCCTATAGTTGTCCACCCACTGCCCAAGCCATGACATCAGGGTCCTCTTGAATCCCCAAAGGATCGGCCTACTCTCAGTCATGCTGACCCTGGCTGCACTGCCTCCCACAGGTTCCTTCCAGGCTCCTTCCTCAGCAGGACCTTTGCTCCTGCTGTATCTTCTGCCCAGCTTGCGTGCAAGGTCCTAATCATGGCCTGGAGCTTGAGGCCTGGGGTGCATTAAAGACCCATGTCTCTTCCCAGCCCCCACCAAGCACCCCTCCTTCCTGCCCAATCCCCTCATCCTGCCTTTCCCCAGATCCTCCACCCTCCCCAGTCCCACTAGCCCCAGCTGCCTGCACTACCCATGTGTTTCACAAACCTCTTCGTACAGATACTTTATATTTTTAAAAGAACATGATATAACAACTAAATAAATACAAAGTATTAGTCTTGGTTCTTTTTGTTTTTTGCGGGGGGGGTGGGGGGGTGGCTGGTATGTATGAGTGTCCAAACTCTAGACCTTGGTGTTATAAAAACACTAAGCTCTAACCAACCGAGTAGATTGGGTCTTGGTTTGAGGGTAAAAAAAAAAAAAAAAAAAAAAAACCAACTGTAGTAAAGGACATTCTTGACAATGGGGGCATTTAAAGATGGATTAAATCATAGAAAATATGTAATTTTTTGGAGTTAAATGTTGTTTAATTCTCTTGGTTGTGATAATGATATTGTGGTTACACAGGAGATTGTCATTATTCTTGGAGGTGAATGCTAAAATATTTAGGTGTGAAGTTTCGTGATGTTTTCATCCTCATTCAAATACTACAATATAAAAAAAGTATGCATGTGTGTAAGTAACATTTGAAATTTTTCTTAAAATTCCCTTGAAAAGTATAGGGGAAGATGGAACAGATATTTGCATAGTCGTTTTGAACAGAGAGAAAAAAACTTTTTAATGAGAGCAAAAGTGAAGTTTTTTAATAGATATAATCGCTTACCAAATTGAACTATTTGACTAAAAGGAGTTTTAAGGTAGAGAATTTTTAGGATTCATATTGATAAATGTGAAAAGTCTGCAAATGATAAGATAGTTTAGAATGTGTCAGTATCTGTAGCATCTAATTTAGATTGTATGGCATGTGAAAGGGATCTCTTCTCATTCTTGGCTATTTATTTGTCTTTGTTATAGGTTCGTATTCAAGAGACTCAAGCTGAGCTTCCTCGAGGGAGTATCCCCCGCAGTTTAGAAGTAATCTTAAGGGCTGAAGCTGTGGAGTCAGCTCAGGCTGGTGACAAGTGTGATTTTACAGGGACACTGATTGTTGTGCCTGATGTCTCCAAGCTTAGCATACCAGGTTGGTAATCTGTGGCTCAAATTTAACAGTTTCTCAGTTACCTGAACTACAGGGTATCTAGCTGCTTACATATCCTTTGTCTTCTTTTTGGCTACCAATCAGAAGGGGTGAGCAAGGAAGTGTGATGAGAGCAAAAACAAGTGGAGTTTGCTATAAACAGTGCTATTCTGAAAGTTCTCAAAGCTTAAATGAAATCTTTGGATTTATAGCTTTCATTTATTTGAGCAATATTGTTTATCAGCACCTTTAATATTTGAGCTGTGAAATAATCTGTCATTCAATTTTTCAGGAGCACGTGCAGAAACTAATTCCCGTGTGAGTGGCGTTGATGGATATGAGACAGAAGGCATTAGAGGACTCCGGGCGCTTGGTGTTAGGGACCTTTCTTACAGGCTGGTCTTTCTTGCCTGCTCTGTTGCACCAACCAACCCAAGGGTGAGTACGAATAGAATAGCAAAGCTTGAGAAAGACCTACTCTGAGGCTACCACAAAGTTATAGGCTTCTGAAACATCTGAGATACCTAGTCAGTGTTAAAAGCAGGGGCTTGGGTTGAAATTTGATTCTTTAGTTTTAAAACTGAAGCTTTTCATGTCTGTCTGTCTTCCCTTTTTTGTTCAAGTATCACATTTATTCTGTCACGCTCCTGGAGGAAGTACGTATAAATTGATGTATTTGGGGAAGTGAAATAAATTGCTGTTTCTGAGAGTGATGGACATCTGGCAGTACTGTATTTCAGTTAACTTGATTCTCTGTCCTGAATGGGAGAGTTTGGAAAATAGTCCAGTATTGGAAAAAGGAGTGAACATGATATTCTTTTACTTTATTTGCATCTTTATATCAGTGATTAGCATTCCACTGTGGCTCATCTTTTGAGCTTTCAGATTTATTCAAATAGTAATATAAAACAATGGTGGTAGCTTTTTTGTTTTTAACTCACTGGACAGAAAGATAACAGACCTTTAAGTGTCTTTATTAACTAAGGTCTTACTTGTTTGGGGAGTTTTTTTTAAAAACTTTACAGTCAACGAATTGTGAAGTTAACCTCCCAAGCTATGTTTTATTTGTGGTGAAGTTCCTTCTTCTTTATACCATTTTGGCTGCTTCAATACTAATATTTTTTCTTTTGTTCTCCACCCTTCAGTTTGGAGGGAAAGAGGTCAGAGATGAGGAACAGACAGCTGAGAGCATTAAGAACCAAATGACTGTGAAGGAGTGGGAGAAAGTGTTTGAAATGAGTCAAGATAAAAATCTATACCACAATCTTTGTACCAGCCTGTTCCCTACTATACATGGTAAGAGTTCTATCCATTTATGGCATAAACTTGAAATCAAAATAATGATTATAAACAGCAACAAGGGATTTCTTAAAGCACGTAAATCAGATCATGGAAGTTTTTTAGTGGGTTTAGAAGGGTCATTTACAAAAGGACACATATTACATGATTTCACTTATATGAGGTACCTAGAATAGGCAAATTAATAGAGACAAAGTAGAATAGGTTATCAGTGGCTGGGGGGAACTGGGGAAATAGAGAATTATTGTTTAATAGTTATTGTTTGGGATGATGAGAAAGTTCTGGAAAGGGATAGTGGTGACAGTTATGCAATAAAATGTTCTTAATGCCACTGAACTGCAGTTAAAAATGATTAAAATGGTAAATTTTGTATGTATATTTTGCCATAATTTTTTTTAAAAGAAGTCATGTAGTCTACTTTTTCTGGCCTTAGAGCAGAGCTTCACTTAAGTGTATTTCAATATGCTAAACTAATTTCTTGGTCTTGGTTTTTTAATTTTCAGAGATGGAGATTTCATGATGTTTCTTGGTTACTTGTACTGTCTGTGTACCTTTGATAGTTTCTTTCATGTTTACCTGTCGTCTTGTTTGCTAACTAGTACTCACTGCCAGTCATTAAATCCCGTTTGTGTTTTGAAGGATATGACTAAATTATCAGCCTGGTGCTTTCCCCTTGCACTTTTCCATCCTTGTTTTCCATACTCAGTCGGGGTTATGGCAAGTACTCATAAGATTATAGGTATTTCTCTTAAGTATATATTTTCAGTCATTTAAAGTTAACCTTTTTTATTCTAAGTATTTGATCAATGAGACAACCGAAACCCTTTATGTTAATCCTTTATAGATTTTAGAGTGCCCTCCCTTAAAATGAATGGGTGTCAATATTTTTATGCTGTTCCTCTCCCCTCATAAATTAATCTATTGCTGTATAATCCCAAAATGTAGTGACTTAAAACAACAAACATCTCAACAGTCTGTGGATCAGGAATTTGAGTGAGGTTTAGCTGGTTGATTCTGGCTCAGGGTCTTGAGGTTGCAATTAAGACATCAGCTGGAGCTGCAGTCATCTGAAGGCTTTCCTGGGGCTGGAGGTGCCACTTACAAGAGGGCTCACTCAGATTACTTACCAGTTAGTGCAGGTTGTTAACCAGAAGCTTCAATTTCTTGCCTTGTGACTCTCTCCCACAGGGTTGAGTATATTTATGACACCACAGCTTGCTTCCTTCACAGCACATGATCCAAGAGAGCAAAGCAAGAAGGAAGCAAAATGCCTGTCATGACCTAGTCTCAGAAGTTATAGACCTTTACTTCCACCGTATGCTATTTGTTGGAAGCAAGACCATCCCACACTCAATGACAGGAGAATTAAGTTCCACTTCTTAAAATCAGGAGTAGCAAAGAATTTGTGGACTGCTTAAAAACAACCACACTCCCAACACATTTTGTGTCATAGGTCATAAATCAGAGTTTTGTTTGTGGAATGGATTTTTGATTTTCTGCTTTTAAGGAATGGCTTGTGTAAGTTTGCCTAGCACTTCGTTGATAGTTATAATTCCACAGAAAAATGTCTCTTTTAGTAGCACAAGGTTCTTTTCTTTGTTAAAAAATTGTATATTTCCTTCTTATATTGGATTTATGAACAGTTCTTAGAAGCAGCTGTAAATTGCATTCAGTATCTTATTTAATCCATATCCGTTAAATTAACATGTATTTATTCAGTGTGGTCACTATGGTTCATACAAAAGAAATGTCATGACCATTTCCTCCAACTTTTGATGGAACTGCAAGAGCTGCCTTTAGAAAGAACTAGCAAATGTGGTAGACATAGTTCATTTACAGGGAGTGATCTTTGAGGACTAAAGTACTAGGAAGGGCTTTGTGCAGGAAGTCGACTTATGATCAAGGAAAGGCTCTTAGGATGGTGAGCATCAGCATCTGTGACATTTGTGGTATAGGAGAAGACATTGGAACAGTGGTTAGGTGAATTTAAGTCTGTAAAGCAAGAGCCAAGATTGGAAGCCAGGTATTTTTGCTTGAGTCTTAAGCTTTGCTTTAGCTGTTTCTGCCTTTTGGTTGGTAAGGCCTTTGTTGTTTGCTCTGGGATTGTTTAAAAATGAGTTTTTTGAAAACTGTTGAAAAAATGAGTTTTTCATTTGTACCTTCTTTTCATTTCAGGCAATGATGAAGTAAAACGGGGTGTCCTACTGATGCTCTTTGGTGGTGTTCCAAAGACAACAGGGGAAGGGACCTCTCTTCGAGGAGACATAAATGTTTGCATTGTGGGTGACCCAAGTACAGCTAAGAGTCAATTTCTCAAGTAAGTGTTTGACTGAGATAGTGCACCTGGAAATACAGTGTACATAGTTCCAGGCTTGCTGTGCTACCAAGAATGCAGTCAGTATGTCTTTACTAGAACAAGAGGAGTATAAATTATGACTGTTGAATATATAACTCTCATAGATAAAATATTATTAAATTAATTTTTTAAATAATAGGTAGCAACATTTTACAATTCTTTGGAACAGGGAAAAATTGCTGGTAATTCCAATCCCACACAGAACTTTTAATCTTTGTTTAATGTCTTTGTAGAATCTTTGTATAAAAGTCTTTGAGTATGTGAATATGTATTTTCATTATTGTAAATCACAGCATACATTTTTTTCTTATAGCATACATATTTTTAATTTTAATTCACTCTAAACATTTTTTCATGTTTCTTTATTTTCACAATTTCTTTTTTGTTGGTATACTAACTTACAAAATCATTTTCCTAGTACTGTTGTTGGACAATTTAACAGGGTAGTTTATTGTAGTGATTACAGATATCGATATAGTAAACATCATAATGTATATACTGCTCTATTTATTTTTTTATTCTTGTGAGTAAATTCCTAGATATAGTATTGCTGAGACTAAGAATATCAACATCTTTAAGGTTCTTAAACAGGACACACTTTCCAAAAGTAGTGCTGAGATATTTTATGCTTACCTTATTAGTATGAACACTACTGTAGTAATTTTTGCTTATTTTTAGAAGCTATAAGTACTTGGTTACTTTCAAACTTTTAAGAAACTTAGGGTCCAAAATAAAAGCATCTGGTTTCTGAACACCTGCTATGTTCTTGGTGCTATGCATATGTGTGTTATGAGTTATCCTAGCAGCACCCAGAGAGGCATGTGATATCCCCTTTATTCAGGGAGGTTTGTTTGTTTTGGAAATTTGTAACGTGGTACTGTTCTAGAAGCTAGCACATTTTTAGTTGGAACATTTAGTTCTTGGAGTTTTATAATTATTTCCTTCAAGTATATCACAAACTGAATCTTAAATTTGAAAATAATTGTCCTATGTTAAATGGGATCCTTTTTTTCTTTCCATTGCCTATGCTCCCATCTCCCACATACCAAAAAATATATATAGTACAGTGTTGCCTCTGATAGGAGTATTATATTGTAGATGATTGTCTTGGGTAGAAATAGTCTCTTATATCTACTGAGGTTTTTTTTGGTTTTTTTCCCTTCTTTTGTTTTATTTTGGCCACTGGTCAGTACGGGGATCCAAACCCTTAACTTTGGTGTTATAAATAACAGCCTGCTTCTACTGGAGTTTTTAAGATCTTTATTGCAGTATAATTTATGTGTCATAAAATTCACCCTTCATTGTGTACAATTTGAGGTTCAGCCACATTGTAGCATCCATCAGTACTTCATTTCCTTTTATTGCTGAATAATATTCCATCATGTGAATATACTACATTTAATTTATCCATTCCTTAGTTAATGGGCATTTGGGTTGTTTCTACTTTCTGGCTTTTATGAAAAATGCTGCTGTAAACATTCATTTATAAGGTTTTTTTTCACCTTTTTTTATTATGGTATAATATAAAATTTACCATTTTGACCACTTTTAGGTGTGCAGTTCAATAGTATCAAGTACATTCATATTGTGCAGCCATCACCACCATCTATCTTCAGAACTTTTTCATCTTCTCAAACTGAAACTATGTACCCATTAGACAACTCCACCTTCTCTTCTCATAACTCCCTGCAACCACCATTCTATTTTCTTTTTTCTTTTTTTTTTTTTTTTTTAAAAGATGACCGGGAAGGGGATCTTAACCCTTGACTTGGTGTTGTCAGCACCACGCTCAGCCAGTGAGCAAACCGAACCCGGGGCCTTGGTGTTATCAGCACCTCACTCTCCCGAGTGAGCCACGGGCCGGCCCCACCATTCTATTTTCTATTTCTGAATTTCACTACTCTAGGTAACCTCATTTAAATGGAATCGTAGAATTTTTGTCCTTCTGTATCTAGCCTATTTCACTTAGCACTATATCTTCGAGGTTTATCCATGTTGTAGCATATATCAGAATATCCTTTTAAGGCTGAATAAAATTCCATTTGTATGCATATACCACATTTTGTTTATTCTTCCATTGATAGACATTCAGGTTATTTCCACATTTTGACTATTGTGATTAACGCTACTATGAACATTGGTGTGCCAAGTATCTGTTCAAGTCGCTGTTTTCAGTTCTTTTAGATAATTTTAGTTCTTATATTTAAGTCTTTTCCATTTTGAGATAATTTTTACGGTGTTCAGCTTTTTTCTTTTGCACATGGAGGTGCACTTGTCTCAACACCAAGACTGTTCTTTTCCCTGGTGAATTATTTTGGAATCCTTGTCAAAAATCAATTTACCATGAATATGAGGGTTTATTTCTGGACTCCCAACTATATTCCATTTTTTATTTGTCCAGAGGCTAATGCTACACTATCTTTATTACTGTAGCTTTGTAGTAAGTTTTGAAATTGGGAGATGTAAGTCCTCCAACTGTTTTTTTCTAGGTTCCTTGAGTTTCCATGTGAATTTTAGATCAGTTGTCAGTTTCTACAAAGAAGCCAGCTGGGATTTTGATAGCGATTGCATTGAATCTGTAGATCAATTTGAGGTTATTAGTATTTTAACAATATTAAGTCTTCCAATTTGTGAACATGGGGTGTCTTTCCATTTATTTAGATCATAAAGATTTAGGTTACAAAATCAACAATGTTTTGTAGATTTCAGAGTACACATTTACACTTTGTTAAATTTATTCATAAATATTCTTTTTTATGCTATTGTAAATGGAATTGTTTTCTTAATTTCATTTTTGGGTTGCTCGTTGGAAGTGTATTGATTTTTTATATTTTATTTTACAACCTAACTGAACCCATTTAACAGTTCTAATAATGTTTTAGTGAATTCCATAGGGTTTTCTGTATAATGAGATCATGTATCTGCAAATAACACTAGTTGGAGTACTTCTTCCTTTCCGACCTGCATGCCTTTTTCTTTTCTTGCTTAATTTCCCTGGCTAGATCCATCAGTATGCTGTTGAAGAGAAGTGGCAAGACCAGACATCTATGTCTTGTTTCTGATCTTAGGCGCAACACATTTAAGCCTTTCACCTCTAAAAGTATGGTGTTAGCTGTGGGTTTCCATAGATGTCCTTTACTAGGTTTGGGAAAAAAAAAAACATTTTTCGGGTTTAGTCATCTTCTATTCCCAGCTTAGAGAGTTTTTATAATGAAAGGGTGTTGGATTTTGTCAAATGCTTTTCCTACATATATTTAGATTGTCAGGCTTGTCAGGCTGGCCGGTTAGCTCAGTTGGTTAGAGCATAGTGTTACAACACCAAAGTCAAAGGTTCAGATCCCCATACCAGTCAGCTGCACAAAAAAAAAAAAAAAAGATGGTTGTGTGGTTCTTATCCTTTATTAATATAGCATATTGATTGATTTTTCAAATATTAAACCCATCTTGCATTTTTGGAATAAATTCCACATCTAGTTTTTTGTTGTTGTTGTTGTTTTTTCTTCTTTTTTTCCGCTTTTTAAAAAATTATTATTGGTTATGAATATTCATGAGATACAAAGATGATTGTCACCCCTTGTGCCCATGAAGTGAGGGCCAGATTCATACTGGCAGCATACCCATTACCACAAATTGCATTTGTACCCTGTGTCCCCCACCCAATTATCCCCAACCTCCCTCTCCCTCCCCTTTTCTCTCCCACTCCACTTTGTAGCCCAAGGAATGTTTTCTCCCTCTGCAAGTCCAATGCACTACTGTGGTCTTTCTTTCCTTCCTTCTATCTCTGTTAGCTCCCACATATGAATGACTACATTTGGTATTTATCCCTCTGTGCTTTGCTTATTTCACTCAAAATAAGTTTCTCCAGGCTCATCCACGTTATTGCAAATGGGAGTATTTCATTCTTTTTTATGGCAAACTAGTATTCCATCGTGTATATATACCACAGTTTCCTTATCCAGTCATCCATCGATGGACATTTAGGTTGGTTCCATGTCTTGGCTATTGTATACAAAGCTGTGATGAACATGGGAGTGCAGGTATCCCTCTGACATGACGATTTCCACTCCTCTGGGTATATACCCAGAAGTGGGATTGCTGGATCATATGGAAGATCTATCTGTAGTTGTTTGAGAAACTTCCATACTGTTTTCCATAGTGGTTGTACTAATTTACAGTCCCACCAACAGTGTAGGAGTGTTCCCTTCTCTCCATACCCTCGCCAGTATTTGTTATTCATCGTCTTTTTGATTATAGCCAATCTAACATGGGTGAGGTGGTATCTGAATGTAGTTTTAATTTGCATTTCCCTGATGACTAGTGATGTTGAGCATTTTTTTCATGTACCTGTTGGCCATTTGTATGTCTTCCTTTGAAAAATGTCTTTGCAGCTCTTTGCCCATTTTTTAATTGGGTTATTTGGATTTTTACTGTATAATTGCTTGAGTTCCTTGTATTTTATGGATATTAATCCCTTGCTGGATGCATAGTTAGCAAAAATTTTCTCCCACTCTGTAGGTTGTTTCACTCTGTTGATTGTTTCCTTTGCTGTGCAGAATCTTTTTAGTTTGATATAGTCCCATTTGTTTATTTTTTCTTTTACTGCTTGTGATTTTGGACTCATGTTCATTAAGTCTGTGCCCAGATCTAGTTGCTGAAGTGCTTCACCTATATTTTCCCTTAGTAATGTTACAGTTTCAGGTCTTATACTTCAGTCTTTAATCCATTTTGAGTTGATTTTAGGGTATAGTGAGAGGTGCATATCTAGTTTCATTCTTCTGCATATGGATATACAGTTTTCCCAGCACCGCTTGTTGAAGAGGCAGTCTTTTCCCCAATGTAGATTTTTGTTGCCTTTGTCCAATATCAGATGGCTGTAAGCCTGAGGGGTGATTTCTGGGTTCTCAGTTCTACTCCACTGGTCTCAATGTCTATTTTTATACCAGTACCAAGCTGTTTTGGTTACAATAGTCAGATAGTGTGTAGTCTTATCCCTCCGGGTTTATTTTTTTTTTGCTCAGGATTGCTTTGGCTATTCAGGGTCTTTTATTGTTCCATGTGAAGAGTAAGATTGTTTTTTCCATTTCTGTGAAGAATGTCATTGGTATTTTGATGGGGATTGCATTAAATCTGTAGATTGCTTTGGATAGTATAGACATTTTCACAGTGTTAATTCTTCCAATCCAAGAGCATGGTATATCTTTCCATCTTTTTATGTCTTCTTTAATCTCTTTCAGAAGTGGTTTGTAGTTCCTCATTGTAGAGTTCTTTTACCGCCTTGGTTAAATTGATCCCTAGGTATTTTTTGTGTGTGTGTGACAATTGTAAATGGGCTTACTTTCTTTATATCTCTTTCTGTTAGTTCATTATTTGAGTATATAAATGCAACTGATTTGAGGGCATTTATTTTGTATCCTGCAATGTTACTGAAGTTAGTAACCAGGTCTAGGAGTTTTTTGATAGAGTCTTGGGTTTTTCTATATATAGTATCATGTCATCTTCAAATAGGGAAAGTTCAACTTTGTCTTTTCCAATCTGGATTCCCTTTATTTCTTTCTCTTGCCTGATTGCTCTGGCTAGTACCTCCAGTACTATGTTAGACAGAAGTAGTGAGAGTGGGCATCCTTGTCTTGTTCCTGTTCTTAAGGGAAAGGCTCTCAATTTTTCTCCATTCAGAATGATACTGGCCGTGGGCTTGTCATAAATGGCTTTTATTGTGTTGAGATATTTTCCTTCTGTACCTAATTTGTTGAGAGTCTTTATCATGA
Source organism: Cynocephalus volans (assembly GCF_027409185.1). Taxonomy (NCBI): domain Eukaryota; kingdom Metazoa; phylum Chordata; class Mammalia; order Dermoptera; family Cynocephalidae; genus Cynocephalus; species Cynocephalus volans. The sequence continues at coordinate 206,795,698 of NC_084460.1, read as the reverse complement.
AGGAATGTTGAATTTTGTCAAATGCTTTTTCAGCATCTATTGAGATAATCATATGGTCTTTGTCCTTGAGTTTGCTGATGTGATGTATCACATTTATTGACTTTCATATGTTGAACCATCCTTGCATCCCTGAATGAATCCCACTTGATCATGGTGTATAATTTTTTTAATGTGTTGCTGTATTCTGATTGCTAATATTTTGTTGAGGATTTTTGCATCTAGGTTCATCAAGGATATTGGCCTGTAATTTTCTTTTTTTGTTCTGTCTTTATCTGTTTTTGGTATCAGAGTTATGTTGGCCTCATAGAATGAGTTTGGGAGAGTAGCTTCTGTTTCAATTGTTTGGAATAGTTTGAGGAGAATTGGTATTAACTCCTCTCTAAAAGTTTGATAGAATTCAGCTGTAAAGCCATCCGGACCCAGACTTTTCTTTGTTGGAAGATTGCTAATCACCACTTCAATCTCCTTGCTTGTTATTGTTCTGTTCAGGTTTTCTCTCTCTTCTTGTTTCAGTCTTGGTAGTTCGTATGTGTCCAGAAACTTATCCATATCTTCCAGATTTTCATATTTCTTGTCATACAGTTGTTTATAATAGTTTCTAATGATTCTTTTTTATTTCTGTGGTATTGGTTGTAATGTCTCCCTTTTCATTTCTGATTTTTGTTTTTAGGGTCTTCTCTTTTTTTTTAACCTAGCTAATGGTTTGTCTATTTTATTTATCTCCTTGAAAAATCAATTTTTTGTTTTGTTGATCTTTTCTATTTTTGGGGGGAGGTCTCTATTTCATTTAGTTCTGCTCTGATCTTAATATTGCTTTCCATCTACTACATTTAGGTTTGGATTGTTGATGTTTTTCAAGTTCTTTGAGGTGTAGTGTTAGGTCATTTATTTGAAGTCTTTCCGTTCTTTTGATGTAAGCATTTATTGCAATAAATTTGCATCTTAGTATTGCTTTTGGAGTATCCCACAGGTTTTGATATGATGTATCTTTATTTTCATTAGTTTCTAGAAATTTTTTTATTTCCTGTATAATTTCTTCTTGGACCCATAGGTCATTCAGGAGCCTATTATTTAGTTTCCATGTATTTGTATAGTTTCCAGACTTTTGCTTATTATTAATTTCCAATTTTAGTCCATTGTGTTCTGAAAAGATACTTGGAATGATTTCAATTTTTTAAAATTTGCTGAGGCTAGATTTGTAACCTAATATGTGGTCTATCCTGGAGAACGTTCCATGAGCTAATGAGAAAAAAGTATATTCTTTAGTTGTTGGGTGAAATGTTCTCTATATATCTGCCAGGTACAGTTGGTCTAATATGTTGTTTAAATCCTGTGTCTCTCTGTTGATTTGTTGCCTGGAAGATCTGTCCCATACTGAGAGAGGGGTGTTCAGTTCACCCACTATTAACCTATTAGGGCCTATTTCTTTCTTAAGGTCTAAGACTGTTTGCTTTATATATCTGGGTGCTCCAATATTGGGTACATATACATTTATGATTGTTACGTCTATTAGCTGGATTGATCCTTTTATCATTATATAGTGCCTTTCTTTGTCTCCTTTTATGTTTTTTGGTTTAAAGTTTATTTTGTCCAATATAAGAATAGCTCCTGCGCATTTTTGGTTTCCGTTTGCATGGTATATCTTTTTCCATCCCTCACTTGTAGTCTGTGTGTGTCTCTATATGTGAGATGGGTCTCTTGAAGACAGCATATACTTATGTCTAGCTTTTTAATCCAGTCAATCTGTGCCTTTTGAATGGGGAGTTTAGTCCATTCACATTTAGGGTGGTTATTGACAGATATTGTTTAATTCCTGTCATTTAATTGCTTTTTGTTTACATGTTTTAAATATCTTTTGATCCTTACTTACCCTTTTATTTCTCTTCTTCATTGTTAGTTGGATATTTGAGGTGGCATGATTTAGCTTCTTGCTCTTTCTCACTGGCATTTTTGTTTTAACAGCAGGTTTTGCTCTTTCTTGTGTATCCGTGGTAGTGACATTCATTATTCACATTCCAGATGAAGGACTCCCTTGAGAATTTCTTGCAGGGCTGGTCATGTAGTTGTGAACTCCCATAATTTTTGTTTGTCTGGGAAATGCACTATTTCTCCCTCATTTCTGAAGGGGAGAGAGCCTTGCTGGGTAAAGAATTCTTGGCTGGCAATTTTTTTCTTTTAGTGTTTTGAATATATCATTCTACTTTCTTCTGGCCTGTAGGGTTTCAGTTGAGAAGTCTGCTGTTAGTCTAATAGTGGTTCACTTATAGGTGACTTGATGCTTTTCTCTTGCTGCTTTTAGAATTCTCTCTTTGAGCTTTGCAAATTTGAATATAATGTGTCTTGGAGAGGATCTTTTTGGATTGAATCTGTCTGGGGAACTTTGAGCTTCCTGGATCTGAAGGTCTGCATCTCTCCCTACCCCTGGGGAGTTCTCTGTTATTATTTCCTTGAATAAGTTTTCAATACCTTTTCCTTTCTCTTCCCCTTCTGGAATACGCACAGTTTGGATTTACAGTGCTTGAGGTTGTCTGCTATCTCTCTTAGATTTTTGTCATTATTTTTAATTCTTTTTTCCTTTTTTTTTTTTTTTTTTGTCTGCCTGGGTTATTTCGAAAAGACTGTCTTTGAGATCTGAAATTCTTTCTTCTGCTTTAGCCTGCTGCTTAAGCTCTCTGTTGTGTTTTTTATTTCAATAAGTGAATCTTGCATTTCTAGGAGTTCTGCTACATTCTTTTTTAAGGTATTAATCTCTGTAAATTTCCTCCTTCATATTCTGGATATTTTTTCTTGTTTCCTTGTGTTCTCTAATTGAGTCTTTAGTTTCTTCAAGCTTTCTTAAGATCATTGCTTGGAATTCTTTTTCAGACATTTCAGGGATTCCCTGTTCTATGGTGTCTGGAATTTGAGCATTCTGTACTCCTTTGGTGGTGTCATATTTTCTTGTTTGTTTGTAGTTCTAGTATTTTTTCGTTGATGTTTGGTCATCTGGTAGAGGACTTGCTTCTTCTGTTACTCTGGGGTTGGCTGTGAGGATAAAGACTTCTCTCTATTTGCAGGCTCTACTGGTGACTCTTATATCAGTGTAGTCAAGTGAGTGGCAGGTTGCCTGTAGAGTGGCCCTGGCTGCTACTGTGGTGGTGAACTGTCCTTGTGAAGAATGTGTGGCAGTATCTATATTATACCACCTTGGCTCCTGTTCTAGCTTTCCATGGCTGTAGACTGAGCCCCTGGTGCTGTGCAGGTCTCAACTCACCTCAGTGCCTGCTGGGCTGTGTGTGCTTCCCTTCCCCCCGGGGTCTTACAGTGGACCCGGTGCCGCAGGGGCCTTGTCTCAGTTCACCTTGATGGCTGCTGGGCTATGTGCACTTCCCTCCAGGCCTTAGACCCGGTGCCAGAAGGGTCGGGTTTCAGCTCACCTCAGCAGCTGCTGGGCTGTTTGCACTTCCCTCTGGGCCTTAGACTGAGCCCCGGTGCTGGTGCCGCAAGGGTCTGGTCTCGGCTCACCTTGGCCCACATCTAGTTTTATCTCATTTTTTTAATTGCAAGGACTTCTAATAGATCATCATTGCTAAACTGGTCATCATTGCTGAATTATTTGTTGTTAAAGACATCTTTTAAAATTGATGTTTTCGTCAGGTGTTAACTTCATCTTTCATTTGATGGCAACGGATTTAAATCCATTTAAAATGCTAAAGGAGATAAAGCTTCCCATTCAGTCTGTGGCATGTCTATAAATTGCTCTTTTTTTAAAAAAAGTTGTTATAAATATATTTTATGAATTTCTTTTAATAAATTGTTCTTTAAGAAATTTAAATTCTTCATTGACAAAACCCCTGTCAGCTGATATTCCTGGAAAGAGTGCTTTGTAATCACATATTAATGAGTCTTTGTATGATAACCTTGAACAGGCACGTGGAGGAGTTCAGTCCCAGAGCTGTCTACACCAGTGGCAAAGCATCCAGTGCTGCTGGCTTAACGGCAGCCGTTGTGAGAGATGAAGAATCTCATGAGTTTGTCATTGAGGCTGGAGCTTTGATGTTGGCTGACAATGTGAGAATATTTTAATCTCTTGGATATAAAAAAGTCAGAATATTCCGTACCCTATCAGTAGAGACATATAAGTTTCTATTTAAAACATGTCCTTCTAAAAATAAGCATTCCTTAGCAAATAATTCATAGTTTTTATTAATCTAGAATTTAACTGGGATTATCATCACTAACAAGCACTTTGTGAGCTTTTCTAGAATGTGTTACATACCCTGAGCATGTGTGGTTTCTGTGACTAGTCTTCCCAGCATCTTTTCCTATTCCATACTGTAACACCTCTATGAGAAGGTCTAGACAGGGATACATATTGCATTTTACATGTATTTGACATAAATCAGTTAGATCTGTGAATGCATATAAGTTATAGGTATAAAATCAATGCTGTGTTTACCCAGAATGTCTTGACACTGAGATTTACACAAGGTTTCAGTGTTGAGTAAAAGTGCAGTAAGTGTCTGTATATTTTTTGTTTTGCTCTTATTTTTAAGTGAGTCAAGTATATAGTTCCTTCTAGCTCTGGGATCTAAGAACTATCTTGCTTAGAAGAGAGGATTAGGAATGCTTACTTACCTAATTTCCACTTGTTTGGAGAGTAGAAAGGTCTTTGGTATAAAACTTTGTGAGTTTAATCGTCATTTTATATCTGAAAGGCAATTTCTTAGGTTAGATTTGTTTGATTACAGGGTGTGTGTTGTATTGATGAATTTGATAAGATGGATGTGCGGGATCAAGTTGCTATTCATGAAGCTATGGAACAGCAGACCATATCCATCACTAAAGCAGGAGTGAAGGTATACGTTCCGCTGCATCATGCCTTAGCCTGTAGAAGAACGTAGTACTAGAGAAGTTCACCTGGGTAAAATTCATTACTTGAGGGCCGACCCTGTGGCTCACTCGGAAGAGTGCAGCGCTGGGAGCGCCAAGGCCTCAGGTTCGGATCCTGTATAGGGATGGCCGGTGCGCTCACTGGCTGAGCGCAGTGCAGGCAACGCCAAGCCAAGGGTTGCAATCTCCTTACTGGTCACAAAAAAAAAAAAAAAAATCATTACTTGAACAAATGGAAAAATGGAGCCCTGAGAATTATTAATCCAAACCGTAGATTTTGTTTAGGTACTGTATAAATGTGTTGCTATGACAGAAAGTAGAGGAAGTACTGGTAAACTTCTCAGCATTTCACTTCTCAAAATTTCCATGAACAAAGGTTCTATATTCTTTGATAAAGAATGCTTCCAATTATAACAAAATAACCAAAAGTCAACAGACTGTTTAAATGAAAATAACTAAGCGGTATTTTAACCAACATTAGAGAAAATCTAAACTTTTTAAGATAAAAGCAATAGCTTGAAGTAGTTAAGAAAAATTTAAGCAGTACACTAAAATATAAATTAAAAAGAAAAATCTTCCTCTGCAACTCCCAGCACTGGTAGGTACTCAGAGGCATCTATTGATTTTATGCCCCTTTCAGGAACATTTTATACATAGATAAGCATAATATATATAGTTTTCTTCCTTGCTAATTTAACTTCATAATTTTATTTTGGCAATCTTTTTATACCAGAGCATATTAGATCAACTTTGGTTTTTAATTACTCCACAGTATACAATTGTGTGTATCACAGTTTGATTCTTTTAAATTCCTATAGAGTGACATTTTGGTCATTTTCAGTCTTTTGTATTACAATATTGCAGTAAACATCCTTGAATACACGTCTTCCTGTATCTAGCTGCAAGGTAAATTCCTAACAAATTGATGACTTAAAGGGTATACACATCATACTACCAACATCATATGTTGCTGGCTGGTACAGGGATGCCAAACCCTTGACCTTGGTGTTATAACACCACAGTCTAACCAACTGAGCTAACCAGCCAGCCTCAGACTTTAATTTTGATGATCCAATAGGTGAAAAATAATAGCGTTATTTTGGTTTGCATTTAATTATGAATGAGATTGAATATTTTATCCTATGTTTATTTGCCAGTCCGGATGTCTTGTTAAACCTGTCACAATTCTTTTTTGTGTGTTCAGGCCACTCTGAATGCCAGGACATCCATTTTGGCAGCAGCAAATCCAGTCGGTGGACACTATGACAGATCAAAATCACTGAAACAGAATATAAATTTGTCGGCTCCCATCATGTCCCGATTTGATCTCTTTTTTATCCTTGTTGATGAATGTAATGAGGTAACTATATGAGCTGTCACTCTTTGCTTACTTTTTCCAGTTTGAGTAATTTGAGTGAGACAGGCTAGAGGACACACTACTCAACAGCTGGTACATGTGTATACACTGACCTTTCATGTTCTTCTTGGTGGCATGGGATTGGGCAAAAAATTTAGTAAGCAACTCAGAATAAAGTCATTTAAATTGCTATTTCCACTTAATTATGTTGAAGAATATCAAGCTTTTTGTTTTTGTTACTGTTTTTTAATACTCAAAAGAAAAAAGAAGCAAACAAGTTACAGTTAACTTCCAACCACACTCTATAAGATTTTTATAAAAAATTTTTGTTTTGTTAGTTTTATTTTGTTTATGAGTCACTTTGAAAAAAAACTGGATGCCAAGGAAATTTTTCTTTTCTTTTTTTTTTTTAATCCTGAGTCATTTGTCTTCCTGTTTCTTCCATCAAGTTGTTGAATGTGTATCACTTTTCTCCCCCTGATTATGTGGCAGTTTTAAGATTTGAGTGAAAAATTGTAGACTTACTTCAATTCTCACGTTAGTTTATTAAAGTTATTTGTAAATAGACTTAATAATATTGCATAGCTTGGATGTGCACAGAACTATAAAATGACAGTGTGTAGGAGCTAATATTGTATGCTGTACTTGTAATTGCTGAGGATAGAGGTCAGGTCCTACATTTCATTAGGCACAGTGCACAAGTCTTGGGTATAGTGGAACTTTAGGTATTATCTAAATAAAAGCTGCCTTCCGATGTGTGAGTGTTTGTTTGGGTTTTGGGGGGGGGGTTTTCCTTCACAAATGAATAGTTGTATTTAACCTACAGATAATTGGGAGTTGTCTGATTTTCATATATTTCTGTTTGCATAGGACTCATTAAGTCAGTTTTGGGAGGAGATGAGATTAAGTTATAAACCTTTAAAACATTTGAGGGGATACTTTATAAGCTTTTTAATTGGAAATAATTTCAAACTTATGAAAAATTTGCAAGAAATAGAATAGTGCATAGAACACCCATATTACCCTTTACCTGATTTTAAAATTTGCCCCATCTGCTTTATCGTTTGTTGTCTATATATGTACACAATTATTTTCTGAACCATTTGAGAGCAAGCTGCGTATTTTTGGTTTTTTTTTTTTCCCCAGTGTTCATAACAATTCTGTGATGATTATCTTCATAATATAGTAGCTAAGAGCACAGACTCTGAAGCCAGACTGTTCAAATCCTGACTTCACTGTTTACTGTGACCTTGGATAAGTTACTTAACCTCTCTGGGCTTCAAATTGCTCATCTGTAAAATGGGAATAATATCTCCTAATAAGGTTTTTGTGAGGATTCTGTGATATAATACTTCTAGACATGCTTAAGGCAACAGTGTCTGGCACACGCCAAGGGCCCTATAAAGGTTAGTTCTGCAATTGTTATTAAAGTCTGTTAATTCCTTCAGGTATATTCTTAGAATGGGGCCAAGGCGTACATGTAAAAGTTTGGTTTTAAATCAAATTGTTACCAAACTTGCCTCAGAAACTTGGTACCTATTAGGACTTCTTTCAGTAGTATATTCAAGCTTATTCTTAGCTATAAGTCATTTCTTATTGCCTGGGATAGTCTGGAGTAAATACTGTTCAAAGTAATTTTCTTGTCTTGAATTAGGTTACAGATTATGCTATTGCCAGACGTATAGTAGACTTGCATTCAAGAATTGAGGAATCGATTGATCGTGTCTATTCCCTTGATGATATCAGGAGGTATCTTCTCTTTGCAAGGCAGTTTAAACCCAAGGTAACTTGCCCTTTTGTACTGGAATAAGGCATAGTGGGTATAGTAAAGTGTGATTTAAATAAATGAGTTATATGGAAATTAACTGAACCTGTACTTGTTTTTTTCTGTTTTTTTTTTGTTTTGTTTTTTCCTTTTTTTAAAAAAAATATACGTATGTTTTATAAGTTGGGTTTGTGGTAGTGGGGTTTTTTTTTGTTTGTTTTTTCAACAGCCATTTTGTATCTTCAGAGGGTTGAGAAGAGGAATTTTTTTTTTTTAAATCTGAATAATTCCATTTATTTTATTTGTTGGTCGCTAATAAAAGGATTTTATGGAAGAAGAATTTTGGATAACTGAATAAACTAGATCCTTTTACTTCAACCGTTATTAGTAAGAATCTTAAAATTGTTTATGTGCCTAAGTCAATATTCTGCTGAAGGCTCTTGAATTTTTCTCTGTGGAAACTGTTGGATTCCTCTAGGTCATTGTGATGAATATGAATTACTATTTTACAGTAATTGATGTAGTTCATTGGACTGAATCTGTAGTGGATCCAAGATATTCATCTAGACATGTATTTTTAAAAACAGATCTCCATAACGTGCATCTATTTTGTTGTTTGGCATTTTCCTATAATAGGATATGAAAAGGAAAAAATTTGTTTCAGTTTGATTGAGGTTTTTACACTAATGTCTGACTCAACGTTTAGGAGTTATCATTAGCTGTTAATTATCCATGCCACCTTCACTTGATTATCTGTGATACTGAGGTTGGCTCTCATTGTCCTGGAAGAAATTTAGTCAATTAAGACTAAGGATTATGGGTGACATTAGTGTAAGATGGCATCTCTTCTCCATGACAGCATTCTGGTCCCTCTGTGACTTTGGCATATTTCCTTTATATGCTGAATTCCTTGCTCTGGAAAACTGAGGATTCTTTGGATATAAGGTTTACCGAAACAGCTGATAAATATATGCTGACCTCCTTTTTTCTCAAAGGCAGTGTAAGTTAATTAGTGGAGCCTCAGGGATAGCCTGAGCATTAATTTGTTTAATGAGCTTTCACCACATCCTGAGGTATAAAAGGCATTACATCTTACTCCATTGCTTCAGCTTGTTAAACATCATTTTTAAATGGTCTTTTGTTTAATTACTAAGCCTGCTGTCTTCATATTCTTAAAATTTAGTATATGGAATTCACAGGCCTCCTTCGTATTAGTTTCTTTCAAAAGTCATTTCAGTAGTAATTCATTGTCATTGGCCTCAAAATGTCAACTCTTTCAGTTCCCCAAAGAACCTGGAAGGCTCTTAATCCTTTGTTTTACACAGCTCTCATTAAATAGAAATGTTTCTTTAACTTTGGTGATGTTCTGAAATAGATTTCCAAAGAGTCAGAGGACTTCATTGTGGAACAGTATAAACGTCTCCGCCAGAGGGATGGTTCTGGAGTAACCAAGTCTTCGTGGAGGATTACAGTACGACAGCTTGAGAGTATGATCCGTCTCTCTGAAGCTATG